>NW_027531285.1:4843891-4963575 GCF_008692635.1 Crocuta crocuta | reverse complement strand
CCCCCCTCCCCTCTCCCTCCTCCCCCCACTCCCTCCACCCTCTCCCCTAAAAATCTGAACATACTGGCAATTTCCAGAGAGTGAGAGGTAAAATAGATAAAGGGGTTCAAAAGGTACACATTTTCACTCATAAAATAAATCATGGGAGGTAATGTACAGTATGGCGACGATAGTTAATATTGAATTGCATATTTGAAAGTTACTACGGAAGAATAGAACTTAAAAGTTCACATCACAAGAAAAAAGTTTGTAACTAGATATGGTGATGGATGATTACCAAATTTGTGATCATTTCACAATATATACAAATATGGAATAATGTTATATACCTGAAACTAATATATGTCATTTATACCTCAATAAAAGCAGAAGAAAATATTGTTAAAAATCATTTTAATCTAATGTTAAAATTTGCATGTTTTTTAGTCCTATTCTGTATATATCCATTTGTCAAATTAAGATCCTACTGAATATAGATTTGCATTCTCCTTTTTACACTTGGTATTATTTAATACCTGTAAATAGCTCCTAAACACCTCCTCTAACTAATGCATATATTTAATCATATAAAAATACCCCCTTTAAATTCCATTAAGGGTGAAGCATATTATTTATAACTATGAAAAATGTAGACTATATATTCAAATAAGTAAATTCCTGATGATTTCTTTGAAATCAAATTTCAGGAGAAATCTACTCTGTTAGAAGATGTGCTACAGTATAATAGAAGACTAATTATACATATTACAGATTTACTCCCATAAAACTGTGCCAATTTGGGATGCCTGGGTGACTCAGTCAGTTAAGCATCTGACTTCAGCTCAGGTCATGATCACATGGCTCGTGAGTGCAAGCCCTGCATCCCTGCATCGGGCTCTGTGTTGANACGTGTATGCACCTGCACACTCCCAAAAAATAAACATTAAAACTTTTTAAACACTGCCAATTTAACTGTAACAAAAGCAAATTTCTGCTAAGTTGATTGGCAGAAAACCATAGTTTTTTATATAATTCAGTTCTACATTTATTTCCTAATTTTCTTATTTATTTAATGCTGATTAGAATTTATTTTGTGAATTAACTTTTGAAAACTTTTGGCCATATTTAAGATGCATTGTTCATCTCTTTATAGTTCATTTGAATGCACATTTGTCATGTACTATATATATACACACAAATTTTTACACAGATATATACAGTTTGCTCTTTGATACATGTGAGTTTAAGGCAGTTATTCATTTTTATGACATTAAGTTGAGATCGTACACATAAAATAAAATCATAAAAGTAAAAACCTATCAACTTTGCCATATCCTAATAATTCAAAGCAAGCCATGGGTCGTGGGTTCTGCCCACACTCAACAGGAAGCAAGGACACAAAGGCACAAGTAACAGCAGGCAGGGGTCACTGGGCAAGAGGCACCTAGAGTCTGGCCAACAGATTTACAATGTAAGGGACATTGCAGATCTGAGAACTTTCCACTGAGGTCCTTTTAAGTCCTGTCCTCCACAATTGTTCCTCCTCATCTTCCTTGCCTGACCTTTGCCTTTAAGTATTCCTCCTCAACTCTCTTAGATAAAATCCAAATGACTAAGACAATGCCAGCTAATTTAGAAGGACAACTTCTCTCAAGATAACTTTCCTGAAACTGAAAGGAAATTCAGGTCAACACCTCCCTGTTACAACTTATTACAAAACTCTGCCCTTTCCCCCCATGTTAGAATGCTCCTTTAAAATTTCTCAAGCACAGCATAAGCAGCAAAGGCTTATGCTACTTGCTTTGGGGTTGATTTCTTCCATAATCCATTGGTGAGTTAAGATATTCTTTTTTATCTTAGAAAAATGTCAGCAAAATCTGCCTAACTTCTTGACATACAGTTCAGAACATTTTAGGTCAGTTTCTAAAAATGAAATAATCTAGGACTATGTATTTTTCCAATCAGTTTGACTTCAGATACTTCTCATAAAATTTGACAGGATATTCATGTTTTGATTGTTTGAGAGAGCACACGTGCATGTGCTCCTGTGAGCAGGACTGGAGCGGGGTAAGAGAGAGAATCTTAAGCAGGCTCCATGCTGTCAGCACAGAGCTTGGGGCAGGACTCGATCTTACTACATCGATTATCATGACCTGAGCTGGAATCAAGAGCCAGACACTTAACCGACTGAACCACCCAGGCACCCAGATATTCATTATTCTATAAAGAACTTAGAAGTGTATGTATTTATCCTCTCTATCCAATATAAAGACACAATTAAATTCCTAAATTGGTGTTTTCTACCAGAAATTTGTTACTGATTTCTACTTTTATCTCATTATGGTAAAAATAAAGCTCAGGAAATTACAGGTGCTATTATGTCTTACTGGTGTTTACTGTGCAGATAGTATGGTCAATTTTTGCATGTTTTAGAAGAGATCTTTTTGATGATAATTTGATTCAAAATTAAATATGATTCAATTCAACCTTGATAATTAAAGAACTTAAACACTCTGGCTTTTCTTTGAATGGTAGTAGTGTTCAAAATCTATAATGTTCAGGGCACCTGGGGTCGCTCAGTTGGTTAAGTGTCTGACTCTGAATTTCAGCTCAGGTCATGCTCTCATGGTGAGATGGAGCCCTGTATTAGGGGCTCCCTCCTTGCTGATGGCATGGATTCAGATTCTGTTTGTCTGCCTCTCCCCCACTTGTGTGCAGGTGCATGCTCTCTCTCAAAATAAACTTAAAAAAAAAAAAAAAGTCTACAATGTCCTATGTATTGTCCTTACAATCATATGGGAAAATTATTTTTAGAACTCTATTTTGTTCCTTTCTGTAACTAAAAATTTTTTTATTGCCTTTATAGGCTTTATTTTTCCTGTTAACTTGGCACTTTTTAGAGCTGTTTTTACTAAAATATAAATTATGTGCTTTAGATTGATGTTTATTCTCTTATTTATACTTCTTTCATATTCATGTTTTCTCTAAGTTGGCATAGTAGAAATCAGATATCTAGGCTATATATTAAATCTTCCTAGAAGTTCTAGACTGTTTTAGGTCCGTGATCATTTGAAAGGAATACATAGTGCATTTATCTCTACTTGTAGTCACATCTGTGTGTAGTATGCTTCCTTACTTCTCAGTGTTGATACTGAAACCATTTATGCCTTCTCATTAAAGAAAAGGAACCTAACGTTTTTTTTTCCTTTACCTTTTCTTTTTCTATCACCAAATATTTTAAAAATGTACTCTAAATATGTAGTTCTTTCTTATTAACAAGTGAGACCAACTTTTTAAAAATAGTTTAACTTTCTTTTTTTTAAAAAATAGTTTAACTTTCATGAAAACTTTGGCATTTGCTTTTTATTATATACTATTAAAAGAGGTATTTAGTTACTTCAGCTTTTAGCTCAGACATAAAAAAAACTTGTAAGTTTTCATTCTTGTTCTTTCTTCTCTAACAAGAAAAAAGCTTTACTGACAAAATCAATCATTTTTCTTGGACCCATCAGAAAATTAAGGTTGCAGAGCAAACCATCACTCTGCAATCAGGAGAGACAGGTGGACTCAGAGAACAGCTGAGATCAGCTTACCTGGAGAAAATGACTTTGTCGCTACAAACTTGTAAGAATACTTGAATGGTAGTTTTCATGAGTTGTGGGAGGCTGACTGTAGAGTAGCATGAATGAGAAAGTCCTGGGGCCACAGTTTTAGCCGCCTTCCACTTTTGTGGGGTTTACACCTAGGAAATCATCCAGCTTCTTGCAAAGAAGAGCCAGGAAAAAGTCTTCAGGTTTCTGGCAGGAGAGAAAAAAAATAATAATAATTTGAGGGCACCCGGGTGGCTCTGCCAATTAAGCTTCCAACTTTGGCTCAGGGCATGGTCTCACTGCTTATGAGATGGAGCCCCACATCGCGGTCTCTGCTCTCAGTGCAGAGCCTGCTTCTGATCCTCTGTCTCCCTCTCTTTCTCCTCCTCCCCCGCTCAACAAAATAATAATTAGAACTCCTTTGAGAAAATTTTCATAACAAACACCAACACCCGGAGACTTTGAGCCTTATTTGACCTGTGGGAAGGGCAGTTCCCTGGATGCTGTCTCATCCTGGGGGTTTGGGGGAGACTTAGAAAGAAACTTGAAGGTAAAGAAAAAAAACAAAGATACAGGCCCACTAAAAGACTCAAATTTAATTATAGGATTATAAAATAATCTCTCCCCCCATTCCCTATCCCCACATCACCACTGAATCAGTAAAATAACAGTGGATTACAGCTAAACGAACTGCAAGCTACAGACTCTATTTAAGAAGAAATTCCTAGGAAAAACAAAAACAACAGCAGACAACAGGAGCACCCGAGAAGATATTGTAGCCTCTGACACCTCTAGCCTTATCGGCCATTAAACACAGACCCACTCTTTGCCTGATTAACTACAATTTCACACTAAAAATCTATTTATCTCAGCTACTATTATCTGGTACATCATGTCTATACTTTTAAAATTAATAAAATAGTTGTAGCCTGACTTATAAAGAACTTAGAAGTCACCACTACCAACCTCAGAAGAAAAAAAGTCGAACAAACTAAAAACCAACCACTCTTTTTAGATCCATCAGAGAATTCAGGCCACAGGGCAAATCACTGGCTGAAATACTGAAGAGGTAAATACAATCAGAACTTCCTGGGAGCAGAAATCACAGCTGGAGCACACCAGGAACACTTAAATGGTAATCAACTAATGGCTGGCGACTGAGTGTGAATTAGTTTGAGAGATAACTCCTGGCGGTCAGCCTAAGGCTGCTACCCCACGTTTAGGAGTTTTAACTCCACCGTGCCCCACCAAGTTCCCAAAGGTGAAGAAGGGAGAAAAATACCCTACAGGGGAGGGTAAAATAACTATTTCACATATACCCCGAGTGTTCTGTTCTCAATAATGAAGTCCTGCCTTCAAGGGGAATTATTTTACAAAGCCTAACCAATGTGAGTTTTACCAGAGCCTAACCTATTTAGGGGAAGGAAAATAACAAAATCCAGCCCTCTGTAGCTTTCCCATCCCACCTTTGGGGGGAAAAATGAGAAGTGCTTAAGAAGGTCACAGCTTGGGGATATTAGCCCACTAAAGATTGAGACATAATTTAGGAATATGGAATGTTCCCCTCCCCATAACCCATGCCACCTAACATGTCTAGAAAGTTCCTGTACAATAACAGAGGATTAAAGCTGAAAGCAAATGCAAAGCTCATACTCTGTTTAAATAGTGAGGAGGGAAGTCCAAAAGCAACAGGAGAGACAAAAACAAGAACAGCAGAAGAGGGGCACCTGGGTGGCTCAGTCGGTTGAGCATCCAACTTTGGCTCAGGTCATGATCTCGAGGTTCGTGGGTTCGAGCCCTGCATCGGGCTCTGTGCTGATAGCTAGCTCAGAGCCTGCAGCCTGTTTCAGATTCTGTGCCTCCCTCTCTCTCTGATCCTCCCCTGCTCATGCTGTCTCTCTCTCAAAAAAAAAAAAAAAAAAAGAACAGGAGAAGAAATTTTAGGCTCTGATAACTACACTGAGAACAAATGACAAATACTGCCTAACCCCTAGGCAGATGAACATAAACACTCACACTAAATTCCTCATTCACTTCTTTCCCTTGTCAATATGCATTTAAATTTCATCTATGTATTTTCATGGCTTAGTAGCCTATATCTGTTTTATTGGTGAAGACTATTCCATTGTATAGATGTATTATGGTTTATCTACTCACATATTGAAGTATATCCTGGTTGCTTCCAGGTTTTGATGATTATGAATAAAACTATTAAAAACATACACGTTCAGTTTTTGTGCAGATGTAAGTTATAAAATCACTTAGGTAATTAGGAGTGCAATTGATACATTTTATGGGAAGACTATGTTTAGTTTTATAAAAAATCACCAAGCTGTCTTACAAAATAGCTATACCATTATGCATTCCCACCAGCAATAAAAAAGGATTCCTGTTTCTCCACATGCTTGCCTGCATTTGTTGCTGCCAGTTTTGTTTGATTATAGACATTCTAATAAGTGTGTAGTAGTATCTCATTGTTGCTTAGCTTTGCAAACCCCTAATGACATAAGATGTTGAGCATATTTTCATATTGTTATTTGCCATCTGTATATCTTCTCAGGCAAGGTTTTTCAGATCTTTTGCCATTTTTTAAATTAGGTTGTGTATTCATTTTTAATTAGGTTGTCTATTTTCTTATTGTTTGATTTTAAGAATTCTTTGTATACATATCAAATGTGCATTTTGCAAATATCTTTCCCACAGTGGTTTGTCTTTTTATTCTCTAACAGTGTCTTTTGAGGAACAGAAGTTTCACATTTTAATAAAAATCTTTTTTTAAAAGATTCAATGCCAAATGCAATATCACCTAGATTTTCTCCTATACTTTTTCCTAGATGTTTTGTAGTTTTGCACTTAACATATAGGCATATGATCCATTCTGAGTTATTTATCTAAAGTTCAATTTCCACTATATACATTTATGTATATGGACATTCATTTGTTGGGGAGACTATCCTTTTACAATTAGATTGCCTTTGCTCCTTTGTTAAAAATCTATATATGGTTGACTCTTGAACAACACTGATATGGACTGCATGGACCTACTTATATATGGATTTTTTATACAGTACTATAAATATATTTTATCTTCTTTATGATTTTCTTGATAATATTCTTTTCTCTAACTTACTTTATTGTAAGAACACAGTATATACTACATGAATACAAAATATGTATTATCAACTGTTTATGTTACAGTAAAGAAATTAATGAAGTTTTAGGGGAGTCAAGTTATACACAGGTTTTCAACTGAATGGAAGATTGACACCTCAAACCCAATGTTACACAAGGCTCACCTCTATGTGGACTACATATATGTGGGTCTATTTCTGGGCTGCCTATTCTGTTCCATTGATTCATTTGTCTATTCTTTTGCCAATAGTGTGCTGTCTTGATTATGATAGTGTTAGACCACGTTTTCCAAAGGAGAATCACCGAGGACAAAGCCCACAAACACAAAAGGAGTTGGTTATTCAGGTTTATTTTAGTCCGGCCAGACGACCCCTCCCGAGCACCCAAAGAGTCCTCGGAAGAGCGCGCCATCAAGCCATAGCTCAGGGTTTATATAGGGAGAGGGGCGAAGCCGGTGTACAGAAGCAAGAATTTTGCGGTTGGGGGGTGGGGGGCGGGTGGCTTAACAGTCGCTTGAAGAACATGTTTGACCGTTCTAATCACAATGTTAATTAAAGATTTACATCTCAGGGGCTTGCTGCAGCCAGGAAGAGCTAGGTTGCTCAACCCCTGACCTTTTACCCAAATAGAGTTTGAGATCAAACAATGGTTGGTATGTCCTCATTTGCAAGCCCCTCACCTTTTGGCTCAAGGGAGTTTTTACAATAGCCTTATAGTAAATCTTGATATTGGGTATGTATGGCCTCTAATTTGGTTCTTTTTCTTAAGTACTGTGTGGTTGTGTTTTTGTCTTTCGTTATGCCTTGCAATTTTTCCTCCATAGCCTAATATTTTGTACTGGGTAAAAAGAATCACTATGAATAGGCCTTTAGTGGTGAGATGAGGGGGAGGAGGGTTCTTTGTCTTTTAATGAGTCTATACCTCTAAACTGTGGACTTCACAAGTGTTTCTTTACATTTTTTCTCTCTTGTTAGGTGAGATGAAATGGCTACAGGAGCTGGAGTTGGGTATTTCCTTTCCTCCAAGTCTATTAGACTTGGATAATACCCCAAGAGGCTAGACTTTGGTTACTAGTTTCCCCTGGGAGCAGGTCTCATTAAGAAGTACAGAGTGCTTTGGCATATTTCAAAAAGGTTTCTTCTCCCCTTGCCAAAAGCACGAAGAGATTTTTCTCTGATACTTAACTTAGTGGAGCTCTTAGAAATAAATCTTACAACTATGCTGGGAAGGAGTCTCACTAGATACCTTGGAGCTTTTAACTCTGAGAGCTGTCCATAGTGAGCCTCCATAGATTCATGACACTGGTTCCCATAGTGTTTTCCACTCTGGTAAGCCATGCCTCTCTGTATGTACCTATCAGAGTTGGAAGCTGTGATTTGCCCCGAGTTTTCCCCTCTTCTAAGAATTCTAGAAGAGTTGTTGATCTGTTTGTCCATTCGGCTCTTTAATTATTAGAACAGGGTGGCAATTTCCAAGTTCCTTATGCAGAACTAGAAGCCAGAAGTCTTACATTAGATTTTTAAGCAAATTTAACTGATGGCTGAAAGTTTTTATATTTAACTTAATATACCAAAATTAGAAAGCGTTTTTTTTAAATTATTATCCAATTCTACCCAAGGACAAACTTGGTGAAGTTACATACAAATTAACCACCTGCAACTTGTAATATGGGTCAAGAAGTTCAAATTATTAACAATACCTTCTATCTCTTTTTTTCTTGGTCTTGCTCACTGTTTTTTCTAAGTTATAAACCTTCAAAAGAATTAAATTTTTTTCATTTAAATTTCAGTGACTTGGGGGTAAAACTATGATCCTCCTCTTATAGAATTATTGTCCTTTGACCTCAAAAATACATGTACTCAAGTTTTCTTCAGTCATCAAGATTCAATGTTTGTCAGCATTCACAGTACTGTCAGGTATAACGTTTCAACTATATATTTTTCATCTAATAGATATTGAAAATTAAATGTAACACATGACCAACTAATTTGTGATTTGATTTGCTGTGTGAAGTAAGGAGACATTCCAAAAGAGGAAAAAAAAAGTGTGGTCATTTTTTTAAAACAATTTAACATAGAAACAGAACTGTAGTCTCTTGTAAAGTATATGTGAACTGCTTACAGACAATGCAAATTTCCAATTATTTGAACTCAGTCATATAGAAACAAAATTATGTTATTACAATAGGTTTAAAATTTAGTAATTAACCAGATAATGAAAGGAAAATGAATAATTGCATTGTTCCACCTTATCTTGATTAACATTTAATCATGTCCATCAAAACAGACATTGTCAGCATTAAAAGAACAGAGGTTCTTTTAATTCTTTATTATTGTAATTAAGACCATAATATCATCATTCAAAAGCATTTGAGTATTTGAAAACTTGATAATTTAAATTTTAAAGAGAAACATTTTATCTTTATTTAGTGGAGTGAAATCCCTGTTTTGCCAAAGGTATTCCCTTTAAATTTCTCTTAATTAGGTATTGATAAAATACAAATATAGCATTCATTTTTGGTAACTGCAAAAAATCTAGACTTTTATAACTTGTATTCAGCAAAATCTATTTTTTGAAAGATATTTTGTATTTACCTAATCATATTAGGAAATGACAAAATTTGTTTTATGCAGAGATTAAATGTTAGAATAATGAAAAAGAGAGACCTTCATTGTATAATTTTCATGTGAATAAAATAATTGTCTTGTCTACTACATTATAGTAATATAGCTAAACCAACATAAAAATAATATTTTTAAAGTACCTAACTTTATTGTTTGAATCTTTAATAACTTAAATAACAAATTCTTTTTTTAATAAACAATATGATCTCAGTACAATCTTTGTCCATAACAAGTAGTAGGTAAAATAAAATATTTTATAGTGTATACTAGTATATAATATTTACTCCACAATGAAACTAATTTTCTGCTAAGGAAAAAATGGACTTCACAATCTAAAAAATTGAAATATTAAATTTATAAAGTTAGCTTTTGAATTTCCATAAGAGTCTCTTTCCGAACTAATTACTTACATAAAATTATTTTTTGAAAACATAGCACTTTTGTGTTTAGTAAAGTTCTTATGTATGAATAATTTATTAATATGTCATTTATTTATGGTCATAATCTGGGTACACTTTCAGGGGTACTTCTTTCAAACATCATATTATTGTCCTGATTACTATCTTATGACATGTTTATCTGACGTATAATTGAACGATGATTTCATATCATAAAATTTCACATAATGTCAAAAATCAAGAAACTTTACAGTTATTTTGATTTTTGTAGCAGTTATAATGGAATTGTCAAAAAAAAAACTGGTAATAATCTAGCAGCATAATTATCTCAGTCAGTGAGCCTGCATTTTCATTTTCTTCATCCTATTCTACATTTCATTTTCTCTTCATCCCAAATAAAATAAATTCAGTTTGCTGATTAATGAGCTCAGCTAGCTGCCTGCATCCAATTTTGTTCAATTTCTCCATCATGAGTACATTTATGTCTTGAATTTAATTTTGTACATCACTTTTTTCAGAAGTCCCTTTTTTAAAAAAATCTCATTCCTGTTTTGGTCCATGGCAGAGCTAATTCTCTATCTTTTAACAATAGCCGTAAAAATCTTAACAAGTTGTTATATCAAAGATGGAAACTAAGTTCTCAAATTCTTCTATTGGGTATTTTTCTTATTAAACAAAAGAATGCATTCCAACATTAGTGATTAAAACTTTCAAAATTTTTAAGTGATATAATTAATTTAAAATCACTGACACTCAAGCTAAATAGATTTAAATATAAATCACCCTATGATTAAATCACCATGACTTAATCACAAGCCATGCTTATTATCGTTTGAAGCTGGGGAGGAGTAGACACCAAAGTGTCCCCATATCACCAATTTAGTGATTGTGGCCAAATATATTTTAATGGACTATTGGAGACAAACAGAAGAGAGTAAGGCAGTTCATGGTAATTTATATAATGGTGAAGTAATCGAGCTAGAAAGCTCTTCACAGTGTATGTATTAGTTTAACTTAAAATCACAAAATAATTAACCAGACAAAACTAGTTTGGAAGTCAAAAATTTCTACTTATATTCATGAGATCTAAGTGGACAGTATTAATCTTAGCAAAGGATTATGAACATGTGTGTAAATTCTCTAACTCTAAATTGGAGTTGCTTTCTTTTTATCTTTTTCTAAATATTATCATTCAGAATATATATACACCTCTATCTCTGTAAGGAGACTTAATACAAATCACAAAATTGGCCAGAGTTCTTCTTATTACCACATTTTCATGCTAACTAAATTTATCTTATCCTTTTACTCTCATGTCTGTTCCCTTCTAAGCATCTAAAATAAAATTGTTTATAAAAAGATAGAACTGATTTCTCACCAGTCCTTTGTAAAGTTTTTTAAATATTGCAAACATAGTAGAGAAAATATTTATTGACTAACACTATCCTTTAACTCTGACACTTGAGGCATTTTTATAATAAGGTTATTAGATCTTTCAAGGCAGTGTACTATGTTTGTGTGCTCTTAATGTGAAGAATCTTAAAGTATAAATTATAGATGAAGACATGGCAAATTCAAAAGTCCTTGCCTTTTCGTAATAGAACTGACTGAGAAACTACCTGCAGCATGACAATCTGCGGAACAATGTTCCAGAATAAACGATTTGAAAATGACAAGGTATGTACACAGTATTTGCAATTTTATATACCAGTTCATTCTGAGATTATAGAAACAACATCAAAAACTTTCTGATTGAGTCCTTACCAATATGCTCTATGATTAGAAGCATTAACATATAACATATTTGCCAAAATATGCCATGCAAAATGTAATTCTTTCTGGGTATCATTTAATACTGATGTAAGATTCATAATTCACAATAAAACATTTATTGAATGCAGTTTCACCTAAGGTATTATATAGAACAATATAACAATTCATTCATTACCTCTCTTATATGTATTTTTAATGAATGTAAGTTGCACGTGGGCAAGAAATATGTCCAGTTTGTTTATTATTGTGTCACAGTGATTAGCACTGTGCCCAAGGCAAAAGAGGTGGTGCTGTGTTAAGTAAATAACTTCTAAATGATTCATGCTATAATCTTTGTGCTTTAAAATGTGCTTAAGGAGCACTTGGATGGCTCAGTTGGTTAAGTGTTGGACTCTTGATTTCAGCTCATGTCTTAATCTCTTGACCACGTATTGGGATTGGGCTCTGTGCTGACAGCATGGAGCTTGCTTGAGAGTCTCTCCCCTTCCACCTCCCCCACCTCAAATTAAATATATAAATTTTTAAAATGTACCTTAAAAAGATGACTTCAATCTGGGGTGCCTGGTGGCTCAGTTGGTTAAGCATCCGACTTTGACCAGGTCATGATCCCACAGTCTGTGCGTTGGGGACCCACATCGGGCTCTGTGGTGACAGCTCAGAGCCTGGGGCCTGCTTCAGATTCTGTGTCTCCCTTTCATTCTGCTCCTCCCCATTCACTTTCTGCCTCTCTCTGTCAAAAATAAACAAACATTTAAAAAAAATTTTTTTAAAGATGACCTCAATCCAAATAGAATCTGTCATAATTATCTTCACCAGTATTTGTGTAGTATGTATGTATGTATTTATATTTATTTTGAAAGTGAGGGAGTGTGTGTGCATGCCAGCACAAGCTGGGGAGAAGAGCGAGAGGGAGATTCTCAAGTAGGCTTCACACCCATTGCCCAGTAGGGGGTGGGGTGCATGCTAGATCTCACAACCATGAGATCATGACCTAAGCTGAAATCAAAAGTCTGATGCTTAACTGACTGAGCCACCCAGGTGTCCCTCACCAGTATTTCCACTTCCTCATTATTCACTTGTACTTACATTTTTCTTGAGTTTCTTGCTTCCATGTTCTGAAGCTGCAAATATTGCATTGTAATATATTCCAAATTGAAGAGAAAAGCATTCTGGAGCTGTTTTCCCATCTCAGTTCCAGTTGTTAAAGAAATTAACTTGATATACATCTATTAATTTCAGACTAATAGATTCAGTTTATAGCAAATGCTCAGGATTTTCTTCTTTCAGAAAAGGAAACATTTGAATCAATTTCAATATTTGTTAAATTTTAAAAAATCAAGTTTATTTATTTATTTTGAGAGAGACAGAGACAGAATGAGTGTGGGAGAGGCAGAGTGAGAGAAAGAGAGAGAATTCCAAGCAGTTTCCACATTGTAAGCACAGAACCTGATGTGGGGCTCAAACTCATGAACCATAAGATCATGACCTGAGCTGAAGTCAAAAATCAGAGGCTTAACCAATTAAGCCACCCTGGCACCCCTAAATTTTTTTAACGATTATTCATTTTTGAGAGACAGAGCATGAGCATGAGCAGGAGAGGAGCACAGAGAGAGGGAGATACAGAATCTGAAGGAGGCTCCAGGTTCTGAGCTGTCAGCACAGAGCCAGATGCAGGGCTTGAACCCATGAACTGCAGGATTATAACCTGAGCCAAAGTCAAACTTTTAACCAACTGAGCCACCCAGGTGCCCCAAGTCATACAATTTTTAAAATCTCACAAGTGTTGACACTGGAACTTTATTTATCAGTAGGTAGTACATATTTGTTATTTAATTTAGCAAAGACAATGCAATAGTTTTACTTAAATCTATTGGCAGGTTTTTTCTGATGGTCAGTAACCATAGATCTTAGGCAGGAGATAATAAACTTGAGATACATCTCCAACCAACATCATTATTCTTTGGAAAGACCCAAGTGCAGGAAATCACTACCTTCCCACTGAAAGAAAATGTGTTTTATTGTCTCAATAGTTTTTATTTCTTTCAAACATGGGTAATAAAACAGAATCTTGTTCAATTTCCTTATTTTTTTTTTTAAGTGGTGATACGGAGGGCAGTTTCAAAGAGCACAGAATGTTCTGTGGCATGTCAAGGGGCCACTGTTCATAAGAGGAATTTTTGGGCAAATGCCCATAATAATCACGCCACAGTTCTGCAGATGTCCTTTTCCAGATGGGGTATACCTGAAAATTGCCAATTTTTTACTTAAAATATAATGTACACAAATGATTTTTGATATTTCAACTCATGTTCTATTAATAGAATGTTACATTGGATGACAAAGGTACCAAAAACAGAGATTTATTTTTTTTAGGGAACAGAATTGGAAAATTATTGAAAAGATTGAAAATACCAAGTGATCATATTCTTTCACCCTTTTGGACACTACAGGAAGCATTTTGTGCATTTTGAAGCACTTTTGTATTTTGAATACATATTTAGCTCTGTCATATTAAGATTCGGATACTTGGGGGGTGCCTGGGTGGCTCAGTCAGTTCAGCATCTGACAACGGCTCAGGTCATGATCTCACGGTTCATTGGTTCGAGCCCCGCATCAGGTTCTATGCTGACAGCCAGCTCAGAGGCCGGAGCCTGTCTTCGGATTCTGCGTCTCCCTCTCTCTCTGACCCTTTCCAGCTCACGCTGTCTCTATATCTCTCATAAATAAATAAAAAAAAACATTTAAAAATATAAAAAGATTGAGGTACTTGGGTGGCTTAGTGGGTGGAACATTTGACTCTTGATTTTGGCTCAGGTCATGACCTGACTATTTGTTAGTTCAAGCTCGGCATGGGGCTCAGTGCAGAGCCTGCTGGGGATAATTTCTCTTCCCTCTCTCTGCCCCTCCCCTGCTCATGCTCTCTTTCTCTTTCAAAATGAATAAACATTGTCAAAATTTAAAGAAATTTTAAAAATAAAGGATATAGTATTTTTTAAAGTTTATTTTGAGAGAAAGAGCATGAGTGGGGGAGGGGTAGAGAGAGAGAATCCCAAGCAGCCTCCACGCCACCAATGTGGAGCTTGATGTGGGGCTGGAACCGGCAAACCATGAGATCATGATCTGAGCTGAAATCAGGAGTCAGATGCTTAACTGCCTGAGCCACCCAGGTGCTCCAAAGGATATAGTATTTTTCTAAAGCCATCTAACACATGTGTTTTTAATGTTTATATTAACTGTAAGCTTATTTTCCCATTTGGTTAATTATTTTAAGTTTCTTTATAATGTTAAGAATTATTATTTAACATTTTTCTCATAAAACCACATTAAATTGATACATTTCAACATGTAAAACACATTCAAGTGTTTTTTTTTTTCACTTGGAGTTACAAATGCTAACTTATTTTTGATAGTAAATATTCAGATATTAGTAATCAATCCACAGGTTACACATTATCTGTAACACTAACATTGTAATGTTAATTGATATGATAGTCACATTTAGTGTTCAGGGTTACCCTAGTTTTAAGAACACCAGAAGTGTGCTTAAAAGGGAGTAGCTGGCTGGTTCAGTCACTAGAACATGTGATGCTTGACCATGGGGTCTTGGGTGTGACCCCCCACACTTGGTGTACAAATTACTACAAATAAATAAATAAACTTTAAAAAAGAAAATAAATGTACGTAAGTGGACACACAACTATTCATCCTTCTGAAGGTCAAATCTGTAGCAAGACTAAAGAAACTCTTTTGGCAAAATTTAGGGGTCAGAGATGGACTTCGAAATATCTCTAGTGGGTATTCTTATTTCTTTCTTAAAGATGAAGGAATTGAAGTTTAGTAGGTGTAAGCCCTAGAGTAAAATTTAAGAAATTTTCCTTATTTTACATATATCTGATGAAATGGACAAAAGTTTTAGGCTGGCAAAAATCTTTTTTCCTCTATCTACTTAGGCAATGAAGTGTGAACTTCTCCATTTGCAATACTTTAAGGCCAAAACATCTCAGGTCATTCTTTCATTCAATCAAAATTTGTTGAACGTTTTTCAAGATTAGCCAATGTTTACAGTGCTAGGAATATTGCAGTGAACAAAAATGTCCATACTTTCATGAAACATATTTTGTTGAATTACAAATTTTAAAAAGCTGATAAATATACAATATATAATGAGTTGAGAAAAAAATAACATAAAACAATGGGTCAAGGGTGAGAAGAATTGTTATTTTAGATCAATGGTCACAAAATTCTCTTTGTTAAAGTGGCATATGAACAGAGACATCAGTGGAACAAAGATAACCTTTAAATCTTTAATACAGAAGTGTCTCTAAAGGTGCAAATGAAATATGTTCATCAATGGGTTTTTTTCCCAGCTTTACCTGTGAGTTTTATACTTTTGCATGTTTTCATTTTACTCAGTGTCCTTTTACTCCATCTTGAATAGCTCCTTTGAGCAATTGAATAAGGCCATTCTACTGATGATCTCCAGCTTTTCTTTTCTTTTTTTTTTTTTTTAATTCTTGGTTGGAAATTTTCAATTTTTTTGTTTGTACTCTGAATATATCATGCCACTCCTTTTTGGTCTGTAAGTTTTCTGTTGGTAGTATTTTGCCAATTCCCTTCTATGCAGCAAATTTCTTTTCTCTTGCTACTTTTTCTTTAGTCTTTATTTTATTTTGAGAGACAGAGACAGAGAGCAAGTGGGGGAGGGACAGAGAGAGAGGGAGACACAGAATCTGAAGCAGGCTCCAGGCTCTGAGGTGTCAGCACAGAGCCCAATGTGGGGCTTGAACCCACAGTGATCTGAGTTAGACACTTAACCAGCTGAGCCACCCACGTACCCCTCTCTTGTTACTTTTAACAGTCTTTCTTTGTCTTTAACTTTAACCATTTAATTATAATGTATCTTAATGATTTAGATTTATTGTATTTCCTACATTGGGCTTATTGAATCTGGATGTCTGTTTCTGCTATTAAGAGAAATTTTCAGCCATTATGTCTTTGAATAGTCTTTCTGACCCTGTAACTTTCTCTTCTCCAAGATACTATAATGTGTATATTGATCAGCTTGATGATGTTCCATAAGCTCCTTAAGTGATCTTCACTCTTCTTTCTTTTCTTTTTTTTTTTTCTGTTCTGATTGGATTATTTCCCCTGCCTTGTCTTTGAGTTGCTGATCCTTTTTCTTTCTTTTGGTTTAGTCTACTATAGAACCCTCTATCGAAATTTTCAGTTCAGTTACTGTATTCTTCAGCTCTACAATTTCTGTTTGGTACTTTTTATACTTTCTTTTTGTTGGAATACTCACATTGTTCGTGCATTGTGCTCCTGACCTCAATGAGTTTCTTTATAACCATTATTTTGAACTCTCTGTTCCATTGAGGTTGGTTTCTGGAGATTTATCTTGTTCTTTTGTATGGATCACAGTCCCATTTCTTCATTTCCTTGACTGTCTGTGTTGGCTTCTGTGCACTGGATAAAACATGTACCTCTCCCAGTCTTAACAGATAGGTCCATGTAGGAGAGAAACCTTATCAATCAACCTGGCCTGAGCTCCTGATCGTTTCTCAAACTTTTATGATTGCCCAAACTCCCATCTTTGTTTATAGAGGCTCCCTGTAGAATAAGAGCTGTGCCAAGACCAATCAATATCCCAAAGGTGTAGGAAATGCCAATATACCTGTTCAGGCTCCTGGAAGACTACTAATTGTCTACATATTTAGCACCCTGATTCAGGGTAATAGGAAACCCAGCCTTTAAGCAACATCTGGAAAGTCAAGGTGTTATGTATGCAGTCTAGCTCCCACTGGGGAGAAACTGGGAACTGGGTGTTTTTGCCTCTTGAGTCTGTGCTGAACCAGAGGGAGTAGTCACAAGGAGTGCTTATGTACCCAAATAGAACCACCACTCTGGTTTGTGTACTCCCAGGGGATTAATGATTATCCAGCCCCATCACCTCCCAGATTTAAGTGTTTTGGGAGCCAGAAGTAACAGCTGATGTGCTAGATCAGTGAACAAGCTCCTTTGGGGGAAAAGCTGATGGCTTTATTTTACTCCTGGAATGAGCTATTCAGAGACAGAGGGGACATGCCCAACAGCTCTTTCAAGCTCCCAGGAGGATTCAAATCAGTTCCGCATTTATGATGATTAAAGCTGAAACCTCAGGTAGCAGCTGAGAGAATCTGCAGCAGACACATTCCTTCCAAGAAGAAACTGAGAAATGGCCATTTTTGCTGGCTCCCTCTGCACTGAGACCAGGAAAGGTAGCTGCAAGAAATACATGTACACCTACTTGAAAACTGATCTTATTGTTTAATATGGTTCTGTGAGACTTGTGAACGTCAACCCCTGTTGGCTGTCAGGGCTAGGTGATTGAGGGCCCATCCCTCAAATAGCAGCTGCCACTTGAAAAGTTAGGGTACAAGATATTCAGACTAGCTCCTTCAAGGGAGATGCTGGCAACTCAGTTTTAGTGTTGGAGCTCACTGGAGGGAGAAGGTAGGGTAAGTGCCCACTAGTTATTTTGGGCTCAAGGAATGATCCTCCTCAGCATATAGATACAGGCCAATTAGTAGCCAGATCCTCTGGCAGCAGGTGGGAAAGTATTCAATCACACCGTTCCAGTGAAAAACTGGGAGATGGGCATTTTTCATGTGCTCCCTCTGCACTGAGCCTAAAGTGATGGCTACAGGGTGTGCTTATGCAGCTATTTAACAGCTGTTTCTTTATCTGCTATAGTCCTGTGGGACTTATGAATTCAATCCTTTTGGCTCTCAGAGCTAGGTAATTTGGGAGCCCATCACTCAGGTGGTAGCCTTAAAAGTTGGGGAGCTATTGGGGCACCTGGGTGGCTCAGTCGGTTAAGCGTCTGACTTCGGCTCAAGTCATGATCTCACAGTTCGTGGGTTCGAGCCCCGTGTCAGGCTATGTGCTGACAGCTAGCTCAGAGTCTGGAGCCTGTGTTGGATTCTGTGTCTCCCTTTCTCTCTGACCCTCCCCTGCTCACGCTGTCTGTCTCTCTCAGAAATAAATAAAACATTAAAAAAAATTTAAAAAAAGTTGGGGAGCTATGATGTGGTGCAAACCCTACACTCCTCAAGGAGAAGCTGGGAGCTGGGAATTCCCTCACGACTGTAAGGTATTTTGCTGGGGGTGTGATTTATGGAGAGTGTCTCAGCCTTCGTTACCCATTTTGATTTAGGTATTTTCTCAGCCACCCAAGGTATAGGAGTCACTCAGCTAGTTTCTGGATTTCTCTAAGAAGGAACCGGTCTGCGGGAGGAGGGCGAAGTCAGGAGCCTCTCGTGCTGCCATCATGGCAACGTCTCAGCTTATTTGTGTATAAACTGCTTTAAGAAATAGTCAGTGAGAAGGATGCCAATGAAGTAAGTTGCTTAGTGTGTTTGCTTTAATTTAGTTTTGTTCTGAATATTAGAGCTCTCTGGGATGAAATATATATGTATAAGTGATAGTTTCAGCTTTTTGAAGTCCCTAGATATTTTTAAATGAGGTATAGACAGTGACAACTCTTATTTCTTCTTTATGATAAAATATAATACTTTGTCACTTAATTAATGACAAATAGATTTGACCTCTTAGTTTCAAAGAGTTTGAAATTCAAATCAAGGACCTTGATATAAGGGTACATAGGAATCATACTAACATAAACAGAAGTATTGAATCAGAAGCTCTTAATCTAATACATGTTTGACATAAGCCAAAGGCAAAGTGAAAATATTAGAATCTCTGCTCTTTCTCAAGGCACTCACACATATATAAAGCCCAGCTATATCACAAGAATATTGTTAAAATATTTATAATCTTATCCTACTGTGCATCCTTTTCTTCCCTCTTATGGTCTTCAAGTGTAGTAAAGTTAGATTCTGGTCATTATTACTGCAATGAATTAATTCATCCATTACTCTGCATCTATTTAGCAATTTTAAGTATTGACTATATATTCTGCAAGAAGCAATTTTGAAAGATGATGCTTCCAGAAAAAACAAAAACAAAAAACAGAACCAAAAGCCAAAACAAAACAAAGCAAAACAAAAAAAGTCTGTATCTCAGGCACTGTACTTATGTCTAAGGATATACATGGAATTAAACAGAATTCCATTTTTGAGAGGCTTTATAGGTAAGACAGACATTAAAACTCAGGGAACCTGGATGGCTTAGTTGGTTAAGCATCTGACTTGATTTCAGCTCAGGTCTTGATCTCACAGTTTGTGGGATCAAGCCCTGCATCAGTTTCTGTGCTGACAGCGTGGAACCCACTTGGGATTCTCTCTCTCCCTCTTTCTCTACTCTACCCCTTTTTGCATGCACAGGCGCTCTCTCTCTCTTTCCCAAAATAAATAAACATTTTAAAGAAAGACAGACACTAAAACTAATTACAATAGAAATGTGATAATGCAATAACTTTTAAAAACAGAGAGATTTTATACAGCACTAGAGTAGTCTGAAGATGGAAATTTTTAACTTTCTATGGAGAACCAGGGATGGATTTCCAGAGGATTCCTAAAAATAAGATGGAGATATTAACTGATGGAAAACATTCATTTTCAATGTGTGTATATATAATATTAGGTGGCTAGTACCAAATCAGGACAAACTGGTATGACATATTAGCATATATGAATTTTATCCTAAAAGAGTTTAGGAGACATTTAAGTATTTTAAGCAACTGTCATGTTAGCACATATTTGTCAACACTTGGTATTGTCAGTTTCTTTTTTTTAAATTTTAGTCTCTCTAATGGCTGTACAGTGATATCTAATTATGGTTCCCATTTACATTTCCCTAGACACAGATGTGAAATTTATCATGTGCTTATTGACAGGTGTAGCACTTTCTTTTGTGAAATGTCCATTTTTAAAATTTGTTTGAACTGTCCTTATTAAGTTGTAAGAATTCTTTATATATTTCAGGCACAAATCCCTTGTCTGCTGTACTTGTAAAAATGTTCTTCCCACTCTGGTGCCTCTTCATTTTTTCACCAATGTCATTCCTAAAGCAAATGTTTTTGATTCTGATAAAGTCTAATTTACCAATACTTTATGATTTGTGCTTTCTGAATGCAATTTAAGGAATCTATCCATACCTCAATGTCACAGAGTATTTTCCTATGTTCCTTCTAGAAGTTGTATAGTTTGAGCTTTTCCATTTAGAACTATTATCCATTTTGGGTAAATTTGGTCTAAGGTAAGTTTTAATGTCCAGGTCCATAAGTATATCAATGTATTCCAATTTTAATTGTTGCAAAGACTTTCTTTTTCCAATTGAATGAGATTGGCAACTTTGTGAAAAATCAAATGGCCAAATATGTGTAGAGCTGTTTCTGGACTCCCTATTCTCTTCCATTGGTCTATCCCATGAAGTGATTAATTGCTCCATCTCTCTAGATCTTCACTTTGAGAAGTGATTTGCAACTTTCAGTGTAGAGATCTTAGATATCTTTGTTAAATTTCTTATTAGTATTATAAAATTTGGGGGGCTATTGCTGTTAAATTGGTTTTATAACTTAATTTTTCATTTTTTTGTATTATTAAATAAAAATACAATTGACTTTTTTACTATTGACATGGCATCTTCAATTTCATATATTAATATATTAGTGATAGTAGGTTTTTTTTATAGATGTTTTGGAATTTGCTAGGTAAAAAATATTTGAAATTAAATTAGAGTCTTAGTTTTCCTTTTCCAATCTGTATACTTTGTGTTTGTTTGACTTCTCATAATGGCAAAGATCTCCAGATCAATGTTCAAAGGATGTTTGAAAGGAATCATCCTTGCCTGTAATTGATCTTTTATTCTGAAAAAATTCTCTTAGCGTTTATTATAGAGAAAATCATATGATAGCACATTTTCTTCAGTTTTATTTATCTAAATGTTTTAAAATTTTTTACTTAATTCCTTAAAGAGAACACTGGTTATTTATAGAACTCTTTTTTATTTTTCTAAGCTCCTTAAAAATGTGCCGATATCTTCTTAATGCTTTCTAACAAAAAATATGTGGACTTTCAAATAAATAAATAAATCTTTCTCTATTACATAATGTGCCCTTTTTTTTTTTGTTTATACTTCAAAGACTTTTTCTTTATGTTTGGTATTCAGTGGCTTGATTGTGCAGTATCTAATGTAATTTTATTTGAATTATATCATGTTTTAGGTTTGCTGAACTTAAATTTGTGTACTTATGCCTTTCATAAGATATGGGGAGTTTTCAAATATTATTTCTCCAATCATTTCTCATGCCTTAGTCTTTTCCTCATCTCTATTGTAAAATTACTATTTTTCCCATGGTAATTAATAATAATCTTCTAGAAATATACTTTGAGACTGTGTAAATATCTTGTATGTCTTCATACTTTCACCCATTAATTTTAGCGTTTCTTAATCATTCTTGCTTATTATAGGTATTACTGAAATGCTAGCCAAATGGTATTAGCCAAATGGTGATTTTCTTTTTTCCTTATTTTTCTATATTCATTAGTTGGTCTTATACTATAAACAAATTTCCTTTTCTTCTAGTTATTTACTTTTTAGTTACTTATGTACTAACATATGTTCATGGATATTATTTTATTCTGTGTGTTTTTATCTACTGCTACCTCATATGGGACCATTGGGAATTACTTCTAACTGGTTCCTGGATCATTTTGTTGTGTTACTATCATTTATTTATTTATTTTACCTCTTCCTTTCTTTCAGCACCATAAGACAGTTAAGATTCATCTTGTTCTTTCTTTTCCCCAACACTGAAATCAGCTGTTCATGTGATGATTAAAAGTTTGAGAGGGAATTGACTTATGGTGAAACAAGTATTAAGTGGTAAAAATTGTAAATGCCTAACCTGTTTCAGTCTCTCAAGTAATATTTTGCTCTTTCCCATCCGTAAAATAGTATCTGACTTGTGATTTAGCCAACTATTTTTATAAACACCAAGATTTCACATTTACTATATTTTATCCAACATAATGATGACATCCAAGACAATCGGGGATTTTCATAAATCCTTTTATGCCATTTAACATCCTCTCACAGAAGTCAAGTAAAAAAATAAATTTCATTTTGATGAATAAGTAGTTTGTTAATCTCCTTGGACCAAGACAAACAAGTCATTTTGGGTTGTAATTTCTCCTGAGAAAATAAGAATTCCATAGAGAAAATATGTTCAATGACCTCTTAGTAATGTGCTGCCATATCCTGCCCAAAACTCACATTTCTGTGAAATGTAAAAAGTTTCCTCACAACACACAGTACCAACACTGAGTGAGAGACTAAATTCTGTAGTAGACATTAAACACTTTTAAACCTGATAAGGGTCTATTCAAGAATAGAAATATAAATTATTTCACTTCTGCATTCCTTTAGAAAATATTTACTATAGAGATTTTTTAATAAAGTTTTAAAAAGGATGTAAGCTCATTAAAACTTCACTCAATTTTGGAGAAAATACTACCTGAAGCAATTGTGTCTGATAAGTAGCTACTTACTACTTTTTTAAGATTCTCTAAATGTACTACTTTACTTTTTGTTGACTAATAAATTTCAAATATAGTGACTTGATAAGTACTGATTTTATGTAAAATTACTTTCTAAATATCAAATGTCAACTATAATAAAATTTACTTTATACCCCTCGCTTTGATCATCCATTGACAATGTATTTTGTGTTCATTTGCCACAATTTTCTATTATGCATTTATTAGCATCAAGAATACAGTAATATATAACAGTAAAAATTGATAATAATGTACATGTTCAGAACCCAGAATTTAAAAGGAATCTGAATAGCCTGAAAAACAGTCACTATAGTACAATAAAAATTGGTTTGCAGATATCTTATGTTGAATTTTCATGGTAATCTGTATATTGAATATATTCAGAGTGCATCTCCTATAGGTAGATACATAGTGACATGGAGCTAAAAAAAATAGGGAATGAAACAAAAATATATTAATCATTTGGTCATTCAGTAGGCAAACATTTACTAAGTGATAAGCACTCATATTTATTATGGATACATTGATGGCCAGACCAGTGAGTGAAACAGACCTTGTAAAAGCAATTAAAGTAGAAAATATAAAGATATGCACACGGTACCTACCACAATTCAGTAAATGAAGGATTTAAGGAGAGGTGCTCCTAGGAGGCTAATTATTAGAGTTGATGCCTGGACTAAATAGTTATTATGTTCTAGACACTAATATATATGATGTGATAATAGATAAACATGGAAAAGAGACTTAACATCATTAGTCATTAGAAAAATGCAAATTAAAGTCACAGTGACATACAACTATTAGAATAAATATATTTTAAAAGCCTGACTATAAGAATTTGTCAATGATGGGGGAACTAGTACTCTATACATTGCTGGTGAAATTGTAACATGGTACAACCAATTTTAAAAACAGGCATTATTTTAAAATATTAATCATACAGGTTTCATATAACCCATCCATTTTACTCATTGGCATTAATCCAAGATAAATGAAAGTACATTTTCTTTTGATTAATTTTTTTAAAATATAAATTTATTTTTGAGAGAGAAAGAGACAGAGAGCGAGCAGGGAAGGGATAGAGAGAGAGGGACACACAGAATCTGAAGCAGAAGACATTTTTGTATTAGCCCAAAAACTGGAGAGAAAAACCTGTCCATCAGAGGGTGAGTGGATACATTATAATACATCTATACAATGAAATTCTATTCAACTTTACAATGAACTATGGATAAATGAAATAAAATGAATAATTCTAAAAATAATTTTGTGGACAGACCAATGGAATAGAATAGAAAACCCAGAATTGGACCCACAAATGTATGGCCAACTAATCTTTGACAAAGCAGGAAAGAGTATCCAATGGAAGAAAGACAGCCTCTTTAACAGATGGTGCTGGGAGAACTGGACAACAACATGCAGAAGAATGAAACTAGCCCACTTTTTTACATCACACACAAAACTAAACTCAAAATGGATGAAGGACCTGAATGCGGGATAGGAAAGTATCAAAACCCTAGAGGAGAAAGCAGGCAACAACCTCTTTGACCTCAGCCGCAGCAATTTCTTACTCGACACATCTCTAAAGGCAAGGGAAATAAAAGCAAAAGTGAACTATTGGGACATCATCAAGATAAAAGTCTTCTGCACAACAAAGGAAACAATCAACAAAACTAAAAGGCAACCAACGGAATGAGAAAAGATATTTGCAAATGGCATATCGGATAAAGGGCTAGTATCCAAAATCTGTAAAGAACTCACCAAACTCCACACCCAACCAAATATTCCACTGAAAAAATGGCCAGAAGACATGAATAGACACTTTTCCAAAGAAGATATCCAGATGGCCAACCAACACATGAAACGATGCTCAATGTCACTCATCATCCAGGAAATACAAATCAAAGCCACACTGAGATACCACCTCACACCAGAGTGGCTAAAATGAACAAATCAGGAGACTATAGATGCTGGTGAGGATGTAGAGAAATGGGAACCCGCTTGCACTCTTGATGGGAATGTAAACTGGTGCAGTCACTCTGAAGAACAGTGTGTTCTAGAGAACAGTGTGGACATTCATCAAAAAATAGAACTCCCTTATGACCCAGCAATAGCACTGCTAGGTATTTACCCAAGGGATACAGTCATAGGGGCACATGTACCCCAATGTTTATAGCAGCGCTTTCAACAATAACCATATTATGGAAGGAGTCTAAATGTCCTTCAAGTGATGAATGGATAAAGGAGATATGGTTTATATATACAGTGGAATACTACTTGGCAATGAGAAAGAATGAAATCCTGCCATTTGCAGCAACATGGATGGAACTGGAGGGTATTATGCTATGTGAAATAAGTCAGTCAAAGAAGACAGATACCATATGCTTTCACTTATATGTGGATCTTGAGAAACTTAACAGAAGACCATGGAGGAAGGTAAGGGGGAAAAATAGTTACAAACAGAGAGGGAGGGAGGCAAACCATAAGAGACTCTCAAATACAGAGAGCAAACTGAGGGTTGATGGGGGTGGGGAAGAGAGAAAAGTGGGTGATGGGCATTGAGGAGGGCATTTGTTGGGATGAGCACTGGTTGTTGCATGGAAGCCAACTTAACAATAAATTATATTGAAAATAATTTTATGGATTAAAAGACAAACAAAAAAGTACATTTGTATGACTCCAGTCGTAGAAAATTCTAGAAGTGTAAACTAACCTATTGTTACAGAAAGTCAATCAGTTGTTTCAAGAAAGATGAGGAGGTAGAGAGAGGGAAAGAATTATCAAGAGGCACAAAGAATCTTATGGAAGAGACGAATGTGTTCATTTTCTTGATCGTGGTGATGTTTTCCTGGGTGAATACATATGTCACAAGTTATTGAATTGTATACTGTAAATATTTGAAGTTTTCTGTATGCTAATTATGTCTGTATAAGTATGATAACAAAAATAAAACTAGAATCTTTCATCTATTTCTTAACACAGTTCTGTTTCACAGAACTTTTTTTTTTTACAGAAAGCCTCATTTTATCAAAGTTATATTAAGTAATCACTATTTTATAAAATAACTTCATAAGACAATAGAATAACAATTACTATCATTTGGGGAGGAATAAACAAGGCTACGAAAGGTGGAAAAAATAAAAGTTGTTATTAAGATTGGGATTTGAATAGAACAAGAAGAACTAAAAATTAATTTTGTTATTTGAGAAATTGTGCTTTTGGTTTTGCATAATCCTAGGAGGAAAAGATGGAAAGAGGAACTGAGGGAAGAGGTCTGAAGGTAACAAAAATTAATTGTTCACCATTAAGTCCATTAATTTTATCCCTTCTATAAAATGAGATTAAATCTTGCTACTTTCAAAGTTATTATTCTTTTTTTTATCTAAGATCATGTAACCCATGACTCTTGACTAGAGTTGGTAATGGCCAGGAGTTCAAAAATAATTTCATAGCCCCTAACATAAACACTGGATTTATGTACCACCAATTGAATTGCATAACCCTTTATGAACAACATATTGAAGAAAAAAAAAACATATCAGCTGATTATAATGAATAACTTTCACTTAAAAGTATCCAACTAAAAATAAAATGTGCATTGTAAAAGAATGATAAATTTCAATTGCTCTAAATTGTGAACAGAAAATCTTTCATTGAGTATAACACTCTTAATTCATCAACTCAAGTTGGTCATATTAAATATGTATTCACATCTGTAAAAGGAAAATCATTTCAATTTGTATTAAGTATCATAAAACATAAAAGATTCATTGTAATATCTTGAAGTAGATCACTATCTATATTTATAATTTTCAGAGTATTACTGTTAAGTGAAGTGAAATATGAGTTTTGTATAATGAAAAGAACACATTAAAAAAGTTATGTGTCTTTGTTTTTTCCACTAGGAATTGTACTGGAAACAAAGAACAGTGTTATGAAATCATGTGTAAAAAGAAACAGGAATCAAAGTGATAGAAAAGTCTCTAAAACTTATCTTTTAGCTATAGAAACAGTATTAGAATGATAATTTTAACATTATGTGAAATTACTTTGAAATATGGTTTTTTTCCAATATCTGAAAATAGTGTTTCTATGAAACAGGCCATACACCAAAATCACGTAAAGTGAAGAAGGAATATGATTTCAAAAAAGTGATAATCCTCTGTGTATTTTTTTTGATTAGTGAAAAGAGGTTCTAATGTAGGTCTTTTGTAAAAGCTAAGTGGTGTAACACAAACTTTCAGATAGAGGGAGAAACCTGTACTGAGTTCAATTTAGAAAATTATTGGGGTGCCTGGGTGGCTCAGTCGGTTAAGCGTCCGACTTCTGCTCAGGTCACGATCTCATGGTTCGTGGGTTCGAGACCCGCATCAGGCTCTGTGCTGACAGCTAGATCAGAGCCTGGAGACTTCTTCAGATTCTGTGTCTCCCTCTCTCTCTGACCCTCCCCTGCTTATGCTGTCTCTCTCTCTCAGAAATAAATAAAACATTAAAAATTAAAAAAAAAGAAAATTATTCATTACTATTATTTTAAAAAAGAAAAAAAATTCTCCAGCATTCGACTGCATTAAGCATCTAAAAAGTAATCATTGCATGCAGGCTGTGCACAGCTTGCACTTTGAAGAAATTTGTAAGAATTAAATGCTAAACTGTTCAACTACTTCCACAAATCAATGTGAAAGGGGGTCAAAGACAAGCACAGCAATTCTTGTGCATGGATGGACAAGCATAAGCTAAAGGAAATGTTTAAATGTTTCACTCTCCTTAGGGAAATCTCTGCCTCAGAATTCTCATCAGCTTTAAAAGAAAATCATTTCCTTTGAAAGAGAACACTTTCAAAGACTTTCCAGACTGTGAACTGGCATCAGAAGAAACAAGCTTCATTCTATGGCTATTTACATAACACTTACTACATAATAAGAAAATAAACATGGTAAGCCATGAGGAGGGAAAGGAAGTGAAAGATAAGGATGAGACAATGCAGAAAGGAAAAACAAAATGGTATGAAAAAAAATAATTCGGGCCTGTAAAGAACGATTATCTCTTGCTTCAAACATTTTTGAAATGTAAATTAATCAATAATGAGTACTTTATTTTATAATACACAACTCCCAGTTATCCCACAGATAATTATACATTTCATAGATAAATAAGTCCTTAAAATTTTTCTATCAGCTAACAAAATGATCAGAAGAATAAATAAAATATTTCATATAAACTCTGCCAAATCTAGTTAGAACAATCTTTCCCAAGAAGTGACCAAATTAATCAGTTCACCTATACATGCCTAGACATAAATTGTTACCATCCTGCTGTTAATAATGTAGTCATTTTAGAGCTTCTCAGAATGTTTATCAAAAATTGGGGGAAGACTAGAATAGAAACTCAAATTAGTCAATTTTATTTTATTTAGCAACACTGGCTAAAATGGTTTAGAAGATAGAGTAATAGCATGGATTAAAACTGGACTTTCTGGGCTATTTCATCCAGGACCAGAAGGAAGTTTGACAAAGAAAAAGCAGAGACTTCCAGGGAAGATAGCAGAGTAGAAGGATCCTAAATTCAGCTTTTCCCATGGATATACCTAGATAACATTCATATCAGTATAAATAACGGAAAAAAAAAAAAAAGACCCAAAATTTGCAGAAGAGTTTCTGCAATGTGTAGAAGAGATCATGTTAAAGGGGCATAAAGGGTGAAGACAGGGTTGGGAACCAAACTGACCCATGGGACAATCTGTGGGAGGCAGGGATTTCGTAGGCACAGAGTGGAGATGAGTAGACCATACCAGGATTCCCAGGCACAAGGGACCCACATGGGGAAGAACAATAATGTCCATAGCATTTGGCTTTGAAAAACAGAAAGGCCTAATTCTCAAGTTCTTTCAATCAGCAGGGCTTAACATCTGGAATTTTAAAAATCAAGGGCTGGCTCTGGAGGAGATAGAGAGTAAGAGGTAACTGAGACCCTGCCCTTAAAGAGAAAGCACAAGAAACAGCCCTGCTGAAATACAGTGTAGAAGCAATAGTTTGGAAAATGCTTGGGATATACTGGAGGGAGATGTTTTTTTTTACTAATGATAGTGCACTGGAGAGGCAGAGATCTTTGGGAGATGTCTCTAAGAACTAAATTGCTGGTGAGTGCCACTTCCCTCCCCTGCCCCTAGGCCTAGGTAAAGGGAAACGTGCAGGAACAAGCACAGCATAAACATTCTCAACCTAACTTGCTAACAGCACACCCTACTCCCCACTTTTCTGTGGACTTGCCCCCTTCAACTGCCCCTCTGCAGGAGTTCATCCAAGCATGGAATCGTGTAAGTAGTGTCCACAAGAGCCAGCACCACTTCAAAGTGACTCCTGTCCCAGAAAGATAGGAAGATAATCACACACACAAGTTCAACTGTGGACCTAGCAATGGGCTGGGGACAAACATCTGATTTGACTGCAGCCTCCCAAGTGACAATACAGGAAGATCACCCTGCAGTCTGTGCTACCACAGCTCTGGCAAATACCTGGTCAGAACCAATTCAAGCTCAAGGCATGCCTATTAACAACTCAGGGACCAAACTCTGCCCACAATAGGCACAGTGAGCCATTGTAGAGGCTTGGACTGAAGGCAAACATGGCTCAGCCACAACAGTAGGACACACACAACACACATAGGAGGCACTCTTGAAGTGCCAGGTTTTGATGAACAGGGGACGTTGCATGACCTCTTCTTCATTAGTCTACTACATGCAAAAGCGGGATATATAAGCTGACTTTTCTAACACATACAAACAGATACAGTTAGACAAAAATGAGGAGAGGAATATGTCCAAAATGAAAGAATAGGACAAAATCACAGTAAGTATATATGATAGAGAATTTAAAGTAATGGTCATAAAGATACTCAGTAGACTAGGGGCGCCTGGGTGGCTTAGTCGGTTAAGCATCCGACTTTCGCTTAGGTCATGATCTCACGGTTCATGGGTTCGAGCCCCGCGTCGGGCTCTGGCTGACTGCCAGCTCAGAGCCTGGAGCCAATTTCAGAGTCTGTATCTCCCTCTCACTCTGACCCTCCCCTGCTCACGCTGTCTGTCTCTCTCCTAGAAATAAAAAAAAAAGGAAAAAAAAGAAAAAATTAAAAAAAAAAAAGATACTCAGTAGACTAGAGAAAAGCATGGAGGAGTTCAGTGAGAGACTCAACAAAGAGATAGAAAGCATAAAAAAGAATCAATCAGAAATGAACTCAATAAGCAAAATTTGAAATACACTATATGGAATATATGGTAGACTAGAGGAAGAAGAAGAATGGATCAGGGACCTGGAGGAAAAGAGTAATTGAAAGCCATAAGCTGAAGAGGACAAAGAAAAAAGATGAATAAACAATGAGAATAGATTAAGGGAACACATAGACACTATAAAGCATAGTAACATTTAGACTATAGGCATCCAGAAGGAGAGGAGAGAGAAAAGTGGGCAGAAAATTTATTTGAAGAAATAATAGCTGAAAACTTCCTGAATTTGGGGAATGAAACAGACATCCAGATCCAGAAGGCACAGAGAGCCCCCAACAAAATCAACTTAAAGAGGTCTACACCAAGACATTAGTAATTAAAATAGCAAAAAGTAGTGATAAAGAGAGAATTTTAAAAGCAGCAAGATAAAACAGTCATGTACAAGGAAAACCCATAAGGCTATGAGCTTATAAATCAGGCTACGAGCTGATTTTTCAGCAGAAACTTTGCAGGCCAGAGGGAAGTGGCAAATGTTCAAAATGCTGAAAGACAAAACTTGAACCAAGAATATCTAGTAAGACTATCATTCAGAATACAAGGGAGATTAAGAGTTTGACAAACAAAAGTTAAAGGAATTCATCACCACTAAACCAACCTTATAAGATATGTTAAAAGGGATTTTTTTTAGTGGAAAGGTAAGACCGTAAGTAGGAGTAAGAAAAGCAGGAAGCACAAAAGCAGTAAAACTAAGTATAAATATAAAAATAAGTCAGTGGATTTATGAAATAATGTAATATATGACACTATATACCTAGAATGTGGGGAGTAAAAGAGTAAAAGTATAGTTCTTTTAAAATGGGTCCAAACTTAAGCAACCATTAATTTAATATAGACTGCTATACACATAAGTTGTTATATATAAACCTCATGTAACCACAAATCAAAAACCCATATTAATATGTAAAAAATAAACAGAACAGAAAATAATCCAAGGATATCACGACAGAAAGCCAACTGGTTGTGAGAAACAGAGCAAGGAACAGAGAAGAAATATAAAACAAGTTACAAAATGGCAATAAATACATACCTGTCCGTAATTACTTTGAATGTAAATAGACAACATGCTCCAATCAAAAGATGTAGGGTGATGGAACAGATAAAAAAGCAAGGCTTATCTATATGCTACCTACAAGAGAATCTTTTTAGACCTCATGATACATTCAGATTGAAAGTAAAGGGATGAGGTGTGCCTGGGTGGCTTTGTCGGTTAAGCGTCCGACTTTCGCTTAGGTCATGATCTCGAGGTTTGTGGGTTCGAGCCCTGCGTTGGGCTCTGTGCTGACTGCCAGCTCAGAGCCTGGAGCCTGTTTCAGAGTCTGTGTCTCCCTCTCTCTCTGACCCTTCCCTGCTCATGCTGTCTCTTTCTCTCTCCTAAAATAAAAAAAACATTAAAAAAAAAAAAAAAAAAAGAAGGAAAGTGAAGGGATGGGGTGCCTGTGTGGCTCGGTCGGTTAAGCATCTGAGTCTTGATTTCAGCTCAGATCATGATCTCACAGTGGTGAGATCAAGCCCCACATCAGGCTCTGCACTGTGTGTGGTGCCTGCTTGGGATTCTCTTTCTCCTTCTCCCTCTGCCCCTCCCCTGCTCACACACACTCTCTCTCTCAAAATAAATAAATAATCATTGGTGGGGGGGATACACTGTAAGGATGGAAAAGCATTTTTCACACAAATGGAAGTAAAGAAAACCAGAGTATCAATATTTATATTGGAAAAAATAGATTTTAAAATAAATACTATAACAAGAAAGAAGGATACTGTATAAAAGAAATAATCTACCATAAAGATATAACAACTGTAAATATTTATGTACCCAAAAAAGAAGCACCCAAATACGTAAAGCACATACAAACAAATATGAAGGAAGTAAATGATAGTAATACTATAATAAAAGGAGATTTTGGGGCACCTGGGTTGCTCAGCTGGTTCAGCTTATGACTTCAGCTTAGGTCATGATCTCGTCCATGAGTTCAAGCCTCATACCAGGCTCTGCACTGACAGCTTGGAGCCTGGAGCCTGCTTCTAATGCTGTGTCTCCCTCTCTGCCTTTCCCCTGCACCCACTCTGTCTCTCACTCTCTTTCTCTCTCTCTCTCAAAAATAAATATTTCAAAAAATTTTTAAAAAGGAGATTGTAACATCCCACTTACATCAATAGACAGATCATCCAAACAAAAGTTCAACAAGGAAATTGTGGCTTTGAATGACACACTGGACTAGATGGATCTAGCAAATATATTTAGAATGTTTCATCTTAAAGCAGTGGAATACACATTTTTTTCAAGTCCACATGGAACATTCTCCAAAATAAATCACATGTTAGGCCACAAAACAAGTCTCAAAAAATTCAGAAAGATTGAAGTTATATCATGCATCTTTTCCTACCACAATGCTATGAAACTAGAAATTAACCATGAGAAAAATCTTGAAAGAAACACAAACACATGAAGGTTAATTAGTATACAAATAAGCAATGAACAAGTCAGCCAGGAAATCAAAGAGGAAATGAAAAAAAGAAAACCATGAAGACAAATGAAAATGTAATGATTCAAAATCTTTGGGATGCAGCAAAATCATTCTAAGAGGAAAGTTAATACCAATACAGGTGTACCTGAAGAAGCAAGATAAGTCTCAAATAATCAACTTAACCTTATACCTAAAGAAGCTAGAAAAAGAAGAAAAAAAGTTAAACCCAAAACCAGTAGAAGGAAGAAAATAATAAAGATTAGAGCAGAAATAAATTATATAGAAACTAAAAAAGGCAATAGAACAGACCGATGAAACCAGGAACTGGTCTTTGAAAACACTGAAAAAATTGGTAAATCTTTAGCCAGACTATCAAAAAAAAAAGAGAGAGGACTCAAGTAAACAAAAGCAGAAATGACAGAAGAGAAATAACAATTGACACCTCAGAAATACAAAGGATTATAAGAAAATATTATGAAAAGGTTTATGCCAAAAAATTGGACAACTTAGAAGAAATGAATAAATTCCTAAAAACACATACCCTCACAAAACTGAATCAGGAAGAAATATAATGGTTGAACAAAATGATTACCAGCAATGAAATTGAATCAATAATCAAAAATTCCCAACAAACAAAAGTCCAGGACCAGATAGTTTCAGAGGGGACTTCTACCAAACATTTACAGAAGACTTCATACTTGTTCTTCTGAACCTATTCCCAAAAATAGAAGAGGAAGGAAAGTTTCCAAATTCATTCAATGAAGCCAGCATTACCATGATACCAAAAGCAGAAAAAGATACTACAAAAAAGAGAACCACAGGCTAATATTGGTGATGTACATACATGCAAAAATCCTCAACAAAATATTAGCAAACCAAATCCAACAATACATAAAAATTTATTTACAATCAAGTGTGATTTATTTTGGGGATGCAAGTGTGGTTCAATATTTGTAAATCAATTGCAAGATGATACACCACATCAACAAGAGAAAGGATAAAAAAACATATGATCATTTTAATAAATTCAGAAAAAGCATTTGACAAAGTACAACATCCATTCATGATTTAAAAAAACCCTCAACATAGTAGGTTTAGAGGTAATATACCTCAACATAATAAAAGCCAAATATGAAAAACTCACAATATCATACTCAATGGTGAAACACTGAAAGCTTTTCCGCTAAGATCAGGAAAAAGACAAGGATATTCTCTCACCACTTGTATTCAACATAGTACTGGGAATCCTAGCTTTGACAATCAGACAACAAAAAGAAATAAAAGGCATCTAAATCAGTAAGGAAGAAGTAAAACTTCTACTATTTGCAGATGACAGATACTCTTATAGAAAACCCTGAGGACTCCACCAAAAAACTACTAGAACTGATTAATGAATTCCCTAAAGTTTTAGGATAAAAAAATCAATATGGAGAAATGTGTTGCATATAATAATGAAGCAGCAGAAAGAGAAATTAGGAAAATAATCTATTTCCAATTGCACCAAAAATAGTCAAATACCTAGGAACAATGACAACCAACAAGGTGAAAAACCTGCACTCTGTAACTATAAAACACTGATGAGAGAAATTGAAGATAACACAGACAAATGGAGAGATGGTCCATGATCATGCATTGGGAGAACAAATATTGTTTAAAAAAAAACTGTACAAAGCAGTCTACACATTTAATGCAATTGCTATCAAAGTACCAATGGCATTTTTTCACAGAACTAGAATAAATGATCCTAAATTGTTACGGAATCACAAAAGACCCTAAACAGCCAAAGCAATCTTGAAAAAGAAAAGTAAACCTGGAGGGACCACAAGTCTGGACTTCAAGCTATATTACAAAGATGTAGTAATCAAAACAGTATGATACTGGCACAAAAACAGACACATAAATTAATAGAACAAAATAGAAAACCCAGAAATAAACCCATAATTATATGGTCAATTATCTTTGAGAAATGAATATCCAATGAGAAGAAAACAGTCTCTTCACCAAATGTTTCTGGGAAAATGGAACAGCTACTGGCAAAAGAATGAAACTGGACTACTTTCTTATACTATACACAAAAACAAATTCAAAATGGATGAAAGACCTAAATGTGAGATCTGAAACTATAAAAATCCAGGAAGAGAGCACAGGCAGTAATTTCTTTGACATCAGCTGTACCAACTTCTTTTTAGATATGTCTCCTAAGACAAGGGAACCAAAAGTAAAAATAAACTATTGAGACTACATTAAAATAAAAAAGTTTCTGCATAGCCAAGGAAACAATCAATAAAACTAAAAGGCACCCTATGGAATGGGAGAAGATATTTGCAAATGACATATCTGATTAAGGTTTAAAAGCCAAGGAACTTAAACAACACTGAAACAAGAAACCAAATAATCCAGTTTAAAATGGGCAGAAAACATAAACAGACATTTCTTCACAGAAGACATACAAATGGCCAGCAGACACATGAAAAGATGTTCAGCATCACTCAGCATCAGAGAAACGCATATCAAAACCACAATGAAATACCACCTCACACCTGTCAGAATGGCTAATCAAAAACACAAGAAAGAATGTGTTGGCAAGGATGTGGGAAAAAAGAACCCTCATGCACTGTTGGTGAGAATGCAAACTGATTCAGCCATTGTGAAAAACACTGATGTAGATTCCTTAAAAAATTAAAAATACAATTACCATATGATCCAGTAATTCCACTACTTGATATTTACCCAAAAAATATGGAAGCACTAATTCAAAAAGATATTATATACCCCTATGTTTATTGCAGCATTTTTACAATAGCACAAATATAGAAGCCATCCAGGTGTCTGTCCATCAATAGATGAATGGATAAAATAGAAGTGGTATAATATACATACATACATACACACACACACACACACACACAGATATTAATTAGCCTTAAAAAAGAATGAAATATTGTCATTTGCAATGACATGTATGGACCTAGAGTGTATTAAATAAGTGAAATAGGTCAGACAGAGAAAGACAAATACCATATGATTTCAGTCATATGTGAAATTTAAGAAACTAAATAAAAAAGAAAAAAGAGATAAGAAAGGACTCTTCAAGAAACTGATGGTTACCAGAGGGGAAGTGGCTGGTGGTACAGGTGAAATAGGTGAAGGGGATTAAAAACACACTGATCCTGATGAGCACTGAATAATGTATAAAATTGTTGAATCACAGCAGCTCTTCCTACCCAAGCTCCTGTCCCTGTGCTTAAATAAAAACACTTTTTTTGTACCAAGAAGAAATGGTTGAATCACTATGTTGTACACATGAAACATAATTTTTATAATTTTAAAAAGACAAGTACTTAAAAGTAGCAGTAATATTTGAACTAATTTTTTAATTAAAAAATAAAATTGCTCTTATTTTCCTGGAATTTTAGAATTAATACTAATTTTTCCTCCATAAATACAGATAACTTGCAGTGACCTCAATAGCAGTGTTCAATGTACATGTGCTCTTTTACTTATGTACTGTATTAGAATATAATTTTACAGTACAATTGTATCCATAATAAATGTTAAGGAGAGCAGTGTTTAAAATATATAAACCACTGATTGAGTTTCTGAATTTATGTTTTGTAGAATCCATTAGTCAAGATGAGAACCAATATAAAACACACACAGACACACACACACACACTCTACTCATTTGTTCTTTTATGATCATTAAAAATTTATCACGCTTTTCACCATCATTTCTACATGTCACCCTGCACACTTACCCCCATACATTCTTGAATGATCTAACTTTGAAAACTCCAAAATCTCTTCTAGTTTTCTCCACAGTCCCTGGTGAAATATCTCAAAGCAGTGTCTACTCTTAACAAATTCCAGACCATGTCTGTCATAGCTATTAGAAAGTTTTACAGAGTACCCACCCACTGTGTAGAACTAAGTGGGTTTATTTCAGTAACTAAGGAAAGAGCTAGAATTAGGTGAAAAGAAAAGAGCCCAGTGTTACAAAAGAACCTTTTTGGTAGATACTTATATTTTCTCTGTTCTTTTTCTAGAGCAGTGTAGCAGTTTATCCACAAGAAAGGCAATTTCCTCTCATTGAATCTGACATAGGAATGAGCAAGTTAAAGTTTACTTCATATCCTGGTTTTCTATTTCTCCTGTGAAGTGTTTCCTAGAGACTTTGAAGTAGATCTCAGTAATGGTTGGTCCAGTAAAAGATTTTTTTTTTTTTTTACTTCTCAATTTACTGCTTTATGTCATGAGCATTCAAAGTGCGGAATGACAAGATATCACATGTATGTAACTGTAGCTCAGAATGAATGATATTGTAAATGGCGGTGGCTAGAGGGTCTAATTGAAATACCCCTCAAATGTGGAAACCTCAATTGAAATAAGCATATTATATTCAACAGCTACTCTTATGACATGGTGACACTGTCAGAATTTTTATTAAAACTAACACTCTTCAAGGCTTTATTATAACTGTACAAAAAGAAATGGTGTTATATATCTGATAATTATTGACGAATATTATATAATTATACATCTGTATATGTTTAGTTTTTATGATGGAAAAATAAAAGGAAAATAATTAGGTTACATAGATTTGTGGTGGATACATCTTTTTCTTACTATTACCTCAGATTGTCAGAATGAATCTGAGGGCCTTCTATCCATGAAACACAATATGAAAATTATTGCTTTTATGCTTTAAAAAACATTCTGTTATATTTCCCAAAACACAAAATCAGCCTCGGAAGAACTCAAAGAAACATAGTATACGACAAAAGGTTTTAAGCAGAAGCTACTAGAGAAGAACTTCTGTCCTCATATGATCATAGGGATAACCAAAGTACATCTCCTGTAGAGAAGAACAGGTTGGATCTACGGATTCCAACATGTGAATCTTTGGGGGACACAATTCAACCCACAACAACATATAAATGGTTTCCTGCAAGAAAAGAATTAACATATTCTCACACTCAGGCTTTGAAATAGTATCTGTAACTCTCACCTTATTCATGGATGAATCAAAATGTACTATGCAGTGGTAAGCAAAATGAAGCCCATTTGTTTGCCTCTAATAAAGTTCCATTTTGGGGAAACTAGTCATGACTTAATAGATAAGTAGCAAGAATGAATTCAAAAGCTACTTTTAGAAAATATTCAAGATTTCAAATCCAGTGCCTTTATCTATTAAGAAAACTTTGACCTCGAAATGTGCTTTTACTGAGGATTTGATGGAATATGTGTTTACTGAAGAGTTATTTGAGTTTTTTTGAGGGCATACGGAGAACCAATCTGAAATTGGCTGAAAGCTAATTCTTTCAGAACAAAAGTGATATAATTAGCCCATTTTCACTTTATCTGAAGATTTCTTACCTGACAAATCTGTGTGAAACCACTTCTAACAGGAATGCGGGTGGGGGGCACAGGGAGAACAACCTTATTCTTTTATAAAAGAAAACTTCGCAAACAATTGTGGCTAGGCTTTAAAGTTTACACCTGTGATACATATTTTATACCCAGTCAACATCAAAGGGAAAATAAAGGGCTACTGATTTTCAATTTTATTATACCTGTATATTTCTTCCTATGTCTTTAGTTTCAAAAGGCTTAGAAAGCAAAGTTACCAGTTCCTCAGATTAAGAAGGACCAGACCTTTTAAAATATGTATGATCAGATTTCCAATAAGCCCACACTGTCATAGACTCTCAATTCATTTTAATACAAGAAATATTTGTGGATTGCCAACAATATGAAACACATTATAGCAGGCACTATGAAAAGTAAAAAGGAGAATACAATATGGTCCCTTGCCCTTGAAAAGACTGAGAGGTTAGAGTTCATTTAGGCAAATTGAAACAACCAAACTAGAAAACTAAAGACAGGTGGTATCCCTGTATGATTAGTTTTAAAGCATAATAATTATAACAATAACAATAGCAATAGTAATATACTTAGCAATGACATGGTGCTTCTTGTATGCCGGGCACTGTTCTAAATGGTTTATATATACATATTTAATAGTAATAACAATATCATTATGCAGATACTCTTATTATTCCTATTGTAGAGATTTTTAAAAGAACTAAGGCAAAGATAGATTATGTAAGTTGGTTTCTGAGACTGCACAGTTAATAAGAGTTGCAGCTATGATTTAAACTTAGCAGGTTTGCCTGAAGAATGTTTTTTCTTGTCCATCATGTTCTGTTTCTCTACTCTCAGAATCCCTAGTATCAGTTGGCAAAATAGCATATCTATAGTACACACACACTAATTCCACCATCCAAAACAATAAAAATTACCAAAAAGATAAGAATGAGGAAAGGTCCTTACCACCAAACCGAAAACAATGAGAAATCTTTCAAATGTTGTATGCTGGACCAGATTAGGAGAATGTTGGAAAAAATATCAAATGCTATAGATATGGATGGAGTAGGGGAGGCATTGTTAGTTCCCTCCTCATCTAATAAATACCTCTCAGACCTCCTTTAAGGGAAAGATTTCACAAAAGTAAGTGGAAAGCCCAAGGAATTCTCCTTATTGGGATTAATGAGTCTAAGAGAATGGATAGATCATGGAAGAGACAAAGGGATCCTTGAAAAACCAGTTTTCAGCAGAAAAATAGTAGAGGCACAGGGCTAAAGGAGAAATGCCATACAAGCTACCTCTAATCCTATAAGCCATCCTTCCAATTTAGAGGAAAACTACCCAGAAAAGCAAGGGTAAAGGGATACAGAAAGGAGTGATCACATAGGCAGTTGCTATTTAGAGTCAGGTGAGCAAAGGGGCGCCTGAGTGGCTCAGCTTAGGCCATTATCTCACGATTCATGAGTTTGAGTCCCCCATTGGCCCTCTGCTGTCAGCATAGAGCTTGCTTCAGATCCTCTGTTCCCCCGCTCTCTGCCCCTCCCCTGTGCACATGCACACATGCAGTAACTCTGCAAAACTAACTAAAATAACTAAACATTAAAAAATTATATTAGAATCAGGTGAGCAGAAGTTAAGTACAACAATGAGCATATGACCCATGGGGGTTCACTCACTGATTTTTTTTCCTGAAGGAGAAAATTCCAATAATTATGGGAGATTTGTTTAGAAATTGTTTTACTCCAGACTTACACATTGAAATTGCTGATTGCCCTGGCTTACTTCCACAGCCCATTTCAGAAGTGACTAATATACAGAAAAGCAGCAGCTTGGGGCCCATGCTGAGATATATTTTTTAAACTCAGGAAAAGAAGATAACAAGCAAAAAATGACCCTCCTCCACCAACTCTATCAAATCCTTGTGAGAAATGGGAAGAACACTTTATATTTTGTGTTTTTTAAATAGAATTACTACTACCAAATGACTACACTTTTTGGATCCAAAGGGAAGAGCAGTCCCTTCGAGATAGCCAATTATGAAGAGACCCTTTTGACCAAGCTGACTAGTAAGAATATAGCTTGAATGAGTCACACCCTCATCTGCCTGACTAATCAGGATGAATGCTGCCATCATGTTTATTTCTGGCAAGATCAGAAGTCTCAGGTTCCCTGGACATCCATTTTCACTAGGACTTCTATTAACATCACACACCTCCATCCTTTAATCTGATCTATTCCTTCCAACCCTTCTTGTCCGTTTACTGTGCTCTCAGGTACAGCATGTCTGAGCTAACAAACTCCTGTATATCAACAACCTTTCATTTGAACTTTTTCCAGTCCTTCTTATCTAGGCTGAAATGGCTTTCCCCTCAAGGGCACGACTTCCTCCTCTTGAAGGGAGACTATTTATCTCTCACTTCCGAAGTATGTTAGGCTCTCTTTGTCTCCTCTCCGTATGCCCCTTAGTCTAGAGCAGCAGGAAGATGACACAGGAAAAAAGTAAACATTTTTTTTTTTAATTGCAGTAATGAATGCAAGGCAAATAACAATTAGTAAACTAAACTTACATAACCAAAAGGAATGAATTAATTTGGTAAACTGGCCATTTGACAAAATGAGTTGAGAATTGGTCTGCTTCCCAGTTTGATAATTCAAGAGCCAATCTTGAGCATTCTCTTCTGTTTTCCCCTCTCTTTCCAGATGAGCTCGTTTATTCTGATGATTTTAAGAACCATTTCTGTGCTAAGAACTCAAATATTCATGTCTCAATCCATAGTCATTCCCCCATAAACCAAATTCATGTAACCCAACTACTTAGTATTTCTACCTCAGGTCCTTATACACATATACCCAAATCAAAACTCTTATTTTCTCCCTACCCACCACACAAACCAAACCAAAGTCTTCTCTGTCAGAGGTTTCCTATTAATAAATGGTGTCACTATTTACCTGGTAACTCCAAGCCAAATCAAGGTTCATCTGTGATTCTTCCCATTCTCTGATCCACTTACAGTGCCAGGAGTTCTACTTCCAGTGTATCTGAAATCTCTGTCTACTTTGATGCGGTTCCCCTTCCACAGCCTTAGTACAAATTGCTATCGTCTCTCATTTGGATTATTGCATTCCTACATTGAGTCCCCAGTTAGTCTTCCTGTATCTGTTTTCTCCAATTTACCCAAATGCAATCTACTTGTACATGAGCAAACCAGATTGCTGCTCCCTTGCTTAAAAACCTCTAAAAATTTCCTATTGAATTTAAAGTGATATATATATCCATTCTCCCTACTGACCTGAAAGTGCCTTGAAATGGGGGTTAGCAAACCATTTTCTGAACAGGTGAAATAGTAAATGCTGTATGATTTAGGCTTTGCAACCCCTCCAGTTGTGCCCCTGTAACACCAAAGCATCTGTAGGCAATGTGTAAACACATGAGTGTGGTAGTGCTACAATAAAATTGTCTTTGGGACCCTGCAATTTAGGGGCACCTGAGTGGCTCAGTCAGTTAAGTGTCCGACTCCAGCTTAGGCCATGATCTCACATTTCTGGGTTGGAGCCCCTCCTCGGGCACTGTGCTGACAGCTAGCTCAGAGCCTCGAGCCTGTCTTTGGATTCTGTAACTTCCTCTCTCTCTGACCCTCCCCTGTTCACACTGTCTCTATCCTTCTCTCAAAAATAAATAAAACATTAAAAAAGTTTTTTAAAAAAGGACACTGAAATTTGAATTTCACATAATTTTTAAATCATATTATTCTTTTGATTTTCCTCCAACCGTTTAAAAATATAACATTTTTAAACTCATAGACATGTGAATTAAGTACAAAACGAGGTGGTAGGTCAGATTTGGCCTATGGGCCACCGCTTGCCAACCCATCCTAAATAACTTACCCAAGACTACTTTTTTGACATTTCCTTGTTCCTTTTTCCCCTAGATCCCTGTGCCCAGCCATATCAGCTTTCCTTCTGGTTTAAAATATTCCAAACTTCTCTTTATACAGACCCTGTGCATTTATTCTTATCTTGACTTAAAATATGGATTCCCTTATGGTGTGAATGGTGTGGCTGATTACTTATTCTTTATCACTCCACAAAAATATGACTGCTTTGTAACTTTTTTTTACTCTCTAAAATACATTTTTATCCCACCCTAATATCCTTTTCTCATTGCACTTATCATTCCAAGAAATTACCTGAGCAATAGCAGTACATATAGTAGTTACTCAATAAAAGGATGACAGAAATAAAATACTAATTCCTCATACTCACATACAAAACAATGGAAATGTGGAATTTCTGTCTTTGAAAGATGGAAAGTAGCGCACCATGTTAAATATAAATAATCTAGAATGAACACCCTTAACATATACATTGGCAAAGTTAATGAATCTCAAGGAAAAAAAAGGAATTTATAAGCATCCAGGTAATGGAAAAAGTCACATATAGAAGAGAAAGTAACAGCTCCAACTTGCTCTCATAATTCATTGCAACTTTCAGGATTAGAAAAACACGTAGTAATGTTAAATTCTTGGAGAAAGAAAGCTTAAGTCAGGTGATTACTTCAAGAATATATATAGAAGACTGTAGGATAGGAGTGGTAGACCCCATTCCCAGCTAGACCATAACTGGTAAAAATTATTTTATAAAATAACATCTCTGGAAATTTTTCAAAGGATAAATGCTTAGAAATGCTTATTCAAGAAAAGTCTACTAAATCTCAGTAAAAACATTAAAAGTCTATGGCATTTTAGCAATGACTCACTTCCTCCTCCCTACCCTCAGCTCAACATGATAGAAGCCATTCTGGTGGGTCTGGACAAGAAGATGGGACTCCTTCTTGGCCTAAATTCCTACCAAGGCCTTCATTGTCTCTTCAGAAAGGGTATGCTGCTAGCATTTCCCATCAGTGAAGCTCATGTTGCAAAGGTTAAATTCTAGGCAAATGCAACCAAGTGGTTAGGGAGTCCCTGTTGCCACTCACCCCCGCGTATAGGTTGAAGGCAGTGTCTCAGGCACAGTAGATCAAGAACACTAAGACTATAATTTCCTCTCATCAGCTTGCTCATAAAGCAGAGATTCAACTCTGGGAAAGAAAAGTCAAAAAGATCAGAAGCTACTATCCCAATTCAACACCCAACCCATATAGCAAGAGAGTCACTTCAAGACAAATGGGCCAACATATTACTCATTCTTTAAACTCATATCATTAAGAATTTATAAGTCAAAGATATGGCTATCAATTTATAAATCCTTAAGCATATTTCCAAATATATATATATGAAAAAATGTATTTGATTTTTCCAAGGCTTATATGTAAAGAAGAAAATTCTTTTCAATAAACACAATTATGGATTCTTAATTATGTCATTGTGCACTGCAGATATATCTGATATTCAAATGTGCTTTTCTTTCAAAGCCATTTCTATGAATAAAATAAATGCCAACTGTTAGGAAAATTTCAAGATTAGATATACTTGAATTCAACAGACATAGATTTACAAATATGGCAGTGGCTCTCAGAGTTTAGTTTCAGGGGTGGGGTGTATATACAGCCAGATGATCATTTTTAAAGAGAAGTGCCTGTCTACTTTCAATTACCTCACTTCTTACATATTGCTGCATTTGATTTGCTGATATTTCTTGAGAATTTTCATATCTTGAAATTAGCCTGGCATTTTTTATAGGGTTTTTGTCAGTTTTGATACCAGATTTATGTTGACTTCCTAAAATATAGTAGAAAATGTTCATTCCTCTATTTTCTGAAAAATGTATAAGTTTGGTATTATGTCTTCCTTAAATGTTTGATGGAAATCACCTGTGAAATACTCTGGACCTGGAAATATCTTTGGAGACTCTGTTAACAAACGCAAATTACTTTGACTGGTATAAGGCTATTTTGATTTTTTAATTTCATATGTGCCCACTTATAAGTTATGTATTTCAAGGAATTTGTCCATTTCATTTAAGTTATTGGATTTATTGCTATAATGTTCACATTTTACCTATTATTATGTTGAGGACTAGAAGATCTGTGGCGGTAGCTGCTCTGTCATTTCAAATGATGATAGTCTTTCTCCTTTACTCTCACTCCCACCTCATCTCTTTCTCTCTTTTTCTTCCTCTCTCTTCTTCAACTTCTTCCTCTCTCCTCAGTTTGAAATACCTATAAAAATGTCATCTTTTAATTTTGGTTAATTTTCCAGAACATTAAGTATTTAATTGTGACTCAGATCTCTGCACTGCTACTCATCATTCTTACATCTAGATTTACTTTCTGGAGTGATTAGTCTCATCAGCAGTATTCTTAAAAAATATTGAGGAACTCAACAAAGCTTTTGTTTATTTGAGCTACATTTATTGACTTTATAATATTAATAATTAAAACTGAGGAGGGGCCCTGGGTGGCCGAAAAACAGTCAGTTAAGTGTCTGACTCTTCATTTCTGCTCAGATCATGACTTCACTGGTCATGAGATTGAGCCCCTTGTCAGGCTTTATGCTGGGCATGGAGCCTACTTGAAATTCTTTCTCTCCTTCTCCCTCTGCCCCTCCCCAGCTATCACATATGCACATTATCTTGAAAAAACTAAAATTAAAAATAATAATAATTAAAACAGAGAAATTATTAAAGCACAGAAGTACACAAGGATGCATACCAAGAGCCATCTGAGTAGATGTGTCATCGTAGGGTAATGTGACCTCTGGAGAACCCCCTGGCAAATCTTGAAAGAATAAAAGTAGAAAAAAAAGGTAAAATAATATCTCAGTATTATTGTGAAAACAGATTTGATATTGTGGATCTTCTGAAAGGGTCTCTGAAATGAAAACTAGAGTTCCCAGACCATACTTAAGAACCAGAGGCCTAGGTCACAAAGGCTTTTCTGAAGTAGCTATATGCAAGAACTAGGTTTTGTTAAGTTTTATCCAAATGGACATTCCTATCTTAATCTGCACATTATCTTTATTTAAATTTGTATCTATAAAATAGTTTGAAGCACTTGAAAGCTGACCTGCCATCTAGAAATACACACATCATTTGTCAATACCTGCTCCATTGTTTATTTTTTATCACCATTGTATCTGTCCTGCCTCTTCAAATATAGTTCATTGGGTACACAACAGAATCTCATATATCCTTAATAAAAAGCTCTGTGTAAATCACACATACTCTAAAATTTAACAATTTCTGGATTGATCTACAATCTGGGCCATATTCTCTGAGGGTACCTAACAATCATTGTAGAAGTATATATTGGCTTTTTTCCATAAAGATTTATGAATTCTATAAAATCTTTTGGGGAAAAAAAAGCAGTGAAATATCATTTACAATATTGTTTCCTTTTCTTCTTGCTGTATTACTTCAGTAACACCATAAACATCCCTTACAATTTTGTGGAACAAAAACTTCATACTCTATGTGGTTTGCTGATTTTTTAAGAAAATTGGTGGTACAATTTTCTATCTAATGATACCAATACCTCTAGTCAGACTATAAAAAATAGATTTGTGCCCTGGTAACAATGAACACACTCAGTGCCCAGATCTTGGTCTCTAATATCATTTCTTCAATAAAAGGAACCAAGGTTCCTTGCAGGAACTGCTAACTCTTGGGCTAGAGCTTAGAATATCCAAGATGAGGCTGGAACATGTTATAGGATCAGAAAATAAGGACATGCTCAAACACACACATACACAAATTGGGGTATATCAAAGGGACACTGTTGGCCAAATCTGGAACAATTGGAGCAATAAAATAAGTAGTGTAATGTTAAATTATAACCCATGATATAATAGTAATATCAATGAATCTATATTTATATAAATAAATGAATAAATAAGTTAATGGAGGACAAAAGACAAGTCTCCCATGCAGAAGAATTCCAAATAATTATGTAGATACTTGTGAAACATAACTCTCTTCTCCTTAAGTGTGGGCTTCATATAGCAATTTCCTTCCAAAAACTGTGGCAATGGGAGAAAAGAGTAACTGGAGTGGAAGAACCTAAAACTACTACCTTAGCCAGGCTGTCAAGGTTAACATCAGCAGTGATAAGTCATTGTTACCATGTACCCTTGATATGATGTGGGGAGAATGTACATTCCTTTGTATTCTTCCTCTCTAAAATCCACAAACTCTGTGGAAACATGAGAAAAACATCACACAAACCCAAATCAAAAGACAGACTATCCAACATCAGATCAATACTCCTCAAAATTGTCATGTCACTGAAAACAAGGATAGTCTGAGAAACTGTCAGAGTCTACAGAAGCCTAAAGAGACAGGATGACTGTGTATAATGTGGTATCCTGCATGGGATACTAGGACAGAAAAAGAATGGGCATTGGGGAAAAAAACCTTAAGGAAATATGAATAAAAGATGTTTTTTAGTTAATAATAATGATAATAATGTATCGGGGCGCCTGGGTGGCTTAGTCGGTTAAGCATCCGACTTTCGCTTAGGTCATGATCTCGCAGTTCCTGGGTTCGAGCCCCGCGTCGGGCTCTGTGCTGACTGCCAGCTCAGAGCCTGGAGCCTATTTCAGAGTCTGTATCTCCCTCTCTCTCTGACCCTCCCCTGCTCACGCTCTCTCTCTCTCTCTCTCTCTCTCTCTCTCCCCTAGAAATAAATAAAACATTAAAAAAAAATAATGTATCAATATTGGTTTATTAGTCATGACAAATGTATCATGCTTATATAAGGTGTTAATAGTAGAGAAACTAGGGATGGGGTATATGGGAATTCTACAACTTTCACAACTTTTCTGTAAACCAAAAACAATCCTGTAATATTCTGCCCAATTTGAATATTGCTTATGGCCTTTATTACCTACTGATTACATGTGTTTTTCTCTGTGGTTATCTATAAAATTAAATCCTATGTGAAACATCTTGAACTCTTAAAAAGACATTGAATATGTAATTCAAGGAAAACATATGCAACATTTTAATATTATTTCCTCTAGAGAAGAACTAAATACACACAGGGCACTTTTTAAAGGTCACTTAGTATAGTTGACAGTTTATATCTTTACTTCTTTTCTCTTGGATCTAATGTTTAATTCCTATGTGTTTAAAACTTCTCTGTGCCATGGTCTTACTTTTGTACATGCAAAGCAACATATGCAGGTTACTGTGTGATGGGTGGAAGCAAGTCCCTTTCTATTCATTCTTTTCAAAAGCAAAGCACAAACAAGGTATTTGGCTGAGCCCCAGCTCCTGTTTTTCATTTCCATTTCACCTTAGTTTTATTCATGAGTTGCCAGGCTTTAATTTTTTTTTTCATTTCAAAGTGAATTCTGCCTTTTATCCATTCTTAGGATTCAAAGAGTACAAACACTAACAATTTCTGTATATTGCAAATGAGACTTTATGATGAGGAGCAAATCTTTTCAGCTAGGAACATTTTAAATTTAAGTGAACTCTGACAAACAGCCAAAACGTGTTCATAAAAGTTTCCACTGGAGGAGCTCTCACATTGAGATCAGAGTAATGGCTAAAAGCAGCATCATCACAATAATAATAAACTTCCTCATAGAAGTCTTGTGAGAGGTAAATGTGATCATTTTCAGAATGTATTTAAAATTGTGATGGCATATAGATGTTAGCAAATATCATCATTAGGATGCCTTAGGAAAAACATTACTTTCTGGGCATATATATATTATATACACCAACTCATCCATGGAAGAGTCTCTAAAAATAGGAAGAAACTGATGATGTCATGAAACACAGTTAATATTCCCCCACCTGACTTAAAGATTTAGTTTTAGTTACGTGTAAATCTTTAGACTTAAAGATTTAGTAGTTGAGAAAGATGATCTCTAATAAATGGAATTTTAGTTTTAGTTACGTCAATGAATGTTGAACAAGATTTTTTTAGCCAAAAGAGTAAAAAACAAACAAACAAAAATATTCATTTTGAAAAATGTGTTAATTAATTCTCTATTAGCATTTACTCATTCTTTTAATTAGGTCAATTGTTATTTGCCTAACATTCGTGTATCTGACATTATTTCTGAAATTGGTGCTGATAATTCTAAGTTTAAAAGTACAGATGTTCTTCTCTTTGGTTGGTTATTTAGTCAGTATCAAAGACGGTGAGCACAATTTTAAGTGACTGTAAGTGGGTGAATATTTGGATCCGGAATTAAAAAGAGAATATAATAAAAATGTAGACTGTATTGGAATATAACTTGGCAGATGAATTGACCTGCCAAGTCACTAAGGCAGTGGATATAATTATGTATTGAAATAATTATTGAGAAAGAAAAAAAGTTTAGGCAAAGTCCTCAGAACTTCACTACGTAGTGTTTGTATAGAAGAAGGGAAGGGAGCAGCCAAAGAACTTAAGGTGAACCAAGTGAATGCAGGTGATGGAAGTGAAGGACGGAGCTTATTTCAAAGAGACAGTCATCAACTGTGTTCAATGAAGCTGAGAAGTAAAGTAGGTGAGTTCTAAAAAAAAAAAAATCCATTAGGGTCATTAGAGACCCCTATGAGAATAGAATTAATGAAATCATAGAGTAGAATCTAGCTTAAGGTTAATGAGTGAGAGGAGTGAGGAAATAGAGCCCATGGATGTACATTCTCCCCCATGAATTTGGCTAAGAAAGTGTTGAGTCAGCATATTTGTTTTAAGATGGGGCTCAAATATGTTTAAAACCTTATAAAATAGAAGACAGGCAATTAATCAATAGTGCAAATTTCTGAGAATTAATCAAGTGATATTTAGAGCAAAACTGATCTAATATGAAGCAAGTTAAAAAATGCTCCAGAGGTAGAGAGATTCTGATATTTGATTATGCAAAATTGATGGATCATTGGTTTCTATTTTATTTCCTAGGTAGGAACATAATCATTTGTTGAGCAAGCCAGAAAGGGACTAAGGACAGTGAGAAGTTAGAAGGAAGATTGAACCTAACATAGAATGAAGTAAGTATGAGAATGATCTGTCTAGAGAGATCTAAAAGAAATGAAAATCATTATGATGGTTCAATTGAAGTCTATCATGAGAGTCAGTATGATCTTGGTTGTATCATTTTTCCCATTAGCCCTTTAATACGAGCAGTGAAAAGGCTATAGAGTAGGTTCCAAGCTGAAATGAAGTTCTGCCAAATAGATTCATAGAAGAACAAGGGGACACAGGAGTTAAGAAGGATATCAAAAAATTGACAAGTAATCATTGGTCCAACAAAATTTTTTGAGTGGCTATCATCACCATATTAGGCATTGTGTATACAGAGTAGAATTAAGCAAGGTTCCTGTCCTTAGCTGTATCACATTCAAGTTTAATACACAGGTACTAATAGAGTTAATTATAACACTGATGGTTAAGTGCTATCATAAAAATATTCATCAAGTACATTGCCAGCTCAGAAGAAGTTTTCTTAACCATGTGATGGTGAGGTATTGATTTAGGTCTTATGTGGAGTTAGCCAAACTCTGAATTTAAGCCCTCAAGACTGGGAAGTCTGCCCAAGACTCCTGATCCTAACTACAAAGAGGTAGGGTCCAACCACAACGTTAGAGGGAAGAGCCCACCCCAAACCACTCTCATTTCTGATGCCAACTGCAATTTTGGGAATTTCCAAAAACCACCCTTGATAATTCATGAAACAAACTCATAGATTTCATAAAACTTGTTATATTCATGGTTACATCTATTGCAGGGAAAGGATACATTAAAATCAGCCAAAGGAAAAGATGCATAGGGCCCAGCCTGGAAAGATTCCTAATGCGAGGCTTCTGTCATCCTAACAACATATTATACACCTGACCCTAATGTGGAACAACATTCATGGCATATTGCCAACCCAGGAAGTTCATCAAAGCTTTGGCATCCAGAGTCATTATGGAGACTATTACATAGACAAGATTTATTGGTTGAATCAGCCTCTAGGTGAGCTGATACCTTGTGACCCAAAGTCTCCATCCTAAATTCCATGTTGGATTTCATTGACATGGCCAGCTGATACCCTAAGACTACTAGATATGAAGGGTCTCACCTCATAAGCACAAATTCTCTGATGTAGTCCTCGGGGCCCTCCATTAATAATAAAGACATTTCTATCACTAGGAAAATATAAAGATTACCTCTCAGGAACTAGGCACAAAGACCAGCTCTCTTTCTTTGGACATGGCCAAACTCCTTACTACACAGATCTGGAGTATAAATTCCCTCCCCCCACCTCACCAGAATTTGTCCCACCTAGAAACAAGGCAACTAGCTTTTCACAGCAGTCAGCCATTGACTGAATAATGTAAGATTCCAGGCACTTCCAGTTCCTAATTGCCCCAGACTAGTGTTTTGAAGAAAATTGCAAGTGCAGTTAGAAGCAGAGTATACAAAAGCTGAAAGATTTGGACATAAAACCAGTAGGGCATTAAGTATCTACTGTAGGAATCCATTATGAAAATCTGGATGATTGAATCGAGTCTTGAGGAAAAGTGGGTAGAAAAAACAGAGGGTGTCAGTATACGTGAAGGTTAATATGTAAGGTGAGGATCAACAAATATAAGCACTGCATATGTGAGTAGAGGTCAAATCTCTTAAATCTTCCAAATCTTTGGAAGGAGTCTAAATACAATACTGAAGCTAAATGGGGTCATTAAAAGATATTATGGAAGAAATTACTAAGCAATGATATTAATAATTATATAGTCATCTGATATTTATTATAGGTATACATGATTGCTCAAAATAACATGTGACTTTTAAGTACAACTCATTTTTGATTTGCCAGCATAATCTTAAAAAGAAACAGTTGTGAATGATCAGTCTGGCTTTTAACAGCTAATTGCAGTGAAATAAAACAGTGGTTGTATTTGCAACTCCCAAGTCCTAGTCTATATGTCTTATTCAGTAAGAAAAACGTATTATCTCTGATAAGAAAATCCTTGAAGTAAGATGATCTCACTGTGGTTAATTTGGCTGTATTTCAATTCTGTTTAACCAGTTTGCCATAAGGTAAATTTCCAGGTTTGCCATTTTTACAATTATTAGTAAGATTTGGAGGAAGTTTTATGACTTAGCAGCTTTTAAAAATGTCTTCTTCCTTTTTTTATTGTCTACAATGTGTACTTTTGCTTAGGTCAGTATCAAAAGCTTGTGAATAGAGCCAAGACAGAATAGTTAACAATATATATTTTCTTCATAGGGTAAACAAAACCTAAGGAATTTAGGATTTCTAATAATTTGCATTGAGAAAGTATGAAATCTTGAGAAGTCTCAATTTGAATTTAAAAGAAAGAAGATGCCTTTCTTCTTGCTTTGCTTGTTCACTTCCCTCACTCAACATATATTTTTTAGAAGAGGGACTAAACTGAGAGATACTGGTGAACTTGCAGTTTTAAAATATTTTTAAAAGCTTTTTGCAATGTCTTAGACATATACACGGGCAATGTCTTTCTCTATGACATAGGAAATATGCAATATTTTAGTTTTTATCTCATTCTAATTTACCATTGGGGACCTGAAATATATTTATGATTTTGGGAAGAGAATGGCGAGGGGAGGTTGAAGTATATGGACTAAGACTGTAAAAACAATTGGGAGCCTTAGTATCATTCACATGAAAAGTAACAATGGCCTGAATGAAGGCAGTAGCTGTGAATTTGGAGAAGAAGGAATGGGTATGAAATATATTTAGAAATTAGACTCAATGTGGGGCGCCTGGGGAGCTCAGTTGGTTAAGCGTCTGACTTCGGCTCAGGTCATGATCTCATGGTTCATGGGTTAGAGCCCCATGTCAGGCTCTGTGCTGACAACTAGCTCGGAGCCTGGAGCCTGTTTCAGATTCTGTTTCTCCCTCTCTCTCTGACCTTCCCCTGCTCATGCTATCTCTCTCCCTCAGAAATAAATAAAACATTAAAAAGTTAAAAAAAAAAAAAAGAAATTAGACTCAATGAGAGTGGTTTGTGGAGGTGTATATGGGTTTGTGGAATGTATTTCTTGCTGGATGCAGTTTTATTTATAGAATAAAGGATATAAAAAATATAGGAGTAAGAGAAACATTTATGTGTATGGAATTAATGAGACAACTTATATTGCTGAGTTCTGCAAATATTTATTCAATTTCTGCTCTCTGTCAGGCATTGGGCTAGTGCATGGGAATATCTCAATAAAAAATATCAATGATATATTTATGCCCTATGAGAAAGTACATGAGCTCTCTCAATTTGGATGTCTATTTTATACAGTTGTATAAGGAAGACTGGACCCTGGGACATAGAAAATAGATGTACGCTGGATATTTTTGTATAGTTGAAAATAATCAAAGAGAATGAAGGCTCCAAAGATCAGTCCTTGGGTTGGGGGGAGGTGTTGGGAGCCATTCTGAACTCACTAGTTAAGAATACTCCTTGTGAGGTTAAGGCAGGTTTTCTAAGGTCTCCTGCTGTCAGATGATGACTGATCTACCCCCACTTAATTTTTTCTGCTTGAGCACCGACCCCTGAAGCATCTTATTGATTGCTATCGGGAGTGACTTGTCCCCTTATTCTGGCCCTGGTATGCTAATTGCACCTTGTGAAGGAACTTGTTGTGGGAACTTATTTTGTGGTTATGGGAGCAGACATTTTGTTTTCCCCATACTTTCCATTAAGCGATAAATAGGCTATTGACCCCTGCTCATAAAGAACTAACCTTTACCTTTGCTATGCTAAAAACATGGTCTTATTTGTATTTGAATGCTAAAGATACCTTCCTTCCCCATATGATAAGCATGAGTACCCTACATCAACCACTAATAATAAGGTTGTGCATATCAATGCTCTGGAAAATCTTTGCTGATCAAAGAATTTATCATCAGAATACTACTTCTGGGCTGTTCCTCATACACTTATGCATATCAATGTTCTGGAAAATCTTTACTGATTAAAGAATTTATTATCAGAATGCCATTTCTATGCTGTCCACCATACATTTAATCATAAGTAAAACTAAGTCTCAGTCAGTGCAGAGATGCCTGCCTGGTGACCGGAAAGAATCTTGTGGCTCTGTCATCCCTCTCTCACAGACACCGTTCATCCTTCAGGGACCCCTGGACCCGCTGGGGCTGGACTCTGGCAGGGGGTCCAGGGGGACCAGTAAAGAGAAGAGCTACAAAAGAACTTAAAAATCCAGAAATGAGACAAAGTGAGTTATTTACAATCATACGCTAAATTTTTATTCTAACAATTCACCACAATATAAATCCTGAATAAATATGTTTTATATATTTTATCTTCCTCAATGAACCTCAGATGCCCTGAGAACTGAATAAAACACAATTGCATATTTATGACACATTCTCATGATTGATCCATGCATAGTTTACTTGCTTATTTATTTGTTGGTTTTTAAAAACAATCTAATGCACAAAATTAGAAACATGGTAACAATCTCCATCTTATGATATGGTCCCCTTATCCCCTCTCTGTCTTCTCCTACCTATAGGAAGCATTGTTTTGAAGTCTGTGTTCATCATTGTATGTATATACATTCCTGGAAAGTATAGGCATTTTATAAGAATTTTAAAACAACACATATGTATAATTTTAATCATTTTAAATATATAAATTTATCATTTTTTGAGTTTTAAATGTATAAAAAGGTTATATTTTATATGATCTGACATTTTAAAAATGTCATATCACTGATTCATCTATATTGTTGAGTTTGCTATAATTTATATGTTTAAAGAACCATATATTTTATTATATGAATAGATCCATTTATTAATTCATTACAGTTGTGGACATTTTGGTGGGTCCAAGATTTTGGCATCTGTAAGTGTTGTTGTCACCGACTTTATTGTCTACATCTCCTTATTCCTCTAGTTGCCCATGAGCCAGGATTTCTCACCTGTGCATTAAACCACAAGCTGCATGATCAGAACATGTTTATTCTAAAAAGACTGCAACAATTTATATTCACTTCAGAAATAGACATCAGATCCATATCATATCACCCCAGATATTGTCGGACTTTTTAATTTTACTAATGAAAGAAATTATATAGTATTAATACTATTGAAATAGTGTCACAAATTTTTTTTCACTCTCTCACGTTTGTAAATTTTCTTATCATTTTTGAGGTTACTTTTATGAACAAAAGTTATTAGTGTCAATATAGACAAATTAATCTTGTTTTACTCAATATTATATATATGTATACATATATATATTAATTTTTTGAGCGAGAGAGAAATAGGGAGAGGAGAAGAGGGGCAGAGGGATAGGGAAAGAGAGAAAAAGAATCTCAAGCAGTCTCCATACCCAGTATGGAGCCCAACATTAAGTTCAATCACCCAACATGGAGTTCAGTCATTCCACCCTGAGATCATGACCTGAGCTGAAATCAAAATGGATGCTCAACTGGCTGAGCCACCTAGGTGCCCCCTATTTTGCAGTTTCTTTATGAAAACTTTCCCTATCCCAAGATTTAAAAAAAAAATTACCTTTATTATCCAGTAAGAGTTCTAAACTTTTCTATTAATTTATTTACTTGACATATCTTTAATCCATCTAAAGTTGAGTTTGTATCTGGTATGAGATACGAATCCAAATATACCCTTTTGCATTTGCATAACTATCTATCTCCATTTATTGAACAGTTCCTTCTTTGGCCCTAATTTGACATGCTTATCTATTTCATATTAAAGTTGTACCAGTCTGTTTCTGGGCTATTACATTTCATTGAGGAATGTTACTAATGCTGCACAAATACCACATTCGTATTTGTTACAGGTTCATTATCCATCCCACAATCCAATAGGACAAATCCCCCACTCTTCTTAGGTGTCCCAGGTTTTCTTGGAACTTTTGACTTATCAAATATTCTCATTTTTTGCTGCATAACAAACTACTTCAAAAATTAGAAGCTTGAAACAACAACAACAAAACCATTAATTTTGCTCATAAATTTATGAATTGGCAAGATGGTAGAGTGACAGCTTTTTTCAACTTATTTGTTGTGCAAATGGATCTGGAATCATCTGATAGCTTGTTCACTCCACACATCTTGCAGATTGGTGCTAACTGTTGGCTGGGACTTCAGCTAGGGCTGTCCACCAACCTGCCTATATACAGCCTCTCCATATAGTCATAGCTTCCTCATAACACAGTGGAAAGGTTCCAAGGAAAAGTGTCCAGACAAAAAAAGAGAGAGAGTGAGAACAAGAGCAAAACAGAGAGGAGCTAGGGTGAAGCCATATTTTTCTTTATCAGTTTGTCTTAGAAAACATGTACCATCACTTTTGCTGCATTCTATTTATCAAGACAATCATAAAGGCCTACAGGTTTTTAAAGGGAGAGGAAATAAACTCCATGGCTTGATAAGGGGGTGGAAGGTTCTAAAAAGCATATGGGACCAGAAGTATTGCAGTGCCATTTTTAGAAAATATAAACTTCTACACAAAATTTTACATAAAATTTATATTTTAATTGGATTTTCTATGAATCCAAGTAACAATTTGTGGGAAATTTGACATCACCAGAATATCAAGTGTTCCCATGCACAGAGTTTAACTCATTTTTTTAGTTTTTGTTAAAATAGTTCTTAATGAAGTTTACATGTTTTACAGTAGAAATAATACATATATTTTTGTTAATTTTTTCCCTGTTCTAAGATATTATGGTAAATTGTGTTTTCCTTTATATTATGTATCTATTCCTAGTGTTTATTTTAAATGACTTTTGGATATAAACTTTATATCCAATCACAATTGCAAACTGTCATACTAATGCTAAAAATTGTCTATAAATTTTCTTCCTGTTATTTTATTTTATTTTATTTTATTTTGGTTTAGTTAAATGCACATATTTTAAGAGTTCAGTTTCGTGAGTTTGGGCAAATATGTATTTCCATGTAATTTTATCAAAACAAAGATAAAAATATTTTCATCACCTCAAGGAGTTCCTTTGTATTTCTATCCAGCCAGTCCAGTGCACTCAAGTATAATAGTATTTTGATTTCTCTAGTCGTAAGTTTTGCCTGCATAAAACATCACATAAATGGAATCATCCAAAAGTTCTTTTTTGTATGTGGCCTATTATTCTCAACATAATGTATTTGCATTTATCTTTGCTGTTGTGTTTATCAGCAGTTTGTTCCTTTTAGTATCGAGTAGTATCAATATACCAAACTTTGTTTATCCATTTTCCTATTGGTGGACTGAAACAGTCTGGGTCTAATAAAGAGACAGAAACCACATAGTAATTTGAACACAGAATGTTTAATATTAATGATTAAGTCTTCACGATGGATGTCAACTAAACTTATTGGAGTAATCATCTGCAATATATGTAAGTCCATTTAACATGCTATACACCTTGAATTTATATCATGCTATACATCAATTATATCTCAATAAAACCAAAACCAATTTTAACTAAAAACAAGAATAATTAACTATAAAATAAAATTGGGCTAGCAAAAGATTGGATGGTAAGAAGTAAAGAGAACTCTAAAGAGTATAGAAGCAGCAATTATAAGGAGCAGCTACTACCTTAGGACTGTAATAGAGTGCCCAGGAAACACACCCCCTTGGGCTGATATGCAAACCTTATTGGGGTAGGCATGGCCATGGATCACCAAATGTCAGGAAACTCATTATGGTGCCATGCTACCTGAACTTGCTAAAAATATACCCTGTAAAACTTACTGGAAATTCGATCTCTAGGGTGCTGGGGAGAGATATACCCTAGGGAGGTATGTCACCAGAGGCACTCTGCTACAAAGCCCTACAAGGTAGGTCTGGAGAAAGCTGAAGCTACTAGCCAAAGAGTACTATAGGAGCTGTGCATGGGAGAAACCTCACACTCTGCAGTAACCAGCTGAACAAAGCTACCATAATTAGGAGTTAAAACTATTTTATCTTCAGCAATGTCTCTCCAGTGCATGCTACTGGCCAAATGTCATCATCAGCTGGAACGAGCAAAAACATGTGAGTGGCCCAGATCCTTTTTCACAGATTGGTTTAAAAGAATGAACTTGGACCTAGGAGGCAATAAATAACCAGAAACGTTGGATATTTTGGGATAAAGCTGCAATAAATATGCCCTAAAGTTGTTTGTGGAGGTTTGTTATCATTTCTCTTGGATAAATGCCCAAGGGTAGAATTCCTAGATCATAGCATAGATAAATGCTTAACATCCTAAGAGACTACCAAAAGGGTGTTAATATTTTAGAATTAGCTTGTCAATTTTAACAAATATGCCAAGAAAGATTTTGATTGGGATTACATTGAAACTATTAATATCAAGAGAATTGGAGCACCTGGGTGGCTTAGTCAGTTAAACATCTGACTTTGGCTCAGGTCATGATCTCACAGTGCATGCATTGGAGCCCCATGTCAGACTCTGTGCTGACATCTCAGAGCCTGGAGCCTACTTCAGATTCTGTGTCTTTCTCTCTCTCTGCCTCTCCTCCACTTGCACTGTCTTTCTCTCAAAAATAGACATTAAAATATTTTAAAAATTTAAAAAATCAAGAGCATTGACATCTTAATAAAATGAATCATCTAATCTATGAATATGATATGCTTCTATATTAAGATCTTTAACATCTCCAATAATGTTTCATATTTTAATGGTAAAGTCTTGCATGTAATTTCTTGATTTATTTTAAAATATTTTATGTTTTAGGGGCACCTGGGTAGCTCAGTCAATTAAGCATCCGACTTAGGCTCAGGTCATGAGCTCACAGTTCCTACGTTCAAGCCCCTTGTCAGGCTCTGTGCTGACAGCTAGCTCAGAGCCTGGAGTCTGTCTTCAGGTTCTGTATCTCTCTCTCTGCCCCTCCCTTGCTCATGCTGTCTCTCTCTGACTCTCAAAAATAAATAAAAAACATAAAAAAATTAAAAAATATTTTATGTTTTAAATGCTATTGTAAATGCTAATTTTAGAAATTTTTAATTGCTTGTTGCTAACATAAAGAAATACACTGATTTTTCTATATTGACCTTGTATACTGAGACCATGATACATTCACTTATTAGGTCTAATGATTTTAGGGGTTGGAGTCCATGGAATTTTCTGATTACAGAATCATACCATTCATAAATAAACAGTTTTACTTTTTTTCTTTCTAAACTTTATGTTTGTTATGTCTCTATCTTACCTTTTGGCAAAAGCTAGAAGTTCCGATACAGTGTAGAATAGAAGTGGTATATGCAGATATTTTTTGCCTTCCTTCCAATCTTAAAGGGGAGAACCATTCAATATGTCATCGTTAAGTAGAATAGAAGATCAGATTTTGATAACGCAGCTATGTTTTCTTCATAAAAAGACGTGGGAAGACTTTTATTCTCTCTTTTCTGACAGTTTAAGATTAGCATAATTTCTTAAGTGTATGATAGTTATTAGTAAAGTTATCTTGACATGGAGTTTTTTGTGAAAAAGTGTTTAAATACAAATCCTTTTATAAAAAAGTTTATTTGTTTTGAGACAGAGAGAGAGTAAGTGGCAGAGAAGCAGGGGAGAGAGAATCCCAAGCAGGATCTGCTCTGTAAGTGCAGAGCCTGACACAGGGCTTGATCCACTCAATCATGAGATCATGACCTGAGCCAAAATCAAGAGTCAGTCACTTAAATGACTGAGCCACCCAGGTGCCCCCCACAAATTCATTTTTTAAATGGGTAAAGGTACACTAATCTTTTCTATTTCTTCTTGGCATAAACTGTGTATTTGTTGGAGGTCATCAAAAGGACATGACTGCTCATTGACAGGGAGCTAGACCCAGGCAGTCAGAGGCTCTTTCCCACCTTGGTCCATGGAATGCACAACCCACCCACATTCTCATAGATGGAACCACTTTAAAGAATGTGGCTTTTGAGAGAGAATGTGTTGTTGATACTCTCTAGCCAGCATGCATAACTGAACCCAGTGGAAACTGTTATACAAACTTTTAAGATTCTGGTAGGTGGGTGAGGAGATCTATTTGTCTTTTGGCCACCCAAGACAAGCCTCATAAGTAAATTCCTTTGCTTACTAAACCTGCCACCTATCAATCTGGAGTGGCTTACCTTTTTCTTCTGGCTCTCCCTGCTCTCCTTATATTGAGGCCAATTTCAGACTTTACCCAGGGAACTCCTGAGGTTTTGAACCATTAGCATGTCAACTACTTTCTTTTCATATCTAATAATTCCATTTTATTTATGGTTTCTCAGTCATGTTTTATATTGGTAATATCTTCCCTTTTTTATTTTGGTTTGTTTTTAATACTAATTTTAAATTATTAAACTTTATATTTTAATATTTATACTTTTGATAGAGCCTATTATTTTTGTGTGTGTTTGTTGTTTTGATAAAATTTGCTTTCTCCTGGAGGTATCATCTACTCTGATAGGACTGTGGAATAGTGAACATTGGTCCAAATTAGCTCCAAAGATTTTGGGGAATGGGCAATGGATGAGTCATATATTAAAGTGTCCTAGACTCCAGAAAACCATAGTCAGTCATTTGTTACCCTACCAGACCAAACAAGTCCATGAATCAGGGCTTCATATTTTCTAACATCACCTATGTAACACCCCTTGACTCCAGCATTGGAAGACAATAATCCTAGATGTTAATTCACCAGCCTTGGATAATTAGAGGGCAAGAAGGGTGAAACAACCACTCAGGTTAAGGTAGTTACCATCTGTTTCCTCAAATCTTTGAAAGTATACTTTCTGCACTGTTCTAATTTTGTTCCTAAGGACATTGGAGTGAAAACTTTAAATAACTCTTGTCATTGCAATACAATGGTTGGGGAAGCATGACTTGAAGTTCAGAAGCCTTTTCCTACTTTATCCTTTTATACTGGGTTTTGTCTTCCCTCAGGCCTAAGCCACTATTCACAAACAAGTTCAAAGACCTACCATCCAAGAATTTCTTAATTTTCTATCTTGGTTTTCATGTTTTTTAAATGTTTATTTATTTTTGAGAGAGAGAGACAGACAGAGCATGAGTAGGGGAGGGGCAGAGGGAGAGAGGCAAAGAATCCGAAGCAGGCTCCAGGCTCTGAGCTATCAGCACAGAGCCGGACCTGGGGCTTGAATCCACAAACCGTGAGATCATGACCTGAGCCAAAGTTGGATGCTTAATCCAATGCTCAATTAAGCATTTTAAGATGGAACTTTGGCCAGGGAGTAAGGCATAAATTTCATTAGACTGAAGTTTCCAATGTGAATTTGGATATTGAAACATTAAATAAATTCCTCCTTTTGGGGTCTGCATTTTATACTTTTTTAAGTTTTTATTTTAATTCCAGTTAGTTAACATACCTTGCAATATTAGTTTCAAGTGCACAATGTAGTGATTCAACAATTCCATACATCACTCAGTGCTCATCTAGACAGCTGCACTTCTTAAATCCCATCATCTCTTCACCCATCCTCCAATCCTCTTCCCCTCTTGTAACCATCAGTTTCTTCTCTATAATTAAGAATCTGTTTCTTAATTTCTCTCTTTTCTTCTCCTTAGCTCATTTATTTTTGTTTCTAAAATTCTACATATGAGTGAAATCATATGGTATTTGTCTTTCCCTGACTGACTTATTTCACTTAGCATTATACTCTCTAGCTCCATCCATAAATTAGTTCATATATATTTGATCTTACATACTGGAGATATTCAAACACCATTGGTATCTGAATTACACAATTTAAATAAATAGTCTAATGTTTAAAATGTTAAATTGTGTGGGGCATCTGAGTGGCTCAGTTGGTTGTTTAAGTGTCCAACTTCAGCTCAGGTCATGATCTCATGGTTCATGATTTCAAGCCCCACCTCGGGCCATCGGGCTCTCTGCTGACAGCTTGGAGCCTGGAGCCTGCTTCAGATTCTGTATCTCTCTCTCGCTCTGCCCCTCTTCTGATCTCTCTCTCTCTCTCTCTCTCACACACACACACACACACACACAAATGAACATTAAAAAAATTTAAGTCATCAAAATGTTAAATTTTGTCAGCTAAAATTGTCAGGGTAATATGGAAATAAAAATATTTTATGCATTATGATATTACATTGGTTTTAAATCCATTCTATTTTTTCCCATGGAAACATTTTAAGAGATTTCCTGCTCAAATTTGGAAAAGAAGTGAGTTGTGTTTTCAAAAGCATTTTACATGAACATTTTTGTGATATTTAAAAAGGCAATATACAAAGAGAAAGTTCAGAGACCATGTTAGCCAATTAGTCAACCACCACATAAGCTAGAGAATAAAGCAGGGATTTGTCAGCTATACTGGTATAAAATGATTTTAAAATAATCACAAAGGCTTTAACACTAATTGACAATCCTTGCTTGAGTTAATATATGTCTAAAACAGGACTTGATAGGTCATAGAGTATGAGAATGCACAGATTTAATCTCTTGCCTTAATTTTTTTCATGAGTTTGGTTATGCATTTAACATTGTCTGGAGCATTTCTAGGTAGTGGTATAGGAGTGTTTTCAACTTCTTTGTACCTATCCTGCCAAATCACTGGAATTAGAATTCTTTAATTTTTTAAGTTTGGAAATCATGCTTTTTAATTTAGAAAGTGTTTTGTCTGATTCCTTTGAAATTCTCATTATTTAAATTATCATTTGATGCTTTTATTGTATTTTACCACTAGGAGCCAATAATTCTAATTATTCATTTTGATCTTCCTCCTTCAGTTTATCAAGACTTCTGAAGTATACTATAATTCCTCACTAGTCATCCACAATTTGATATTTCTATAGTATTATTGAAAGTCAGGTTTTCTTGGGGTGCCTGAAGTAGTAGTAGCAAATGAGCTAGCAAACTGTTTTTCTATTGCTGAGTTGTGAGGAGGAGGGATCTGCTCTGTAATTAGCTACAGGTAGTTCTTTCTGACTACATGCATCAAAAGCAATTCTTTCCAAGGCAGTATCCCCAGAGATCTACCAGAAGTTCTAGGGCTGTTGTAGTGGGAAGAAACTCCACCTCAATGAGGAGGCATACACATCCTTTTCCCTTACACTTGTCTTGGCTTGTGTCTAAAAACACGGGAATGGTTATTTTTCCCCTAAAAATCCTAAAGCTGTCAGATGAATATATGGGTCTCAAATGCAGTGTTGAACACACACTCTTTGGTAGAGAGAAAGTAGGAAGAGAAGGTCAGTAATTCACAATTACTTTGCTATATTCACAGAACACCTCTTCTAAGCCATGCATTCAATTTCCAAAATTTAATTCTGGATGATTATATTTTTCATTGGCATATCTATAAGAGGCATCTTCAAACATCAGAAGGCTGGCTGACAGCATTTTTTAAAAAAGGTTAACTTAGTCTGAATCTTCTTTGAGGAATAAAAATAAAAATTGAACCTAAAAATATTTTGGGTAAAGACCCAAAGGAAATGGATTATATGTAATGATACCCCACACTGTGATTGTTTTTCCTTTTCCATTATTGAAAGTTTAAATACAGGCATAAGTGCAGCTCTAAAATACAGGTGATAACTTTTTCCCATAATATAGTTCTGATACTGAGTAAAGTTTAGATCAAAGAATTATTCTAGTCAACCTGTTTTATCTTGCTCATATATCAATGAGCTGTACTCCATTACTAGACTCCCAGGTCAGGAATAAAAAGACCTCAGACAGCATTAACGAATTCGTAAAACTCTCAACATATTAATATATGGTATCATGTATTAATTTTTATAAATTACTGATAAAGAAAGCAAAATGGTATACAACAAAGACAAGAGCTTGAAATTCAGAAGGATAGATTTCTCTCTGTAAGACTGAAACCAAAATTATAAGTGAGCGTATACCAGTTGCCATCTTTCTTGGCTCCAGATCTACCGTGAGTAAAAGGATAGCGTAGAACTAGATTAATCATCAAGTTAGTTTCAGCTTCAAAGTTTCACAATCAAGCCCAAGATATATGCTATTCTTTATCTAAGATTATTTGCATAGAATCTCTAGCTGTAGATTGCCATACAATGGGAGCTTTGGGGGATTAGAAACTTTCTTGTAACCTTGAGATCACACCACACATTTACTTACTTTCTTCCCCTGAAAACATACATAAACAAGATTCTTTAGAATTAAACAATACTCATTATAATATAAAACATGATAAAAAGGAAAGAAATATGCTTTGGACTGAATACGTATATGTCATATGCCTGTGAATTTTTTTAATAGTTGTTTTAACTCAGACAAACCAATCTAAGTCTCAATTTCCTCACTTATAAAATGGAGATTGTACCATAGATTATATCACAACAATAACCTGGGAATTAAAAGGATGGATGGACTTTACATTTCATAAATGCAATGAGCATATGCCACTTCCATGCATTTTTGCATACTCATTTATCAAAATACAAGTACTTTACTACTTTCAAATTTTCATTTTTTTCCCCAGCTTGGTTTTCAGGAGTGTTTTATTTCTTCAGGATGGTCATTTTTCAATTGAAAGTGCAGCATATAATTTAATATATCATCTCATCCCAAATAGCCTGTTTGCAGTTGCTGTGTACTTTTGGCACAACTGCACAGAGCTCTCCATTATAAATGTCACCTATGATAGATACTATTGGCTATCAGGCCACTGGCATCTCTGGCCCATGGAGTAGGTCAGCAGGCAATTTTGCAGAGTGTCTGAGCAATCTACAGGAAGAACTTACTCAGCAGCAATACCAATTGCTTTTACTTAAAATTTAATTTGTATGATGAGTGCTTAGAGCAAGTTTTTACTTGTACCACCACATCAATAGCTTCCAAGAAGAAATTTCAGAGGCATAAACAAAAGGGAGATGAAGAGGCAGAAACTTAATAGGAAACAGACAGTTTGGATGTGAAAGGCCAATTTCTTCTTTGACTTCTGTGACTATCTGAGACAGCCCATGCAAAGTTTGACTATGGCAGTGAATATGTGATAGGTTCTTCTTTCTTTATCTTTTTTTTCTTTTAAAAGTACATTCCTCCTTAAAAGTGACAAAAGATATTCTCTCTGATACTAAAGACATAAGGAATACAGAATAAACACAGCCAAATTTAGAGACTAATTCAACCACTAAATACATAAATCATGAGGCTTGAGAGTCTCTTCACGAGGAATGGTGTGTGCTACAAATCAAAACCACAATGAGATAACACCTCACACCTGTTAGAATGGTTCTCATCAAGAAGAGACAACAGGTGCTGACAAAGATGTGGTGAAAAGGAAACCCCTATATATTGTTGGTGAGAATTCCCACCCTTATGGGAGGTTCCTGAAAAAAGTTAAAAATAAATCTACCATATGATCTAGCAATTCCACTTCCAGATGTATACACCAAGAAAATGAAAACAGGATTCTGATGAGAAATCTGCACTCCTGCGTTGATTGCAGTACTATTCACAATAGCCAAGATATAGAAACAACCCAAATGCCCATCACTGGATGAATGGATAAAAAATATGTGGTACAGGCAGCAGTTTGGGTGGTGGGAGCAATGGAAGGAGCAGCAGTGGCCATGCAGCCCAGCTTCCAGAAGTCTCTCGGGACACCACCATGCAGGCACCAGCATCATGCTGACCCACTTTCATGATGCGGAAGAGGAGGAACAGCTCCGTGAAAAAGGCAGTGAAGGACGAGACCAAGAGGAGACCAGCAAGGTTGTCGGCCAAACCTGCTCCTGCAAAAGTAGAAATGGAGCCAAAAAAGGTGGCAGGAAAGGATATACTTTCAGACAAAAAAGTGCGAACAAAGAGGAAAAGGGGAGCAAAGGGAAAATAGGCTGAAACGGCTAACCAAGAAATGAAGAAGACTTACCTGAAGAAAATGGAGAAACTAAAAATGGGGAGAATCCAGCCTCTGATGAGGCAAGAGAGAAAGAGATCAACTTTGATTAATATTATATACCATACCTTATCAGTGACCCCTGTCTCCCTTCATGTACAATGCAGAGGAATACTTTTTATCAACTGTTTTGTAAATGCAAGTAGCTCTAGAAACATTTTTAAGGACAGAATCCCACCTCATCCCATTTTTTAAAAAAGTATAAATACTTTTTTTTTTTAAAGAGGTGAAATCATTTGCTGGTTGGTTGTTTTTTGGCACAACAGAAATGGAAGATGGGAAGCTTTGATTGTCTTGGATGTCAGCTTAACATTCCATAGATGGGGTAGTTTTTATATCCTATGATACAAAGCATACTAAATGGCAATTTGGAGTCGATCGTGCATTTAACAAGTCTTGAACATTTTAAATTACTTCTATTCCCTTGTTGTTTTTGGTAGAATTGTTTCCTAAGGAAAACCACTCCTTGATCTTGGCTCTCCCTGTGAGAACTTTGGGAGCTCTGGAACATCTTGGTCATGGTAGTCCACTTTTCCTAGCAACTTTGTTGATGTGCTGTGTGCAAGATTAAAAATTTGCATATGATCCCAGAATTTAACCTGTAAAAGCTGTAATCATCAAGACAATATGGTACTGACATAAAAACAGACACATAGATCAATGAAATAGAACAGAGACCCCAGAAATGGACCCACAGATATATGGCCAACTAATCTTTGACAAAGCAGGAAACAGTACCCAGTGGAATAAAGACAATCTCTTCAGGAAGTAGTGCTGGGAGAACTGGACAGCAACAGGCAGAAAAATGAAACTGGACCACTTTCTTACACCATACACAAAAATAAACTCAAAATGGATGAAAGACCTAAATGTGAGACAGGAAACATCAAAATCCTGCAGGAGAGAACAGGCAGCAACCTCTTTGACCTCGGCCACAGCAACTTCTTACTTGACATGTCTTCGGCGGCAAGGGAAACAAAAGCAAAAGTGAATTATTGGGACCTCATCAAGATAAAAACTTTCTGTTTGGCAAAGGAAACAATCAACAAAATTAAAAGGGAACTAAAGGAATGGGAGAGGATATTTGCAAATGACATACCTGATAAAGGGTTCGTATCCAAAATCCATAAAGAACTTACCAAACTCAACACACAAAAAACAAATAATCCAGTGAAGGAATGGGCAGAAGACATGAATAGACACTTTTCCAAAGAAGACATGCAGGTGGCAAACAGACACATGAAAAGATGCTCCACTTTACTCCTCAAATACAAATCAAAACCACAATGAGATACTACCTCACTCCTGTCAGAATGGCTAAAACTAACAACTCAGGCAATGACAGATTTTGGCAAGAATGTAGAGAAGGGGGAACACTTTTGTCTTGGTGGGAATGCAAAGTTGTACAGCCACTCTGGAAAACAGTTCCTCAAAAAATTAAAAATAGAACTACCCTATGACCTAGTAATTGCACTACTGGGAGTTTATGCAAAGAATATAAAATGGCTGATCCAAAGGGGCACATGCACCCCAGTGTTTATAGCAGTGCTATCATTAATAACCAAATTATGGAAAAAGCCCAAATGTCCATCATCTGATAAAGGGATAAAGAAGATGTGGTGTACACACACACACACACACACACACACACACACACACACACCATGGAATACTACTTGGCAATGAAAAAGAATGAAATCTTGCCTTTGGCGACAACATGGATGGAACTGGAAGATATTATGCTAAGTGAAATAAGTCAGTAAGAGAAAGACAGATATCATATGATTTCACTCATACGTGGAATTTGAGAAATGTAACAGATGAACGTAGGGGAAGGGTAGGAAAAATAAGATAAAAACAGAGAGGGAGGCAAGCCGTAAGAGACTCTTAAATATATAGAACAAACTGAGGGTTGCTGGGGTGGAGGTGAATGGAGGGATGGGCTAAATGGGCAATGGGCATTAAGGAGGGCTCTTGTTGGGATGAGCACTGGGTGTCATATGTAAGAGATGAATCATGGGATCTACTGCTAAAGCCAAGACTATATTGTATGTTAACTAACTTTAATATGAATTTTTAAAAAAGGAGGGGCGCCTGGGTGGCTCAGTCAGTTAAGTGTCTGACTTCAGCTCAGGTCATGACCTCATGGTCCATGGGTTCGAGCCCTGTGTCAGGCTCTGTGCTGACAGCTCAGACACTAGATTTGGTCTGCTTTGGATTCTGTGTCTCCCTCTCTCTGCTCCTCCCCCATTTATGCTCTGTCCCTGTCTCTCAAAAATAAAAGTTTTAAGAATTCAAAAAATAATAAGGGAATTTAAGTATGTAGTGAATATGATATTAATTGTGAATTGGTGGAACTTAACAATGTAACAATGTATCAACATTTAACGATATTGGTACTTGATATGCTGTTAAGGAAAATTTGCCTCCAAATTTTAAGCTAGAAGATCACTGGAATAAGTTTTAGAAAAGAATTACAACTGCATGATTTTCTAGATTTCTGTTGTGTATATTAGGAATTGCATACAAATTGAAATGTGTGTACTGATCCTCAGAACAACCAATAAAAACTCAATTATGAAAGAATTTCTCAAAGCACAGTAAGAAGATGTGAAACATGCACAATAGAATATTATTCAGTCATGAGAAAGAAGTCTCCCACATGCAGAAACATGGATGGATCTTGAGCACATTATGCTAAGTGAGATAAATCAGACAGAGAAAGACAAGTACTGTATGATATCACTTACATGTGAAATCTAAAAAAGTTAAACCTGTAAAAAGCAAAAGTAAAATGGTAGTTACCAGGGGAGGGGATTGGGAGAGTAAGGGTGATGGTATTTAAGGGTACAAACTTATACCTAATGATAAATAAGCCATAGGGATCTAATGTGTGGTATAATTAATATAGATAAAATATTGCATCTCATCAATCACAGAGACATGCAGGTGGTTGAGTGGTAGCAGGTTGGAGACAGGTGATGACTGTGGTGAAATTCAGACTTACATTTTCAACAAAGTGTTGAGACGTGAGTTGTTTGGTTGTTCAAGCATACCTCAGTGAAACAGAGAGACCAAAGGATGCCAGAAGTTGTTCAGTAGAAGCCTGGAACAAAACTGAGGCTTCTCAGAGGAGTAGAAAAGATGGTTAGCTCTGCTCTGTTTGCTCCAGGGAAACCTTCCAGCCTGATTCCTTGGATGCCTCCATTTGATACTTTCAGAAAAAAAAAAAAAAAAAAAGAGTGGCGCCTGGGTGGCTCAGTCGGTTAGGTGTCCGACTTTGGCTCAGGACATGATCTCATGTCGGGCTCTGTACTGACTGCCAGCTCAGAGCCTGGAGCCTGTTTCAGAGTCTGTGTCTCCCTCTCTCTCTGACCCTCCCCTGCTCACGCTGTCTCTCTCTCTCTCTCCTAGAAATAAATAAAAATATTTAAAAAAATAATAATAAAATTAATTCTTATTATAATAAGCTAACCATAGGAAAATATTTCATGTTTTCTACTAGGGAAACAGGGAATCCCTGCTCTGGACATTATTCTTTAGAGACCCAGAAATAAGTACTAACAGCTCTAACATCTAATCTAGCAGCAGGGAAGCCCCTTGGAACAAGTCAGTCTTTCTTTAAATCAATAGCATATATTAAATATCTTCTATTAGCTGAGCATTATGCTAGAAACTAAGAAAGAGAGGAGGACAAAACCAACAAAAGTAGTCCCTAACATCATGAAGCTAAGTCTGGAGACGACAGAACTTTAAAAAATGACTATGGTTCATTAATGAAGTAATTGCAAATATAAAGATACTTCAAAAGTGAAAGGGGCTTGCAAAGTGCAAGGTGTAGGTAACTAAGCCTCTCAATTGCAAGTCACTATATATCAAAAACATACCAAATGATGGTATGTCAAAATCAGCCATCTTCTATACAAATTATTAAATAAGCATCCCCTGTCCTGAGATACGATTTCTGATAATGAGGAGACATCTTTATTCTTTTTTATTCTTTTTTTTTAATGTTTTTATTTATTTCTGAGAGAGAGACAGTGTGAGCAGGGGAGGGGCGGAGAGAGAGGGAGACACAGAATCTGAAGCAGGCTCCAGGCTCTGAGCTGTCAGCACAGAGCCCGACGCGGGGCTCGAACCCACAAACCCCGAGATCATGACCTAAGCGAAAGTCGGACGCTTAACCGACTAAGCCACCCAGGTGCCCCAAGAATTAATTTTAGATTAAAAATAAAATTCAGAGGCATCTGGGGGGCTCAGTCAGTTGAGCATTCAACTCTTGGTCCTGACTCAGTTTCATGACTCAGGTCATGATCCCAGGGTTGTGGGATCAAGCCCTGCAGTCAGGCTGTGGACTGAGGGTGGAGCCTGCTTGAGATTCTCTCTCTCTCTTTCTGTCTTTGTCTCTTTCTCCCTCTGCTCCTCCCCTGTTCACATGCTCTCACTCTTTCTCTCTCTAAAAACAACAACAACACAAAAATTCACTTTATTCATTGAATATTGATTAATTGATGTTTATTGAATTGCTGTAGTCATATCTATAAACTTGAATAACTTATCCTAAAATTAAATGACAAAATTCATGCTTCATATTTGTTAAGGAATATTAATATTCAGACACTCTCATAATATTTTACATATATTATCACATTTAAATGGGCCACATTAATGAAGTTACAATTTAACTTATAAGAAAAGTAAATGAGGAATAATGGAAACATATTATACATATATTACTCTTCAGTGGGTTCACAGTGCTCAGAAAGCCATGCACATATGCAGTCAGTACGAGAAATAAACCACTATTAACTACTGTTTATGAATACATACGGCATCCAAATATTTCCTGCTCTTCCCATCAAATTTTATGTGCATAGAATCCTTCTTGAAAACATTATCTAGGAATCTTTTATTGTTTCAATCCCTATTTCACTACTGCCTTGTTCACCTAAGTCTTTTTCTTCATTCTCTGTTTTCCCCACCTTTGCCCAATCCTAGATATAGTCTTTTCTACATTCTGGAGTGTAGAATCTTGCTCTTGGCTGAGCAAGAGAAAAAAAAAGCTTAGAACATCAAAGTCCTCTCACTGGAGCAAGCCAATTCCTATTGTTCCATTGTTAACAGGAATTATGTTTTTGGTGTATTACTATGCTAAAGCTTTTCCCAAACATCCTCCCAAAGACCTACTTTCCAGGCTGAAAAAAGAAAGAAGATAATGAGGACAAAAGAAAAAAACATTCCTATGATATCACATCTATCATGTAATCTTTAAAGGAATCATGAGGAGTGGATTAAACTTTAGGCATTTGAAAAGTACTTTAATAAGCTCCATGACTCTTCTTAAGAAGAACATTGCTACTTCCGGAAAAGCAGACTCAACCTAAAATGCATGTTTCCGTGAAGTAAATTAGCTCACACACAATCGGTATATGAGAGACGATGCCAACATGTGAAATAGTATGAGATCACTTGAGATTCCTTTAGTGCTTCTAGTGGCTTTATTCATTCACCAAATAGCAGCAGTCAAATGCAAAGCACACTAACACCAGCTGCCTCTGCATGTACAAACATGCTATTGTCCAGTGTGTCTACTTACCACGAATTCTTCCTCTTGGATCATATGATGGAAATTATCTCCCAAACTTAGTCTCTTAAAACAATTTATTTTTAAAAAATTTAAGGTTTCTTTGTGTCAGTAATATAATACTTCTAACCTGGGTCCTCTGGCTAAGAATATATCACAGGGGTGCAAACAAGCTATAGACTGGGACTATAATTATCTCAAGGCTCAATTGGGGAGAAATTCATTTCTAAACTCACTCCCATGGCTGTTGGCAGGTTCCAGTTCCTCCTGCACTTTTGGGCTGAAGGCTTCAGTTCCTCCCTGTTGCTGAGCCAAGATATCTTGTTATGTGGGCCACTCCCAAGGGCAGCTCAAAGTGTAGCAGTGAGCAAATGAAAGAACAAGAGTGTAGCAAGACAGGAGCTAATCTCAGGAATGACATCCCATCACTTCTGCTGTATTCTCTTTGTTAGAAGCAAGTCACAAAGACTGGCCCACATTTACAGAGCATTAATACCAGGAAGCTGGGTTAGGGGAAGCCAGTTGAAGACTGCCCACCTAGCAGGTATTTGCATATTTTGCCCTTGACTTGATAATGTATCAATCTGAATTATTTTCTTATTTTATCACCATCTAGCAACATCACTTTTTTTTCTTTGAAGGTAAAATATTTTATATAGTATAGTGCAGTGATTTACCTAATGTTGAATTGTATTCCAGTCACCTGGAAGGCTTGATAAACAGATTGCTCAGCCCTGACCCAAATTTCCGTTTTAGTTGCCTGGGAGTTCAGTGAGCCTGAGAATATACATTTCTAAAAACCTCCTAAGTGATAATGATGCCACTGGACCACTACTTTATTTATTAGGAATCTATCATGTCTTTTGAATGATGTTAATGTTTTAAATTAGTACTTATTTTTGTTTGGGCTGTGGTCACAAAACTATATAGATATAGAACGATCTACATGAGCCTATTTTCCACATAAGCCCTGAAATTTATAATGTCTGATTTTTCAAAAAATAAGGTGTTTTTCAAGAAAGCATACATTTATAGTACTATTATTTGCATCAGAAGAACAAAGTACTGAAATATTTTGCAACAAAAAATCTATCTTGAGGATGCTGAAGAGACATAGGACAATAAAAGATCAAAATCTTATTTCCAGTTCTGTGAGAATAAAAACAATTCAGGGAATGTCAATATCTGCTATAATGATTCTAGTAAATACTTTTTTTTCCCCATTCAAGAAAACAAACAAAAATCCAGACATAGAAATAGCTGACTCTCCCTTACATCTCACAGGCTTATAGCTGTGGTCACTTTGGAAAATAAAATTTTAAGGAGTTTTCCTTCTTATGTTTTATCTTTTTTATGTACAAGATATTTATAATAATCATTCCTCAAAAAATACAGTTTTGGAAAACATATTCTTACAACCTAACACTGGGCATACAAGTGTATAATTTGAAACTAATATTTTCTAGCTCTTTATGTATACATATCCTCAGGTTATGCTGACCCAGGCTTTTACTAATAGGTGGGCTTCCGAAGTGGCTATATCACTGGAATAGGAACACTAATCTCATTCGTGAAGGCTTATTTTTGCAACTCAACCCAAGGATATTTTATGTACAACAAAAAGGAAAGAAAAAAAAAAACCCTCCTCCAGACTTAAGCATCATTTACCATTGATACAAAAAGATGAATCAGAAAGGACACATCTGAGAAAGATCAAGCACAGGATACTCGAGCATCTCTGAAGGAGCTGTGAGTCAAACTTGTGTCACCATTCAGGCAGGTCCCAGAAGATCTATAAGGAATACATCCTGTGAACCAGTCAGTGAGCTGTCTGCTGCACTCCCCTAAGTACTGAAGGTAAAACGTTATGGACAGCATGTATGGCATGCCTTGACAGAGTCAGAGAAGACCAAAGGATGTCATGGACAACTTCATTTTCCAGGAGATTAGGGCTCTGCCTCATATCCTCACAGTGAGGTGGTTTTTAATGAAACTTCCAGGGTGCTAGATTAGATATTCTGTTTAAAATGTTGCTTTTTCCAGAGCAGAGACCAGATTTCATGCCACAGAACTTAGTTTTATGGCCATGTGATAAACATGTCATACCATATCTTCTTTGAAACTTTGAGACAATGAAAAAATTGAATCTATGCATCTTTGCTGTCATTTCTACTATCAACAGTGATGTGCAACAAATAGACAGGGACAAATTGCTCTGCAGATTGAGGGGTATGACATGACCCTAGGAGTACATTTTTAGCAGTTGAAAATTATAGAAGTAATGATGATACTTGTTTTAAAAATTGATTTTCACTACACGTTCGTATATAAACCAGTTATACTGTTTATATAATTATGTATAAGTACAATGTTTTGTATTACTATCAAGTAATATTGTTATTAAAATATTAGAAGATGTCAAAAGTAATGTTGGCTTTAATCTGATCAACAAATAAATCTTTACCTATCAGACTTCAGTAATCTTGTTTCTCATTCTCTTCTTGCCTTCCATGTTTACGTTTTCCTTCCCTTTTCTTTCATAATAGCTCTTTTCAAACTTCTAAATGTGGAAAATCATCAAGGCTTAGTTTTTAGATCTTTGCTATTCTTTCTCCAAGCTCTCTCCTACTGCAGTTGCATGAGTTCTAACGTCTCTGTAAATAGAGGACTTCAACATTCTTAACTCAGTATCTCTCTGCTGACATCCAGTCCCAGATCTCTTAAATCCTTTCTGTACCTTAATATGCTGATATTCCCCATTCTCTCATACACAGAAATTCTAAAACAAACTTATTAGTGTCAACTCAAAATGTGTTATTTCTGATGTCTCTACTTTCTCCTCAGCTACTTAGACCCGATATATCACACATTTTAGTTTCCTAAAAAATTAGTATTCTAGTTTCATAACTAATCTTTAATTTCATTTGTGAGGTGTTTGGGGATTTGTCAAACTTGGAGATGCTTCCCCAGTCTGGGCTGGATTATGATTATTTTTTTTTAAATGTTTTATTTATTTCTAGGAGAGAGAGAGACAGCGTGAGCAGGGGAGGGTCAGAGAGAGAGGGAGTCACAGACCCTGAAACAGGCTCCAGGCTCTGAGCTGGCAGTCAGCACAGAGCCCAACACGGGGCTCGAACCCATGAACCGTGAGATCATGACCTAAGCGAAAGTCGGACGCTTAACGAACTAAGCCACCCAGGCGCCCCTATTTTTTCTTAATGAGATGAAAAGGTCAATACTACCCCAAGTTTCAAGGCTCTTATGGGATTTTCATCCCCTTTATTCGAATCAAGTGCAATGTCCTTCAGGATCTAGATGTTCCTCCCATTTTTCTCAATGCTCTGCCTAAGGAAGGCACTTCAATGTTCAAAGCACCCCAAGCAACAGAACTGGAATGGCTCCCTCTATAACTGGAATAGACCAAAGGTAANTTTTTGCATTGTATGGATAAAAAAGAAATATTTTCAGAGTGCTTGGGTGGCTCCGTTGAGTGAGCATCCAACTCGATTTTAGCTCAGGTCATGAGCTATCAGCACAGAGCCTACTTGGGATTCTTTCTCTCCCTCTCTCTCTCTGCTCCTCCCCAGCTCTCTCTGTCTCTCTCTGTCTCTCTCTGTCTCTCTCTCTCTCTGTCTCAAAATAAAAATAAATAATAGCATTTAAAAACAGACATGTTTTCTCTCTAATCCACTTTTGGGGATTTATATATCCAAAGATAAAGAAGACAAGATAACTAAATAAAGTAATTAGTGGCCATTTCTCATTAATCCTAAAAACTTGCAGTATGTCTGTCAGGAAAAGACTTCAGAGACATTTGGCTACTTTCTTCAGGAAAATAATTATCATCCATGAATATCTTCTATTTCAAAGAACTTAAAAAAAAAATTTCAAGTGGTCAGTATGTGAGGTTTTAGGCTACCTTAAGGTATTTTCCAAAATATCCTCAATAACATAATGTGATCCTGTCTCTTCTTTCTTTCCATTCTGGTTGCTACTGCAATATGGAATCCTGTGGTCTCCAAATGCTTTGGCTATTCTTCTCTTCCAGTTTTATTACACTTTATTATAATCTTTTAAATCGCACTTTCAACATATCACTTGTAGCCTCAAAATCTTTTAGTACCCATGACCTTCTTACTTTCTTGGATTGATAATTAGAGCCTTCTAGATGGTGACCTCATCCTTCCTGAAAGCCTATTTGTATTTTCTTAAACCTGCAACCAAAGTAGCCAACTTCCATATATTTGTTGTATATTCTTCCATGACTTTATCCATGTTTTTGCTTCACCATTTTTTGAATTAATCTCTTTTAAGATTGATGGTAAGTGCCACCTTCTCCATGAGAACATTCCTAATCTTTCTGACACATTTATATCCCTCCTTCCTATAATGTGATTGTTTTTATTTCTCATTTTACCTTTTATTTATTAGAACAGAAAATATGCAAAGTAAGATGTTTCCACTAATCTTTTTGCTGTTGGACAGTAGGAAAAATGTTTTCTATTTTCTGGGTTTTTTTTTTTTTTGATATGATGAATATAGAATGCTTGATTTTTAGTTATTACTTACTAGTTGATCAATGTTTTTTTTTTTTTTAATTACAGATGGTTCTCCTCAGGAGTGGGTAATTAGAGCACATATTTTTCCTGCTGTGTTTATTATATATTTAGCTTTAAAGCTAACACAAAAAGAGCAAGGAGAAAGTGTGTTTATATCTTATAATAAGCTATCTTTTTAATTAACATATTATGAATATATTTGCACTCTTTCCTCATGACAATGCAGAGACCTTTGCTTATATTTGATCTTTGTCTGCTTGTAAATTTAGAGATATTTATAAACACTATGATTGCATTCTTATCTTCTATGCATCACTTTTGTCTCTCTATTAAAGCTGTTTTTGCCCTTCTTATTTATCATTTAAGTGAATGAGTCTGCCTCTATCTTACATAGATCCTAAACAGATAATATTTAGATTTTCCTTCACCTTCAACATAACCACGCAAGTCATTAAACTTTGACCATCATCTCTTTCTGATTTTATGGGGTAAAAGTTAAAAATTAACACTAGCTTCTTTGAGATAAACAAATTAAGCTCACTTTTAAGATTATATGGGAAGACTTTAGCAGTGTGCTATTACTGATGCTAGCAGGCAATTTCTAAGGTTATGTGGTTCGTAAGACTTTCTTGAAATTGTTTAAAAAGGAAGTATGCAATTTTATGAGAGAAGTAATGTTCTCCAAGGGTTGATTCTGGGTTCTCGCTGTAGTACACATTAAATATTTTTACAAGCTTTATGTAATATGGTACTATCAGAGAGAATGCTTGATATATTTTGAACTTAAAAAGGATTTTATGTCAAAAAAGTTCATTCTTCCAAATTAATTATTTCCCATTTAGTAAATGCCTACAGCATGTCTCAGTCCAATGGGATGGTGTAAGTTATTACACTGTTCCTCAAAGAGTGGTCCTCTTTCCTGCTGCAGTGAAATCATGGCAATATTGTCTAAAGTACATATCCATGGACCTCACCCAAGAACTTTTGAATAGAACATCTGAATTGAAAATTGAGAATTTGCTTTTCTAAGAAATGATCCAGATGATTTCTTTGCACACTAAAGTTTGAGAATGATTGGCTTAGTGATTAAAAGTATGAATCACTATAATCACACCAACCTGATTGGAGTTCAGCCATTTTGTTTGTAAGCTTGTCATTTTTATTGGGCAAAGTAATTTGTCTATGCTTTGGTCTCCTTGGCACACTTAATCCCAGTAAAAGGAGAAAATAATAGAATCTAAGTTATATTGTGTTTATGAGGACTAAAAAGACTGAACAGTGAAGTGCTGAATTTGATTTTCTGGAATATTTGATACATATTAGGTCTGTGTTTATCAGCAAGAATATAATGGCAGAGTAAATATACCAATATTCTTTTAGTTGTATTTTAAAATCTAGTGTAATTTTAACATTTAGTAAGAATTCAATAAACATTACCACTTCAGTGGATGATAATGCCAATAATGATGACAGAGGTCTAAAAAGCTAAAGGAAAACCTAAAGTAGGATCAAATGCTGTCAGAAAACTATTTTTAAAAGAATAAAGATAGAGGCAAAGAGAAGAATATTTCTAGGCGCCATCTATCTTCTCTATGTTTTATACCTCACATGCTTCTGGCAATCTCTTTTTCCTGGTCACTTGTTTTTTATATTTAAAGGCTGCTGGATCTCATCACAGTGACCCAGAAATGATAGATTTGGATCATGCATTCATCTCTTTGGAAAAAAAAAATGCACACATCCTGAGAGTTTTAAGTTTAACATAATTACATGGTTATTATATAAAAATTATTATTCAATAAAAATGATGCTCTGTCTTTATTTATTTTACTCTTCATAATTTCTCTTTTATTATCTTTCTTCCCAAGGCTTGCAAAAAATCAGGACTTGTCCACTGCATACTATAATGAATAAATTAAATAAGATCTTCAATATCAGGAGTGACTGGGATCAGGGTGATAAGTTAACACCCACACAAATGAGTAAATAAGCAAAGAGATTAATTCAGGTAGTGATAAATACTAAGAACAAAATGAGATATGGTGACATCATCAAAAGTGATGGGGTGAGCTACTTTAGAATACAGCATCAGAAAAAGACTATGAACAGGTGATGTGCCCAGAGGAATAAATTACTTGAAGAATTTAGTCCTTTAGGAGGATGGAAAAGGGTATTTCAGCTAAAAAAAAAAAAATAAACTCAAAAGTGGAAATAAACTTATTTAAATAGAAGAAAGCCAGAGTAACTAGAACAGAGTGAGCAAGTGGTTCCAAGATTGGTTAAAAGGTAATTAAGTGTCAGGTGATGTGTGCTATTGAAAGATATAATAAAAGGTTTTCAATTTTTTCAAAGGGAAGGCTTAGCCATTGGAGAGTTTGAGCAATGCAATGTTGTAATCTAATTTATGTTTTTGAAAGAAGAGTTTGGCTGCTGTGTAAATGATGGAATATAATGAGACAAGAAAGGGGGTGAAGATATCATTAAGACACAATTGTAATAGGGGCACATGGGTGGCTCAGTGGGTTGACTGTCCAACTATTGATTTCAGCTTGGGTTATGATCTCACAATTCTCATGAGTTTGAGCCCTGTGTCAGGCTCCACGCTGACAGTAAGGAACCTGCTTGGGATCCTCTCTCTCCCTCTCTCTCTGCTCTTCCCCTGCTGTCAGTCTCTCAGTCTCTCTCAAAATAAATAAACCTAAATAAAAAGATACAATTGTAACAGTCTAAGAGAAAGATGATGGAGCTGTGGGTCGGGGCTTAACAGACAAATACTGAATTGCAGAAAATATTTTGGAGGTGGAGCCAAGGAGATTTACTGATAGATTGAGTCTGTCATGTGAAGGGAAGTGAGGAATCTATAGTGATCTAGATTTGGAGAATAAATAAATGATTTAACAGTATGGTGCATTTATTGATAAAATTAGTTTGGGCACTTAAAATCTGAAATGTGTGGAACTCAGTGGTGAGTTCAAGGAAAAAAATATAAATTTGAGTGCTATCTATGCATAGGTTGTAGTTAAATCACGACTTGATAGATTATTTAGAGAGTATGTTGGGAGGGGGAATGTCTGGATCACCACATTGTCTCAAAGTCTGGTAGAGGAGAAAGGGAACAATCAAAGGAGACTTTGAAAAGAAGATAATGAAGTAAGAAGAAAATCAGGCATCCTGGATATCCTTGAAGGCAATGAAAGTATGTGTTTCAAGAAAAGAACTATAATCATGTATATCAAATGCTGCTAAAAGTCAAGTAAAATAGGGCAGTGAATTGACCACTGGCTGTGATCATTTGTAATCTTGAAAAGAGATTTTTCATTGGAGTTGTGGGGAGAAAAGCCTCTTAGAGAATGGGAAGTTAGGAAAGGGAAGAAATAATAAAAATAGACAACTCTTTCATGGGAGTAATGCAGAGGATAGAAAACTGGGGCAGTGACCAGACGAAATGTGGGGTTATGTGATGATTTTGTTTTAAAAGGATCATGTTAAGTAATGTTGCATGCCATTTGGAATAATCCTGCAGAGAGAGAAAAAAAAAACCTTGCTGCTGCATAAGAAAAAAAAATAATTGCAAAAGCAATATCCTTGAGAAAAATTAATGGAAATGGAATTCAGGACACAGATGGAGGGCTTGGCTTTAAATGGAAGCAGAAATTTGTCTTCTATTGTAAAAAAAAAAAAAATTATATGGTATAGAAGTAGGTAGTTTAATGGAATTGGTACAGGTCTTGTTCAGACAAGCTGTATAAGGGTAAGTTAGTAATGTAGTGTGCAAACATGGACAAGAAAGGACCCTTCCCCTTAAAAAGCTACAATTAAATAAATAACCATAATAACCTTATATTTTTTGTATCGCACACGATCCTTGTCAATAACATTTTAATTATATTTATATACATTTTGGTAACTTTACCTGCTTTTACTATCCACCAAGATGTTATTTTTTGGTCCTTGCACTTTGATGGTGCAGACACATAGATATAAGTTTGCCTCATTGCACTCACCCATTCTTGTAATCATATGTTTGCAAGCTGTTGGCATAGACTGATATTGCCTGTCATTTTTTCTGACACCATTTAAATCATAGCAATGGTTTAATAGTTTCCTTAAAATGATGCTATCATTAATTCAGTTTCTCAATGAGCAAGTTCTATTTTAAGGAATATACTGTCTTCAAAGAATATAGGATATTTTTTTGTACGAATCAATGAGAGTTATGTCTCCTTATATGAGATCCACTGGCTTCTTTTAGCTCAAATAAGATCACATCAAGGAAAATAGCCTGGAGTAGTGATTAACATCCTAGTTTTAGCACCAGGCAGATCTTAGTTTACATGTAAGAATTCCCTGACTATCTGAACTTGAAACATTTTTTTACACTGTTTCTTAACTTTCTCATCTGAAAAAAGGATAATACCTCTCTCTTTCACTAAAGTGATGTTTCAATGATTAAATAGGATAACATTTGTAAAGCAACAAATGCAGTCAGTGTCTGGCATATTATATATTATATGGCAACCATTTCATTTTTAGTCCTGCAATTACGAACATCACTGCTACTACTAGAAAATATTTGAGTGTTTATTACCTATTATGGCAGAGTGAAAACTTTTAAAGTATTTAATATATAAATTCCTGTAATCCTATAAGAGTACAGAATTAATATTTTGTAAAAAAAAAGAAAGAAAGAAAAAAGAAAAGAAAAAGAAAGGAGTAAAAGAGAAAAGAAATGATATACAAAGAAATAAAATGATTTTATAAAAGTCACCCAGCTAGTAAGTAGCAAAGCCCATGAAGAATTCAAACCCTGACAAGACTGGCTCCAAAGCCCAAATTCTTAGCCTTTACAATCTGCTGAATCTCACCATTTTTAATCATGAAGGAAAAATATTTCTTATCCTTTATCCTGTTAATGTGGGATGTTTTCAGTAGCCTATTGTTCTTTATACAACTCTTACTAAAGATAATTGGAGCAATGAGGGTCTTAGTTACTGCTTTGTTCTAACTGGATTTTTCCTGTTTCTGTGGAAAGGAAGAATGTGTCTGTATCCTGAGTAAACTCGCCATTCCACAGGAAGCAATGACAGAAGTAATAATCCCAATTCTACCAGAAATTGCTTCGAGGTTATTTAATTATACAATGGGTAAAATATAAAAGATAGATTTTTATCTTCCAGGAAGAATTCCTTAATCTTTCCATGTGAAGGGCTGTGATCTCAATGACCTACAAGAGCCTTATTTCATCAGTACCTTATTCACTCTTGTGGACAGTAAAAGGACAACTCCTCATGTTTTTTGCATGACATTATTTGATATAGATGATGTGTTTTCCCCTACTCTCATCACAAAAAATTGCAAGAGCTCAGATTTATCAACAAGAGAGCAATCTTGATTCTCTTCTAAGCATTTTTCCTATGCCTAAGGCTCTCCAACTGTCTTAGTAATATGGCTTACATAACTACTTTAGCTCAAAGGGCTCTGAATAAATGTGGCCACCTTGGCATCATGTGATAGAAAGTGCTATGTAGTGTTGAGGCACAGAACTGTATTTTAATATGAAGTAGAATTAGTAAAATGCTCTTTTCCCTTCCAGACAGGACTGATTGAATTGTCCCTGAAATTATGCCTGCTATTTTCCATAATCAAAAAATATTCACATAGACAGTCCTGAATTTCCTCCAAAGGTGCTAATATATTGATCATTGAATAGTGTTGAGACAAAATACCTTTGAAGACTTTTGGGTCAAACAGATTTTGGTCCAAATTCCAACTCTATCACTTACCACCCATGTGATTCTGGGCTGTAACTTATAATACTTACTTGATATTGTTATATCAGGTGAGATAACACATAAAACATGCTTGGCACCCTTTTTAGAATACTGTGACCAACCAGTAGTAATAATAGTCACATATATCTGTTATAATACTTTCTTCTACAAATAACACAAAACCCAAACTAGACCAAAATCTAAGGAAATATATCAATTCACACATGTAACTAGAGGACCAAGGGAAGCATAATCTTTAGCATTGGCTAAATCCAGTGCTAAATCTATGGGATTTTCCGCTCTGTGTTCTCTCTTGTTTGTTTGTGGGATAGTATTGAAAAAAAGACTCTTGTAATCCAAATTGCACATTCTCACACTACAATGTCCAGAGAAAGAGGAAATATGTCATTTCTCCCTACATAAACCCCAGCAAATGTTCCATGAAACTTATAGGCCTGAATTGAGTAACTTGCTCATATGAGAATCATTTTTGGTGACTAGAAAAATGTCATGGACTGATTGGCTAGATTATTGTGTCAATCATTGCAGCAAGAAAGGTAGGAGTTACCCTTAAACCAGTAGGTCAGACATCGAAATCCAAACTAACATCAGAGTCCTTTTGGAGAGGGGGAAAGTTAGGAGTAGATGCAGAGAAGGTAACAGATAATGTCCATTGGACTTTATTTTCATAATGAATATTCCTGTGGGTTTTTTCTTCTTAATAATTGATGATCATCTTAATATTTTCAGTGAATTCTCTGATTGTATAACCAAAAATATGTACAAATACTATTTTTCACCCTAGTGATGGCACAAGGTTTTGAGATCTCAAAATTACAAAAATTCAATTAAAGTTGTTCAAATACTTGTTTCAAAGTATAATAATAAAAGAAGAATGCTCGGTAATTCTTTTTACATAAGTTATGAGTTAGTACATAGCATTATATTATAAAAAGATAAACAAATTTGATAGTGCTATCTGAAAATTCTGCAAAATATGCATGTATCAGTAGTATTTGAAATATGTAATTAGAATAATTACATAGCAATTAAAATTATATGTTATATGTATAATTATATAAACTACATAGGCACTATTATGATTTACATAATCAGCATTATATTACATTTTTCTTAGAGTTATCTTGATAATTTTATGTTTATTTTATTTCTCAATAAGAATATTATAAGTTAATTTATTAATTAATATCAAGTATCATCCAGCTTTCTGCATAAATCTAATTATAAATGCATAAGAATTCTGATGATAAGCCCTGGTATTAATACGACTTGAGTGTTTCCAGGATATTTTCTTTATAGTACTATTTGACACATGATGAAGCTATAATGTCTATGTGCCTATTAAGTGTGACATCCTGATGGTAGAAAGTTACTTTCATCTGTTGAGATTTTGACCCACCTTTCAGTATTTTTTCCCTAAATGTTAGACAGTATCTGGAAACCCCAATGGAAAAAGAATGTTATATTCTTTAAGTTGTTTGAATTTTTTCATACATTATTTTGATTCCATAAATCAGCAGAAGTCACAGTAAAATAGTAAAAATTGTGAAATTAGAACAAAGAGTAAATTGAGGCAGCATTTGGGAATTGTTAAGTCTATGTCTAGAACTTTTATAATATGAACAGATTTATGGATAAGCAGGAAACATCTCTTATAGAGATCTTTTTCAGTTAATGCAAAATTTGAAGGCCATATTTCAGAATATTTTTATCAATTTGACAGAAAAATGTGGACACTTATATTTAGATAATACTAATCTAATTTTCCCTATTTACAAAGAGGATTCATAACTTTCATTGTTCTAGAGTTGCACAACAACCCCACAATCTTTGACCCAGCCTATGTGTTTTATCAAGTACAAGAAGCATATTCAATCTACTCGGATCATCCTTTTTGCCAATACGACGCATTATGCATTTCCTTGACTTTTCCTTATATTCTACCCCAGGCCTTAAGACCAGGTAGAAATTCTGCATTTTCCCTGCAGCTAGTTGTGGATGCAAGCTCTTCCAAGACTGCAGTTCTAGTTCACAAATAAGTGTTTGAGCCACAAAGATGAAAGACAGTACTCGCCACCAAAATCTGAACCATTAGTCCTATTGTCTAAGGAAGCAAAAGATTGCTCAAAATGACTTTATAGTCACTTAGGGAAAATCAAAACATTTCACATCATCTGCCTACTTGTTTTAAGAAGAAAGTTTCAATACATTGAAATATCTTAGCTCAGAATAGTCATCTTGAAATGGCTGGAGACCAGTACAAGAGAAATACTTATTTTCCTAAAAACTGGAAGACAAAGATGCTACACAGTGTTCTATTAAATTTAAATTGATCAGTGTGCCCCACAACCAGTGTGCACAGGCTGGGCACTGACAATCAGCCATGAGTTGGGAGCTTCCAATGGCAGTTCCAGAAACACAGCAAGGGATTGATTAAAGTGAGCTTTCTACCATCTGTGGTCACGTTATGTTTGGGATAGTTCATATATCTGTAAGAGCAGCAGTAAATATGCCAACAGAGGCAACAGGTTTCCTTGAAGCAGAAAAGAAAGTGGAGTCGATCAAGCTAAAGCTATAGCTTAAATCTGATGGCAGAGGATTCAAGGAAAAGAGCTGACTTTGGCATTCTGTGTGAAAAGACCATCCAGGATGGAAATATGATGCTAGAAAGATAATTCTTACTTGGAGGATTTATGATTAAAATTTTAATTCATTCTAATATTTGTCCAATTAAATCAGTTATAGGCATTTTGGCTGAGAGTCAACCTTTACATTAGGGAGCAATATTTTTTAAAAGGGTTTGGCTGGAAATGGTGACTCCAGTGTTTTATTTTATTTGGACGAGAGGAAAAAGAAGAGAAAGAGAAGATGGAAGAGAAGATAAATAACTGGACAAAAGGTGACTTTTGCCTCAAAAAGCAAGGCTGCAATTCATTGGATAATCTCGGTTCTATAAAATCCTTTTGTAGGAGTCAGAATTTTTGCTCATTCATTCATTCATTCATTCAGCAAATGTGTGTTGTGTGCTTACTTTGCACGCAGTGCTAAGTGATGAAGCTCTAAGGGAGACAAACATCCTGACCTCTAGGAGTTTATGGTGAAGATATACTGTACATAGCAATATATACAAATAACCATATAACTATATTTAGGACTGTTTCATGTTCTTTGATTAGAATTGGCCCCTAAAATTTGGCACCTCAAATGGACAGACAACCATCTTAATTAATGCAGGTCTTTCTTGCAAAAAATATTCCACATCTCTTCCTTGGTCTTCCAATGCCCTACATTTTTCCTCTCCACTTTCACCTTGTAATCTTACATTATATTTTACATAGAGAATGGAAATTATTCCAAAAGATGTTTATCATCTTCTCATGATCAAATCTACAAACCTGTGTGCATCTACTAGGAACTTCTTTCTTTTTTTTACTGAAAAAAATGGGGGGAATTTTTCTTTCTCATGGCATTGGTGAATCATTCCATGTATGCTGCCTTCTCTATGACTTTGCTTCTTCAGTTATTTTCTCTTTTCCTGAATCATTAATCTATCTCTCTCTCTTCCGTGCATGTGCATGAATGATTTCCATATGCCAGAAGTCACTGCTTCATAATATGTTTCACATCGTGGCACACATAAAGTTAAAATAATTTGAAGTCACACTGGGGAAAACTGGTGAGATTGTTCAAGTACTGAGGCAAGTGGCTCCCCTTTTCTCAGGCCATCTGGAGCATCACAGCAGCAACTGTGGGCCTGAGCACTTAGGTAGCCATCTTATAATTAAACAAATAGGCAAATCAACAAAACTCTCCTTAACCCCATATGTCCATTCAGTTCCTTTTTGGTATCCTTTATATCTAAAATTCTTACAATAATTTTCTACATATGCTTTTCAACTACTTCCTTATCTCTCATTTAAAATATCTTCAAAATATTCCAATCAACTTGCCTTCTCTGAAACAGTTATCGTCAGAAATCAACAAATATACTGCATATTTATCTCTTTGACTCTCATTGAAAGCTTCTTTCTTTGAACTCTATCTTTATTTCCTTTAATGATTGATTTCAGAATTTTCTGTGCTGTCCTGATTATGTTATTTCTCAGTCCCCATTGCTGGCTCCTCTGTGGCAGTCTGACCTGAGAATTAGGTTCTGTTCCCTCTTCTCTTCCCTCTTCTTCCTTCTCCTTAGGTCATCCTATCCAGTCACATGCTTTTCATTACTACATACGTACTTATAAAACTAAATTTAAATTCTGAGTCTAGTCTTTTTGTCTTGGCATTTATATTTGAGTGTTTTATTGGCATCTTAAACTTAAGGAGTTCAAAATTAATTTCTTCATTCCTTTCTTCCCCAGTCTTCCCCATCTCAATAAAAATTCCATGAGACAATCAATTTTATAGTAAATAATTCAAGAGTTCTCTGGATGCTACTCTTTTTTTACCCCCTACCAACCAACTCATCAGTTAAGTCTTAGTATTTCAAATTTTATACCCGTAGAAAATCTATTGTCTTTTTTATTTCTCTTCTGCTACCATCTTAACTTAGGTCACCATTCTCTCTCACCTGAATTACTGAGATAAGCTCTTGTTATTTATCCTTACCTCCCACCTTTCCTCTGTAACCTTTTTCTCCTCCAAAAAGCAAAATGTTCTTCTTAAAATACAAATTAAATTATTTCATACTCCCAAATAAAACACTTCAAAGTACATAAATCTATACTCTACTATGGTTTATAATGCTTTAATAATTTGGCCTCTGCTTTTGTCTTTACTTTTTGTCTCTACTTTTGACTCTTTTTGGTCTACTACCCTCTCACTTACAGACTCATTGGCTTTCTTTTAGCCACTCATATAAAAGCTTTATCAAATAGACATCCTATTGCCTATATATTCTACCCATTTTCTTTTCATATGATTGCCCCTTGCTTAGTTTTTAAGGCTGTACTTAATTGTTTTCTACTTAGTTGTTTTGTTTTTGACCATCAAATCTTGAGCTAGTCTCACCTGTTATTCCTTCTCATAGGATATTGCCCTTAGTTTTCATGTATTTATTATAATTTTTATTGTATTATAACTGTTTATTTACCTATCAATTGTCATTGTTTCTAGAAGGTAAAACTTATAAGACCAAAGACCATTTTTGTTCTGTTTGTAAAAATATAGCAAAGTGCTGCCGTATAGTAGGTGTTCAATAAATATATGCTGAATATGCATTGCATTTCAATATGGCAGACTGAGATACATGTCTCACCTTTTTTCTTTCTCAATACCCACATTTAAAAATGTGGAAGAAACTTAAACAGAGAACATGAAATTATTCCATTACTGAAAACATTTTTAAATGTTTGAAAAACCAAAAGGAAATCACTATCATATATTGATTAGGGAGAGCAGAGGAAGCCACAATCTAGAATATACACTAATGTGGCTGCATTCAGGGAGAGTCAAGTCAAGCAACAAGTTCTTCAATGGGAGAGCCAGAGGTACGTAGCTGAAAACATGGACACTAATTGAAGGTTTATGAATGGTTTATCCATCTCTCTCCTCTATATCCTATATGGATACAGAAAGACTTTCAGCCAGAAACTTAAGCCTAGGTAAAAACGTTACAGCTTTATTTTCTATGGAATGACAAAAACCATCTGTAAAGTTAAAGCTTCTGCTATGAGTTTTATTATACCAATTCAAAATTTTATTCTTTTTAGCATTTAGGAATTTTCCAGGGTGTTGCAGACTATGAGTTTGGAGTTCTCTCTTGTCCAGCAAGAAAGAAAAATGCAGATTTGAATACGTGAGAGGCTAATGTCTGGGAGGAGTACCTGAGCAGGGTTCCATCTCCATATTTATTGACTGCTCAAGATCTTATGTAAAAACTCCCTTGGGCCTAAAGGTGAGGAGCTTGCAAATGAGGATACCAACCATTGTTTGATCTCAAACTCTATTGGGTAAAAGGTTAGGGGTTGAGCAACCTAGCTCCTCCTGGCTGCAGCAAGTCCCTGAGATGTAAATCTTTAGTGAACATTGTAATTAGAACAGTCAAACATGTTCGTCAAGCAACTGTTAATCAACCCACACCTCTAACCGCGAAATTCTCACTTCTGTACACCAGCTTCACCCCTCTCTCTCTATAAACCCTGAGCAATGGCTCGGCGGGGTGCTCTTCCGAGGACTTTTGAGGTGCTCGGGAGGGGCTGTCAGGCCAGACTAAAATACACCTGAATAACCAGCTCCTTTTGTGTTTTGTGGGCTTTGTCCTAGGTGATTCTCCTTTGGAAAAGGTGGTCTAACATTTACACACATGACGAAATGAAGAAAACAATCAGATAGTAATCATTAACTTGTGTGTGTAAGAAGCAAAGGGTCTGGGGGGCAAGTGGAGTTTGTGATCAGAGTATATTGGCACCAGATGGAAATTAGTTTCCTACAGGTGATATAACAAGTTACTCATGATCCCATTATACTATCTCACTACCTAACCTTGGGTGCTTTCACCCTGTGGCAGCTTTCTGCCCTAAGCTTTTTTCTACATAAGGACTAACCTTGGGCGTTTTCACTCTGTGGTGGCAACTCTACATCATAAGTTTTTAAAAAATCATTTATGTAAGTATAAGGAATTCTTGAACCTATTTTCCTACACCAGGATAATGGGCCATTGTACCACCTTAAAGCAAAAGCCAGTTGACTCTATTTACCTAAGCACACAGAGGTGTTTTTTACTGCCTTAATTTAAGATGCAAATAGATAATCAAAATCACCCAACAATTAACAAAAGAAAAAAGCCCAAGGCAAGTGGAAAAGCATGTCCTAGAGGAATTCAAAAATATATCAGTAAATACTAACAATTAAGCAACACTTGGATTAGTATTCTTAAAGTGATTTGATTGGAATTATTAGAGACAAGAAAGCTTTCTAAAAACTTAAACACAGAACTGCAAATTCAAAAATAAAAAGTATAAGAAAGATAATTTTTAGGGATTCTTCAAAACTGTAGAACAAAAAGACAAATAGCTGTGAAATATAATTTTTAAAAAGCTATAAAAGATACTAAAGATCAATTATGGAATGTTTCATATTTGATTACTTAATAGAGTGAAATTAGCAGAGACTAGGAAGCCAGAGTTTTGTCATTGAGGGGACCTAGAGAATTCCCAATAGAATGGAAGACTTATGGCCAGATCTATGATTGCAAAATGGCAGCAAAGTTTTTTTTAAAGTTGTAAAATATTATGGATTGAAAATAAATCAAAATAAGATATCCATTAATAAGTGGGGATTTAAAAGATGACAAATTTGTTATATAAAAGCTAAAAGATTACAGAGAAAACCCCTCAGAGCAATAAGAATTTTTTCTTGATTTCTACCCAGTCAAAAATATCATGGGACATCTGAGTGGCTCAGTTGATTGAATGTCTAACTCTCTGTTTTGGCTCAGGCCATGATCTCATGGTTTATCAGTGCAGAGCCTGCTTTGGATTCTCTCTCTCTCCCCCAAAAATAAATAAATAAACTTAAAAACGTGTCATCAAATGTGACAAAGATATTTTCAGCCCCATAAATATTATCTTCCATGAGCCCTATCTTATGAATTTTCTGAATTAAGAGTATAGAAAAAATAAGACTGATAGGCATAGATCACAGAGCAGAGAAAAGGCAGAGAGAGTCAACTTCTCTTGGAGTCCATTTTGACAATTGTGCTGGAATGGACAGGGCAAGAATTTAAATTGGATAAAGAAGGGGAAATGGTTGGCAGCCATGAGAGAGGACTGTTGTAAGGACACAAGTCCAAACCATACAAACTCCATGACAGGCCTTAAATTTCCCCTCTAAACTAGAAGGCCTAAGTTCCAGTTTCCCTGGAAATATCAGGCAGCTACACACTGCCTAAGGCCGAAGAAACTGCCCACCACTTCACTCCACCACACTACCTTGGCAACACCCAATCAAGAAAGGCCAGCAACTTTAGATAAATCTCAGCTGCCTAATGTAAAAGTTAACCTATTAGTCGCCGAACAAGACTCTAGGCTCGCTCCATGGTTGGTTGAATTTAAGGGTACCATGGATGTTGTAATTGGATCCTGCCAAAAGTAACAGATACTCTGGATAACATGTATGGTTAAACCCGCTGTCAATAATGCTGTATAATTACGACTGGATCACTGTTCTCATGTCATAACTTCTGTAACTCCCCCGTCACAAACCTTATAAAAACCCTACTCTTTCTTTGTTCTGGACTCACAGCACAGATCCAGTGCGCTGGTAAAGTCTGTGAGTCTGAGCTCGAGCCCGTAATAAAGCCCTTTGCCTTTGCATGCGTGACTCAGTCTCCCCAGTGGTCTCTGGTCGTTGAGGATACTGTGATCTGGGGGTATAACACTGTAAGGAGAATTAACAGGTATGATGGAAGAGATATCAAAACAGAAACTTGGAAAATACAAAGGAAAGGAGAAAGGTATAGAACTAAAAGAAAGAGAGAGAGAGAGAGAAAGAGAGAGAGAGAAAGAGAGAGAGAAACAGAAAGCTTATTTAAAAATTAGAAGTCAGAGTCCAGATGAGTAATAATCTTTGATCTCAGCATTTTTTGGATAACATCTTGTTTAATGAAGGTTGAAATTTAGTGTTTAGTGCTTCTGTGTAGTAAGAGTTTTCATATTTCATCTTAGAAAATGTCTTCCAACCAAATAAGTATTTTTAAATACTGATATCAATCCATAAGCTTATTTTAATTGAACATATTCATCATTTAGAAGTCATTTATAGATATCTATCAGATTCTTCTCTTGATATTCACCTTTTTCTTCTCTTGATATTCATCTTTTTGTATATCATTATGTTGCAGATTAATCACTTCTATTTGAAAGAAGGGTGGAAGCGCCTCAATTGTATAGTTAAACGTGTTTGAGCTCAGGAAACATCCACTACAAATTTGCATGGGAATAGAGATTCATTTCCTGTTTTAACTTTTGAAAGTATGGTAACTGTTTAAAGTAGCCTGACAATACTTGTTATTCAAACAACATTGGTTGTTGAAATGACTATACTACAGCATAAACTCCACATGTAAGCACTATTCTGCCTATAATTCTTAATGATAAGAAATATCAAAAACTAATATAAAATTAAAATTAAAAAAAGAAATATAATTATGTCTGTAATTAATAGTGGTTGAAGCAATTCTTTTCATTAAGAAAAGAAGAAGGGTACCTGGGAGTCGTCGAGCATCTGACTCTTGATTTCGGCTCAGGTCCTCCTGATCCTCAGGTAGTTGTGTGTGTGGGATCTACCCCATGTTAGCCTATGCGCTGAGCATGGAGCCTGCCTAAGATTCTTTTTCCTTTTGCCCTTCTGCTCATGCTCAGTACCTCTCTCTCTAAAAGGAAAAAAAAAAAAACATCAGTTTTGGTCCTATGCTCAGAAAAATCCCAGTGAAACTTTACCATTGTTAATCCATAAAACATCTGTGAAGTAGGGGGCAGCTGAGATTATTCAGCTTTTATTTCTATCAAAAATCGACATCCTGACAATATTTAAGTCTATAAGCACAAGTGAAGCTGATTTTTACAGCAATTACAGGTGATAGACGTCAAGTATTTGTCTGCAGGAATATTGCAATGAATATCTCTATAGGCTTTCCCCACAATACATATTCAGTTTTGCAACTATGTTCAACTTTTCCTTTTTCAACTGCATATATATTTTTATCCCCATCTGTTGCAATATATCTTAATGGATTCCTCTTCAGGTTGTGCTGAACTCATGTTTTCTTCTATGAAAGTGCTCTTGCCTGACCACAGACAATATTCATATAGGGTGATTCTTTTATCACTTCAAACTTGGTGTTGACTTCTCAAATAAATAACATCTGAGCAGTATCAATATCATATGTTGACTCTTTGAGAGTCACGGAAAACCACTTGAAATCAATTGCAATGTCTTCTTTTTAACTGACTATTGCTGTTTTACCCAAGTTCTCAAATCTTTGAACAATTGCTCTCACCAAAATGCTAGCAGTCTTAGTCAAGTTTACTTTTTCTGAGTACCTTTGTTTGGCCACTGCAATAAAACACAACTTAATTAACTCACCACTGGTAAATAGTGTTCCTTGCTTGGTTTACAAATAAGACACTCAGAAACTTAATTTGGTTCCAGCCTCATTTTCAGCTTTTATTTTTATGAAGAAATTCTGCCATTACTAAATATGTCATTTAAGATTTTCTAATTTTTCTCTCACTTTCTTGTGAGTTGGGAATACCATCATGAGTGTTCATGTGGACATCAATGTATATTGTAGTCTGAATTTTGGCACAGTCATAGTGTCATTGAGTAAGTAACACAATCCTTGTCATCCAATTCTATGACAAAATAACCTCCACCCTACTCTGCCTTAAAATTGTGACATTTAAAGTCCACTTTTCTCTTTTTTTTTCTTGTTTTGACACAATGAGTATGCATTGGTAGTAAGTAAATAATAAAATAGCACAGTGCAATGATACATGTGGCATTCATAATCCTGTCAAGTTATAACCATGTCATTGTGACAGCAGTGCTCTGAGCAGCAATGCAAAGCTGTGAGCCTACCACATATGGTCTCTGCTGCAATTACTCAACTCTGTCGTTTTAGCCCAGAAGCAGTCAGATAAAATATGCACACAAATGATCATAGCTGTGTTCTAATAAAACTTTATCAGTAGATGCTGAAATTTGAAGATCATTTAATTTCTCTGTGTCACAAAATATGTTTACAATATATTTTTCCAATTCTTAAAACATGTGAAAACCAATCTTAGCTTGCAGGTCTACAAAACAGGTAGCAAGCTGGATTTGGTCTATACCATTGTGGATTCCCTGAGCAATTTGTACTGAATCTAAAGGTTTCCTTGTTCACTGAATCCTGGTTGGGTTTGTCAGTGGGGAATACTGGCAGAGGACTGGTGGAAGGAAGAAGCCTGAGTTTGGGGTATTGATTTTCCTGTTGCTGACCCCTCTCCATGAGATTGCTGCAGGCTGGTTGCATACCTCACCTGAAGCTTTTTTTTTTTTTTTAATGATTTTTTATTTATTTTGAGAGAGAAAGAGCACAAGTGGGGAGGGGCAGAGGGGGAAGAGGTAGAGAGAATCCCAAGCAGGCTCTATGCTTAGTGTGGAGCTGACATGGGACTTGGTCTTACAACCATGAGATCATGACCTGAGCCAATATCAAGAGTGGGATGCTTAACTGACTGAGCCACCGGGGCACCTTTACCTGAAATTTTCAAGGCTGCATCCCTACACTGAAGGTTTTAGTTCCTGTCAGGTAGACTTCTACACACAGCTCTCTTTCTAGGTTACAGTATCTGATCCTTCTACTCGTTCCTTCACATTGTAAGGACACAAGTCTAAATGTCTAAACCAAACTGACTCCATAACAGGCTTTAAGTTCTCCTCTAAACTAGAAGGCCTAAGTTCCAGCTTCCCCGAAACTATCAGGCAGTTACACATTGCCCAAGGCAGGAGAAACCACCCTTGCAACACCCAATCAGGAAAGGCCAGAGACCAACCTCCACATTACTGAGGGAGAGGCCTATAGATAGAAACTATAGATAGGACCCTGTAACCTAATATTAAAGTTAACCCGTTAGTCGCCAAACAAGACCCTAGGCTCGCTCTGTGATTGGTTGGATTTAAAGGTACTCTAAATGTTGTAATTGGATCCCGCCAAAAGTAACGAATACTCTAGACAATGTGTATGGTTAAACCCGCTGTCAATAATGTTGAATAATTATGATTGGATCACTGTTCCCCTGCCACAACTTCTGTAACTCCCCTGTCACAAACCCCATAAAAACCCTACTCAGCCTTTGCTCGGGGCTCTCAGCACGCATCCACTGCGTTGGTGAGGTCTGGGAGCCTGAGCTTAAGCCCGAATAAATGCCCTTTACTTTTGCATACATGACTCCGACTCCTTGGTGCTCTTGGGATTTTGGGGACATCGCGATCTGGGCATAACAACATGCAGGGGTAATAAGGGGACTCCAGCTTGGCTAGACCAGGCTTTATCCTTTGCTACAATGTGACTTCATAAATGGTTAACAAAATTATCCTAATTTTCAAAATATATTTTCTGTTGTGATACTAACTAATCCAGATACTAATACTAATTTCTCAGAGTTAGTAAATGATAACATAATCTTTCGTCGCTTCAAACATACAAGGCACTTGTGAGGTGTCACTTGGAACTACATCTCCTGATTTCCTGGTATACCTTTATATAACAACAATTTGTGATGAGCGTAGAGAAGGCTGGCAAGTGAGAAGAGGGTATAGCGAGGGAGAAAAAGAATCCTTTCTCTATGGTTAGCTCCAAAGTCTTGCAAAATAATTGTCTCTCAATTTTCTCTAATTAAGTTTGTGGTTTAAAATGTCCTTTAGCGACTAGCCTTTACACAGCCTCTCCTAATTTTCCACCAAAATCCCCAGAAGAAGCACAGAATAATGAGGGAAACTCAACAACACCAAAATTTAGGAATGATTTGCACACTATTGCCAGAGTTGGAAAAATTCGCACCATTTAGCAGGCAGATGGAGCTCAATTGAAAAACTAATTTGAGTTTCCCATGAGTATTAAGTGCCAGAAACAGCAAAACTGCCAGCCTGACTGAAGACAGGAAGACCCTCTGTTTCTCTCCCTATCTGTCCCTTGGGTAAAAGTCCATTTTCTTAACCAATCATGACAGTCATACCTGGAAAGTATAAATGCTATTTTTGAGACTATTCTCCATTTTATAAAATTATCAGTTAAGCTACAATGAAGGCCTACCTAAAGCAAACTGCTTCTAATTTTTTAAATGATTAATTCAACAAAAATCTACTGAACATCTTCTGTATGTTTGTCCATATATTAGCTGTTGGGAGAATAAGACATTGGTCCCTCAAAGAACCTATAGTTTGGTGTGAAAATAAAACAATTTAGAACATGGTGTGAGTGTTTAGGAGGTTAGGGAAGTTTTCCTGAGGGAAGCAATGGCTAAAAGGATATATATAATGTTGGCTGAATAAGAGGATATGCATAAGAAAGAAGCGTGCGTGCATGCATGCACAGAGTTCTGAAGGAAATATAGTCTCCCCCAAAAAACATCTAAGGGACAAGAAATGAATGGAACTTGAAAGCATCCTCTGGCAATTAGGAAACAACTTCAGACTTTATATTTATGTATTTATTTTTATAAGCAGAGACTTCATTTGAAAGGTTTATTTCAAAAGGACAGGAATGGGACCATGGCCAAAGGGAGAGGATTACCACTGTGATGGCATGCACAAGCTCTCACAAGGGTTAGGTAAAACGGTTTTTCTTTTATAAAGAGTCAACAAGGCTAGAAAGAACCAGGTGTGTGGAGCGGGATGAAAGAGAGGCATGACTGGCTAGTGGATCTGAGACTGCTTTACTTTGACACCAGCCTGGATTCAGGAGAGGCCCTTAAGAGGAACTATAATGCTGGCTCAGGCTGACGGTGAGTCAGATTTCAGGTGGGACAAGAAGGAAACTTAACCAAAGTTTGGTTAACAAGCATTTTGTTCCCATTGATCAGTTGGTGGGGCAAGCAGTTTAGCTAATCATTTATGAGCAAAGAATGGAATGTGGAGAGTCTGTGTCTAGCCTTGTCATAGGTAAAGAAGGAGGCATCCTTGAGTCTTTTCTAAGTCATATGGGAAGGGTGGTTCCTTGTAGTAAGAAATTTCTGAAACACAAAGCACTGGGGATAGAGGAGGATCTCTTTAACCGTCTGTTTTTGTTATGCCCCAATCGCGAGTCCCCAGAGACCACCAAGGAGCCGACAGGGATGCAAGCACACGAGGGTCTTTATTACAAACTTGAGCAGGGACTCCAATGCACCCCGATGCAGCAGTGATGGTATGGAGCCCCGAACCCGTGATCGCAGGGCTTTTTATTGTGATTACAGTGGAATTTGGGGCTTTCCAGCTTGGCAGCCTCCTGATAGGTACAGCCTGTCTTGTCAGCACCTGATTGGTTCGGCCCTTCTGGCCTGACCGCAAACTGCCAACCGGACCGTCTTGGGACTTAGGCACCTCTTTTAAACTGATTGGCTTTTGCCGTTGCTAGAGAAGTATCTAAGGGCAGAACCTGGGACTGGGTTCGGCCCTAGTTCACTCTCAAGATGGAGGCTTTTTCTAAAATGGAATCAGTTAGATTTAGGTGTCACATTTTCTAGGATCACAGCATTCACTGGGGTAAAGTTCAACATTGTTACTTTAATGTACTGTGTCTTCACAGGAGTTGCAGATTTACCATTAATTCATCTGTACAAGATGTCGGAGTCCAATTCTTGTGGGTAAGAGATGATTCTGCTTGAGATCTGCAAAACCAAACTTAAATATGTGCCAGATGCTGGGAAATGAATGATTTGTTAAAAGCTTACTCATGCACAACTTCCATCCCAAGTTGTATTGTTGTCATCTGATTGACTTAGGTGCTTAGTACTCCTACCAAATTACCTTCATTCTTCAGAGCTTTTGACAACACTTTCCTTGTGGGGTCACATCTTCTAGAATGCAAAGTGCTGTCAGTCATTACCCTTATTTCCTGAGAGGTGAGTTTTTGATCTTTGAAGATCCAAATGACTACGTGTAAGGTGATGAAGTAGAATGAGGAAATAATACTCTCACTATCTCAAAAAGCAGTACTTCTGAAGGAGGGAAGGCTATTTAAATTTTTACAGACCCTGAGTTTTGTGGACAGGGGACAGTTAGTGAGGGGTAGGGTCAGATAACTTAATCCTCTCTTAGCTGTTGTGTTTCAAGAAAGTAAGAACACTGTTTTCTCTAATTCCTGCCAGACTCTGGCAATGGATAGATCTCTTTCCCTCTCCTTAGCTGGAATTGTTGTGAGACATTATGGCTTTTATTTGTTTGTTTTTTCAGGGTCTTTTTGAGAATTTTCAAGATAAATCAAGAGAGGCTATATTAGGGGTACTGTTTACCAAATGCTATTTTTAACCAAAAATCATAAACTAAAATCTTCTTTAAAGCAATTTCTGCTTAAATCAACAAATAAGAAGGCAATTTAAGTACTCAAAAGAACTTTGATATTGCTCAAAACAATCTATAATTAAATATGACAGTTAGATCAGCTTTAGAATCAAGCAATTAGCCTATGTCCATAAGATTTAGATGAAATAAGTTTGGGCGAATGTAACTCAGTGTCTAATAAAGAATTACACTATAGAAACTAATGCATATGAAAACTCCTTGTCATCTGAAAGCTTAAAGAAATTGGCCAAGATAGTGTTAACATTCTCCTCAGGCTGGTGGAGCTTTATACAAGTTTCTTCCAGACTTTGGGCCTTGGGCCTCTCTTGTTAGAGCATTTACTTTAGAATACGTGGAATTGTAAATTACTTCCCTGAAATTTGAGATGTAAGTCTTCTCCATTTCTAGCCAGTCTTAAAATAAGTAGTGTCTTTCTTGAGGACCTGAGAGCCATCCCTTTGAAATGTAATCACCAAGAAAATGTTCTGTCTCTTAGTCTCTCTGGGAGAGTAGAAACCTAATTTCTTCAGCTGACAATTAGCAAACACAAATGACATATCATATTGACTACCTTCCATAACTTCCTCTGGTGATTTTCCACTAGCTCACCTCAGCACTGAAAACTCGCCTGTGTTTTATTCCAACAGCATTGAGTTCAATCCCTCTCCTATTGCAATAGTCTTGAATAAAGTCTTCCCTGCCTGTTTGACTTTGTCTGGTATGATCTTTCTTTGATGTTTTTATGTTTGTCTTTTAATAGAAATTATGGGGAAGGTGTTTTTAGGTAAATGTGAGCTTATCTGTTACTCAGATTTTAATTGAGTAGTTACTGAAATTTATCATTTCGATTAATGTTCCAAACTACTCTGGAGATTAAGAAACTCTGTCTTAAGAGTAAAACAATGGAATTTGGTGAAAAGAAGGTCCATATAATGGAAGTAAAAACTAATGAGAGAATATTTGAAAGAAAGATTTTATTTTATGAATATGAAGTTTTCCCATTTCCCTATTTCTTCTCTTCCTTCCTTCCTCTTTCTTCCTTCTTCCCTTTTTATAAGTCTTTTCTTTCAGGTAATTACTGTAGCTTAAAAGACACAATCTGCTTTCCAATGTGTTGCAATTATCATTTATAAAAGTAAAAAAAATCAGTGAACTTTGGGAAATTTCACACAATTCATAGCATTTACACTAGACACAATTTCTGTTAAATTCATAAAATATCTTGATCACATTTAAGATAAAATGCATGTCTTAATCTGTTTTACTTGCTTCACATTTTATTTAGAGTCAAAGAAGAAGAGAGGTGATCTTTAAATATTTGGGAACCCAGAGGTCTCCCAGACTATCTTGATCCTGCCAGTCTGTATAGTCATTTATTTTGAGCTGATTCTGGTTCATTCTCTCTCTCTCTCTCCCTCCCTCCCTCCCTTCCACCCTCCTTTCCTCTCTTGTTTGGCCTCCTTTCTTGTGTTATTACACTTTTTGTTGATACTGTTGGCTAACTCATATTTGTAGAAGACATTGTTATCATTGCTAATGGTCCTGCTGCCTTATCCAAAGACCAGTAGCAGCGATTTTAAAACTCAAATGCACATAAGAATTACAGTAGGTTCTTGTTAGAAGTGCAAATACCTGCACCCGTTCTAAGTAATTATGATTTGAATGCTGGCTGGTAGGGTTTGGAATTTGCATCTGAAGAAAGCATTTGATTTAGGTGAAGGATCAAATTGGAGGAAACATCAAGATGGAGTAAAACATATGAATTAGAGAAAATTAGAAGAGTGAAAATATTAATTGTGGGAGATTAGGAGAGTAGAGGATATGTGTATGTTTATTAAATAAGAAAAATAAATGAGAAAGAGGCACATACCTGGCCCTGACCCTGTAGGCCTTCTGTATGACTTCACTTTCAAATTCTGCTGACTGTACCTATCTTGCATCAGAGCGGAGCTGTACTTAAATCATTCTGTTCTTTTAAAATAAAACCTATTAAAGTTGAGATTATTTAATAAATTAATTACCTGTAAGTGAAGTGATCCCCCTTTCCTTCTTTGTCAGACATACATTTACATTTATCTGGTCCAGGGTTGTTGGTATCCCAGGATTTTCATTCTGCCTAACTCTGAGAAAACTGTTAAACATTTGCTTTCGCCAAATTTGTTTTCAATTACCTTTTAGAATATTAGTCGTTACTCTATAATACTTCAAATAAAGTAATATATGTATACATTTCTTTTAGTTTTCCTAAGTGAGGCAGAGTCAATTGAGAGAGCTAAATGAGAAATGCATTGATAATGTGGTGTCAAATAATATATATTATTGACTACTGATTCATCAAAAGAATAAAAAAAATAATCATAAGTAGAAACAGGAACTTTTTTCTTTTCCTTTGTTTTTTTTAAGTGATCTCTATGCCTAATGTGGGGCTCAAACTCATGACCCCAAGATCAAGAGTCACATGCTCTACTGGCTAAACCAGCCACATTTCCCAGAAAATTTTTCTAAACAGCTTTTTATGGTAAGGCAATCCCAAAATCTAACATTCTCATGGAGATTGCTCATAATTTCTACTTTAAGAAACCAAATCTATGTTCATTCCTGTATGAATATGAAACAACATTTGAAAAAGCATCCTTTAAGACATTGTAATGATAAAAGAAAAAGCATGAGATTTGTTTTCCAAAACCAATTGTATGACAACAAATTATTTCATGTTAAATTATACATTAATATTTAGAGCAAATTACTACTTTAACTTCAGGAATTATTCCAAAACATAGTGGGCATGTCTTTAACTGGTGTTGGCATTACAACCCAATATGACTCTTAAAGGCTGCCTTCTGGGAACTTGTTTAAAACATAGAATATTTACATTTTAAAATGCTATTAATAAGGGCACCTTGGTGGTTCAGTCCGTTAACTGCCCAACTCTTGATTTTGCCTCAGGTCATGATTTCATGGTTAGTGAGTTCGAGCCCCACATCAGAGTTGTAGAGCCTGCTTGGGATTCTCTCTTCCCCTTCCCCAGTCATGTGCATGCTCTCTCTCTCAAAATAAATAAAATTTAAAAATAAAATAAAATAAAATGATATTAATAAATAAAATAAAATAAAATGATATTAATAAATAAAATAAAATAAAATGATATTAATAAATAAAATAAAATGATATTAATAAACAAAATAAAATAAAATGATATTAATAAGTTATGTGTCAGATAGTGTTTTTTCCTAAGATTTCCTCATTTCTGTACTATTATTGAAAGTAAGCATAAGTATATACCTACATTCATAAGTACAATTTTCATAAAATGCAAACATAAAGGAAGTACTTAGAACATTTGCCAGTTGCACATCCTCTTTTAAGTCATGTGGGCAAGGTGAGTCTAAGTGAATATTGGATTAGGTTCCTTACTATTGTAACCCCAAACTCCCCCCACCAACCATGCCACATAATGCCCTGCACCACCCTTTCTCCCCCAGCTTCCACTCAGAACCACTTCCTGTCTACCTTTTTTTGGGAGTTTGAGTAGGATCTATTAGCCTACTGAAGAACAATTTCTACGTATCTTGATACCAGATACAGAAACACAGTACAGGATGTCATAAAATACATACTTTTCAGTGGATCGCTGTCCCAACACACCTTAAGAGAGATATTTCTAATTCTCACACGTTGGCACTGAGTATGTGAGGTGAAGTGGGCCCAATATTTGGGGGGAATCAGACTGCTAAAGATTTGTGGGTAGGGATAACTTGCCAATGTGAATGCATGCTCATTATTGCAGTTACAGCTTTTAAAAAAATTTTTTAATATTTTTATTTATTTCTAGGAGAGAGATAGACAGTGTGAGCAGGGGAGGGTCAGAGAGAGAGGAATACAGACTCTGAAACAGGCTCCAGGGTCTGAGCTGGCAGTCAGCCCAGAGCCCGACGTGGGGTTCAAACCCACCAACTGCGAGATCATGACCTAAGCGAAAGTCGGATGCTTAACCAACTAAGCCACCCAGGCGCCCCTAATTTTTTTTTTTAATTTACATCTAAATTAATTAGCATATAGTGCAATAATGATTTCAAGAGTAGAATCCAGTGATTCATCTCCTCCATATAACACCCAGTGCTCATCCCAACAAGTGTCCTCCTTAATGCCCCTTGCCATTTAGCCCATCTCCCCACCCATAATCCCTCCAGCAACCCTGTTTCTTAAGTCTCTTATGTTTTGTCCCCCTCCCTGTTTTTATATTACTTTTTCTTTCCTTCCCTTTATGTTCAACTGTTTGTATCTTAAATTTCATATATGAGTGAAGTCATATGATATTTGTCTTTCTCTGACTGACTAATTTTGGTTAGCATAAAACCCTCTAGTTCCACCAACATAGTTGTAAACGGCAAGATGTCATTCTTTTTGGTTGCTGAGTAATACATCATTGTATATATATATACATCACATTTTCTTTATCCATTCATCTGTCAATGGACATTTGGGCTTTTCCCATACTTTGGCTATTGTCAATAGCACTGCTGTAAACAGGTTGTATATGCCCCTTCAAAACAGCACTCCTGTATCCTTTGGATAAACACCTAGTAGTGATATTTTGGGGTTGCAGGGTAGTTCTATTTTTAATTTTTTGAGGAACATCCGTACTGTTTTTCAGAGTGGCTGCACCAGGTTGCATTCCCACCAACAGTGTGAGAGAGTCCCCCTTTCTCTGCATCCTTGCCAATATCTGTTGTTTCCTTTATTGTTAATTGTAGCCATTCTGACAGGTGTGAGGTGGTATCTCATTGTGGTTTTGATTTGTATTTCCCTGATGAGGAGTAATGTGGAGCATCTTTTTATGTGTCTGTTTGCCATCTAGATGTCTTCTTTGGGAAAGTATCTATTCATGCTTCAGGTCATTTCTTCACTGGATTATTTGTTTTTTGGGTGTTGAGTTTGATAAGTTTTTTATAGATTTTAGATACTAACCTTTTATCTGATATATCCTTTGCAAATATCTTCTTCCATTTTGTCAGTTGCCTTTTAGTTTTGCAGGTTGCTTCCTTTGTCATACAGAAGCTTTTTATCTTGATGAGGTCTCAGTAGTTCATTTTTGCTCTTGATTCCCCTTGCCCCCTGGAGATGTATTGAGTAAGAAGTTGCTGTAGCCTAGGTCAAAGAGGTTTTTGCCTGCTTTCTCTTCTAGGATTTTGATGGCTTCCTGTCTTACGTTTAGGTCTTACATCCATTTCGAGTTTATTTGTGTGTAAGAAAGTGGTCCAGGTTCATTCTTCTGTATGTTGCTGTCCAGTTTTTCCAACACAATTTGCTGAAGAGACCATCTTTATTCCATTATATATTCTTTGCTCCTTTGTCAATGATTAGTTGGCCATACATTTGTGGGTCCATTTCTGGGTTCTTTATTCTGTTCCTTTGATCTGAGTATGTTTTGGTGTTAGTACCACATTGTCTTGATGATTACAGCTTTGGAATATACCTTGAAGTCCAGAATTGTGAGGCTTCCAGCTTTGCTTTCTTTTTCAGGATTGCTTTGACTATTCAGGGTCTTTTCTGGTTCCATACAACTTTTAGGATTGTTTATTCTAGCTCTGTGAAGAATGCTGAAGTTATTTTGATAGGGATTGAATATACAGATTGCTTTGGATAGTATGGACATTTTAACAATATTTGTTCTTCTAATTCATGAGCATGGAATATTTTCTCTTGTTTTGTGTGTCTTCTTCAATTTCTTTCATAAGCTTTCTACAATTTTCAGTGTATAGTTTTCACCTCTTTGGTTCAGTTTATTCCTAGGTATTTCATGGTTTTGGGTGCAATTGTAAATGGGATCAATTCCTTGATTTCTCTTTCTGCTGCTTCATTATTGGTGTAAAGGAATGTAACCGATCTCTGTACACTGATTTTATATCCTGCAACTTTGATGAATTCATGGATCAGTTCTAGCAATTTTGGTAGAATCTTTTGAGTTTTCCATATGGAGTGTCATGTCACAGTGAAGAGTGAAAATTTGACTTCCTCCTGGCTGATTTTGATGCCTTTTATTTCTTTGTGTTGTATGATTGCTGAGGCTAGGACTTACAATACTATGTTGAATAACAGTGGTGAGACTGGACATAGGGGGGAAGCTCTCAGGTTTTCCTCATTGAGAATGATATTAACAATGGGTCTTTCATATATGGCTTTTATGGTCTTGAAGTATGATCCTTCTATCCCTACTTTCTTGAGGAGTTTTATCAAGAAAGGATGCTGTATTTTGTCAAATGCTTTCTCTGCATCTATTGAGAGGATTATGTGTTTCTTATTCTTTTTTTTTATTTATGTGATGTATCACATTGATTAATTTGTGGATATTGAACCAGACCTGCATCCCAGGGATAAATCCCACTTAATCATGGTGAATAACTCTTTTAATATATTGTTGGAGCTGGTTGGCCAGTATCTTATTGAGAATTTTTGTATCCATGATCATCAGGGAAATTGGTCTGTATTTCTCCTGTTTAGTGGGGTCTTCGGTTTTGGAATCAAGATAATGCTAGTCTCATAGAATGAGTTTGGAAGTTTTCCTTCCATTTCTATTTTTTTGGAACAGCCTCAAAAGAATAGGTTTTAACTTTTTTAAAAATGTTTTGTAGAATTCCCTTAGAAAGCGATCCAGTCCTGGACTCTTGTTTTTTGGGAGATTTTAGATGACTAATTCAATTTATTTACTAGTTATGAGTCTGTTCAAATTTTCTACTTCTTCCTGTTTCAGTTTTGGTAGTTTATATGTTTCTAGGAATTTGTCCATATCTTCCAGATTGCCCAATTTATTGGCACATAATTGCTCATAAAATTCTCTCATTATTGTTTGTATTTCTGCTGTATTGGTTGTGATCTCTTCTCTTTCATTCTTGATTTTATTTATTTGGGTCCTTTCCTTCTTCTTTTTGATCAAACTGGTTAGGGGTTTATCAATTTTGTTAATTCTTTCAAAAATCAACTCCTAGTTTCATTGATCTCTTCTTTTTTTTTTCCAATAGCATTGATTTCTGCTCTAATCTTTATTATTTCCTGTCTTCTGCTGGTTTTGGGTTTTATTCGTTGTTCTTTTTCCAGCGCCTTAAGGGGTAAGGTTAGGTTGTGTATCTGAGAACTTTCTTTATTNTCTTCCTGTTTCAGTTTTGGTAGTTTATATGTTTCTAGGAATTTGTCCATATCTTCCAGATTGCCCAATTTATTGGCACATAATTGCTCATAAAATTCTCTCATTATTGTTTGTATTTCTGCTGTATTGGTTGTGATCTCTTCTCTTTCATTCTTGATTTTATTTATTTGGGTCCTTTCCTTCTTCTTTTTGATCAAACTGGTTAGGGGTTTATCAATTTTGTTAATTCTTTCAAAAATCAACTCCTAGTTTCATTGATCTCTTCTTTTTTTTTTCCAATAGCATTGATTTCTGCTCTAATCTTTATTATTTCCTGTCTTCTGCTGGTTTTGGGTTTTATTCGTTGTTCTTTTTCCAGCGCCTTAAGGGGTAAGGTTAGGTTGTGTATCTGAGAACTTTCTTTATTCTTTAGGAAGACTTAGATTGCTATATATTTTCCAGAGGTTTGGGGCTGTCGTGTTATCATTTTCATTGGCTTCCATGTACTTTTTAATTTCCTCTTAAACTTCTTGGTTAACCCACTCATTATTTAGTATGATGTTCTTTAATCCCCAAGTATTTGTGGCCTTTCCAAATTTTTTCTTGTTGTTGATTTTGAGTTTTATATTGTTGTGGTCTGAAAATATGTACAGTATGATTTTGATCTTTTTGTACTTGTTGAGGGCTGATTTGTGTCCCAGTATGTGATCTGTTCTGGAGAATGTTCCATGTGCACTCAAGAATGTGTATTCTGCTGCTTTAGGATGAAATGTTCTGAATATATCTGTGATGTCCAATGTGTCATTCAAAGCCATTGTTTCCTTCTTGATTTTCTGTTTAGATGATCTGTCCATTGCTGTAAATGGGGTGCTGAAGTCCCCTACTATTATGGTATTATTATCAATAAGTTTATGTTTGTGATCAACTGATTTATATTTTTGAGTTCCATGTTAGGGACATAAATATTTACAATTGTTAGATCTTCTTGGTGGATAGACCCTTTAATTATGATATAATGCCCTTCTTCATCTTTTGTTATAGTCTTCCATCTTTTGTTAGTCTTTATTTTAAAATTTAGATGATCTGATATAATTATGGCTACTCCAGCTTTCTTTTCGTGATCATTAGCATGATAGATGGTTCTCCATCCCCTTACTTTCAATCTGAAGGTATCTTTAGGTCTAAAATGGGTCCTTGTAAAAAGCACATAGATGGATCTTCTTTTCTTATCTATTCTGACACCCTATGTCTTTTGATTAGAGTGTTTAGTCCATTGACAGAGTGAGTATTGANGGGACATAAATATTTACAATTGTTAGATCTTCTTGGTGGATAGACCCTTTAATTATGATATAATGCCCTTCTTCATCTTTTGTTATAGTCTTCCATCTTTTGTTAGTCTTTATTTTAAAATTTAGATGATCTGATATAATTATGGCTACTCCAGCTTTCTTTTCGTGATCATTAGCATGATAGATGGTTCTCCATCCCCTTGCTTTCAATCTGAAGGTATCTTTAGGTCTAAAATGGGTCCTTGTAAAAAGCACATAGATGGATCTTCTTTTCTTATCTATTCTGACACCCTATGTCTTTTGATTAGAGTGTTTAGTCCATTGACAGAGTGAGTATTGAAAGATATGAATTTATTGCCATTGTGTTGCCTATAGAGTTGGAGTTTCTGGTAGTATCTCTGGTCCTACCTAGTCTTCATTGTTTCTGGTCTTTTTGGTTTGTTTTATTTTGTTTTGTTTCATCTTTTCTCCCCTCAGAGAGTCCCCCTTAAAATTTCTTGCAGGGCTGGTTTAGTGGTCATAAACTCCTTTAGGTTTTGTTTGTCTAGGAAACTCTTTATTTCTCCTTCTATTTTGAATGACAGCCTTGCTGGATAAAGAATTTTTGGGTGCATATTTTTTCCAATTCAGCACATTGAATATATCCTGCCACTTCTTTCTGGCCTGCAAGTTTCTGTAGATAGGTCTGTTGCAAAACTGATCTGTGCTGCCTTATAGATTAATGGAAATTTTCCCTTGCTGCTTTCATAATTCTTTCTTGACTGTCTATTTTGTGAATTTGACTATGATATGCCTTGTTGATGGTCGTTTTTATTTTTTAATCTAATGGGAGTTCTCTGTATTTCTTAGATTTTGATGTCTGTGTCTTTCCCCAGGTTAGGAAAGGTTTCTGCTGTGTTTTGCTCACATAAACTTATGCCTTTTTCTTTCTTTTCATCTTCTGGGACCACTATAATTCAGATGTTATTCCTTTTTAATGAGTCACTGAGTTCTCTCATTCTTTTATTGTGCTCTTTTGCCTTAGTTTCCCTCTTTTTTTCCTCTGTATTATTTTCCATAATTTTGTCTTCTTTTTTAAAAAATAAGATTTACTTATTTTTGAGAGAGAGAGACAGAGTATGAATGGGGGAGGGGCAGAGAGAGAGGGAGACACAGAATCCTCAAAGCAAGCTCTGAGCTCTGAGCTGTCAGCACATAGCCTGATGTGGGACTCAAACTCGTGAACCATGAGATCATGACCCAAGCAGATGTCAGAAGCTTAACCGACTGAGCCACCTAGGCACCCCTAATTTTGTCTTCTATATTGCTAATTTGCTGTTCTGTTTCATCCATCCTTGCCACATCCGTCCTTGCCACATCCTTGTGGCATCCAGTTGAGATTGCATCTCAGTTATGGTATTTTACATTTTGTCCTGACTAGATTTTACTTCTTTTATATCTGCAGAAAGGGTATCTGTGCTTTTTTCAACCCCAGCTAGTATTCTAATTGTTGTGATTTGAAATTCTAGTTCAGACATCTTGCTGATATCTGTGTTGATTAAGTCCCTGGATGTTATTTCTTCCTGTTCTTTCTTTTGAGATGAATTCCTTCATTTTGTCATTTTGGAGGAAAAAATTAATAAAATAAAAATAAAAATTTAAAGCTTAAAACACACACAAAAAATAAATAAAAGAAGCTAGGTGAAAGGTGTGTTTTGGTCTGGTTGTTGAAAGAAGCTTGATAGAATAGAGAAAAAAGAGAAAGAAAAGAAAAGAAAAAAATATAAAGAATCATTAAAAATTTAAAAAATGTATACCATCAAATGTAGTAAAATGAAATGAAGAAAGTAAAATAGAATAAAAAACTCTACAAAAAATAAACACAAACTAATTTAAAAATTAAAAAGAAAAAAATTAAAATAATATTTTTCTTTTTCTGTATCCAAGGATAAGAAGAAAAAAAAAAAGAAAATGAAAAAGAAAAGAAAAAACAAAACAAAATAAAATAAGTAGATGGACCAGCAAAGGGAGTGAAATCCTAATAAAATTATGTCCATTTTCCCCTAGAACGCAAACTATGAAGTAAGTTATAGTCCTTACACTAAGCAGCAGAGAGACTTGTGTTGGTCCTTGAGGGCTTGGTTGGTACAATTGGATGGGGCTTGGTGTAATAGTTCTGTTCTCCACTAGGTGAAGTTGCTTACCTTACGGGGGTGGATCAGTGTGGCACACATGCACATGTATGCGCGTGCACAGGAGAGGTCAAAATGGCATCACCCACCTTCCCAGTCTCTGGCACCAGATCTCTGTGCTCTCACGACAATCAAGCATGCCTCTTTTATGTCTCGCTTCCATCCACTGTCAGCTTTTACATTGTCCACGACCAAGCCGTCAGCCTGCCAGGTGGCACCTCCCTCCTGAATTATATTTCATACGGGGCTGTGATTCCAAACCCCTCTCTCTGAGAGCCCTGCAGCTTGGACCTTCTCCAACTCTTTGAGGAGGGACTCACTGGGCAATGGCCTGGTACTGGCTTGCCCCCAGGAATGTTCATGTGGTTGTCCTGTTGCAGTTTCAGAGATTGTGGCTGGGTGCCTGCTCACCCCAGAAAATGTTCGATCGATTGCATGGCAGCAGAGGTTCTGAGATTATGGCAAACAAGACACCAGACTTCCCTGCACCCTAGCACCTTTGTTCCATCACCAGCAAACGTGGCTGTTCTCTGGTGTCCACTGGGGCCTTTGCCTGTAGGGAGGCTGAATGACCTCCACCAAATGCCCTCCTAGCAGGGGAACTGCTTCTCCTGTGTGGCCCCTGGAACCCTTGGACCTTTCTGCCCGCTCCTGGGAATTTGTCATTCCCACCAGAGCTGTGAGTATTCCATAGTATCGAGCTATGGAATTTCCAACTCTGTTGTCGCGTTTATAGAGTTCTAATGGTATTGAAACCCTCTCCTTTCTCCTTTCTCCCTTTCTTGTTCAGTCCCTTGTGGGTGTTTCCACTCTTTCTCTTCCTCTCTAGCTAATTTTGGGGCCGGGGGAGTGCTTTTCCTGCACTCTCCCCCCTTTCTCTGTCCTCTCTCCACAAAAACAGCTTCCTACTCTCTGTGGCTTCTCTATCCTCCAGTTCACCTCTCCACGCCATGTACCTGCTGAAGTCTGTGGCCCAAGTTATGCAGATTGTTGTGTTAATCCTCAGATCAATTTTCTAGGTGTGTAAAATGGTTTGGTGCTGATATAGCTGCATTTTAGGGACAAGAGAAGCCAAGAACTTCCATGCTGCTCTGCCATCTCAGCCCCTCCCGCCAGTGATTGTAGCTTTTTAGTACATCTTTCTAGCTTTGCTTATCTTAAATTCTTAATACAGATGATCTCCCAACATTTCCTCTTTATTATGTGTTATACGATGTGTTTACTGGTAAGAGTTTATTCTTCTCAGACCTGATGCTGTGTGCCCTGAATATCTTCTGGCTATTAACATTGCTCTGTCCAGGAGACTATAATTTTGTACATGTTTGATCTAATTCAATTTATTTTACAAAGCTTACCTACTGCCCCATAATTCTCACTGATGATGCAGAATGATTATCATAAAGTAATTCAGTTATCTTTTATTTTTTAGACTTCTCAGCAAGGTTCTACTTAATTTCCATGCTAAGATCAGTATTTAAACATCAAATTATTAATCTATGCATATTCACATGCAAGATCCTTTTGTCCTCCTAATTAAACAAATGAGTGTATCTTGATGATATTTTTTGGAGGCTAAATAAACTAGTTAGTTGTCCCCAAATTTCCTTATGCTCTCATTCTCTAACACAAATAATTAAACAGTGCTTCATTCAAGGGATATTTATCAAGCACCTACTAGGCACCGGAAGCTGAATTGTACTGCTTCATGAAAATGTACTGAAACTAAATAGTACTCTCTCATGAAAGCTGATTGTGTGCATCTCTTCAGATGTCTATACTGTGTGTGGCATTACATTGGTAGCTCAAAAGTGCCCATGGTCGGAGTATTCACAACATGGTAATGGGCAAATGTTAGACAGCTGGACCTTTTTGTTTTCCCCCCTAGGAGAGCTGACATACCAGCATAAAACTTACTAGTGCCAGATATTGTCCTTGCCCTCAAAGAGCTTACTAACAAGTCACTGTAAAAGACAAATAAACCTTTGGATTTTCATCCTGAAAAGATAATTCTGGTGCCAGTTTGGAAGTGATTAATACAAAGCTGAGGCTAGAAGTGTCATCAGAACAGTCTCCTAGAAGTGCTCATGGAATTTAGGTGAACAGTGCTGAATACCTAAATTGAGAAAATGACAATGGAGGTGTACAGATGGGCACCAAATTTTATAGGAGATTGACTTAGAAGTAATATATTGATCTTCCACTACCACCCATGAACGGAACTGCAACAGGGACTTCTCTGCTATACCAGTAAACTAAATGAAATAGGTGAAAGAACAGCTTTCAGATATTGGACAACAGGTGGAACCTGAATTATTTTTATGTTCCTAACTAACATCCATACTGTTAGCATTTCCTCATTTACAATTTTAAGTCTAGGGGCACCTGGGTGGCTCAGTCATTTAAGCATTCGACTTCAGCTCAGGTCATGATCTTGCGGTCTGTGGGTTTGAGCCCCATGTTGGACTCTGTGCTGACAGCTTAGAGCCTGGAGCCTGCTTTAATTTTGTGTCTCCCTCTCTCTCTGTCCCTCCCCCACTTGCACTCTGTCTCTCTCTGTCTCAAAAATAAATAAACATTAAAAAAGTGTTTTAGATTTTAAGTCTATATTGTTAGATTTTTAAAATGTTTTACTGTTTATTTATCATTGAGAGACAGAGAGAGACAGAGCATGATCATGGGAAGAGCAGAGAGAAGGGGGAGACACAGAATCTGAAGCAGGCTCCAGGCTCTGAGCTGTCAGCACAGAGCCCGATGTAAGGCTCAAACTCATAAACCGTGAGATCATGGCCTGAGCAGAAGAGGGACGCTCAAACAACTGAGCCACCAAGGTGCCCCTAGATTAATTTTTATAAAAAACAGTTCTCATCATGTCATTATCTTGATCAAAAATAGTGTAATTAAAAACATCATATTGTAATAATCAAGTTATAGAATGATTTTTGAAGCTGTGTCACAGGGGAAGCAGTGTCATATTTGCTCTAAGCATGTTACATGTATCCTTGCATTTTATTTTCACATTACAAAGCAGGTACTATTGGTGTTCCACTTTTAATGGATTAGAAGATAGAGATACTGAGAGATTAAATAACTTTAACAAGGTCTTAGAAAATAGAAGTGTTGATATAATTCTAAATGAAATAAATAATAGAAAGACGAAAATACCATATGATTTCACTCATATGTGGAATTTAAAAAACAAAGCAAACAAGGAAAGGGGGAAAAGAGAGAGAGAGAGAACAAGAAACAGACTCAACTAGAGAGAATAAACTGATGCATAGATAGGGGGAGAAGGGAAGGGATGGGGAAGTATGTGATGGGGACTAAGGAGTGCACTTGTCATGATGAGCACTGGGTGATGTGTGGAAGTATTGAATCACTATACTGTATACCTGAAACTGATACAACATGTATATTAACTAACATGAACTAAAATAAAACTTAAAAAAAGAAAATAGGGGTGCTGAAATTCAAATTCAGGCAATTTGCCATTAGCAATGATTCTTATATTAAAATGCACTTATTTTTCAGGAAGATGTTGGTCTTTGCCTTTTTGAAGTTTTTGAATTCACTCATGTATGAATCCCAACTAATACTTTCTAATTCATTTTTACTATTTCTCTATGGTAAAATTCCTTTTCCTCATGTAAAATGGCAATACTCATAAGGATTAAAAGTAGTAACCACATGCATAACTTATAATAAATATTCTCTAAGTATTAGTTCTCCTGCTTCTCCTCTTTTTCCTCCCTTTTTTGGTTACTTTTATAGCTTCTATTATGCTGCTGCTGCTGCTGCTGCTGCTGCTGCTTCTTCTTCTTCTTCTTCTTCTTCTTCTTCTTCTTCTTCTTCTTCTTCTTACTCTTCTTATATGTTTATGTTAAACTGAGTAACTCTTTTGGCTCTTTACTTTACTTTACCTAACTCTATCTAGTCCATTGTACCACTTTTGTGACATGTCCTACGTTTTACTTTGTTTTTATACTTTTGCACATTTTTTTGAATTAAAATTTACACATTTTATATTAACTTGTGATCCCGTACAAAAGAGTACTTTGCCTTAGGTATTGTCCCACAATGCCATTTATTGAATAGATTTGTATTTTGTTTACTGGGAAATAGGTGGCATTTTAACTGATGAATTTTGAGGATCCATTGGAATTTTAAAGGTTAGATGTTTTACATCAAATCAGTGTTATTATTTTTTACTTTATTGATTGAAGTTGTAGATATAAACAATAGAAGGTCAAATATGATTTCTGAAATAAGCTGACAGAAACATATAAAATCAAGATGAAACTCCATAAAGATAATAGCAAGTAATTAAGAAGATAGAATATTTTAGGGGCGCCTGGGTGGCTTGGTCGGTTAAGCGTCCGACTTTCGCTTAGGTCATGATCTCGCGGTTCGTCGGTTCGAGCCCTGCGTCGGGCTCTGTCCTGACTGCCAGCTCAGAGCCTGGAGCCTATTTCAGAGTCTGTATCTCCCTCTCTCTCTGACCCTCCCCTGCTCACGCTGTCTCTCTCTCTCTCCTAGATATAAAAAAAAAAAGAAGATAGAATATTTTGCATAAATACAAATAAAGCTTGCTTAGCTTCATGCAAAGACCTAAGAAAAAGTTGAAGGCACCATGGATTACAAATCAATTATTTCATTGGTATGGTTTCGAAGGAAACAAAAATACCAAGCTAAGTAAATTGTAATGAAATATGTGGATACTTTTTACTTGGTGTTCCCAATCTGAAAATTGGAACGATGATTAATAACCTCCATTAAACTGAAAATAAAACAAGTAAGTTTCTTAACCAATTTTTAAAGGATTATTTAACATAGCAATGTATTTGATAATTAGCTGAATTGTTTAAGTTCATGTTATTTGATAAACTATATATATTTTATTAAATGTTAAGGGCCAGTATAAAAGTTACAAATAACTACTGTGTGGTTTTCGTGCAAAGTATAGTTTGTTCTGATCTCTGTTCTCTTCCTCTTTAATCTTCCTTTCTTCCAGGCTCTCGTGTACTTCAAGTTCCCATTCCTTGCTTAGTCAAAGTGTATTGGTTATTGTATTATATTACAGCTAATGTGCCAAAGGCTTTAAAATCATAGTCTGTTTTCTGTAATTTTTGTAATGTATAGACAGTGAGCTCTATTTATGTGCTTAGTTTCTATTTCTGCAAGCTCAAACATACAGAAATACTAGAAAAATAACTAATATTTATAGAGTGCTTTTTAGTTAGAAAGTACATTCACAGGTGTTGTTTCTTTGATATTTAAAGCTACCCCATTTCTCTCTTTTTAAAAAATAACACTGAATCTCTAAGAGTTTTGATTTGCTTAAGGTAATAGAGCTAGTACATGGCAGAGCAAGGAGTCAAATTGCATCGCCTACAATCTGCAAAATCTCTGCAAAATGACTTTCATAGGTGAAATACCAGGAGTTTATAGACTTCCTTGCTTTTGGCAGGAATAAAAAGATCCTCTCTCACTAAATTTTAAAAAGAAATTCTTCTCGCTGCTCAGAATACATAATCGAGGTTTCTCTTGTTTGTTGATTAAAAGTGCCCAACTTTAGAAACAGAGTCCTCCAAGCTCTACCCAGTCTATGATGGAAGGTGCGTTACTATTCCCAATGAGAGAATGGATTTAAGCAGTAAGGTTGGCAGTCTGGGCAATGGTCTCATACAACAGCTAGATTTTAGTTGGATTCATCATGGAGTAGGCCCTCACCTTGAAGATCTACAAGTATGATCCAGGCAATTCAATCAGCAACCATGATTTATGTGGCAAACCAAATATCTAGGCCATTGGCAAAAGTCCAAAAGCCAGAGGAACTGTAACAGTATTCATCAAATATAGGATTGGCTAGAGCTATTATCACATCATTGAGATCTGCCCACTGAGATAGGATCACCTCTCCATTTTCAATTCAGCATAGCTGGTACTAACACTGAATAGTTTAGTTTGGGACACCATCAAATTTTAACACTGTCAAAACATCAGGGATCCAGAACCCAGAGTTTAGGAGAACCTCTGTGAATCAGCCAGTTTTGCTTTCAAAGGCAGTGGGTAGGGTGGGGATAAAATTTCCTCCCAAATTAAAACTGCTATTTTTTCCTATAAAGTTGCAGTGCTACTGAGGTCTAACCTGCTGCATCTGATATTATGCAATTTCATTTAACAATAGAGGCTTGATGTCCCTTTCTACCTTGTTTGTTGAGTTAGGGCTGACTCACCCCAGAATGGGAGTATCAAGGTAGAGAGTCACACACCTCCATGGTTCAGGTTCAGTTTCAGTAAAAGCTCCAATGACAAGCCTATAGCTGCTTTATAAAAGAGGTTTTCCTGGTTACCATGTCAGGGAAGATATGACTGCAAAATCCCAAGAGATGCCATGGTATGAAGACTGCTTTTCATTGTTAGAGGTTCCAACGGCAAAATCATTAGCACTAGCATGCATAACTCAAATGGGATAACAGGGTTGTGTGGCCTCAAAGTACTCATATTGCTCATATGTACAAGATGCTTTTTCCAATTAGGGGATTCCCTTTGGCATTTATGAGCATTCATACACTACCAGCATGTGAAAACATCAATACAATTAATTATACATTCAGTCGTAGAAGCCATAACAACAGCACGTTGAATTGGTTCAATGGATCCCACCCACAATGTCACTTAGTTTTGCTTCCCCACTATAAACACTACCTAAAACCCGTATGTTAAACTTGGGTACCTCCTCGTCCAATGGGACCAACTCTGATGGTGACTTGGGTGACTATATCCAACAGAGCCATAAATTTTGTGATTCTCTTCTCCCCAAAGTTCCCCAATTTACTTGGCCAGAAGAACTATAGTCTACTCTTAAAAAGCTTTCTCTTTAAAGCGGCTGAGGTTGGCATAGAGGGAAAGCAGGGGGAAGTGGGGATAGATGGAAAAAAGGGCCGCGTGCCAAATAAGCAAGGTGCATTTGTGCCTTCAATAAGTGCTCCACTTGATCACAAGAATTTATCTATATTTTGGGGGTCAGTTGCTCATTCTCCAGTGGGTCACCTTTGTCAGTATTGCAAATCATCTGGAGTAGCAACAAACTCAACTCTAACAATGCCTCATCTGTGGTTTCCCATAAAGTGTTCTTTTTTTCTTCAAGAACTTCTTCCTCAGAGGATCAAAGCTCCCCTATAACATCCAGGAGCCATTACAAAAGCGAAACAGAGTAAAACAAACAAATTAACAAAACCCTCAGATCTTTTACTGTCATCTTTGAATGGGTCTAACATTTGCATAATAGACTGTAAGAGGGGCTGAGCTATAAGACAGCCAGTTATTTCCATTCTTCCTTACTGGGCATTACATGCCCTTCCTCTTTTCTCTGAAATGAAGAGGCCAAACTTAAAGATTCAGTTGGTTTCTGTCCATGCCTCTTGTGAATTTCTCTCCTTTCATGTTAATATGGGTGTCCATCTCTAGGATTGCTGTCCAGAAGAGAGTAGAACTGCTCTGACCTTCTATAAATATCTTAGCACTAGTTGTTACAATGGGTGGACCTGAGCCTGCTATGTTGGTGAGAAGGTAACTCCCTCCATCCTTTCCCTCACTCCCTTCCCAGCTACCCCCACCTAGAGAATTAGTAACTGCTGCACCCTGTTCAGACAGCTCTCTTGGAACCTACTTCCCAGTGGCCAGCATGCAACTATGCCCCAATTTCTTTTTGTTAACAGGCAATAAAGTTGAAAACCATTTATTTTCTGATTGACCAAGCAATTTGATCTGCATGTTCATTATTAATTCTTATAGATTTCTCTTAAATTCTATCAACTTGCATGGCTCTCTTTCTTCCACTACCAGAAACCCTTGTCTCCCTGTCTGTATCCCAGCTTCATTGCTAAAATATCTTTCAAGAACTGTGAGGGGTTTGAGATTTTTACCTAACTTGCAAGGTAATAAGTTAGCCTGCTATGAAAGAGAGACAAAGATTCATGGGTGCTGGGAGAAGACAAGACTCCCAATCATAGACAAAGGATTTTATTTCTCATGACAGTACTAGAAGCCAGAGTATATGGATTTTTGCATACATTACATGAATCTCAATTCTTCCAGGGAAACATGAAGAGGGCAAGATGACCACTACAAACAGTGGGTTTTAGGAGAGAAATCCTAAGCTTAAGGCTCCCAATTCTGATCATTATGTAAACATCTTTGAAAACAGAGTCCAGATCAAAGACAGTTAATGACTCATTCATGAGACATGGAAACATACAAGAGATCTGCTGATGTTTCCAAGTAATAATAGTAATGTGAATTTATCACTAAACATAGTTTATAATTTTGATAAAACATTGTCATAGATTCATTTAGGGAATTAGAATTAAGAATTTAAGAATATCTTTCTTAATAAATGCTTCCCTTGGTGCTGTTATCTATGAATTAAAGTGAATGAATGCTTCTTGTAATTTATGTAGTAATAGCTTACAATTAACCCTCACTGCATATGTATTTTATTTGAAGTTCGAATACTTGTTTATATTCCCCAAATTAGCTAGGAACACCATGGTTCTGTGTTCTCAGAAACAGTGCTAAAATGTTTGTTGAACAAGAATTCTCAGAAACAGTGCTAAAATGTTTGTTGAACAAGAAAGGATAGAAACAAATCATGGGGGATTGCATGTGAGGTGGACAGTGTCAAGAAAAGCTGGCAAGTTCCTGGAGGATATATCTTGGTGACATTGAAAGAAGGAGGCAGTTACTGATACTCAGAGGGCCTTAAATCCTCATCTGAAATAGATTAATACATGTTTACCATGTAATAGCATGCTTTAGATAAGAGAGCTAACAAGTATTGTATTGGGTAACATCTGCTTTTATTTAATTGTAGTAGTGACTTAATAGAGTCCATATGGAGTGAGGAGAGTTGCTTCGCACAGCTACCTATTGAAACACTGTTTTGGAGGAATGGAGCAGTACTTTTCCCCTCAAAGGTGGCACTTGACAGAGATTTACTTCTTGCTAGCTATAAACTACATTTTAAAAATACAATTTGGATAGTAAACACTGATTTAATGTAGCTACTTAATTAACAACACAGACATCTTGTGAATTTCTTATTATTTTTACAATTGTGCTCAGCATTTAAATACATAATCAAGCAAATATTTTTAAAACATAACATGCAAAGGAATAATGATGTCTTGATAACAAAGCTCACAGTGTGGTTACATTAACACAAAAATATTTGGGGTTTTTACTTTTTTTTCATTTTATTTATTTGAGAAAGAGAGAGAGAGAGAACAAGTGGGGAGGAGGGGAAGAGTGTAGAGAAAAATCCCAAGCAGGCTCATTGCCAATGTGGGGTTCTATCCCAAAAACCCTGGGGTCATGACTGGATTTGAAATCAAGAATCAGACACTCAACTGACTAAGCCACCCAGGTGCCCCAAGATCTGAGATTTTTAGAGCCATGTTCAGAGTAAGAGAAATATAAGAATAGATAGAAATAGACTGTTCAGGGGTGATTTTCATTTAAGTCACCTATCAACAAAGATGAGGCATGTTATTCAAAGATCATATTGCTTCTGTCTTCTCCTACCTGGAGAACTATTTCAATCTAGCAGAAGAGAGACAGAGAAGAAATCCATGATGGTTGAAGAATTAGCAAAAAGTAATCTTTTGACATATGCTCAAGTATTTTATATCCTCAAATCTTTGGATCTATAGTTTCTAAATATAACAAATACATGATTTAATGGAAATGATAATGAAGTGAGAGTCAGCAGTTAGTATTACCTTGAACAAATCACTTGAATTATCTGGAATTAATTTTCTGGGCTATAAAATGAGGTGATAAAAAATATACTTGTCTTTTTAAGCCTACTTTTGGACTAAGAAATCTGTGGGAAAATTAGATTGATGAATATATCTACCTTCTTAGTAACCAATTGTACTTCTTCTCTATAAATATATTGAAATTATTAGGAAATATGATAATAATGAGTCCAGAGTCATGGCACTAACCAAAGACCTTACTCAAGACATCTTATCATCATCCAAGATATCTTGGTATTTAGACTGGAGAATCACTGGAAAAGAGACTCCCTCCCGTCCCCTTCTAATGTGAATATTCCTGAGACATAGGCCACAGGGTCCAACTGACCCACTGGATCTCACAACTTCCTATGTAAGGAAACGGGAAATTGACACTAATGAACTGCTTTTGGTTTTTGCCAGCGTCTATACTAATACAATTTCCCTATAAGCTAGCTCACTTCACCTCAGTTCTGAAGGCATAGGTCTTAACATGCAATAGGAAGTAAATGGAGGAGCCAAGTGTCTTCACCATTTATCTGACCTCAACCTTGTTTTCTATGTACTAAGTTACACTACTACTAAATAAGCAATTAAATGAAATAACATTGCTTTCCCTGAATGTGTCTTATTTCTTTGAATAGGTTTCATAGCTAGCTCCTTGAGGATAAAGATCAAGCCTTATTCAATATGATACCTTGAGCCTAGTACAAAATCTGCACACACTAAGCACTTATTAGATAACTACTGCATGCAACTAAGGCCATACTGAAAGTTTATAGAATATAATAGTGCTTTTCAATGTAAAAGATTTTTACTTAGATGAACACTTACACCTCTCATTAGTTTTCTACTTGATGCAAAATCAAGAATGTTGAGATATTTTAATGTGTAATAAATATGGGAAAATGGTTTTAGAAAATAGACAAACTAGATGAATTCCTGAGTCAGCATAAGTATTTTCATGGATTATCCAGAAACTAATACTTTAAATTATTTTCATTTGCTTAATTAAAAATAAAAATGGCTTGAGGTACCCGTCTGGCTCAGTTGGTAGAGCATGCCACTCTTGATCTCAGGGTTGTAAATTCAAGCCCAATGTTGGATTAGAGATTACTTCAAAATAAATAAATAAATAAAAAGCTTTGAAAAAAGTATATAATTTTTAAAAAAATAAAATGAGTTATTGTCAATAAATGCTATATTAAGAGCAATAAAAAAGAGAAAGGGTATTATAAAAGTATAGATGAAAGACCTGAAAACTTGAAAAAATCAAGGAAAATGAAGTAGAAAGCAACAAAGGGTTTAGAATTATTAAAGAATATTATAATGAAAGATAAATGAGATCATTATACATGTATTTCTGAATAGAGAATAAACCAAATGAAACAAAAATATTCAGTGATATGATGGAAGAAAATTTGTTGAGATAATGATACCCCTAAATTTTACCAGAATAAGCAGGTGCAACACAGAGAAATTGACCCAAAACAGTCAACAGGCTTCCAAAGTGAAAACCAAATGAAATACCAGATTTTTGGGGTATAATTAATATATAAAGAACTGTATGTATTAATGCAAACAATTTGATGAGTTTTGACATATGGAAATACCTCTGATACATGATCACTATTCAAGGTAACAGACATATCCAAAATCTCCCAGGGTTTCCTTGCGTGTCTTTGCACATAACTCATTCCTAAGTATTTTCACATAAAACATTCTTATTTTTTCCATTAGAATGAGATTATCATAAGGTTAATCTCTTCACTAGCTGGATTGTAAAACAAAGTTAACTTGGGTTTACTGTCCGTGAATTAACTACCATGCAAGTCATACACCTCCACTGCATTTTGTTTTAACTTCTCTCTACCATAAGGACTCTCCCTTCTGATCCAATAAATCTATTGGTTTGTATGCAAATTTTGTTACATGAAATAAATATGGGCCTTTTGTTGTAAAACATAGGGTTGAATCATGACTACTCCTTTACTTGCTATTCAACTTTGGGCAAATTACATATCTGATTTCATACCATTGAAAATTTTAGACATATGGCAGGAAAGATTAGTACTCTTGGTGATCAATTGAACTAAAAATAGTTTTGCCATCACCTTCTTAATTTCTACTCTTAGACTTCTATAGTTAACCAAATGATAGTATGGTTTTAACGTGGCACACTAATGCAAGCTTATGATAGTTCTTGAGAATGAAAGACCCATCTCATTATACCTTCAGAGACTGGAGCTGATTTAAGTCATTGGATCTCCATTTCTGTCAAGCCTCCCACTGCTATTGCCATTACCTATGCTCTTTGTAACATCTTCGATCTTTTCTCCATCAATTCTCTTTTGTTCTTGCTTTCCCTGTCTCTATTTCACATAATTCTCAATTTTTGTGCAAATGCTTATAGATATGAATGTTGCTTTGCACCTGGTATGAGGTGTACCAATTTCTAAGAATTAGGCCTAGTCCTTTTTCTTACATTGTACTTGGTTACTTTCAGCAGCTAGATGTTCACAGGTCACTTTTACAGAGCCAGAAACATTGGATAGTTTCTTTTTCCTTTCCTTTTACTTTCTCTCCCTTCCTTTATCACTTCCTCCCTCCCCTCTAGTCTTTCTCCCTCCCCTGCCTATTCTCCCATAATCTGATTGTACTTCTTTCTTTAGTTTTAGGAAGTCTAATGTTTTACTTCTAGATAACTGAAATGAAACTCTCTCATATATTAAATATATATAGTTCAGAAACAGCTTTAATGTATTCTACCTATTCATACCCTAAGAAGACTTGCCACAGAAAGTACAAGATACTCAAATTTAATTTTGGGATAAACAACAGATAATTCTTTAGCATATGTCCCAATAATTGCATGGGATATACTTATACTAAATATAATTTGTAATTTATCTGAAATTCAAATTTAACTGTAGGTCTTATATTTTTCTATGCTGAATTTGGCAATCTTAAGTATATTTCATATGTCTGATAGATATGTTTTTTAGTAAAGCAGTGTTAAAAATCACTTTATAATTTTGAACATTAGACCATCTCCACCAAGGAGATGTAGACATTTACATTAAGAGATTAGAAATTGCCAAATTAAATTAATAAAATTTGTTATTGATGTATATTATTTTTTATCATAAAAATAATAGTTTAGTATTATATATTATTTATTATAATTCATATTATTAGAATTAAAATTATGAATAATTGCTTGAAAATAGGTAAATAGCCACTTTATACTAAATGAATAACCTACTTATTCTTTTTTAAAAAATTTTTAAATGTTTTTATTTATTTCTGAGAGAGAGAGAGACAGCATGAGCAGGGGAGGGTCAGAAAGAGAGGGAGACACAGAGTCTGAAACAGGCTCCAGGCTCTAAGTTAGCTGTCAGCACAGAGCCCGATGCGGGGCTTTGGGCTCGAACCCATAAACCGTGTGATCATGACCTGAGCCAAAGTCATA
>NW_027531285.1:4750373-4843205 GCF_008692635.1 Crocuta crocuta | reverse complement strand
CTTCTTCTTCTTCTTCTTCTTCTTCTTCTTCTTCTCCTTCTCCTTCTCCTTCTCCTTCTCCTTCTTCTTCTTCTTCTTCTTCTTCTTCTTCTTCCTCTTCTTATATGTTTATGTTAAACTGAGTAACTCTTTTGGCTCTTTACTTTACTTTACCTAACTCTATCTAGTCCATTGTACCACTTTTGTGACATGTCCTACGTTTTACTTTGTTTTTATACTTTTGCACATTTTTTTGAATTAAAATTTACACATTTTATATTAACTTGTGATCACGTACAAAAGAGTACTTTGCCTTAGGTATTTTCCCACAATGCCATTTATTGAATAGATTTGTATTTTGTTTACTGGGAAATAGGTGGCATTTTAACTGATGAATTTTGAGGATCCATTGGAATTTTAAAGGTTAGATGTTTTACATCAAATCAGTGTTATTATTTTTTACTTTATTGATTGAAGTTGTAGATATAAACAATAGAAGGTCAAATATGATTTCTGAAATAAGCTGACAGAAACATATAAAATCAAGATGAAACTCCATAAAGATAATAGCAAGTAATTAAGAAGATAGAATATTTTAGGGGCGCCTGGGTGGCTTGGTCGGTTAAGCGTCCGACTTTCGCTTAGGTCATGATCTCGCGGTTCGTGGGTTCGAGCCCTGCGTCGGGCTCTGTCCTGACTGCCAGCTCAGAGCCTGGAGCCTATTTCAGAGTCTGTATCTCCCTCTCTCTCTGACCCTCCCCTGCTCACGCTGTCTCTCTCTCTCTCCTAGATATAAAAAAAAAAAGAAGATAGAATATTTTGCATAAATACAAATAAAGCTTGCTTAGCTTCATGCAAAGACCTAAGAAAAAGTTGAAGGCACCATGGATTACAAATCAATTATTTCATTGGTATGGTTTCGAAGGAAACAAAAATACCAAGCTAAGTAAATTGTAATGAAATATGTGGATACTTTTTACTTGGTGTTCCCAATCTGAAAATTGGAACGATGATTAATAACCTCCATTAAACTGAAAATAAAACAAGTAAGTTTCTTAACCAATTTTTAAAGGATTATTTAACATAGCAATGTATTTGATAATTAGCTGAATTGTTTAAGTTCATGTTATTTGATAAACTATATATATTTTATTAAATGTTAAGGGCCAGTATAAAAGTTACAAATAACTACTGTGTGGTTTTCGTGCAAAGTATAGTTTGTTCTGATCTCTGTTCTCTTCCTCTTTAATCTTCCTTTCTTCCAGGCTCTCGTGTACTTCAAGTTCCCATTCCTTGCTTAGTCAAAGTGTATTGGTTATTGTATTATATTACAGCTAATGTGCCAAAGGCTTTAAAATCATAGTCTGTTTTCTGTAATTTTTGTAATGTATAGACAGTGAGCTCTATTTATGTGCTTAGTTTCTATTTCTGCAAGCTCAAACATACAGAAATACTAGAAAAATAACTAATATTTATAGAGTGCTTTTTAGTTAGAAAGTACATTCACAGGTGTTGTTTCTTTGATATTTAAAGCTACCCCATTTCTCTCTTTTTAAAAAATAACACTGAATCTCTAAGAGTTTTGATTTGCTTAAGGTAATAGAGCTAGTACATGGCAGAGCAAGGAGTCAAATTGCATCGCCTACAATCTGCAAAATCTCTGCAAAATGACTTTCATAGGTGAAATACCAGGAGTTTATAGACTTCCTTGCTTTTGGCAGGAATAAAAAGATCCTCTCTCACTAAATTTTAAAAAGAAATTCTTCTCGCTGCTCAGAATACATAATCGAGGTTTCTCTTGTTTGTTGATTAAAAGTGCCCAACTTTAGAAACAGAGTCCTCCAAGCTCTACCCAGTCTATGATGGAAGGTGCGTTACTATTCCCAATGAGAGAATGGATTTAAGCAGTAAGGTTGGCAGTCTGGGCAATGGTCTCATACAACAGCTAGATTTTAGTTGGATTCATCATGGAGTAGGCCCTCACCTTGAAGATCTACAAGTATGATCCAGGCAATTCAATCAGCAACCATGATTTATGTGGCAAACCAAATATCTAGGCCATTGGCAAAAGTCCAAAAGCCAGAGGAACTGTAACAGTATTCATCAAATATAGGATTGGCTAGAGCTATTATCACATCATTGAGATCTGCCCACTGAGATAGGATCACCTCTCCATTTTCAATTCAGCATAGCTGGTACTAACACTGAATAGTTTAGTTTGGGACACCATCAAATTTTAACACTGTCAAAACATCAGGGATCCAGAACCCAGAGTTTAGGAGAACCTCTGTGAATCAGCCAGTTTTGCTTTCAAAGGCAGTGGGTAGGGTGGGGATAAAATTTCCTCCCAAATTAAAACTGCTATTTTTTCCTATAAAGTTGCAGTGCTACTGAGGTCTAACCTGCTGCATCTGATATTATGCAATTTCATTTAACAATAGAGGCTTGATGTCCCTTTCTACCTTGTTTGTTGAGTTAGGGCTGACTCACCCCAGAATGGGAGTATCAAGGTAGAGAGTCACACACCTCCATGGTTCAGGTTCAGTTTCAGTAAAAGCTCCAATGACAAGCCTATAGCTGCTTTATAAAAGAGGTTTTCCTGGTTACCATGTCAGGGAAGATATGACTGCAAAATCCCAAGAGATGCCATGGTATGAAGACTGCTTTTCATTGTTAGAGGTTCCAACGGCAAAATCATTAGCACTAGCATGCATAACTCAAATGGGATAACAGGGTTGTGTGGCCTCAAAGTACTCATATTGCTCATATGTACAAGATGCTTTTTCCAATTAGGGGATTCCCTTTGGCATTTATGAGCATTCATACACTACCAGCATGTGAAAACATCAATACAATTAATTATACATTCAGTCGTAGAAGCCATAACAACAGCACGTTGAATTGGTTCAATGGATCCCACCCACAATGTCACTTAGTTTTGCTTCCCCACTATAAACACTACCTAAAACCCGTATGTTAAACTTGGGTACCTCCTCGTCCAATGGGACCAACTCTGATGGTGACTTGGGTGACTATATCCAACAGAGCCATAAATTTTGTGATTCTCTTCTCCCCAAAGTTCCCCAATTTACTTGGCCAGAAGAACTATAGTCTACTCTTAAAAAGCTTTCTCTTTAAAGCGGCTGAGGTTGGCATAGAGGGAAAGCAGGGGGAAGTGGGGATAGATGGAAAAAAGGGCCGCGTGCCAAATAAGCAAGGTGCATTTGTGCCTTCAATAAGTGCTCCACTTGATCACAAGAATTTATCTATATTTTGGGGGTCAGTTGCTCATTCTCCAGTGGGTCACCTTTGTCAGTATTGCAAATCATCTGGAGTAGCAACAAACTCAACTCTAACAATGCCTCATCTGTGGTTTCCCATAAAGTGTTCTTTTTTTCTTCAAGAACTTCTTCCTCAGAGGATCAAAGCTCCCCTATAACATCCAGGAGCCATTACAAAAGCGAAACAGAGTAAAACAAACAAATTAACAAAACCCTCAGATCTTTTACTGTCATCTTTGAATGGGTCTAACATTTGCATAATAGACTGTAAGAGGGGCTGAGCTATAAGACAGCCAGTTATTTCCATTCTTCCTTACTGGGCATTACATGCCCTTCCTCTTTTCTCTGAAATGAAGAGGCCAAACTTAAAGATTCAGTTGGTTTCTGTCCATGCCTCTTGTGAATTTCTCTCCTTTCATGTTAATATGGGTGTCCATCTCTAGGATTGCTGTCCAGAAGAGAGTAGAACTGCTCTGACCTTCTATAAATATCTTAGCACTAGTTGTTACAATGGGTGGACCTGAGCCTGCTATGTTGGTGAGAAGGTAACTCCCTCCATCCTTTCCCTCACTCCCTTCCCAGCTACCCCCACCTAGAGAATTAGTAACTGCTGCACCCTGTTCAGACAGCTCTCTTGGAACCTACTTCCCAGTGGCCAGCATGCAACTATGCCCCAATTTCTTTTTGTTAACAGGCAATAAAGTTGAAAACCATTTATTTTCTGATTGACCAAGCAATTTGATCTGCATGTTCATTATTAATTCTTATAGATTTCTCTTAAATTCTATCAACTTGCATGGCTCTCTTTCTTCCACTACCAGAAACCCTTGTCTCCCTGTCTGTATCCCAGCTTCATTGCTAAAATATCTTTCAAGAACTGTGAGGGGTTTGAGATTTTTACCTAACTTGCAAGGTAATAAGTTAGCCTGCTATGAAAGAGAGACAAAGATTCATGGGTGCTGGGAGAAGACAAGACTCCCAATCATAGACAAAGGATTTTATTTCTCATGACAGTACTAGAAGCCAGAGTATATGGATTTTTGCATACATTACATGAATCTCAATTCTTCCAGGGAAACATGAAGAGGGCAAGATGACCACTACAAACAGTGGGTTTTAGGAGAGAAATCCTAAGCTTAAGGCTCCCAATTCTGATCATTATGTAAACATCTTTGAAAACAGAGTCCAGATCAAAGACAGTTAATGACTCATTCATGAGACATGGAAACATACAAGAGATCTGCTGATGTTTCCAAGTAATAATAGTAATGTGAATTTATCACTAAACATAGTTTATAATTTTGATAAAACATTGTCATAGATTCATTTAGGGAATTAGAATTAAGAATTTAAGAATATCTTTCTTAATAAATGCTTCCCTTGGTGCTGTTATCTATGAATTAAAGTGAATGAATGCTTCTTGTAATTTATGTAGTAATAGCTTACAATTAACCCTCACTGCATATGTATTTTATTTGAAGTTCGAATACTTGTTTATATTCCCCAAATTAGCTAGGAACACCATGGTTCTGTGTTCTCAGAAACAGTGCTAAAATGTTTGTTGAACAAGAATTCTCAGAAACAGTGCTAAAATGTTTGTTGAACAAGAAAGGATAGAAACAAATCATGGGGGATTGCATGTGAGGTGGACAGTGTCAAGAAAAGCTGGCAAGTTCCTGGAGGATATATCTTGGTGACATTGAAAGAAGGAGGCAGTTACTGATACTCAGAGGGCCTTAAATCCTCATCTGAAATAGATTAATACATGTTTACCATGTAATAGCATGCTTTAGATAAGAGAGCTAACAAGTATTGTATTGGGTAACATCTGCTTTTATTTAATTGTAGTAGTGACTTAATAGAGTCCATATGGAGTGAGGAGAGTTGCTTCGCACAGCTACCTATTGAAACACTGTTTTGGAGGAATGGAGCAGTACTTTTCCCCTCAAAGGTGGCACTTGACAGAGATTTACTTCTTGCTAGCTATAAACTACATTTTAAAAATACAATTTGGATAGTAAACACTGATTTAATGTAGCTACTTAATTAACAACACAGACATCTTGTGAATTTCTTATTATTTTTACAATTGTGCTCAGCATTTAAATACATAATCAAGCAAATATTTTTAAAACATAACATGCAAAGGAATAATGATGTCTTGATAACAAAGCTCACAGTGTGGTTACATTAACACAAAAATATTTGGGGTTTTTACTTTTTTTCATTTTATTTATTTGAGAAAGAGAGAGAGAGAGAACAAGTGGGGAGGAGGGGAAGAGTGTAGAGAAAAATCCCAAGCAGGCTCATTGCCAATGTGGGGTTCTATCCCAAAAACCCTGGGGTCATGACTGGATTNAACAGGCTCCAGGCTCTAAGTTAGCTGTCAGCACAGAGCCCGATGCGGGGCTTTGGGCTCGAACCCATAAACCGTGTGATCATGACCTGAGCCAAAGTCATATGCTTAACCGACTGAGCCACCCAGGCACCCCAAAACCTACTTATTCTAAGACACTTGGAAATTTTATTTATTTTCTTGAGTGATGATAGTATAGAAGAAAAATTCAATACAATAAGTTTGCAATTCTGCAGATGCTGAATCTTAAGCAATTGAATGGGGATGGGTATAAAACATGTTTTTTTTCCTCCTTCCAAAAAGTAGTAGTTCTTCAGGTAGTGCAATTTCAGATATATGTCAACATAAAAAGCTATTTTTAATAGAAGTTCTTTTTTTAAGTTATCTAATTCATGAAGAAAAGTGATTATCGTGTGTTGCTGTACCTACTAAAAAAAGCAAACACCAAACAAACAAACAAACAAAAAACCCCAAACCCAAACCAAACAAAACATTGACAGGCTTAAAAGCTCTCCTCCCAGTAGACATACACGTTATGATGACCCCTAGTGGTAAAGCTATGCAAATGTACCACACTTACGCAGACCCAGATACGCAGGCGTAGAAAAGCTTTTAATCAAGAAGCCTTATGTGGTTATAAAAACTTACGTTACTATTACATCAGCCCATGTGTTCTTCTGAATTTAGTTCAGAGTAAACTAAAAGATACTTTCCTTTACTTAATACAGAATACAAAACTTAACTAAAGAGAAAAAACTAGGTTAAATTGTATTTATACATAGTCCAATACTTTAAATTCTCACTTCTTGCAATACAGATACTGAGTTATGGCCTTGAGTTAACACCAATTCATATGTTCACAGAATTTGAGTAATTTAGGATACTTCCGATATTATCTGATTTCAAATTCTTCATTTCTCAAAGAGAAGATATATAGAAAAGAAATATTAAGCTGAGAGGCTTAAATTCAGTCAGCTATTTACTGACAGAGTTAGAAATAAGAAATAGTCTCCAGACTAGCATCTCAGTACAATTCCAATATCTGCCAGTGCTTTCTTACTGAAAGGTCACAATATTTGCCATAATAGGGAAAATAAAGTAGAAATGTGTGGTTCTCTACAGACACCTATTACTCATTAAAGTAAGCCTATGGTATCTTTCTGAAGGAAAGTATTAACCTTATTCTTTACACAATATATTTACATACTCCAAGAGGCAAGAAATAAGGTCCTGCATTCTGATTAATGTTAAGGTACAGCCAAGTACATATATCAATGACAAATAATACTTGGAAAATTTTAAAAATTGAATTTAATAACCTTAAGCCATTATATTATAATAACAAAGGATCAAGAAATATAACCAAATAATACTCTGAAGACACAGATTTCATTTGCATAGAAAATATTTTACATTCCATTTTCATATGGAATTTTAGTAAGAACTCATAAATATTTAAATAATTATGATGCAATAAGGGAGTTTTTTGTTTAATATCTTGGGGACATTGTACAGAGGATTCAAATCCCAGATAAGAAAATGAACTAGCTAATCTTTACAGTGTTCTCAAAACCTTGAGTTTAACATTTTATGGTAACTATATGTATATATTATTTTGTTTAAAACAATTGTAGGCTCATGAGGAGATTTCAGAAATATTTTTCTGCTCCTGGTCAGAATCCCAAATCATGAGTTTTCATGTTTTTATTTTCATTTTTAAAGTTTCTAAAAAAATATTTTTATTTATTTTTGAAAGAGAGAGAGCATGAGTGGGGGAAGGGCACAGAGACAGAGGATCTGAAGGGGGCTCTGTGCTGACAGCAGATGGCCTGATTCAGGGCTCCAACTCATGGACAGTGGGATCATGACCTGAGCCTAAGTCAGATGCTTAATGGACTGAGCCACTCAGGTGCCCCTTTAATTTCATTTTTCAATGAAGATATTTTAATAGTGTGTATATATATATATATATATACAGGATATATATATATATATATATATCCTGATGATAGGATATAAAATATTTTTTAATTCAAAAATTATTTTAACTATGAAAATCTTTATAATTTCAATACGGGCAAATTATGGACAAGTTGATCAAAATCCCAAAGACCATATGAATTTGGAGGCTCCACTGAATATTTTGCTTTGTAAAGTAGTCAAACTCCTATTTTTGGATATCTTCAAGGAGTAGCTGAATGATTACTTATTAGGAATAGTTAGAATAAATGTTTTCATTGGGTGAGAACATGAAATGAGAAATCCACTCATTTCTCACTCAATGAAGTATTTCTATAATTTTTAGATTAAGAATTGAGTCCTCATAGTCCTACAAAGTTTGATCTTAATCCAACTTAAATGAAAACTTAAAATTAAGCAAAACTTCATGTAAATTATATCCAATTAACTTCATTATCTTATTTTCCAAGGGAAAATGCACATCTGAGTAAGATTCTTTAAAATGGAAAATAAAATTTATCTTAAAAATAATGGCACTAAGAATTTTTAAAAGGTAAAAGTAATTAAAAGTGGTAAGTGCAGATGTACTTTTGATAAGGATAAATTAAAATTCCAAAAGAACTATCATATTTCAATTCAAAAAAATTTTTTGTTCATTTGATTTATTTTTGAGACAGAGAGAAACAGAGCACGAGTGGGGGAGGGGCAGAGAGAGAGGGAGACACAGAATCTGAAGCAGGCTCCAGGTTCTGAGCTGTCAGCACAGGACCAGATGTGGGGCTGGAATCCACGAACCGTGAGATCATGACCTAAGATGAAGTCCAACGCTTAACAGACTGAGTCACCCAGGTGCCTCTCAATTTGTTTATAGTAACATTTAAATTGCATCTGTGGGTTAGTATATGTTATTGGCCTATGGAAACTATAAGAGTCTAAGCCAAAGTATAAAATATTTCCCTGTCTCCTTGAGTTAATATGATGATAATTTTACTTGGATATACAAGATGACGACTGATGTAGAAGACAATCTTGGATGTAAATAATTTAGGTAATTTTCTTCTCTTTCATTTTCAAGACCTTTATTTGGCTGAGTAAGTTTTAATCTTATAGAGAATAGTCACATATTTTACCGAAAATACTAAGTAATTACTGTTGTATCAAATTATGATTTACTGACATTAACTTATGTTCTTATATAAAAACTACACTGCTTACATTTTGATTATATACACAGATTCTGTAAGTCTTCACTCATTTGAAATGACTATAGATATTTTTCCTTTAATATTTTTAATGTTTATTTATTTTTGAGAGAGAGGGCGAGACAGAGCATGAGTGGGGGAGGGGCAGAAAGAGAGGGAGATAGCAAGTTCCAGGCTCTGAACTGTCAGCACAGTGCCCTCAGCATGGAACCCAATATGGGGCTTGAACTCATGAACTGTGAGATCAGGACCTGAGCCAAAGTCAAATGTTTAACTGACTGAGCCACCCAAGTGCCCCTATTTTACAAAGAAGAAATAAATTCTAAGTCTTCAGATTTCTAGATCTTGATTACTTTATAATTTGCAATGAATGCGTCACTTATTTTTGGCTTGGCCTAGAAACACTATCCAATGAAAATGGAATCCAATATCTTAATGATATTAATAAAACAATGACAACATCTAACATGCACGATAGGGAAAGTGAATCTCTTGGGGCAGGGATTTTTTTTTTTTATTTTTTAAATGTCTTTTTNCCACCCCCATCAGTCCTCAGTTTATTCTCAGCATTCAAGAGTCTCTCATGGTTTGCCTCTCTCCCTCTCCCTCACTATTTCCCCCCTTCTTCTCCCCTATGGTCGTCCGTTAAATTCCTCCTAATCCTCCTATACATGCAAACATATGGTATTTGTCCTTCTCTGCCTGACTTATTTCGCCCAGCATAACACCCTCAAGGTCCATCCATGTTGCTACACATGGCCAGATTTCATTCTTTCTCATTGCCATGTAGTATTCCATTGTATAGATAAACCACATCTTCTTGATCCATTCATCTGTTGATGGACACTTAGGCTCTTTCCACTCTCAACTTTGGCTATTGTTGAGAGTGCTGCTATGAACATTGGGGTACATGTGCTCCTATGCATCAGCACTCCTATATTCTTTGGGTTAATTCCTAGCAGTGCTATTTCTGGGTCCTGGGGGAGTTCTATTGTTAATTTTTTGAGGAACCTCCACACTGGTTTCCAGAGGGGCTGCACCAGTTTACATTCCCACCAACAGTGTAGGAGGGTGCCCGTTTCTCCACATCCTCACCAGCATCTAGAGTTCTCTGATTTGCTCATTTTAGCCACTCTGACTGGAGTGAGGTGATATCTCAGTGTGGTTTTGATTTGTATTTCCCTGATGAGGAGGGATGCTGAGCATCGTTTCATGTGTCTGTTAGTCATCTGGATGTCGTCTCTGGAGAAGTGTCTGTTCATATCTTCGGGGCAGGGATTTTTTAAAATGCATATGAATAGTAGCAACTCCCTATTAGACTACCAGATTTGGATTGTTAGAACGCTCTACTCTTCAAAGGAGAGGGAAACAGTGAGTCAAATAGTAAAAGTTGTAGTAGACAAATAAGTTCATTATCATATTAACTTGTGAATAATAAGCAGCATATGAATAAATCTGTCTATTCTAGAATTAATGGAGTGAGGTTAAATCATTTAAAAATAATGACACATACAATGGAAGCACCAGATACATTAGAACTAAGATTATCTGACATCTTTTCTTGTATTTCTAATACTGTCTATCCTCTATTACTATACTGATATGGGTTAATTCACTTTTAGTTTTGTTCATATAAGTAGAAAAGGACATTTCAACTTAGATGTTTCGTTTCTCATTACTGTTGGAAATTAACTCATAAAAGATTTTCTGAACTCCATAAGTTTAAATTCCAATTCAATGCCTTTAGTTTAATATAAAATATTTGCTCCTATATCGTACATTTTTATTGTGATCTTATGGCTTTTATGGATGCCAATCTAATTTCCATTCTGTTTTCCATTTCCTTTTCTTTGCCCATGAGCTAATGAAAAGTGCATTTAATAAAATATGTAATAGTTCAAAAGGGACTAATTATATTTTGATAACAATGTTAAACACTGCCATTCTATAGTTCCTTTTCTTTTGTTAAGAAATGAAAAGCTTTATCATTTCTATTAATACCAGTTAAACACACAGCACTTGTTTCTCTCTAATATAACCTTTAGAAATATTCTCATAGCATCTCACTCTGAACATTTCTAACTTTTTAAAACTTCCTTTGTTATCCCAGTCCCAATGTGTCTTTGCTGCCTTCTTTCTGTATGTATAGCATGACATAGTCACATACTATCATAATCCCCTATGTTGTTTAGCATTACAAAATTACAGAAATCTTCTTTATAATCTCATTCAATCTTCACAACTATAAATCCCATTATATAGATGAAGAAAATGAAATTCAGAAATATGATTTTCTTAAAGCTGTGCAGTGTCTAAAGTTATCCTCAATTCCTCTTCCCCATTTTATCATATTATCTACAGAATAATATGTCCTTTCTCATCATATCTGTCACCTCATAGCAAACCATGACAAGTCTGATGATCCACAGAGCATTATCACATTATCAGATTTTAGTCTACCACAATTACTTAGATGGCCTGGATGAAACAGCAACAAAACTATGTCTTAAACTGGATTCTTTGTTTATGGTGTTTTCTTGCAGGTCTAAAGTAGTTTACAATGAATCTTTTTCTTTTAAAAAAAGCAATCAGTCGTAATCAGAATATATATGTTTTTACCTTTGTCAACAAGTCACAGGACTTATTTAACCTCAATCTCCTTATTGAGTCTCTGTCTCCTCTTCCAAATAATGAGGAATTCGAAGGGGAGAAGTTTAAAACTTTCTTTCCAATTTATACATGCCATGTCTGTGTTGAACATGATATGTAAGAAAAGTAGAAGAGGGAGACATCAATGGACTGGTGTGAAGAATAATTGGACACAAGAAAAGAGCAAACACGTGCACAACATACTAGAGGCTACTACAATGGTTAGTAATGAGACGACAGAGTAGGAATTTATAAGGGACAGTGATAAACTACAAGTGCATGTGAAGGAATGCGTCAAAGTAGTATTGGACAGAAAGACATGGCAGCTCCTAGTGATTGATTCAACACAGAGTATAAATTAGTGTTAAGAGTCAGAGATGTTCAAGGTGTAATGGGAATGTGGGTCCAAATGAACCAGTAGGCCCAGATTGAAATGTGGGAACTAAGGAAAACACCTTCTAAGGAAAACGTGATAAAGTTGGTTGTGTACATGCTGAGTTTTAAGTGAAAGTGATAATATGAATTCTAGACCACAGGATTGGGCTTAAGCCTAGAAATGTGGAAATCACCAGGGTAGAAGCAACAGATAAAACTTAAGAGACTCTCTCTAAGGAAGATGGTGGAGTGAGAGAAAGAATTAGATTCTGAGACTCAAATCATGTATATGTTAGTTATAACACACTAAGGTCAGTGGGAAGAACATCGTAATTGTAGTGCTAGAGGAATGGCCTTACAGGGTGATGGCCACTATGGCTACAGACAAGACTCCCCCACTATCCTAGCTTAATGGTATGAAAGGGTCTATAACCACTTTTCTTCTTCTCTCATCTGGTGAATTCTTCATACTTCCCAGACATCTTTGACCTTCAAATTTAAGGTACTGATTGATGAATAAATAGGGATGCATTGGAGTTCATTTCTACTCACTTATATAAAAATCCTATCTCTAAATTTTAGCAACCTAGTTATTTGTTTATGTTGATGGTAAATTCAAGTGAAAACAACTTTAAAATCCAAGACTTCATTCTCATCTGTCTTAGACCCTAACAAAACTGAGGTGATCTATCATAACCCTTCACATTTATCTTTTTCACATCTTCAATTACTTGGTGTTTTATAGTGATTAATGAATGTTCAGTGGAGGAAAGAATGAACAAATAAATAAGCAGAAAACCAAATATTTGAGAAATTCATAGTTAAAGGAGAGCATAAGTCAATGAAGGAAACAGGAAAAAAAAATCATACTATCTTCAGGGGTAGTAATAATAGCTAGCAACTTCTCAACTTCACCCTGTGTATGAATCACAGGGGCATCTTGGTGCAGCTGAGATTTCAACATTTCTGGCAGGCTCTCAGATCTTAAGGTTCCACCAGGAGCACCCCTTCAATCATAAGGCTATAGATGACTGCTCTACATAGGCATGCCCCTGCTAATAACAGATGAATGACCAAATGCCCATAGCTGAGCACTACTTCAGTATTCTCTGAATTAAAACAAAATGCTGCGGGTTCAGCTAATGCAAATAGATAAGAAATATATAAATTAATATTATAGAGGAATGAACAAGTTTATGTAACTTTCCCAGCTGTAGAATGCATTTCTAAGGATCCAGTTCATTAAGAAATCGGGATCTGTGATGGTCATATTATTTACGTCTAATGTTATTTTAGGTAGTTGTAACCATTCACACATCTCAGCATGCCACTCAACTGTTCACTTGTAAGTATCTGTCATTTGTCTCTTGGGAGTCATGTATGTTATTTACTTCCTTAGACCCCTTTTCTCCCAAGTAATATTTTATTGAATTGCTGTTAACCTTTGACAGGGCAATTATTATTTTCCTCTGGTTTTCTTATTCATTTTCTTTTAATCTCTTTTTTGGATTCTCTATTCTCCATTCACACCTAATTCTGAGATTGTTCATTAGTTTGTGAAATGGCGGGAAGAAAGGGAGTATGTGACAGCAAGTACACACAGCAAGGGCCAAGAGTTATGAGCACAGATTTAATTAACACTCTAAAAGGAAGAATGATATTCTATATTTTAACTTCCCGAGGATAGAAAAACAAGTCCTTTTCTAAGAAGAATGCCAACTAGGAAGCAAACACTACTAAGATATGACAGTAGGAACTTCATAATTCTGACTTTGGCTTTTTTAAGTTTATTTATTTTGAGAGGGAGAGAGAGAGCATGTGCAGAAGGGGCAGAGAGGGGGGGTGGAGAGAGAATCTCAAGCAGGCTCTGCACTGGCAGCCCAGAGCCCATTGTGGGGCTTTACCCTACTAACCATGAGATTATGACCTGAGCTGAAACCAAGAGCTAGACACTTAAGTGACAGCCACCCAGGGGCCCCTCATAATTCTGATTCTTAAAAGATAAATTTACGTTACAGATGAGAGATGGAATAACAAACTCACTGTGATTCTATTTCCACAGATATCCAGATGAGTCTATATGGAGAATTATTTCATCAGGCTTATCAGACTAGCACAGATATATGGTCTACAAAGATAGTAAGTATTGAATACTTAATGGAACATATGAAGTAAAAAATATAAGAACTTTTTTTCTTTGAGAGAGGGAGAGAGAGGGAAAGAGAGAGAGAGCACGTGCTCATATGTGAGCAGGGCAGGGGCAGGGAGAGACTTTTAAGCAGGTTCCACAGCACAGAGCCCAAAGCAGGGCTCAATTCCAAGACTGGGAGATCATGGATGTGAGGGCGATATAGCTGCGACATCTGTCACCCCATTGATTGCCAGGGTTGACTCGGCTGATCTGGCTGGCTAGGCGGGTGTCCCCTTCCTCCCTCACGGCTCCATGTGCGTCCCTCCCGAACCTGCATGCTCGGTTGCTAGGTGGAAGACTACCTTCTCCTTCTGGGATAGAGGAGGACCATTCTTTGGTCAAGGGTATGAGTAGCTGCGCTCCCCTGCTAGAACCTCCAAACAAGCTCTTAAGACTGGGAGATCATGACCTGAGCCAAAATCAAGAGCAGGACGCTTAACTGACTGAGCCACCCAGGCGCCCCAAAAATGTAAGAACTACTAAAAGGTGTGACTATTTTCACAGAGTTGGCAAACATTAGCAAGGGTAGTGAAAATTCAATCTTCTCTTCCTAAACACTCTTTTAGGGTAAAGTCTAAAGCCCAAATGTTACATAGGACTTTTTCTAATATGATCAGTGACCTTGGACCTGGACCTTCCTTTACACATACCTTGGCCTCCAGCCCTTTTCCACCATTTGTATGTCTCCAGATTCATCTTGTATGTTTACTCCTCCACTGCACACGGGTCTGAAATATCCCTCCTTTTCTTATCTGACTGGTAAATTTCTACTCTTCCTTCAAGATACCCTTGGAGAAGCAGTACTTTTGTGATGCTTTCTCCAAAGATCCCAATGAAAACTAATTAAAATTAAGTATTTATTCCACCCTTTTCTCTATTATCTTGCATATGTAATTACCTGATTCCTTACAGCATTGCTATAATTAGCATATGTCTGTCTCAGTATTTTCTTTCTGTTAGTATTTTTAAAAGCTTGGGGCACCTGGGTGGCTCAGTCGGTTAAGTGTCCGACTTCGGCTCAGGTCATGATCTCACGGTTCGTGGGTTCGAGCCCCACGTCGGGCTCTGTGATGACAGCAAGCTCAGAGCCTGGAGCCTGCTTCAGATTCTGTATCTCCCTCTCTCTCTGACCCTCCCCTGCTCACGCTGTCTCTATCTCTCAGAAATAAATAAAACATTAAAAAAATTTTAAAACCTTGAACACACATTAATTCATTCATTGCTCATTGAATGCCCACCAATGAATTTAGTAAATGTCTACAAAAATTTTATCATTATTACAAATCAGTAATTTGAGATTATCTTTTGAATTTATGATTCTCTACTTTCATTTCCTTAGAATGGCTCCTGGAAAGCACAAGTCTCCAAGAACATCTCACTAGTATAGGCACTTATAGTTTCATAGGTGGACTTCCACCTTTTAAAAACCATTACCTCTTTGTACCCAGTCTCTCCCCATTGCCAATCCTATGCATAATTCTGAAGATAATCTTTCTTAGTACCTATTCCTATCTAAAATGGTTTATAATTTTTAAAAGTTTATTTATTTATTTGAAGAAAGAGAGGGGGAATGGAGGAAGAGGCAGAGAGGGAGGGAAAGAGAGAAAATTCCAGGCAGGCTCTGCACTGTCAGCGCGGAGCTGGAGGCAGGGCTCCAACCCTCAAACCATGAGATCATCACCTGAGCAGAAGTCAGAAGCTTAACTGACTGAACCACCCAGAGGCCCCCTATCTAAAGTGGTTTAGTGACAAAAGATCCAACTCTTGATCTCTGCTCAGGTCCTGATCTCCTGGCTTTAGGGTTTGAGCCCTGCTGCAGGCTCTGTGTGGTCAGTGGAGCCTGCTTGGGATTCTTTCTCCCTCTCTCTCTGCCCTTCCTCCCCATCAAAAGTAAATAAATAAACTTAAAATAAAATAAAATGGGTTAATGATTCTTGTTTGATGAAACATTAACTCAACATTTCATTGCAATCCCTCCCTATATCTTATCCTCCACAAATACTGTATTAATATATGTGTTTATTCTGAGCTTAGGTATTTTCTTTGATAAACAGGTTGCTTGCAGTGAGAAATCTCTCCTTGCTAATAGCCAGCAACACCCATCTTGCATTCCACCTCCTTGACAAAATCTTCTAATATTTTGTCTCACTTAGCAAGGACTTGACCACTTAGAACTGTTTTCTCATGTACAACTTGTGTAAAACTTTTAAATCTCCCTCCTTTCAATACTATTTCAAGGATTTGGTAAAGAGTATGATTTTGTTTGTTGCCCTCCTCTAATTTTGCATTTTGCTAGATTTAATGTATACATTAAAATAGTTGTTGATTTATTGACAAATGCTCCCCACCACATTTTGTTACTTTATATTGCCATACAACACCATAGAACTTCTATATAATGATCCTACTTTCATGTTGCCTTCTAACCATTTTTTTAAAGGATGTCATCTCAACCTATGGTTTATAAAACTGTTAAGAGTAGAAATGGATTTCTATATGGAAAGTCACTGGAATGTAGCAGGAAAAGCACTACACTGGGAGTCAGAAAAGTCAGGCCTGAATTCTGCCACTTGAATGGTTTGCTGGAAAGTTCTATTACCATCATTTCTCCATCCGTGAAATAAAGACAAAACCCTGAAGAACGTTGTGAGAATTAAATGAGATACTATCTGTAAAAATATTCCGCAAATTTTAATATGCTATCCAACATAAAATCTTTCTTCTTCTTATGTCTTCAAAATTATTTTGTGGATAGGGCATGATGTGCATTGAGCAGACGGTCAGAAAAGTCTCCCTGGGAGTCCTGGGTCACGTAGGTGGGTCACATTTCCTCCAGTTTTTAAAGCAATAGTGGCAAAAACCTATACCTTAGCTTTTTTGTGTTTCTCTTTAGGATACAAATTATTACAGTCCTGTGCAATTTTTGGCAAAGCATTTTCCAACGTTTTTCATTTGCTTACCAAATAAGACCTCTTGCAGTCCTATTTCTTGCTTTATCAACTCACCCGTGAAATTTGCCTTGTCAATTCTGTCTTCCATCTCACCGAGGTAGCTGTCATACTTAGAGCAGCCTTTATTCTCAACCTCGCCTGCATTTCTTTCCCGTGGGCTCCTCTTCCCCTCTACTGGCTGCCAAGGAGAAGCACATTTATTGGCACGGCCCCCAAACAGATGCCCGCCTGCTTCCCTTCCCCCTTCCTCTTTCAGCCAAAGCATCACCTGCCAAGGGCTGGTGGTTGCTGCCCCCGCTGTCCACTGCCTCACACTGCTGAGGCTCCGAGTCCTTTTTGGCAGCCTCTTCCGAAGTTCCCTTGCCCGCATCTCTCCTGTGCTGCTTGCCAGCAGCCTCCTCCTCTCGCCTGCAGCTCTCCTAGCTCCCGCCAGCCTCTCCCCCGCTCGGTCTGCGCGCAGCCTCTTCCTCCCGCCCTTGCCAGCTGCTTTACTCGCCTTTCCTCAGGCTGCTCCCCCTCCTTTCCTCCTCAGCCCTTCCCCTCGCTCTCGCGGCGAGCTTTCTTTCCAGCGCCCCCACCCTCCCTAGCCTGATGTTTTGTTAACACGCGGGACCACCTCTCCTGGGTCCCGGTGTGTATGCACGTCCACTGGATAGAACATTTTTTGGAAAGTGAATATTTTCTTCCCTCTCAGTAATTCGGCTAGACACCAACCCCCAGATCCCGTGCCTACTCCCTGAGCCCGGAAAGGCTGGGTGTAGTGATGGTGTTAGAGATTCAGGGAGACAACAGACCACGGGCTCGGTCGGTGGACCCCAACAAAGTTTTGGACGCTCGGTACTTGTCATCTCAGGCTTCCCAAACTTGACCAGCCCGGCAACCTACGCTAGCGCCCAAACGGCGCACCGCTGCTCGGCGCTCCCTCAGATTCCCAGCGCCCCCTGACCTTCCAGGGACGCTTGATTGAGAAGGCCCGCCGCCCTCCAGGATCAGGCCTGGGCCACTCCCCAGCCCAAGCCGGGGTCCGCAGGCTGAGCCCCACCCAGTGTCTGGCCGGGGAGGGGCGCACTTGTTTCAGGATGCTCGGGGAGGGGGCGGGCGAGATGAAAGAATGGAGCAGCCCAGGTTCCCGGGTTCCCGTCTCACAGACAAGAAGTGGGCGGTGTGTTAAGGACCTCACCCCAATCCAGGGTCCTTCTGGAGATCTGGCTACTTCCAGTGCGCGGTACAGTAGCGGTTCCCCTTTACAAGCCGTCTCCTTTAAGAAGAGGGCGCGCTCACTCGCTCGTGTGTGTGTGTGTGTGTGTGTGTAGTTGCGTGTGTGCTCATGTGTAGATATGTGTGCGCGCGCGCCCGCTGATGTGTGTGTATGTGTGTGTGTGCGCGTGTGTGCGCGCGCGCGCGCTCAGGGCCCGAGAGTCAGGCAGACCCCGGGAAGGAGGAGTTATGTAGATTACGGATGAACATTCTGGAGGGGAGCGAGGAGAGGAGGGAAGGAGAAGCAGAGGCGAGAAGCAAGGAGCAGCAGAGGCCCTTCCCGCANGCGGCGGCGGCGGCGGCGGCGGCTGCTGCTGCGGCTGCGACTGGGCGCTTTGAGCCGGAACCGCCGGTGAACTTGGGCGCCACGTTCCCGGTAACGCGCCCCCGAGGATGGTGAATGCAAGCAGCTGCTGACCCTGTCTCCGCCGCTGCTTCTCGGGGGCTGCCGAGTGCTGGGCCCTCAGTCTCCTCCCCTTGCCGGGCTGTGGGTGAACCTGCAAGCTCCTTACCCACCCGGAGGACTTTTTTTTGAAAGGAAACCAGGGAGGGAGGGAGAGGGAGAGAGGGAGAAAACGAAGGGGAGCTCGTCCATCCACTGAAGCACAGTTCACTATGATCTTACTCACATTCAGCACTGGAAGACGGTTGGATTTCGTGCATCATTCGGGGGTATTTTTCTTGCAAACCTTGCTTTGGATTTTATGTGCTACCGTCTGCGGAACGGAGCAGTATTTCAATGTGGAGGTAAGACTATGAGAGCTTTCTTCCTTCCCCCTTGCCTGAGCTGCTCCCTGAAACATTGTTCACTCCTGGGATCCTGGTAGCTCAGAGCAGCCAAGGTCTCGACACATTGTTTCCCTTGCAGCCGCCGAGACCCTTGTTGAGTTCCCCTGTGTCTTAGGTGATGGATGCGCGCCAGACTGAGAATCCGTTATCCCCAGCAGCACAAAGCACGATGCTGCGCGCTCGGAGATACATTTGTAGCCGGTCCAGACTTGTCACCCAGGGAAAAGGCGAAGTCCTACATATAGCAAACGTGTGGCTTAGTAAAAGCAGTTTGAGTTTGTGCTCAATAAACTGTTCAGGAAATACAGAATTCATTGCCTGGCATCATGTGCCGCCTTGGTATTGTTCCTGAAATCTTTCTCCCCATGTTCTGTGCCTAACAAAGGAGGTTAAAATCAAAGAATCTGGAGGAGAGCGTGGGAATACTTGATATGTTTAATAACATTACTTTGTGACAAAACACTTGACTAGACAGAGTCTTTTTCTCATTTAGACATAACTTAATACACTGTAACTAGATCTGGCTACACAGAGGACATGAAATCCATCTCTTTTAAAGTGTCTTCTCTTCCCCTCCCCCGCCAGTGGAAAATAAACGTGGCCCAATGTAATAGTTCTGAGGTGTGTTTTTAATTTGATTTCACACTCTCATGGCAAAACCGAGAGGTTTTAGTCTGTCATTTGCTTTACTTTGATAGCTTTGGGAACAGACAGACATAAAGCAGAAGGGAACTTGAGGATAAGGACTTGTCAGACCTCTGCCAAAGTACTCTTCCTGTCATCAACTCAGCACTAAAGCCAGTTATGTGCAGTAAATCAATGGAAGTGTGTATACACCTGGGCTTTACCACCAGTTTATAACATACACGGTGGAATACAAAGACAGTAAGAGGGTTTGACTAAAATAGACTCCTTTTGATTAGATCTCCTGTGTTCTGACATCTCAAAAGAATTACAATTAAGTCTCTGAAGAATGATGTGATTTTTAAAATATTGTTGATTCTTTAAAGCTTACTGTCATTTTGTTGGGAGTGTGTGTTTACACAATAGCAGGACCTGTTGCACAGCATTTGAACATGTTTCATGTAACAGATTTATATACAAAGTGTGCATAATAAATGCCATGTGTGAGGCCATATTCTGAATATAACCTTGTGTTTATATAAACTGTTCTTAGGACTCCATGCAATAAGTGATGGTTGGTACAGAAACAAAGCACTTGGAAAAGTAAGAACCATTATCAAGAGTTGAAGAAGTTTACAGATGTTAAGTATGATTATATTACACAGAAACCCCAGTTTGAAAACCAAAACTGTTTAACCTTTTGAAAAATACCACTTTGTTTTTCTGAATAAAAAGAGAGATGCAAAAGGGGGTGAAAGTCCAGACTTTCTCTTGATTGCAAATTTGAACTTTCAGAATTACATGGCACAGATGGGTTTTTCTGTCTAATACTGAAATCAAGGGATAATTTAATGTTGAAACGACGGAGTACTTAGTTCATAGACTGAAGGAATGAAAGTGGCAAGCACTTATGAACAGAAGGCCCATTGCTTCAGTTTGGTGGTGATGTTGACGGTGGTAAGGTAGGGCTTGGGGGAGGTGGGCAGAAGTAAGTACTTGGTTTTATTTTGCTCACTATGGAGTAGAAGGGAGAGTCTGGATTGATTTCTACTTGCTTTGGGAAAGTCTTAGATTTGCTTTCAGACATTGTTGGGATACCATCAGTGTTTGGATGATTATTAGGTTTCCTTTTTGAGGCTATACATAAATTCTATTGTATTTCTTTACATTTGGAATCCCTTAAGCAGTTCAATCAGATATTATGCAAGAAAAGTTAATTTTACTAAAAAAAGATTTCATTTTAATTTTTCATGATCTTTTCTTCAAGATATATGTGAAAAATGTTTCATGGAAAAAAAGAGTCATTTCCCCACTTTTAGAGTATTTAAGTTATGCCATCCATGTTTATTACACTATGCCAATATTTAAGAATGATAAGAGGCTGGTACCATCTGAGACTTTAAGAACCTTATTTGATACACAAAAGATTTGCTATTGATTTAGATTAGATGATGCTTCGTAGTTTGTATTATTTCCAGTTAGTTTTTTTAAGCACTTGGGCATATCCTTAGTTGAGTTTATATACTTCTTTATGTGTCATGATAACCCCTGTTTTTCTTTTTTAATCATAAGAGTATCTGCTAGCAATTTCAACATACTGTAAAGAACATGGGATGACAGGGTCTTTTCAGACATGAATTTCTGCCTGATCTACCTTTATCACAGAGTTCCTTTTGGTGGAAGCGTGAATAGAAAGAATAGCCCATCATCACATCTTCTCTAGAAAAGCACTGATTGTGTTCTTCATTCTTGGTTGCAGAACATACACTGGGAATGCTTTATTTGATTGATTCCCAAGGACAGTCTTAAAATAAACAGTAATGGTATCAATCATGCATGAACCTCATATGATCATATTTTTTTTCTAGCAAGCACACCAAGTTATTATAGTTAGAACGAAGCTTCTGAGAGATGCTTTTTTTTTTTTTTTTTTTTTGTTGACAGCTGAAATTACAATGCTTTATTCCTCACTGAACTTCACAATTGGTGGGAACACTATACTTTCTATCCCTGTACTTTAAGGTTTAAAAACATATTTTTCTCTGACGATGTGGGGATTGGGTAGAAATATTTATGTTAACTCTTTCCTGCTTATTTTTTTTTTTTAACAATATAAGCATTTGGGATTTTCAGTTATCAGAGCAGGAGATATTTCTTAATATGCTGATGAAAGCCTGTGACAGAGAAAGAGTGCATTTTGTTTATTTGTTTTTGTTTTTAAGAAGTGAAAGGGAGCGTCTCAGTAGTTAAGAAAGGGTCAGACACTACCAGTAGTAGTACTGTGGAAGAGATTCAGTTCATTCGTCTCCTTATATATTTTAGATAGAACAGATTTTTATGCCAAATTTTCCATGTATATTTGTTTAAAGATTTTTGTACACTATTGGACCCATTTTGGGGGTGTGGGTCTTTCAGTGTGTAAGTCATTACTATGATGCAAAAGAAGTACATTGTTAATGTTAAGTAAAAGTCAAAGACTCCTATAATTGGACAGCAGTCTCAAGCAGAGGTGTTCATTGGTCAGATGAAGCTAAATTGTTAACAAAGAATTAGGATTGAAACTCTGTGCTCTAAAAAATTACATTGTCTCTAAAATAATGTTGTTATGTGGAAGATCATGATCCTGGGGCTCTTTATTTTTTAAATTTTGCGGGTTTTTTAATACTCTGCAAGCATTTTTGTTATGAAATTTGAGATAGTATATAGTTCATGAGAGTAATAACTTTCATCATCAACTTTGATAGTTTGTCAAAAGTTAAATATATTAGCAACATATTGTTGTTTCTTAAACAATCACACACATTTCTAACCAGGAAAATTATTCTAAGCCAATTTAATGGTAAAATAAAGATGTGATATTCTGAAAGGTGCACATATCAAAGCATAAGAAGTTGATTACTTATTTTGTGACAAATATTATAAAGCAAAAATTGATTTTGTTGTTCCTAATTAATGAAACAAGAGAGATTCTGTATTTTTAAAAAAGATATTTTATGACAAATACTATGAATCATGAGTGTAACCATTTCCTGCATTCTTCCTACAGTATATTTCTTTAACTGATTTAGCATTTATCTATTCACCTTTGTCAGGTTTATCTGAATCCACTTGAAAGGTCAGAATTTACTTGGAGTAGCTCTGTACTACATATAAACTTGGCAGTAATTGGTGATGAGGCATTTCAGAGATTAAAGATCTCTTTTACACATTTTAAAATGTCATATATTGGGGGTTACTCCTTTTCATATATCTTGCTTTCTGCTTGTTTAATCAACATGCATTATTTAATTTGCTCATGGAAGTTTGCTGATGCTGTGGTCTGGTCATCCCCCTTGAATAAGGGACTGTTCTGATTACATCCCATAATTCCCCCTGTAGCAGTTTTTACTGGGCAAGAACAGGGACTACATGACTGATTCAGAAAGGTTTTTATCTACTTCAAGATTCAAGCTTTCCAAGATGGCCCTGGTATGCTGGCTGTTCAGAATGCTCATAAGGACCAAAAACTATGACCAAGAGACCAGAAGACAGCTTCTCCTGTGTGTCCCACCTTATGCTTTTCTCTGTTCAGACTTTTCTGCCCCAAATCTAGGGTTATTCATGAAACCCTTCTAGGTGAGTGTATGCCAGCAAGATAGGATATCTTACCATCACCCTGAGAAGTCCACTGAGAGTAACTTTCCAAGTCCATCATTCTCTATACAGTTGGGTTTCCTCTTTCAGGAGCTTCTTCCCCATCAAGTAAGGATAGAGTTAGCTTCAGTAACAGCTCTTTAAATCTCTGGAGTCAAGTTAAAAGTGACAAGTTTAAAGGTTTTACTTTTTCTTATTCATGCTATTTCAGGTTATGAACATAAAATTTTAATGTACTTGTTCAGTGGTATAATTCTTTTCTCTGAAGTTAGATTAATCAATTATTTTATGTAAATGTATTACACTGCCTGACCTATCCCAACCACTCAAAATATACCTGTTCAGAATATTTGGTAAATGNTCGATGTCAAAAGAAAAAAGATTCCTTTAGGTCTTTCAGGAACTTTCTGACCCTTCAGCATGTATATTCAAATAGAGAAAGTCATTTTTTATGTTACTTTCTGTCACAATTTATTTTATATATCTGTGAATATAATTATAGCCATCAAATTGTTCTTTAGTTTGGAGTAGTATAATGATTAAGATCACATATTCTGACATCAGATTGCTAGATTCTAATCCCAGCTCTTTTACTTGCAAGTTAGTTATTAAGTTAATAATGAACTAGTTCATCAATCTCTGAACCTCAGTGTATATATCTGTAAAACGGGTATACTAATAGTACGGGCCTCATAGAGTTATTTTGATTAAATGAATGTATGTAGATCATATTAAATCTGATGGATACATAGGAACATGCCTTCACATGGTTAAACATTCAATACTTTTTAGATGTCATTATTAGTAGCAAAAGGGAAGGATGCTGATTCAAAGGTAAATTGTCATGGTAGCATCTAATTATGTAAAAGTCTATCAGGTTAGGACATACCAGTTGTCCAGGAAGACTTTTTTTAATACCTATTTCATTTTTAAAAAGTATAATACACTGAATACCAACCACTGACATCAGTACATTTTCTTCCAGTGGGTTTTTCTTAGACAGTTTAGTTCAGGAATATGATTTGCACATTTTGTCTTGTCATCTGTTACTATCATGGAATGTCAAGTTCAGCTCACACCTTCTTTTACAAGACTGAGTTTGCAGAAATCTGTTCATCTTTTCTAATACCATGGAAAATAAATAGGCCTTATGATTCAGTAGGCCTGCTTATTTTAATTGGCTCAAGGCCAATGTGCTTCCTATCTACTGTAGGTGGAATTCAGTATATAACTTAGTCCAGGTTTTTGTTATACCACAAATCCAGAACATAAAACTCTTTTTTTTTAATTAATAGAAGAAGGGGGGGTAGAAAAAATATTAAAGTGGTGGAAAAAGATATTAAAGTGATTTTGGGGTGCCTAGGTGGGTTAGTTGGATAAGTGTCTGACTTCGGCTCAGGTCATCATCTCACATGTTCCTGAGTTCAAATCCCGCCACCACCTCAGGCTCTCTGCTGTCAGTTGGAGCCTGATTCTGATCTTACGTTTCCCTCTCTCTGTCACTCCCCCACTCAAAATAAATAAACATTAAAAAATATTTTTTATAATTACAAAGACTTTTTTTTTTTTTTTAAAGCAACAATCTTATCCTTTAACAATGGGAATAGAAGGTAGCCAGCAATGTAATGGAATCCTAGGACAGAGGTCAAGGGATGTCTGCTTTAACTTTGGTTCTTGTACTAACATAGCTTTGATCTTGAACAAGTCATTGCTTTAATGCCTTCATCTGCAAAAACAAAAATTGAACAAAACTATCTCTAAAGACATTTCCAATTTTGAAATCCTATTATATTTAGCCTCCAAGCTTTAATTTATATAGACAAAAGAGGAAAATTGTACATATTTACTATGTAAATTTTGGAGCAATTAGATCTCAAAGGTAGAGTGTTCAGAGTTTTTTTTTTTTCTTGAAGTAGATATCATGAAGACATACAGAATGTGCAACTTAATTCTAACATTTGTTATCATCTGTAGTGACATAGGGTGTTCCATTTTGAAATAATCCTAGCCTTCTGCTGAGTAATAAAAACACTGGCAGCAGTAGCAAATTATATGTAATTTTAAAATCAATTTTTGGCCAAGGGAGCAAACTTTAAAAATTTAATGTTAAAAACATGGCTTGATGTTATTTTGAAAAATATGTATCAGCTATAAGTTGGCACTTCAGTCTTAAAAAGGCAATTTGAAATAAGATCAAAATTTGGTTTTTGGGTGGGGGAGAGGGTCTCATATTTTAAATCTGTATATTATCTATAAAAAGTATACACATTTTATAGTGAAATGAAGCATTATACTATATATACTTTTTACCTGTTGTGGAAAATAATTTTGGCACATGGCTCTTTGATGGTTATTTTTATTCTTTGTAACACTTTTGATTTTGAATGTGAAAAATCAGATTCCATTTGTTTTATAAAATATACAGCTTATTTGAACAGGAAAATATTCCATGCTAAAAGGATAAAATACTAAGTAGTAATATGTGTGATACTCAGTTTTTCATTTGCCTTCTTTTTCTTTTTCATGGGAAATTTATTTATAGATTTTGAGGTTCATAAAACCATATTTTATTGTTGCTTCCTGTCATTTAGCACTCTGAGTGGATGTTTTTTGTTTTAGTGTTTCACCACAGTCCTTTGGCATTGGGCATCCTTAGATTTGAATCAGTGGAATATCTTGATGAGCCTGTTAACAGAAGTTTAGCCAATAGAATAAGAAAAATCCCACTGTGGCCCTCTGACCTTTGATTAAATGTGATCTGTGGGTGTAGTATAGAAAAGGAGGCTAGAGGGAGCTATTGAGCTGCTTAAAGACTCCAATGGAGTAGAAGAATTTGGTTTAAAAATCAAGGACACTAGGTGTAATCACATGCCTTCAAATGAATCATGGCCAACCATAGAGAGTTTAAAGAAATCAGTGAACACATGATTTGTGATTTAAGATGTGTGATAGGTTTACTGAGAGCCTCTTGGCACTAATGATTACATATTGATGAACTAAGAAGGAAATAAGCACTTTTCAGGGAGGCCAGGAGTTCTGGGTATGATAGCATGACAAAGAATGTTATAATGCAGGACTGCTTTATATATCCCTTGCTTTTAGGTGTAGAGTAGGTCAGAAACTATACATTATAGTGACTGCAGGTGCTTTTGGTATTTTCATTTTAACTAAAATGACGAGTAAAATAATTCTAGTCTTACAGATGAGAGGTGGGCTAAATTTATTTAATTGTGCCTTTTTGGTTATGTGTAGTAGCAAAAATCCAATTTCAAAAGCTTGTGAGACTAAAGTTATCTTATTTTTTAATGTTTATCATAGGGCCTGTTGAACCAATGTTTTTCCATGAAAGCAGATGTGAAAATACAGGTTTTACCTATTCTTGTTTAAAACAATATTTTTATTGGGGCGTCTGTGTGGCTCAGTCGGTTAAGCGTCCGACTTCGGCTCAGGTCATGATCTCACGGTTCGTGGGTTCAAGCCCTGCGTCCGGCTCTGTGCTCACAGCTCAGAGCCTGGAGCCTGTTTCAGATTCTGTGTCTCCCTCTCTCTCTGACCCTCCCCTGCTCACGCTGTCTCTCTCTCTCTCAAAAATAAATAAAACATTTACAAAAAAAAAATAAAAAATTTTCATTTTAAAATTAAAAAAATCTTTGCTGTTTATTTATTTTTGAGAGAGAGAGAGAGAGAGAGAGAAACAGAAACAGAACTCAAGCATAGGAAGAGCAGAGGGAGAGGGAGACACAGAACCCGAAGCAGGCTCCAGGCTCTGAGCTGTCAGCACAGAGCCCGACATGGGGTTCGAACTCATGAACTGCGAATTCATGACCTGAGCCAAAGTTGGATGCTTAACTGACTGAGCCACCCAGGTGCCTCTACCTATTTTTCTTTTTAAAAATATGTATGAAATGAGCCACGAAAGTGTGAAGCTGTTTTCTTTAAATAGGAACCTCAGACATGTTTTCAATTGAGCGGATTATAATATGACCTCTGGTGGAGGGAGGCAGTCACTAATGAATGGGGCATACCACCCTTTAATTAAGATATTATAACTTCCTCACAAGCCTCATTCCAAGGTTTAAAAAGTTTTTTAATCTAGTCAGTTACATGAACCATAGATGAATGAAGTAAGCCATGGTCACATAGAGGGTCTCAGGAGAAATAATCCTTAGAGTAATGTTTTCAAATGACCAAATAAACCCAAATAAACTACTCACTGGAATGGAATTTTTCAGTATTTGTTTTAGTCACGCTTAAGTTAAGGGGGAATAAACTGTCCCCTTTTAAGGGAAGCTGGATACTCTTATGAACTTTATTTCATGTCCCCAAATTGCACGCACCTGAGGTGATGTCAGTGGCATGCAGGCGTGATCTGCACAAGCTGATGCAGAGTCAAACCCTGAGTGGTGTGAATGGAGGCATTTTTTCCATGGGAACATTCACAGTTGAACTCTACCATGTGTTAAGAGTTTGCCATTCTTTATAGTGATTGGATATTTGAGTTTGTTTGGGCTTTCTAATCATGGCGGTGCATTCAGCCCCCTCTTTACTCTAAACGAGTGCTAAGTGGTTCCTCCTCCCAGTCCTACTTGTTTCTTCTTGTTTGGGTCTTGAGGGACTTCATATTTTAGGGTTTTTTAAATGTTTATTTATTTTTTGGGGGGGCAATGTGAGGGAGGGAGGGGCAGAGAGAGAGAGGGGGACACAGATGCCAAAGCAGGCTCCAGGCTCTGAGCTGTCAGTACAGAGCCCAGTGTGGGGCAGGAACTCATGAGCCGCAAGGTCGTGACCTGAGCTAAATAAAGTCAGACCCAACCGACTGAGTCACTCAGGTGCCCCATATTTTAGTTTTATTGCAGGACACCAGGCTTGAAAATTGGCTGAAATTTCACAGAAAACCACATTTGCACCCCTCCTTTCTTTCATTGTGATAAGGAAAAATAGATTCAGTAACTTCCAGAGTCAAGTATATACTCCATGATTTGTATGAAATTACAAACAAATTTATGAAAACTCACTCCCAGTTACCAATAAAACTTGTTTGGAGGTCTGGGTGTTCTAATATTGTTAAGAGCTCTACTCCTATAACTTACTGGTTTGCTCCTGCATGTGGATTGAATGAAATTGTTTGTTCCATACGTGACCCAAGCATATTACTTAACCATTCTTTGCCTTATTTTGACCATTCATAAAACTGATCTGTGATCTTTACTGTTTGCTTATAGCACAGGTTTTGTATGACAACACTGAGAAAATGTCAAGCAATCTCGTTCAATAGGAATAAGGTATATCTCAGTGCCTTCATTCCCACTGATGACCAGAGTTTAGAAACAATTATGTGCTGGCATTATGTTCTAATTAGACAATGTCCAAGTAACCAACAAAACAGATATACATAGAATTGATTTTATTGAATACCTTATTTTCATGATAATAACAAATGTTAATTAACTCTGGTTGAAGAATTGCTGAGTGCCTGATTGTGTTCTAAGTGCTTCATATATATTAACTCATTTAAATTTCATTACAATCTTGTGAGTTAACACTGTCATTTCTCTTTCACAAATGAGGTCTCTTGAGACACAAAGAGGCTGAGGAACTTGCCAAGGCCAGGTAGCTCTGAGTCTCCTGGAGTAGCCCAGAATCAAAGCTTGTGGGCTGGCTGCAGAGCCTGTGCTCTCAACCAAGTAAATACATATAGGCAAAAATTAATTTCCAGTAAGACAGTATGGTCCAGTTCCATTGCTCACATCTTTGGTATATCCAACTCAAAGGAGATACACACTGAAAGTGCTAGGCCTACCCTAGTCCTACCCTGGAGTGAAGACTGAATAGGCTGCTATTGATTTGTTGATTCAAGATTCAGTATCTTGGTGCTCAGTGGTTTTACTGTTTAATACTCTATGAGTTTTTACTTATTAGAAAGTTGGTAACCTATGTTTAGTTACATATAATATTAAATGCGGCATAATCTTGAGGCCCCTAGGTGGTTAAGTCAGTTGAGCATCCGATTCTTGATTTTGGCTCAGGTCATGATCCCAGGGTTCTGGGATCAAGCCCTGCATTGGGCTCTGTGCTGTGTGTGGAGCCTGGTTAAGATTCTCATTCTCTCTCTCTCCACACTCCCCCTCTGCCCCTCTTCCCTAATCAAGCTCTCTCTCTCTCTTTCTCAAGAAACTAAAACTAAAAAATAAATAAATGTGGCATAATCTTTAATTACATATGAAAGTAATCATTATATTTCCTTCCTTAACTATTTGCCATGTTGCAGTTAACATTAAATGTGATTTTTAAAAGTTTTAGGAAGATTTGATTATATTCCAAGATGAAAAGAATAGAACATTATAGAAAATGTAAAGGAAAGCCAATGTCAGGTCTGTGTTCTCTTGTCCTCCAGGGGAGATACGGCTACTGAAAGGCATGTTCTATGACTTTTGGAGTTTGTTATTTTTATATGTTATATCAGTTGAGTAGAAGTTATAAGGAAACCAGTTTATTTTATTATTTCAGACATGTTTAGTTGTAATATAAATGAAAGCTTTCTCAGAGTTAGGTTAATCTGGAGATGGATTGAGTGCTTTGGAAGTTAGTGAGTGCCTCCTCACTGTTTGAGAATAGACCAGCTATCTGGTCATTGTCTTTGTTGTGGAGGGAATGGAAGCTTACAGATTGGTGGTTGGCCAAAGACTGAAAAAAAAAAAAACCCAAAAACAAAACATCTTTATTCCGTAATCTCATTGCTGTGTATAACTTTCAGGGCTCACTTAGTTCATTCATTAGCCTTTCTAGGAGGACTGTTTCCGAACCCATTTACAATCTGATTAACTGATTTTATGCAAATTTCTCAGTGTTAAATATTCATTCACCTATCTCTCACCTCACTTAGAGGTGGTATATCATGATGGCTATATGCAAGAACTTTTGAAGAAATGTGTAGAAAATCTTAGCTGAATCTCTACAAGCACACTGAACTTGAGTGAGCCAGGTTATTGACCACATGCCCCAATTTGTTCATGGGTAAAGTAGAGATTATAATACCCAATTCATGGCTTATTGTAAGATTAAAGAAATGGAGGATAATGGGGTGAGGTAAATAATAGGCTCTTGATTTATCCTACCTCCTGAAGTAACCAAAATCTATGATGAAAAAATGGATTTCAAGTCACTCGACATCAGGTAATAAAGTGCAGACATCCCTGAGAAATGGGAAACAAAGTGAACCCTTAATTGTCTCATTTTACCACCCTGAGAGTGCTTCCAGGCAATAATACAGGGAAGGCAGAACCCAAGTTTAGCCAGGCAGACCCCGTGTGTTAAGGAGATGGAGCTGGGGGTATGATGAGATCAAGGTGGCTAGAATGCACAGGTTGGAATCCCAGAGAAGAGAGAATTACACAGAGCAAACACACTGGAAGTCTGCAGAGAGTTCCCTTGAATATTTAGTTGAGAATTAATCTGCTCACTCCTGTGAAGTAACACCTAAGGGCTAGGGAAAGAAGCACCTAATGGAGAGAGGACGATACTTGGTGCTCACACAGGGCACCATTCCCATCAGCCACACTTGAAAACCTCATCATTTACAGGACAGCGGGCAGATTACTCAGAACCATCCTGCCCCGATAGCGGGAGCAAAGTCCTGGACTGAATACCTCTCTAGTTCTGCTTAAAAAGTCTTAAAAGCAAGACTTGAAAGGATTGAACTGTTTCTAAGGGACTTAATTGCTTCCCACAACAAAGCTCAATAAGATATATAGGAATACAAAAATGTGCAGCACCCAGCAGTTTAAAATTCACAATGTCTGGTATTCAATAAAAAAAAAAATTACCAAGCATGCAAAGAAGCAGAAAAACGCAACTCATAACGAGGAGAAGCATCTATCTAAAGTAATCCAAAAGTGACACAGATGTTGGAATTAGCAGATAAGAATAATAAAACTGTTATTACCACTATATTCTTTGTTCAAAAACTTAAGACATGGAAGATATTAAAAAAAGGCTCAAATTGGATTTGTAGAGATTGAAACTACAATATGTGACATTAAAGATACACTTGAAATTTATAGCCGACTTGACATTACTGAAGAAAAAAGATAGTGAGCTTGAAGTCAGCATAAGTTATACAGAGTGAAACACAGGGAGAAAAGAAAATTTATAAGGTGAGTGGCACATAGGATATAGAGGACAATTTCAGGAGGCCTAATATATGTGTTAATTTGAGTCCTTGACCAGGGAGGGAGAAGAAAGAGTATTTGGGGATATAATGACTAAAGCTTTCTCTTATTTTATGGAAAACATATAAATTCATGGATCAGAGAGTCTCAGTGAATCAATCCCAAACACACACACACACAAAACAACATGAAGAAAACTAAAGCAAGGCACACTGTAATCAAATTGTTAAAATGAGTGATAAACAAAGTTTTATGAAAAATAAATTTGACAAAAAAACACTAGTAAAATACAGACATTCTCTTTTACAGTTTCCCAAAGACCTGGAATATCTAGCTTAATGAAAGGCAGCTGGATTTTCATATTCATTTCTCTATTCGCACTTACAATGCTGTAAATCACGTAGCCTCTGGTCAAATGCAGTGTCAATTGCAAGTAAATGAGAGTGAAAAGACAAATGGCCTCACATTAAAATAATTTTGCCTAGTAGGCTCTTGTAAGAGGTGTAGGACCTCCAGAGGTTCCTGAACCAAGTCTTGAGAACCATTGTTCAAGTAATTATTCTGTTTTCTCTTTTTATTCCTGGGTGTAACTAAGATCCATGTACCTTAAGTCTTCATCATCATGTGGAAGTCTTTCATTTCTTTCCTACCTCTGTTCTTATCCCTACCCAGCCTTTCCCTAATCCCCATCTGCACCCCCACCAGAAAATGGCCCATTTTGCATTTAAAATAACCTTCGTTACTACTTATTCTTCGAAGTACCTTTCATAATTATCATCCCAGAGTGTTTTACCTTATTTCAAAGTTAAATACTGATGTATGTATGTAAGACAAAGGCTCACTTTAAAAATTATTGTTGAAAATCCATTAAATAGCTTGTTAATTGCTAAAACTTGGCACATGGACACTCAGAAGTCAAGTATCAACTTCTTTTGTTTCTCTATGCCTTTCATTTTTGGTCTTCCTGACTCTGGAACCATGTAGGCCAAACTATATTTACCAGAAGAGAAATTTAAGGAGATTTAAATTAAATAATTCTTCTGTTTCCCTGGAACATATGGCTAAATTTGGTATGTTAAATTAAATGCAAAAAAACCCTGTTGTACAAGGTTTCTGTGTAATAGATTCATATCCGACTCTCACAGTAAATTATGACTTTATGATGAGACAGTATATCTGCTGTGGTCACCACTATATTTTATGAGCCTAACACTGCCTTACAGAAAGTACAAAGCTCAGGAGATAAGTGCTTGAAGGAATGAATGGACTACATTATCCCATTTCATAGGTGTTAGTTTCTAGTTTAACTGATATTTTTTGACTCATTTCAATAGTTGTTATTTGCCTTAACTCAATTAGCCCTTACTAGGTGAAAACCATAGCACTTATACCATATACATGTGCTTCAGTTACTTTATTAAAAATATTTAGCTTCTAATAATCAAAGGTATATCTATCTTAATGATATGATCAGTGGTTAACTGGTAAGGAGCTGGGACTTCTAGATTTCTTTCTAGTCATTGCCATTATTATATCAGTATATCTGGTGTAAACAAGTGTTTTCTATCTTCCTTCACTGATGCAGCATTTATATAAATGCCTATTGGCTTGACGTTAAAAAATGGTCACTTTTTTTCAGAGGTGTGTATCAAAACAGCTAGGGAAACAAATATAAAGGAAAATAACCTTGTTCTACTTCAGTGACTTCAGTTGTAGTTATTACTATTAATAAATGTCATCTTTCCCAAGACAGTTTCTAGGAAAGAGCGAAAACAATTTTACTTGCATTTCCCTGGACATCTTAAATCATTTCAATCCCTCTTTTAGCTACACTGATGAAAAAAATGTTGATATGCTATCGACTTTTGCACCCATTAGCATGTAAAACCCCAAGAGTGAACAATCACATAGTAATTTGAATTTCTAACTTACATTAAGATTAGATCATGTTTATTGTTCTAACAAGTACAATATTGAAGACCCATGAAGAATTGACTCAAGAGATGTTAAAATTGATGGATTTTCTTTTGTTGAACATCTACACATTGGTAATCAGCAGGACAAGAAGAGGAAAAAGAAGACTTTCTTCAGTCTTTCATTGATACATGTACTGTCTATCTGGATTACATCTTTCTTAGGAGAGGAAATGTAGCCTTCTGAATATTAAAGGGTCCATTATTCACTTCTGCATTTACCAGGAAGAATTAGTGGTCTGGTATAACATCGTGTTAGGAATGGCAAAACTGAGTCTTTTAACTGGAGACCGCCATCTGCCTAATGTCTGCAGGTTCATTCATTTAAAAACCGACAATCTCCTTTTCTTTTCTTCTTGTTACTTGAATAACTTACAGAAATTCTGTAGATGCACACACACATACATTTCCCCCTGCCTTTCTTCCTTTTAATGGGAGCACGTAATTTAAAATGTTCTACACATTTTTGCGGCACCTGGGTGGCTCAGTTGGTTGAGGGTCCGACTTTGGCTCAGGTCATGATCTCATGGTCCATGCGTTACGGCCCTGCTTTGGGCTCTGTGCTGCCAGCTCAGAGCCTGGAGCCTGCTTCGGATTCTGTGTCTCCCTTTCCCTCTCTGCGCCTCCTCTGCTCTCTCTCAAAAATAAATGAAAACATTAAAGAAAATTAAAAAAAATTCTCTATACATTTTTAACATAGAGAATTTTTCACATCAGTACATAAAGAACAACTTCATATTTATATGGTAACTTATAACTTACGGGGTAATTTATTTAACTACAGAATTATCGCTGGACAAGTAGTTTATTTTCAAACTTGTATCTATTATAAACAATAATACAATGTGCTTTCTTAAGCATTTGTGAGTTTATTAACAAATAATATTTCTGGAAGTGTAAATGCTATAGTAATGGCTATATATTTATTTATAATTTTGGTAAATTCTGACAAATTGCAACCCCCTAAATACATCAAATTAATAGTTTTCAACAGTGCTTGAGCATGGCTGGTTCCATGCACACCTGTCATTACCTAAAAATTTTTCCTAATCTCTTGAGTGAAAAATTAATTTTATGCAAATTTAAATATTGATAGTTAGCATTTTAAAAATACTGTAATCCATTTACATTTCTTATTGCAAAGATTTCTATATCCTGTCATTCTTTATTTTCTTTCTTACTGATTTTTAAAAATGTATTTTATTTATTTCTGAGAGAGAGAGACAGCATGAGTGGGGGAGGGTCAGAGAGAGAAGGAGATACAGAATTGGAAGCAGGCCCCAGGCTCTGAGCTAGCTGTCAGCATAGAGCCTGACGCGGGGCTTGGGGCTCGAACCCATGAACCGTGTGATCATGCCCTGAGCCGAAGTCAGACGCTTAATCAAATGAGCCTCCCAGGTGCCCCCTCTTTCTTACTGATTTATAACAGCTCTATGTGTAAAGAAAGTTGACCCATTCTCTGTCCCGTGTGATATTATGAATTTGTTGATACATTTTGGTTTTGCTAATTTTTTCAGATTAATTAGTCATTTATATAATGACTTTTAGTTTTGTATTCTGCTTTAAGAAGTATCCAGCATTTTAATTTTTTTTTAATGTTTTATTTATTTCTAGGAGAGAGAGAGAGACAGCGTGAGCAGGGGAGGGTCAGAGAGAGAGGGAGTCACAGACTGAAACAGGCTCCAGGCTCTGAGCTGGCAGTCAGCACAGAGCCCGACGCGGGGCTCGAATCCACGAACCGCGAGATCGTGACCTAAGCGAAAGTCGGACGCTTAACCGACTAAGCCACCCAGGCGCCCCTGGCATTTTAAAAGTGTTTTTTTAAAAGCACTCATTTTGGGGACTCCTGGGTTGCTCAGTCGGTTAAGCATCTGCCTTGAGTTCAGAACATGATCTCATGGTTTATGGGTTTGAGCCCTGCATCTGACTCTGCACTGACAGCTCTGAGCCTGGAGCCTGCATCAGATTCTGTGTCTCCCTCTCTCTCTTTGTCTCTCTCCTTATTGTGCTCTCTCTCTCAAAAATAATTTTTAAAAACTTAAAAAAGAAAAAAACACTCCTTTGTTTCCTTTTTTCCCCCGTTTAAATCTTTAGGTAAAAGACTTATGTGCAGGCACAAAAATTGGAATCTAATTCATTTTCTCCAAAACTGGTTAACAGGTGCTTCGGCACTATATATTGAGTAATAATGTCTTCCTTCCATAGCACTTAGGTGTTGTTGAGAACTAATAACTATACAATACAATGCCTTAGCACCAATTTGATTTGATCTGATGGATTTGTGGGTGGTCCAGGGCACCTCTGTTTCACACAGCTAGGTCAGGGTGACTCTGCTGTATGTATTGCATGTGGTCTTAGAACCAGAGGAAAACTGGAATATGTTCCCTTGGTGGTGGTGAAAGCACTAGAGGAAAAGCAGCCACAGCTGATGCCTCTGACTTCTTAGCCTCTTAATTAGCACGCAGTGTCTTCTGACCACATTCTTTTGCCCAAGCAAGTTGGTTACATAGCAAGCCCCAATGTCAAGGGGGTTGGATATACATGTTGCCTCTGATGAGGCCAGCACAAAGGTGTGGATGTAGGAGGAGTGAAATATTGGGATCGGTAATTCAATCTGTGACATCCTCACTGATTTAAAAGCTGCCTTTGTCATATACTAATTTTCACAAGTAATTCAACCTGTTTCTGGACACAGTTTTCTTCACTGATGTATTTAAATCTTCCTGGGACAATACCAAGCTTATTCTTCTCAGTAGTGTTTTGCAGCTTTCTGTAGATTTGGAGTTAGGTTTTTCCTTTTCTGTTGCTATTTAGAATGGGAACTTCCAATGTGTACTCAGTCACCTAAGCATCCAAATCTTAATTTCTGCTCAGGTCATGATCCCAGGGTTGTGGGATCAAGCCCTGCTTCAGACTCCATGCTGATTGTGGAACCTGCTTGGATTCTCTATCTGTGTCCCTCTGCTGCTCATACATATGCACTTGCTCTCTTTCTTAAAAAAAAAATTAAAATGGGAACCTCCATTCTATTTACCAAGCAATTTTATGTAAAGAAAAATGCTCACTTATTGTGGTGAGTGCTTTGTAATGTATATACAATAATTGTCTTATCACTATGGATACACCTGAAAGTGATATATCAACTATACTTGAATGAAAAAAAAAACAAAACTTTCGTGATATTTCCTCCCCAAAAAAACAAAAAGCAAAGCTGTTTATTTTTATATATTAATTATCAAATACCTTGTTAAATCATCATACTGTATCATATAATCCTTCTGTGTATCCTCTTGAATAGTCTGGACACCCACTCATAAAGATAACTCTACATCTTGTTTTCTTCTCTGATTCATTCTTTTGGTTAATTGACTGACTAGTTCATCTAGGGCAGTATTAAGTAATTATGACACTAGGCACATTGTCTTTATTATGACTTTAGGGGAAATAAATACCTATTTGTTTTCAATTGTCAATTACTCTCAAAAATAGTTAAAATCCTAGTTATTTTTTTCCAGGATAGTTAATTCTAGAATCTTTGTATATTTCCTTTAAATTAACGACTGATGGTGAGGACACAGCACGACTCACATGGCAAGATACTGAAATTTGGTATTATCCACATTTTCTATTTTTCCTCAGTTTTAATGTGGTTTTTGTTTTATTATTTCCTTGTAGTTTCCTTGAAAGTTTCCTTAAATTTTGCATCTCTGACTTAGTAGTCCTAGTATTTCCATGAATATCACAGTGCTGGGTGGACAAAGTTGTTTTCCGAGTGAAACAACGAATGGATTGGTTAGTTTTGTGATAGAATTTGGACATTTTACTCGAGACTTTTATTCAGTACTCCTGATTTCATGCAACAGAAAGCCACCTTGATCCACCTTGCCCAGTATAGGAGGTTTATTGGAAAATACTAGGGTAATTCACAGATTGTGGGGAAGAGCTGACCCAGGAATCCCGGGACAGTTGCAAATACCTTAAAGCTGAGACCTTTGCAGAACTTTCTGTCTCACCCTCACTCTTGCCTCTCTTTGTGGTTTGGCTTCTTTCTCTTGCTGCAGATTGTCTGTTTTCCTATTGTATGGGTTTCCTGTCACCTGGCAACCATTTTTTTAAATCACTTTTCTTAGAGAGAATGTCTTCCCTCTGCCCGTATGCATATATTTCCAGCTCCGCTATGAAAAACCCTGCAGAAAGTTTCTCATTAGCCCAGTTTGGATCATTTGCCTCTTCTTGTAGCTGGAAATACTCTGTGGGACCGTGACGGCAGCTCCTAGTAGAGTCTGATAGTTGGAGTGGAGCAGTAGTAGTTTCCTCAGAAAAGGGAAGGCATGTTAGACAGAGCTTCAATGATAGGTGTCTAAAACAGCTGACTTGATTTATTCTTTTTTTCTTTTCTACCTTTCCCTTTAATCTATTTTCCCGTTTCTTCAGCATTTCCAACTGCCCACGCCCCCACATATGTACAATTACTGTACTATTTTGCTCTTCCCCTTTCTTGTCTTTGTCATTATCCCTCCATTTCTCTAAACAAGTTAAGATTAAGGTATGTTTTCTGCTGCAGGGTTGTAACCTATTTGCGTGAAAAAGCTGTAAGAAGAGTCAACCATGTGCAGATGACTGTATAATAGAGCACAGAAATTAGGATAAATGTGGCGGAGTTTTGAACCAGTGTGGCTGAGAAAACCACAAAGCCAAGAGACTTACTGATGGGATCAAACAATAAATTTTGGACATCTTCAGTATTCGCACTCAAGAGATGAGAAATAAATAACTTTTTGTTCCAGAAATTTCTTTAACTAATTTTATTTGAGATGTGACAGCAAAGTGCTGAGACTGTTGCTCTTTGCCCTCCCAATCCTTCTTTTTCTACATTAGGACCTTAACTGTAATTTAGATCAGTGCTTTTTTAGAGGAAGAATCTGAGGACCTGGTTGTCAACACCTCAGGCTTCACAGGAAGTTTGTGGTAGATGCCAGAGTAGAAAACAGAGCTTGGGACTCCCGTGTTCTGGCCAAGGTTTATGAGGAAGTGTGCTGGTGTCAAAAAAAGGGCAGACAGCTATGCTGTCAATGGACAAATTAAAGAAATTACCATTATGATTGGTAATGTTATCATTACTTGTATTCTTACCTACTGTTGACAAAAATACCTTGTGAAACAAAGAGTTTTAGTCATTTGAATATTTATGTGTAGATTTATTATTTATGTATTTCCTAAAAACCCATTTTAATGGGGAGAAAGCATAGAGAGAAAATACTAGGACATTCCCAAATACCTTCTAAATTCATACTTGGACAAATTGATTTTGTCTCAAATCATTTTATTATTGAGATGCTTTCTTCCTGGCAGCAGAGATGTTTGTCCTACAGCTGTGATTCAGTTATCACTGTTCTGGGCACTATTAAATAAGAGCATCTTTGTTTCATCTTTGTTTAAATTTATCTGTAATGTTACAATTAAACACACTTCTAACTATATACACATAATCTCATATCCATGCATATATATGTGTGTTCATAAAGGAAAGATAGAGAATACAGCATATGTATGCATGCATATATTGAAAGAACTTTCTGAGCTATTTGGGAAATTAGCTTTTTATATACATCTTGGGATTTTCATTTTATTTTTAAACTTTGTAGCGAATAAGACAGAATGGTATTAAAGGGAGATAACTGTTTTCCTGCTTCGAAGAAATGTAAAGAAGATCAGACACTTCAGCTCTAGGGGTTCTTCTTTTTTTAGGTCTTATGTGTGGGGCTTGTTGTGGTTATAAAATGGAGAGAGGCGGAGATGAGAAGGGATATTGAGGAAACAAGAGAAGGCTGAGAAAGGACTTTTCCCTCACTTCACATTATCCCTAGAAGTATTAGTGTTGCTAGAAAGAATATTTGTCCTTTGTTGCAGCATTATTATATGGAGCCCTGTGAGAGTTAGTGTTTTATTGAGCTAGGTTTCAAATAAATGATGATATTGTTTTTATGTCAAGGTAGGGTGAAATGATATATTAAATTTTAATGCCTTCATATGAGGCAAAGATCACCATTTAAGTAATACCTCCTCTCACATTAGTCTTTCAACTTCCTGACTCTCCCCACCTTTAAACATGTGTGTAGAAAAGAGTAAACGTTATGATTCTTCATCTGTTTTTCCCATCAACCCATTGTTTTGAAGTCATTTTTGTGCCCATGACTGATGGCATTTCATTAGCTGATAGTAGGGTTCCTCCAATTGCAGGCTCTTAGAAGAACAAGCCCTTCATATCCAGCCTTTTCTCAACTTAGAAGATAATTAATGAGATAGGAGGATAGAATAGAATTCCCATCACAGTTTTTCCTGATAGAATGTATTGTTTTATTTTCTTAGTAAAAGAATGGTAGTTGATACTACAAAGATATAGGCCACTCTTTTCTAGAGAGGCCACTTGCATATGGTCTGCATTGCTTTTGGCTTTTTAATGAGAATCTTTTTGGCATTTCCCAACATGGCAGACATTTATATTTACTTTAGTAGGAAAGAAATATAAGCCTAAGTGTATAAATATGCATTCTAATTCTAATATCTAGGACACACAAAAAGTAGATGTTAAGGCCTTTGCTGTATATAGTCTGGAGAAAGAAGGGACACAGCCATAAAACTAGTATAGAAAATAAAGCACTGTGTTTCCAAGTTCTGATATTTGTAATATAAATGATCATTTATAGACTCCTTTATAAACTCAAATATAGGAGGTTGGAGAGGAATGACTTTGTGACTAAGAAGACTCTTACCTGTTTTCTGAAATACAGTTGACTAAATTATTTTCTCCCAAGACTTATCATTGCAGGGTACAATACATCTAGTCTAATAATATCATTTTAAGTCACCTCAAACTGACTCATCTGATGAAATAGTGATAATTCAGTTCTTAGGTGGCAGGAGGCTTTGGTAGTAACTGGATACCTTCCAAACCAAGAGGCAGAATTATTCACTTTTATGTCTTAATACAGACATAAGGAATATATCCCTCATATGTATAAGAATGTGTATGGTAGTGCTTTTGTTGAAGGATTCTTTGAGAGTAGGGAGGAAGTGAATGATGGGACACGGGACTTCAGCTCTGAGATCCTTTCCTTTTTGTGTTAGTACTTCCGGGTGGGATTGCAATAGAGGCTCAACAGACAAAGCTGTTTGTACTAATTAAAGGATTTTTAGTTTGGAGGATTTTAATTTATTTGCCTTTTTATTTAAATATCATATTGATATAAGTGGATAAACAAAAGCGTGAATCAGGACTTTATATGTTCATTTTCTGAACAGAAGAGGTCAGCCATGAAAAAACATGAACTAATGTGTTTGCAGTATATTCTCTTCAAGTTGGGAACAGCTCCATGGGTAGCTACAGAGTGTAGGTAAACAGGACTGAGTTTTTTACTGAATAGACTTAATTTTATCCCTCTGTCACTTGTATCTTTTCTCCCATGGAGTTAACTCTACCTCATTTCCCCCATTTGTGATTTTAAAATGTTAAGCTTAAAAAGAAAAATTTTGGATTTGTACTAAGCAATTTACAAACTAGAAATCTAATGAGCTAAGGCAATTTTACTTATAAGTTGTCTGTGCTTAAAAAATTCAGCAGGGGCGCCTGGGTGGCTCAGTCAGTTCAGCATCTGACTTTGGTTCAGATCACGATCTCACAGTTTGTGAGTTTGAGCCCTGTGTCGGGCTCTATGCTGATAGCTCAGAGCCTGGAGCCCCCTTCAGATACTGTGTTGCCCTCTCTCTCTCTGACCCTCTCCCACTTGTGCATTCTCTCTCTCTCTCTCTCTCAAATAAATAAATAAATATTAAAAAATATTTCAGCAGATGCATTTAAGGTTAAATACAATCACATTGAAATTCAATTTGATTTTTCAAACTGTGTACTCTTACCATGTAACATATATTTGAAGATATCACTTATTTTTTAATGTTTTTTTAAATTTATTTTTGAGAGAGAGATAGAGACAGCATGAGCAGGGAAGGGTCAGAGAAAGAGGGAGACACAGAATCTAAAGACAGGCTCCAGGCTCTGAGCTGTCAGCACAGAGCCCGACGTGGGGCTTGAACCCACGAACCGTGAGATCATGACCTGAGCTGAAGTCGGACGCTTAACCGACTGAGCCACCCAGGCACCCCTGAAGATATCACTTACTAAGCTATATGGAACATTCATTATTCATGTAGACAATCATAGCATAGGTAGCACTGAATTGAAAAGAAGCCATTGGTAATTTTCTGTTCATCATCTCTTGCTGTCACTTCTTTTTGTGCCATGGGGCTGTGGGTGTCAAGCTTCAATGTGTAGATGAGTCATCGGGAGAAGCTTGTCTGAAGTGATGATTCCTTGGCTCCTTCTCCAGAAGGTCTATTTCAGGAGGTTTTGAGGTAGAACTTCAGATTCTACATTTTGAAGAAAGTCTCCCTTCCCCCCAGGTGATTTTAATGCTGCTAAACCATTGGTCTAGCTTTGGGAAGCATGGTTATAGAATTTCCTCAAGGATTGTTATCTGGGCAATTCCACGTGTTTTCCATTTCTTCTTCTAAATTGAATTCAGGTTTATTGGCCTGTAATTCTCTGGTTCATCTCTTGTTCCACACGTAAATTTGGCAATTAAAAGCAGTACATTTTTTACCTTCTACTCTGCACTTTGATGCTTACATGGATTTGATTTCTTATACTCTTCCTTACATAGGGTGTCTGGGCAAGAGGAGGAAAAATTATTTTAAGGCTATTATGAGTTTTAACCGAATGTACTCAAAAGGCTCTTATCACAATTTTTTTCTTCAGTTCTCCTAATTGTGACCTGGCTTGCTCCCCTTCTCTCTTTACCTGCTAATCACTTTGAACAGACACACTCAGGGATAAGTTAGCTCCTGTCTTTACTTTATTTACCCATCATTTTCCTTTTTCTCTATCCATTTTAGTAGGCCTAGATTTTTGCTTTGTGTACAACTGAACTTAGTGAATTCACTTGCATATGTAAGTGTAATGTTTGCATTGAATATCTTTTCTCCAGTTGTCATCTTCATAGACATAGCTCCTTTACCTTGAAAAATAGCCAGTATTTATTGAGCACTTTGTAAATGTGCCAGACATTGTACTCAATATTATATATATATATAACCTCGTTCCATTTTTAACTCTCTGAGAGGTATAAAATATTATTGCCATACTCATCTTATGAACAAGAAAACTGAGATCATTTAGAATTTGAAAAACTGGCCTAACTAAAGTCTTGCAACTAATAAGTGTGAAAGCTGGGAATTAATTCCAGATAGTCTTAACTCCAGAGGACTCTCAGCAACCCTGCACAACACTTGTAGTAATAAGCTGGGGTGGACTCTCCTTCTTGACTCAACCAAGGCCCTCGCTGGCAGAGCACCACCAAGTCTTTCAGGAAGATATGCCATCATTCTTTTTTCTTTAATGGGCAAGTCTTTAAGCCATCCTGACCTTTGGGGTAGGCCATATTCAGAGATCTCATTTCTGTGGTTACTTGAAATAATTTATGCAGCTTTATTCTCTCCAGTACTCACAAAGCACTGTTCTCAGGTCTCAGAGACTTTCTTGGTGATTACAGAGAGGTTGAGTTTGGGAAAAGCACAGAATAAAGGATTTCTTTTCCAGATTTTGGCACTTCTTCATTAGAACACTCTGCAGTCTTCCATTAAGAGTAACCACTGTTAACGGCAGGGCCCATGCCCACCATATTGCCTTTACCAGTCTTCCCTTCCCGATTACCTTTGGGGATCACCTTTTCAGACTTGAGGATGCATGTACAGTGTCAGGCTCATGTAGGTAGTTTTATAGGAGCCAATCCTTTGGACAAAGTTATATCTTAGCTAATCTATAAAAAATATAACCATGCAATATTAAACTATTGAAATTCCAGTAAATACCATATGAACCATTGTGCAGTATTGGTGAGAATGTAAATTAGTACATCCACTGTGGAAAACAGTATGGAGGTTCCTCAAAAAATAAAAAATAGAATTACCATATGATCCAGTAATTTCACTGCTGGGTATTTACCAAGGGAAGATGAAAATACCAGTTTGAAAGATATTTGGGTCCTCTGTCTATTGTAGCATTTTTATAATAGCCAAGATATGGAAAAAACCCAAGTGTTTATAAATAGATGAATAGATAAAAAGAATGTAGTGTATATATATATAAAAAGAAATATTAGTCAGCCATAAAAAAAGAATATCTTGCCATTTGCAACAACATAGATGGACCTAGAAGATGGACCTAATAGTAAGTGAAATAAATCAGAGAAAGGCAAATGTGGAATTAAGAAACAAAATGAATAAAGAAAAAAAAAAGAGACAAACAGACTCTTAGATACAGAGAACAAACTGGTGATTGCCAGAGAGGAGGTGTGTAGGGGAATAGTTAAAATCGATAAAGGGGATTAAGAATGTATTTATTTTGACAAGGATTAAGAAATATATAGAATTTTTGAATCATTATATTGTACACCCAAAACTAATATAACATTGTATGTTAATTATATTTGAATAAAAATAATTTAAATCCCAGTATTGAATAAGATAATCTATCATTTCTTTATAATAAATCTACAGAAAATTTATTTTTAACTTTAAAATAATGGTTTTACTCTTACTTGTCACAGACAGTAACTTACTTTGAACTTATTCCGTTTTTAAAGAAAAATGTTACAACTTTCTCATTAGTAGTAAACGTGGTTGTAGGCACTACTTTAAATCAGTTTTCACTTCATTTCACATGCCCTAGAATTTTTGAGGTAGATTAATATTCTCATCCCACTTTTTATTCCAGCAGAGTGTCTGAGTATTAATAGAAGCTAAACAAATGACCGTTGAATGATGGACACTAGAGAAATTTGAGGTGGGAAACAATGCTGGATGATAACCATACTCTTGGTATTTTATTCAATACNAAAGGTTTTATTTGATGTTTCTGTTTTTTTCTTCTTTGGTGTGCCTGCTATGGTACTGTTTTATATCTTGTTAGAGAAAAATGGTACAGTACAAGGTTCATGATAATATCATCTGCATATAAAAATATATCCTGTAAAAGCAGTGTATTACCATCTGTGCTTCGCTTATAATTTCCAAAGAAATTACTACACAATTTCCAGAATTACCTTACATCTTTAACCGACATGTGTTTTATGAAAACAGATTAAGGGTTGGAGAACATTTCTGATTTCTTTCCAGAAACCACCATGTTTATTAGATTTGAGGAGTAATTTGAAAAAAAATAAGGCATTTTAAAATATATTTCTTTGATAGACTCAGCCCCTTTGGAAAATTGAGATCATTACTCAAATAATGCTTAATTTAAATTGCTCTTTTAAGGTATAAAATATGTTCTCTGTAGCACAAAGTTTTCTCTGAAGAGTGTATGAACACAGGGTTTATGGGGCTCTGTCAAATCTATGGGTGTATCACCTTTCTCTTTCCATTCCGTTTTATCTTCTTCAGTTTCTTATGTAATGGATTATTGCTGCTAGTAGAAGTTTTCACTTGAAATGGTTGGGTTTTGCTCAGCTGTTATTTTCCTTCCCGGGTCTTTGGGGAAGCTACATTCTGGATTCCAGGGATAAGCAATCAAGTATTTGATTATTGATGGAAAATTGAAACTCAGTGTGAAGCATATCTTCCAAATGAGAAGAGACTAATTTTAAGTCCAGGAGGACATGTGAAAGCAGTGTGCGCCCTTATTAATTACTACTCACATCTGTGAGTTAGGATGAGGTTTGATTCCTGCATCCTTCATGCCACGTCCAAGAGCGTGCATGATATTTTGTATGAGAAGGGATTTTTGCAACACTAATCCCTTGAAAATCTGAATTGAGATTAAGTGGATGTTTCTCTCCTGTATTTCATTGTTAATAGTGAAAATGTTAGGTCCAATGAAAAGAAACACAAACCAACACACACATACACACACACGCACATACAGACGTAGCTTAATCATCATTTTGTGCCTCCTGGTCAGTAGGGATTTCAATTCTGGATGTTGATTTAGGGGACTGTGACTCCCAGAACCCCTGTGATTGTTAAGAAAGCTTATCGTGTGCATGTACATTGGGCATTTGGAAAAGGACTCTAAGGTTTGCTTTGTTAACAGACTATTGGGATTTATAAAGCCCCTAGGCATAAAAATATTTATTTAAAAACATTTTATTATCCTTTTCTTTTAGATAGAGAGCAGGGGATGGGCAGAGGCATAGGGGGAGAGAATCTTAAACAGGCTCTATGCCCAGTGAAGAGCCTGATGCGGGGCTTGATCTCACAACCGTGAGATCATAACGTGAGCTGATATCAAGTGTCAGTCACTTAACTGAGCCATCCAGGCGCCCCAACATAAAAATCTTTAAAAATACAAATATCTTCGTATAGCAATTATAGTAACTTTCCATTTATGCTGCTAAATGACTATAAATAGCAATCTGATGCTTGTCTAGTTTTGAAGTGTTTTACATTGGGCTTCAGACTTCTATTTATTTTTCCTTTTCTTATCAAATTAGAGAGTGACTAAAAAAGTGTCTGACATAGAATAGTAATAGTTGTCCATCAAACATTGGCTAATAGGATTTGGAATAACTAGGAATGATTTGTATGAAGAGGGAAGATCAAGAGGGAGCATGCGCTGGCCAGAGTTTAAATTCTAACTTCACTCTATGTGTTCTTGGACAAATTGCTTAAACATGCTGCATTATTTCGCTTTTCAGAAAAGAAAAGAAAAAGACAAAGACCAAAGAAATTACCTGTTTTATAGGTAATAGAATAATAGGATTTATCTCACTGAGTTTGAAGGGTTGAATGAAATATAAAAAAAGATATAGTATGTACTGTAATGTATTTCCAATGTACCTGTGTTATATGTTTTTCGAATTTAAAGAAAATGGATGATGCTCACTTTTAAAGGCAATAGATTAAAATTGTTTAAAAAGTGCTTATTCTTATGGACATTTAAATTCCAATGTTATTTGGAAAAAAAAAAGCTAACTAGAGTTTGTTACTCTAACATATTTTTAATTGATAATGGGTTTGATTATATAGGGGCTCATTTCCAGTTCACAGCTACTTTATTTTATTTTTAAGTTTATTTATTTATTTTCAGAGAGAGACACTTTGAAGCAGGGATCCTGACATGAGGCTGGAACTCAGGAACCATGAAATCATGACCTGAGCTGAAGTCAAGAGTCAGAGACCTAACCACTGAGCCACCCAGGCACCCGCAAGACTACTTTAAACCTCCATCAATCATCAACTTTTAGAGTTGTCTTTTTTAAAAAAGTAGGTAGTTTTGAGAAGGAGGAATAGCTTAGATCACTACCTGCCACATAAGTAGAAAGGGAAAACTGTAGAGAGAGAAAATAGTAAGACATAAAAATAAATTCTTAGAATCTAGAAATTTTTGTTTAGTTGTCTTACCTAATTCTCTTTTGTATTTACTAAAATCATCTGTGGTGTACTAAGTGTTGATAGTGATATAACTAAAATTAAAAGTGTGATATTTCATTTAATTTTAATTTTTTAAATATTTATTTATTTTTGAGAAAGAGAGAGAGTGAGCAGGGAAGGGGCAGAGAGAGAGGGAGAGAGCGAGAATCCCAAGCAGGCTCTGCACTGTCAGCATGGAGCCAGATGTGGAGCTCGAATTCACAAACTCTAAGATCATAATCTGAGCCGAAACCAAGAGTTGGACGCTTAACCAACTGAGCCACCCAGGCTCCCCAGCATTTCATTAATTTTAAAGTTTTATATTTGTCGTTTCCAAAGCCAAGTGTTCATTACCTGGTATTCATAGACCTCTAGAGGGCTAAATAGATAGATAGCAGGGCACTGTGAACTCCCTGAAGTCATATGCAGCATTTACATGTCTCTATTTTCCAGAATCTCCAGATTCTCAGTGAAGTTCAAAACCCACCATCAGCCAGGAGTTAAAACTGCTGTCACTGTGTGTTACTATTTTTTTTGAATGGAGTAAACTAAAACTCAAAAGTTTTAAACTAAAACTAAACAGAATTAAAAAGCTGACATCTTTATTTTTAATTTATAAATAAAGTTTCTTATTAAGTACTAACCTTTAAAAAATGTTTCTGTGGATATATGATGGTGGTGTTTGGATTAAATAATGATTATAGATTCTGTATTTAATCTTTTATAAGTAAAAACCTAAGTGAAGGAAAACTGTTTAGTTATCCAAATGATAAATACAACCTATTTCATTAAGACCTCGTGATCTTTTATAACTTAAAGATTTATCTTTTCTGTTACATATTTAACTTTCTAATATTTATTGATGAAAAAGTCCTTTTAACTGCCAATTTGGGTACATAACAGCTAGTATTATATCAAGACTGCTTGAGATAGAATAGTATCTTCACCCAATGCCGAGGGATCCTCAGCTGGTGTTCACAGAACCCTAGAGTTGGCTGCATGGATATCAAGGTGCTGTGAACTCTCTGATGTCAAATGAAGTGTTTGTATCTGAGTGTACTCTTAGGGTCTTTTCTTCAGATTCTTTCTTAAAATTTTTTAATGTTTTATTTATTTTTGATAGAGAGAGAGAGAGCATGAGCAGGGGAGGGGCAGAGAAAGAGAGAGACAGAATCCGAAGACAGGCTTCAGGCTCTGAGCTGTCAGCACAGAGCCCGACGCAGGGCTCAAACCCATGAGCTGTGAGATCATGACCTAAGTTGAAGTCGGACGCTCAACCTACTGAGCCTCCCAGGTGCCCCCTTTTCTTCAGATTCTTAAGGGGCTCCATGACCACCCCCACATCAGCTAAGAGTTAAAACTACTGATACTCTGGCCTAACATTTAAAAAAAGAGTTAACAATTAAACTGTAGAGTTTCTTTTTTTTTTATGTTTTATTTATTTCTAGGAGAGAGAGAGAGACAGCGCGTGCAGGGGAGGGTCAGAGAGAGAGGGAGACACAGAATCTGAAGCAGGCTCCAGGCTCTGAGCTGGCAGTCAGCACAAAGCCCGACGCGGGGCTCGAACCCACGAACCGCGAGATCATGACCTAAGCGAAAGTCGGACGCTTAACCGACTAAGCCACCCAGGCGCCCCTAAACTGTAAGAGTTTCAAAGGATTTTGCTAGCTTCTAACTTATAAATATAATTTCTTATTAAATGTTAATCTTTTCAACAAAGCAGGTAATTCTTTGGAATAATTCTTAATTCCAAAATTCTTAATAACTATTGATTTTGGCTTTCAAAATAGTATTTTCAGGAGGCAGCATCCATTGTGCAGTAGAATGAGAATGTGCTTTATATCCAGACAGATCTAAGTTAACAATAACACCTCCTCAAAATACCAGCTGTGTATAGCTTTAAGGAAATGATTAGTATTTCTGAGTCTCAATGTCTTTGTGTATAAAACAAGACAAAAATGCTTACCTAGTACTGCTAGTATGAAGATTAAATATATTTGTAAAGCATTTAGTAAACACCAAGTTTCAAAATGGTAACTGTTATTCACACACACACACACACACACACACACACACACACACACACACACCTGGTGTCTTTTGAAAATACGATTCGGTGTTTTTATTTTTCTCTCATATTTCCATTTTTAATCATTTTCCCTAACTATTAACTTGAAATAAAATATGTTATCAATGATTATTCTCTAAAAATCTAGGCTTTGCCATCCCTTGGACTTGGACTTTTTATTCTCACCTTTAGCTTTTATTCATTTGTTCACTGCAAGTATATTTTTCTACTTAATGAGAAACTTAGTTTGCTGCTGTCATGGTTTTGATAAGTGCCTGCTTCTCTGCCTGTCTCCATTAAGACACTAAGTTTGCTTTTTGATGTCTAGTGAAAGCAGGGAATAAATAGATTCTTTGACTAGACCTCTGAAATGGCTGTCCAGGGCATAAAATCTTCCTGTAGAAAGGAAGGTCTTTCTAGTTTACTTCTTTTCTTATAGCTCCTTATAGCTTTGGTAGTAGCTACTGGTTTGGGCATACAGCAGTACTTCTAGGTTAATTAAGGGCTTGAAAACATTTCAGCCACATCTAGAATAGAACATACTCTTAACTCCCTATTTTTCTTTAAAAAATTACCTGATTTTTGAACAGACATGAAATGCCAAATTAAACAAGATTTTAGTCTTTGGGATTGGATAATCATTTCAATTGTTGAATATTTAGGGGAAATTTCCCCTATCATGAGTGTGAAAACAAAAGATGGGTAAAGTTATATCCATCTTTGGGGCATCTGAATGGTTCAGTTGGTTAAGTGTCCGACTCTTGATTTCAGCTTAGGTCATGATCTTTAAGGTTCATGATTGGAGCCTTGATTCGGGCTCCATGCTGAATGTACGGAGCCTGCTTGTGATTCTTTCTCTCCCAATCTCTCTGCCCCTGCTCCACTTGTGTTCTTGTGTTCTCTCTCTCTCTCAAAATAAATAAACGTAATACACACACACAAACACACACGTATATCCAGTTTAGTTTATGATTACTTTTGTGTTTGCTTTTGTCTTTCAGAAGGTTGCAAGCAAGTCAGGTGTCATAGTTTGGTGAACACCATTCCTGGTTTCTTTATCAGTTTGGAATGGTGTTTAGGTTTAATGTGAAATGAATCAGAAATTCTCATCCCTCCATTGCCACTTTCTGCCTTATAGTATTGTGGATTCTAATGCCTTTTGAGAAAACTGTTCCTTACAAGTGAGGTGGAACTTAGTGAGCTGTTGTTGGATAACTAAATTTAGTATGTGTCTATAAGGTCATAAAACCCTTGCTGTAGAAATTATTTACAGATGGAAAAACCTTAGAGGACTGTAGACTGGCGGTCAGAAGAAAATTCTGGGATTATATAGTCCATTTTGTTTTCATTGTTCAGGGGAGGAAATCACAGTTGAAAAGGTCATAGATTTTCTTAATTGCATGGCTATTCAATGGAAATTTCTAAGCCAACAGAGCTCTTTCCATTTTACCATATAGCACAAAGCAATTTTTCTCTCTACATACGCATCATAGGATGGCATGAGCTGATCCATGGTGCAGCTCTGTACACTATATAGTCAATCCTCATTTCATGGATTCCATATTTGTGAATTTACCTACTTGCTGTAATTTATTTGTAAGTTCAAAATTAATGACATTTTCCTGGTCATTTGCAGACATGCACAGAGAAGCGAAGAGCAGGTGTCACTGAAATGCACATTCACAGCTGAGGCCAAACGAGGCAGCCCCCTGCCTTCTTGTGGGGCTGTCATACAGAGATGACCATAGGATAGAGATGGCGGGTGCAGCGGGGCACAGTGCAGGAGGCTGCAGTTCAGCTGGATGGTTTGAATCCCACCTCTGGCACCTGCTAGTGGAGTGGCTTCCAGCAAGTCACTTAACACTTCGGAATCTTGTTTTCTCTGCTGTAAATTAAAGAAGATGAAATTTACCAATCTGAATTGTTTTTAGGATTTGAGATTTTCTAGGTGAGGAGTGTGTGCATGTGTGTATTTCTTCCTGGAACTGTGATTCAATATTCTGTAATTCGTGTTGACGGTGACTTTCATCTATCGTAACAAGAAATGATTATTTAAAATTTTTTAATGTTGATTTATATCTGAGAGAGAGAGGGAGAGAGAGAGAGAGAGAGAGAGAGAGAGAGAGAAAGCGAGCACGAGTGGGGGAGGGACAGAGAGAGAGGGAGACACAGGATCTGAAGCAGGCTCCAGGCTGAGCTGTCAGCACAGAGCCTGATGCAGGGCTTGAACTCACGAGCTGTGAGATCATGACCTGAGCTGAAGTTGGATGCTTAACCAACAGAGCCACCCAGGTGCCCCAAGAAATGACTATTTTCAAGTGAGATCTAAAACAAATGTTTTGTGTGAGATAACCAGCATTATTGCAGAGGTACTTCCTATGTGAGTGTATACATGTGATGTGCATATATTTCATTTGTTCAAGCTTTTGAAATCTGTTGCTCTTTTATTTTCTCCCTGACAACAGACCTTTGATGTGAGAATTGTTTGATGACATGCTTGTGGGTTAACCACATGTGCTATTACAACTATTTTCTATTTTGCTTGCCTTTTACAATGGCTTTTAAAAACGTTTTCCCTGGTGAGCAATATAGAAATTTTAGAAATATGAAAACATATAAAGAAAACAAAAGTGACCCATGTTCCTCTGACCAATGGAATTTTCCTTTAAATCTTTTTTCTCCATGATCTGTTACCACTCTGATTCACTCCTCTGGTGTGCTTCTCTTCCTGTGCAAGGTGTATCATCTGATTGGAATGTTCCCCCATCCCTGTCTCTCAGTTGTCTGATTAGCTCATACTTGTTGTCAGGCATTAGCTTGAGTCTCTCTGTCCCCACCTCCCACTATTTGCAAGAAAGGCCCTACCTCTTCTTTACTCACAAATCGAAATGGTCTGTTTTTTTGTGTGAATCTTTCCTGTAAGAGACCTGTGAGGTCTCCCATGTGTCCTGGTGAGGACAGGATTTTTCATGCCCTCTTTTTTTTTTCTTCCCAGAAGGTGTCCAATAACTATTTTGTTGAATGAAAGGATAAATGAGTGTGAGTAAATCAATTAGAGACTAGCAAATGAATAAATGCATTTTCATCCCCATCTCTATTATTTCCATGAGTTAAGTCCTAGATTATGGAATTACTAAGTGAAAATCTATGGGCATTTTAAAGTTCTCGACACATAATAAATATTGCTCTTTCCAAAGTTTGTACCAATTTATTCTCCCAACAGGGGGATGAGAATTTCTATCTTACTGCATCTTCATCAACATCAATTTTTATATTAGAAAAAATTTTTGCCTATTTTTGAAGTGAAAAAAAAATGGACTCTTCACTGTTTTAACTTGCAACATCATTGCCCTCTGAAGATGCCAATTAGTGGCGAGTGGCTGCTCCACAACTATGTGATGATGGACTATATTTGGGGGATATCTTTAATCACCCTTCTATATGATGATAAGTAGGCCTCAGGATGTTCAAGCGTTGTCTGAAATACTTGGTGCCAACCACCTAATGTCATCTGATATATCACCTGGTACTATGGCCTTTCAACAACAACAACAAAAATGTGATATCTTGCAAGGTGTGCATTAATTGCTGCCATTTCCTAATTGCATTTGGAAAAACCATGTTTTATAGAATTTCAGAGATGTGTTTATTGTGCCTGTGCCAAAGCTGAAGGGAATTGCCGTTACTACTGGGATGACTACATGAGATGTTTTAACCACTAAATATGTATCATGTTTGTTGATGATAGGTACATGATCACCGTATGTCACATTCAACAGATTTGTGACTCAAAAGCAAATGAGGCTTTGAGTCGGTACTGGCAAAATGGTGTGTCTAACATTCACTTGTAGGCAACTTCAGAACTATTATTTGGTCATGAAATCAACAGCTGCATTTGTTTAAATTGTTTTGTTTGAAATGTATGAATATCACCACTGGTTCAAGGAGTCCAGTCAGACTCTGGAATTTATTCTAGATGTTATTCTGACTCTTACTGTTTAAATGATCTTAGAGAAATCATGGAACGTTTTTGAACCTCAGTTTTCTGATCTGTAAAATAAGATTAATATTGGTGCCTGTCTCACTGTTTTTTGTGATGGTAACAGAAAAAAATGTCTGATCAGTCAAAGCTTTCGGCACCTTATCTGTTACATAGGAAGTGATCAGTAAATATTAGCTGCTGCCCAATCCCTTGGATAGTGTCTAGTGCATAATACGTATGCAGTAAATTATTTGGTGAAAGATTGTGCTTTTTCAACAAATATTTGCGGGCCCTACAATTCATTTATGCATTGTGTATCCATTATTTTATTCAACAAATAGCAGTGGTGGTCAATAGCATGGAGACTAGAGGAGTAGAATGTATCAAAACTGAGTGGGTCTCTGCTTTGTGCAACAGGTTGAATGACAGTGACATTCCCTGAGATAGATAACACTGGAAGAGAACAAGTTTAGAGAAGAAAATCAGAAATTTGATTTGGAATGTGGAGTTTGATAAGAAAGCAATCTAAAATACTTATTTAAGCTCAATGAAAAGTTTTGACTAGACTAGAGAGAGAGAGAGAGAGAGAGAAAGCTACCTATAAGGGAAGGAGAAAGTATAATATAAAAATAGCAGAGGACCTAGAGGGGAGCCTTCTGGGGGCTGTTATACTGAGTGGCTTTGTGTGTGCAGATGAATATACAAAGGCAGCACCCAGGGTACCAGGGTGGCTCAGTCAGTTAAGCGTCCAGCTCTTAGTTTCATCTTCAGTCATGATCTCATGGTTCATGAGATCTAGCCCTGAGTAGGGCTGTGCACTGCCAGCTTGGTTTTCTCCTCCCTACCCCAGTCCCCAACTCTTCTGAATGCATGCTCTCTCTCTCTCTCTCTCAAAATTAATAAATAAAACTTAAAAGAAAAAAAGAAGAAAAGCAAAGGAGTACCTGGAGGGAAAAGAGGAAAGCAAGGAGTGTACTGAGCCAGAGAAGTGAGGGGAGAGTCTGTTGAGGAAGAAGTGGGAAACAGTTCAGGATGTCATTGAGAAGTGAAAAGAGCTCATTGAGTTCATCAGCACAGACCCCTACTGCTCAGTGACTGACAACATCTTGGAAAAATGGTGACACTTGAATCCTGATTGGAGTGAGTGAGGAGTAAGCATTTGGTGAGAAAAGAGGTACATGGGCATAGAGAGCTGGCTTTGAAGAGAAAGAGGAGGGGTCTCCCTGGAGGAGGAGGAGATGACAGATGGTTCTACATTTTAAGTGGCAGATGACTGACTGAGTTATGTTTAAAAGCCGTCGGAACAAATTCTGGAGTTGGATAGTGGTGATATTGTAACTGCCACTGATTTGTATGCTTACAAATGGTTAAAATGGTAATTGTAAGTGGGGCGCCTGGGTGTCTCAGTCAGTTAAGCATCCAACTTTGGGACAGGTCACGATCTTACAGATTGCAAGTTCGAGCCCCGAGTTGGGCTCTGTGCTGACAGCCCAGAGCCTGGAGCCTGTTTCAGATTCTCTGTCTCTGCCTCTCTCTGCTCCCCCCACTGTTTGCACTCTATATCTCTCTCAAAAATAAATAAACATTAAAAAATGGTAATTGTATGTTGGGTCTATTGTCCACAATAATACAGTTTTTAAAAAGAAAAAAGAAAAAAAAAATCATTGGAAGTATCCAGTCAAGAGGGAGAAGTGACATACACAATAAAGAGATAATCCAAAATTTTTATCTACCAATAATGCAGGAAGGGGATGGGATATAACACGGTTAGAAGGATCTGCTTTAGAAGAAACAGCTCATCTTTCATAAGTAAGTGAGAAAATGTAGGACTTTTCATGGGGTAGCCTCTGTGAATTTTATTGTTTAAAAGGCCTTGGGGATAAGGTAAAATGATGAGAAAGATAAAACACAGTGCTTGTCCTTCTGGGAACTTACAGTCTGTCAGGGAGACAGACAATTAAATAAGAAATAACAATAACATATGCTAAGTGCTGTTGTAGGGAAAATAAACCACTTATGGGAGCCTATTAACAAGGGCACATAATAGAGATTATTAAGAATCAGTGAAGTTTACTTTGAGGAAATAACATTTAAGTTGTAGCCTCATGGCTAAGTAGGAATTAACCAGGGGGGAACAAGGAGGAAAGAGTGCTTCTGACAGAGAGAGGGGAAAAAAGCGAGGAGAATAGGAAGTAGCTTGGGAGGAGGAAGAGGGAGTCTGAAGCATGAAGGAAGGAACTACCTCTGGCTCATAGTTGGCTGGAGTAGAATTATTTTAGGAAGTATTGATGCAAAACTTGAACTGGAGAGAGCAGCCAGTTGAGCACATGGTGAGTAATGGCACCCAGCAGCATTCTTCTGGCTGGCCATTTCCACTGCATGCCTGTCGTCTGCTTTTCAGAAGTACTTTCCAGTGTTTCCAGACCACAGTGCTGGTATTGACATTGGTTTTCCAGGAGACAACAAAAGGGAAAGAGGACTGAATTGAGGAAGCAGCAGAACTGCATCTAGTACTGACTCTCCCACTCAGGGTTTGGAAGGCCTTGGATAAGTTATTTAACCTCTCAACGTCAGTATCATTGTTGTAAATGGAAAGAATTAAGTGAGATGATTCTTTAGCTCCTTCTAAATAAACAATTTATAACTGTTACTGTTATTACAGGCTAGATATGCACTTATTCAGCAAGCACCATATTGATAGTAAAAGCCAAATGTTGACAGAAACTATTCAAAAGCTGTTTACCCCTGACTCTACACCTGACTCTACATCTCTGATACATGAACAGCATCCTTGGTAAAAGCTGTTAGACTGGTGTGATAAAACATTGCCTCCTATATTTTGAGAGGTAATAGCCAGTCCTGGGGTGCCCTGGGGAACAGAGCTGGTACCTTTTGCCATTTCTGGTTACTTTCATTAAAACAGTTGAAGAAAAATAATATCTTAATGGTGTCCTCAAGTAAGTTTTCTGACAAAATACTGCCTGTGGGCAAAAATGGATGCTGCTTTGGAACAGGTGATTTATGAAAATCTATGCATTTACTGTTAACAGTTATCATTAACTGTTTCAACATTTATTTCCATGCTGAAATGCAAAATTGTTAGTACCATATCATGCTTTGAAAAATATGATAACACTCTGCTTTAGTAGTGGTAATGTATATGAAAAAAATAATAAAGAAGGAAAGAAATATTAGCAAAGGAGGCATATGGGTAACATGGTTTCATGTACATTGATTTGGCCTCCATTATGATCAAATCCAATCTCATCTTGACTCTGATATCTTTCATGTTCCACAGTTAAATGGAACCAGTGGAACTCCAGTGAAGAGGAATATTTATGCTGTTTATTAAATGATTTACCTCATTGTACCCAGAATCTATTGCCAATCAAGTCAGGACCAGAGCTGTATATGAGAGATGCTTAGTGATTAAAGGTGATATATGGATGCCATTATATCACAATTTCATACAGATACTACATAATTTAAATCCTTTCTTACAGAAAAAAAGAAAACCGTAGAATATTGCCTTAAATTTGTATTAAATAAATACAAATTTAAACGTAAGGATTTTGAATGTAAGAATCTTGAATAATCTTTAGCTAAACTATATACTAAAAGAATAATAAATGGAACCAACTGAAACAACCCAAGAATATAAAGATTATTTTAAAATAAATTTATTGGGGTCACCCAGGTGGCTCAGTCGGTTGAACATCCGACTTCAGCTCAGGTCATGATCTCACAGTCTGTGAGTTTGAGCCCCGCATCAGGCTCTGTGTTGTCAGCTCAGAACGTGGAGCCTGCTTCGGATTCTGTGTCTCCCTCTCTCTACCCCTCCTGCCTCACATTCTGTCTCTCTCTGTCTCTGAAAAATGAATACACCTTAAAAAATTAAAAAAAATTATTGATATCGTGCATTGTATTAAGAGATTGCAGAGAAAGACTGTGTGGTTCTTTTAGACAATGCCAAAAAGTTTTGACAAACTATCTTCCACAGTGATTTAAACAACAACAACAATAAAAACAAAACAGCGTAGGTGAATTCAGTTACATGACTACCTCCTGGACAACCTACTTACTAGAATAATGGTGCGTGGTGCCAGGGTGGCTTAGTAGGTTAAGCAGCCAACTCTTGATTTTGGCTCAAGTCATGATCTCACAGTTTGTGAGTTTGAGCCCTGCATCGGGCTTTGTTCTCACTGTGCATAGCCTGCTTCAGATCCTCTGTATCCCTTTTTCTGGCCCTCTCCCCCTCGCGTGTTCTCTCTCTCTCTCTCTCAAAAATTAATAAACATTAAAAAAAGAATAATTCAATGGGAACAGTTTTAGTTAATTCAGGGGAAAATAACCTCAAAGAGATCATGTTCACTATTAATATTGTTCTAGAAGATCCAGTTAATGTAATTAGGAAAGAGAAAGAAAGGCATACACACATTAATCATCTANACTATTAATATTGTTCTAGAAGATCCAGTTAATGTAATTAGGAAAGAGAAAGGCATACACACATTAATCATCTGTAATATGACTTTCCCTGGGAAACCCAATAGATTATATTGAATAAATATTTATACTTTTCTGTTCATTATATTTTTAATTCATTGTTTTCCTATAGAAAGACCTTGGAAGTTTTAATATTAATTTTAATTCCTTATTGAATCTGTTAATATTCTTTATGTTGTTTCCTTAAAACAATATACATATATATAGAATTTAGTTACCAAAAAACCAGTAAGAACTATGTGCAAAACCTAAAAACGCTGCTATGGTATATAAACAAATTATGGATGTGGGTTGGTCTAGACAGGGAAATGGTCAGGAGAAGGTTTCTTTCTTTTCTTTCTTTCTTTCTTTCTTTCTTTCTTTCTTTCTTTCTTTCTTTCTTTCTTTCATTCTTTCTTTCTCTTTTCTTCCCTCCTTCCTTCCTTCCTTCCTTCCTTCCTTCCTTCCTTCCTTCCTTCCTTCTCTTTCTTTCTTTCTTTCTTTCTAAACATAATTTATTGCCAAGTTGGTTTCCATATAACACCCAGTGCTCATCCCAACAAGTGCCCTCCTCCATGCCCATCACCTATCTTAGGGGAAGCTTTCATAAAGACATTTTTGAAAGAATGAGTAGACAAACAAGTGAACAAACAGAATTTCTTGGTTGATAGTGTAGCATAGAAAGACTTAAAAACATGGTGGTCTGAGAAAGTACTAGTTGTCTACTCCATGACTGGGGCATCCTTGGACAACTTTTCTGACAAGGTGCAGGTTAGGCAATCTGTGGTTACATGGAATCCAATTTCTGAGCTCTGGAGACTTGGTAAATGCATTGATTAAAGGCTCAGAGGTGACTGTCATGGGCTCCCTGATTAAGAGCTATTGACTGGAAGGATCACTGGCCTAGGGGAGTCAGCAGGGATTCTAATTTGATTCTCCTATTAGCAGCCTCAATAGTCCCCCTATCTTTCTCAAGGTAGCTAAAGCCATTGTTACTCCTTTATTACATCAAGTTTGCATTAGGGTTGTTTTGAAAATGATTTTCACCTTCCCCTCACGCTTCCACCGATGTTTTGATGAAGAAGCAGATTGGGATGGTGTCTAGCCCTTGGGAACTCTTTCTTAAATCTTGTGCTGATCAGCTACTCCTTCCTATGAGCCAATATTATATTTTTATATTCCCCTTTTTGACTCTTTGGATGATTTTAAGATGGGTCCTAACATTGTATCAATGAATCCTTAGTTAAAACTGCCTAATCTGTATAATGTGTCTTTTCCCTTCAGATATTCTTAAAGGAAATTGAAGAGAGAATGGTTTAATACTTCTATATGAATAGATGAGCAAAGGAAGGACTTAGTGAAATTCTGGAATTCCAAAGACTTGTCCCTTGATCAAGATTTGCACTCTTTGTCTTTGCTGTGTTTATGACTTTCAACTCCTAGTTTGGCATGAAATTTCATCTTTATTACTTTGTGTCATGTTGATTTTATGTGACTATGTGAAATGGATTTAAGGAAAAGAGTGAAATGCTGATATGTTTAAATATTGGGTAAGGTATCATAGGACTAGAGATTCAGAAAAGAAGAAAGTGAATTTTAAGAAAATATAAAAATGTTCATAATTTATACAATTTAAACTGTTAACTTTTAATTATAAATGTACATATTTCAGTAGATTTTTAAAAGTTGGGTTTAGTGCAGACTGAAATTAGTCTGTTATTAAATCATGCATTGGTATTAATTTTTCAGTAAATTATTGTTGTGACAATGTACTTAGATAGTTAAAACTTTGGAGCTTTTGTCAATATATTTTATTTGGTTATTGAGAAATTACAGGTATGGATTAAAGCATATGCAAGACAGAAATAAAAATTTAAAAAAAAATCAATATATAAAGAAGTTCTGCCATCTCCCCAGTAGATTGTCTTCTGCATTTTCTGGGATGAATAAAGTTGATATTGTAGACCAGTATTCTATTACATCAAATCTAAAAATTTCATTTTAAGTCTGAGTTTCAATAGAGATTTTCCTCAACAAAACAAAAACAAAAGTATTTTAGGTTAATCTATCTGTCATTTCTCTGTGCCCACTGGACTCAAACTTAAGACGTAAATCAGAATTCTTCCTTTCAAAACATGTAGAAATGGTATTTCGGTGTTTACAGTTGGCCATTTTATGTACTTGCTTATAGCAGCATGAATAGAGTTCTCTTTTATATAACTTTATTTTTTCCTGTAAATACATGAAAAATTAAATTTTGCTGATGTAGTTTCAGTTTTAGTGTACTTTTCACAAACTTGTCTATTTCCTATATGGACAAAAAAATGCATGAACACAACCAAATTGTAGTACTAACTTCAGGGTATCCTTGTTAAGTTATATGACAATGAAAAAGGAAATGCAGAGCCAACCATGTGTGTACAAATCATGCCACTTAAAACAGATATGGTGTTTTGTTGGCTCTGAGAGTTTTGTGAAACCATAGGCAGATTCTTTACGACTGTCCCTGGCTGGAGACTACTTGGCAGTGAGAGATGGTGGGAGAAGTGGGGGGTGGTGAGGACACTTCTAAACGTCCAAGCACTGAGCTCCCTCTGCCCCCTTGGGGCCTCCTCTTAATTTCTGCTGCCACTAACATTCTGGCTTCGGGGCATTTCTCTCCCTTTTTTAGCACTTTAGTCCATGCTGAGTTTTATGATGCTTGCCTAGAGGTATCACAGCTCCCTGAGGCCTTGTTGGGTTTCACTGAAGACTGTTCCTTATTAGAGTCCTTTTTAGATGGCTTGCTGAGAAGAAATATGGAGAAACGTGGAGTAAGCCTTTGTGGCAGACACGCTTCCATGTTTTGTTTTTTCCCTTTTTTGTTAAAAAAATTATTTATTTATTTATTTTGACAGAAAGCATGCGTGGGGGAAGGGGACAAGCGGGTAAGGGGCAGAGAGGGAGATTGAGAGAGAGAGAATTCCAAGCAGGCACTGATAGGGCAGAGCCCCATTCAGGGCTCAATCTTACAAAACAGGAGATCCAGGCCAGAGCTGGAATCAACAGTTAGATGCTTAACTGACTGAGCCACCCAGGGGCCCTTGTTTTTATCCCTCTTTATCACCCAGTGCAGTGTCTGTCCCCTTTTATGGGGAAATAGTAGTTGTTCCTCTTGGGACAGTAATTAGTGAGGTCTCAGAAAATACCTGCCTGAAGCCTTTATGACGTTGTTTTTACCTTGAGGATGCTTCCTTGCTTCTTTGTGAGAGAACAATTCAGTGGGCAGTTCATCCCCTCAAACTTTCATAAAAGTTTCAAAAAGTTCTTTGATGATCTGTTAGAAACAACCGCTGAAATATTTCCAGAAGGATGTTGTTACCTTGACCATGCAATACACTAAATCAGTTCTGCCCAATAGAAATGTGAGCTACTTAGCTAATTTTAAACATTCTAGTAGCTATGTAAAGAAAAAAAAAACCCTAAAATAAACAGATTAAGTGAATTTTAATACATTTTAATGCAATTGTGTCCAAAATATTATTATTTGAGCATATAACCAATAAAAAATTACTGAGGTAGTTTTGCGGGTTTTTTTGTACGCTGACTCAGTTTTTAAATTTTAAAAAGTATCTCTAGCTAGTAGCTAGTAACCAGTGCCTATCATAATGGACAGAGGAGTACTGGACCAGTAATTCACCCTATATCTATTTCTCTCCATAGCTGTGTTATCGATGCAAATTCAGCAGATAGGATTATATGATGACCTTCATATAAGAAAAGCATCATATTCCAAGCAGAACATTGTAAAATCTTCTCATATTGCTCCCTACAATGTGAAAACTTTTCCATTCCAAGGCAATCCTTTTTTTTCCAACAAATTACAAAAATGATTCTTCCATCATTTTCCCATTTTAGGACAGAACACTGAAATATCAGAATTATGTACTAAAGTCTCTTTATGCTCTCATTTTTTAAAACTTGAGCAACTTAGAAGAGTTTCACTTAGGTAACTTTCAGAGCCCTGAGTCATTTCTTACAGCCTGAGTCTATAATCATGGTGTATGTCCCACAATAATTTTATGTAACTTCTGTAATACTTCTAAGACTGGATTTTTCAAACCTTATGTCTCTTCTGCTTCCCATCACTTCACAGCCCTAGAGAATTAGCAACCTACGCGAAGATATGGCAGCACCAATATTACAGCATACCCAGATCTCACGATCAAAACATGGCCACTGAAGCAGTTTATAACCCAACACTGTACGGTGGGATTTCCTACATGGTAGATATGTTCTCACAATCCATTACAAATATTATATTTTAGATTCATGTTGTGAAACTTAGTGTTACCTGGAGGATGAGGTAAATAGCAATATCAGAACAGCCCAAAATACAGGCTTTAGGATTTTATTTGGAGTAGTGATGGTTTAAAAAATATGAAACTAGGAGGAGGAACAGATTTATGAGTCAATGATGACAGTTTGTGTTTTCTCTTCCTGGTCTTTTTTTTTTTTCAAATATTTTTTAACTTGTTTGCCTGCCATGTGTAGAATTTCAGGCACATGTAACCAGCACTATTACCTTACTCACTGAAGTCACTCAGTACATTTTTGGGAATTCAGTGTAATCAATAGCACTGGTGGCAATATTATACAATACCCTTCAAATACCACCACATCAGATATCATTCCATCAGTGTTTAGTTTCTCAAAAGAAAAGCAAAAATATCTTTCTGAGATTTCACTGGACCTGACTGTGATGGTATCAAACTATTATTATAGTTGAAAGGTAAATGTGTTGAAGATTATTCTATTCATCACTAGTCTTACACACAGTGCGGGCGTGGCAACCAACTATGAATTCATTCTATGTCAAATCTACTGTCCAAAGAGTAGCCAACTTTACAACATAGTTATAAGTTTATATATAAAGTTATAACTTAGTAATAGTTAAATAATTATGCTTATGGTTCACAAAGGTACTTATGTATTATATTTAAAATATAGATGAGTATTCATTTTCAAAATAACCAATGCATCTGTCTGGAGCTCAATTTCAGCTATGGTAGATCAGGAGAGAGAAAAGGGTGATACATGTTAGTTTCCAGTTTGCTCTCTTTGGAGGGTATCTGTGAATCCCTTGATTAGAATATTCCTAAAGCTTAGATGAATTTCACTGCAACAGCACACCTGGGTGTAGACATAAATCTGGAGGCTTTGGGACTTCATCTGAATACTCTGAATAAAATATTCATAATTAAAGGGATTTGAAGAAAATACTCCTAATCATAGTGACAAATTAAATATATAGGGGAAATACATTCAAGGTAATTAGTATTGAGCTGCTGAGCTTTTCACTGCTTTTTGCTCATAATCAAAATTCCAAATGTTATGAAATGGAAATAAAAAGTTAAAACGTAAGAGCTGAACATCTTAGTTTTACTTTAGTGGCTTAAGAATAATTAATTTGTATTGCATATGTTCTTTTACCTAACGCAGACTTATTTCACTGCTCTTTAAAACTGACTGACTACTAAGTATATAGAAAAACAATCTTTAATCATGAAAATTTCATAAAGTGAAAAAAGTTTACCCACTAATAAAGATATTTATTTTAGTTAGTGTATTACTGTTGAACTTCTGTGATTTGTACAGGCAGCTGAGTTTTTACTTCATATTATCATTTTTTGAAATGGAAGCAGAAAGAATGAGACTTGATCTAATTAACATTTAATTGATTTAACCAATGCAGAAAGGTTAATTAATCTTACAGGGGTTGTCATATTTATAATTTAGAGATGAGGGTGTTAACTTCTCTTCAGTGACAAGTGATTATGAACCGCTAAGTAGTAGTAGGTAAAACATGTGATTCTGAATGACTATTTTATATATTTCCTTTCATGGCATAAGATGTGGGCTGATGGAGCAAGAGATTTTGGTATTGCAATATTATATATTTAAAGGAATATAAAGCATATTTTCTTTGAAATCACAGGTAATTAATTTTTGTTTTCATTATTATTTAAGGTAGTTCTCTGGAATTTTCCAAGAGACTGAGCTGAACATTTTAATAAATACAAAGTAATGCATTTGAACACAGGAAGCAGAGAATTACTTTCATATCTTATTTAAGCTTCTGTTAGAGACAGTAGAATCATCCCCAAGGGAAATGAGTAACTCTTGAGACCAAAGATGCAGCAGACCACGGAATATTGGCAGAATATTCAAACACATACATGCAAATGCATGGACATAAACACTTAAGCATGCATATGCACACACTTACACGCTATACACATACACACACACATACATTCATACTTTTAGAGATGTAAGAACCTACATACCCCTTGCAGTGTAAGCAATGCTTTTATGTGTGTGTGTGTGTGTGTGTGTGTGTGTGTGTGTGTGTGTGGCAGGCACCACACTTGTCATTGTTTCTTAAGGTAACTTTCATGCTTTGATTCTCTGCATCCACTTCTGTGAATTTTAAATTTTATTTGGGTGTAACTTTAACTTTTGAAACTGCTTAATTTGAAATGTTAAAAGACCTGAGTTACACTAGTCTTAAATTTCATGTACTAGATCTCAAAATGTGATTTGAGGGACGCCTGTGTGGCTCAGTCCATTAAGCGTCTGACTTTGGTTCAAGTCATGATCTCTCGGTTCATGAGTTCGAGGTTCACTTTGGGCTCTGTGCCATTGGCATTCTGTGTCTCCCATTCTCTCTGCTGCTACCTGCTCACGCTCTCTCTTTTTCTCTCAAAAATGAAAAAAAAAATTTAAAAAAATGATTTGTGGTGACAACTCGAGAATGGAATATCTGTGATATCTTTATAACCTTGTTATTTGCTAAAGAACTAACAGGGCTGTTAGTTGATTATATGAGTGTTCGACCTGAGGACATCAGATTCATAGCTTCCAGGAATATGAGGATAGTTCTTATCATGCCTAAGAAGAAAATGAACACTGCTATGTATTTTTATATGTACACAATGACATTATTTATGACATTGGAGAATTGTTCCCTGGGATTGTTATTCTGAGTATTAACCATCTCTCATGATGCAGTTATTAGACCCAACACAGATATTTTGTTAAGTAATACATGATGAGAACTGAACAGAATGAAAGGGATTCTGGGAAAAAAAAAAAAAAAAGGCTAATCTTTATTGGAACTAAAATCCTCATTCAAAATCTCTTCCTATAGCCAAGGGTAATCTATCTTAGTCTTATAAAGATATTAAAGGCATACCATAACTATTGAATCTTATTCTATAATTCATTATCAATTAATAAATGTTTTTATTTCAATCTCATTTATTTGGTATGTCTGTCATATGTACTTTTCTTATTATTTTAAGTTATTTATAGTTCCTTTGATCCTAATCTAGACTTACCCAAAATAATGAAAAGATTAGGCTACAATTTTGATTCTCATATTTCCTTTTCAGAAAAGGTATGATAAGGCTAAATTATTTATAGTCCTATCTATTTTAGATGTTTGAATTCCCCGCCTGTAGCTTGTTTGGCTAACCATCACTTTAACTGTGGTGACATTTATTGTTCTTTACTCCTTAATGTGATTCTCTCTCTAGAAGCCAATACTCTTTTGAGAGTAGATCAGAAATTGGGCAATAATGAATGAATATGCCCTTGTGTACATGTTCAGAATACTTTTTTTAAAGTTTACTTATTTTGAGAGAAAGACAGAGCGATAGAGAGTCGGGGAGGGGCAGAGAGAGAGATTCCCAACTAGGCTCCTCACTGTCAGTGCAGAGCCTGACACAGGGCTTGAACTCAGGAACTGGGAGATCATGAGCTCACTGAGCCACCCAGATACCTCCAGGATACTTTACGAAAAGTTTTAGGGACATAATGTTTCACCTTGTCTTTTTTACCCCTTTTCAGGAATGTTCTTGGTAGTGGTGTTAGTTGCTCTGATTATTTACTTTCACTCCAGGCTAGACTTAAATTTTACCNCTCTTTTGTCACCTAACACCTGGAGATACAGCAGATATTAATTCCCTTAACTTCTTGAGGAGCACAGATGAAGGAGTCTAGTCAGACTCATTTGCTTTTTACAGAGTCAGAATTTAATGACTACAGATTGAATCTTTTACATTTAGGTTATGCATCTGCTGGAATCTGTTTTTATGTGAACTTACATGTCATCCGTTATTTCATTCAGGCAGTTATTTTTTTGTACATTTATTCAACACATTTTCTTTTAGCATCTGCTTTGTGCCAGAAAAGTACTGGATACTAGAGTTATAAATCTAAATAAGACAGAGTCTCTGTCCTTAAGGACTTTCCACCTTCTGTTGGTTAGAGCAGGTAAAGGTTCACACTCACAATTTGGTATTAAGTGCCAGCCTGGAGGGAAGCCATGGGGGCTCCAGGGGCACAGAGGGAGCTAATTGCTTGAAAGAAGCAATGCTTGAAACCCCAGTGTTTGCCAAGAGAAGATGAGGAAGAGAGGAGAAATCCAAGAAGGGTTGGGACAATATGTGCAAAGGCGTAAAGGTGACCAAACATTTGATATATTTAAGGACATGCAAGTTGCTGATAATGTCTGTAGACAGACTTCAGTATTAGAGATGGGTGAAAAATAAAATACAGGATTGGAGAAGTAATCAGAAACCAATCACAAAGAGTGGTATCAAACACCCCTGAAAGTTCAAGTAATAATTGAAGATTATAATCCCTCCCTTACAAATATCCTTAAATTCCCCCATTTCTTCCGTCATTGTGTTCATGAGGCAAGCCTATAGCCCTGTGTAAAGTCAGCAATCATAGATCCTGTGCTTGCACTCAGGCAGCTGAACACTGCTGACATAAAACACAAATCTGATGATTGGTTATTGTCACAAATCTGAGACACTTTATGCTGCTGAATATTCTGCCCTTCTGTAGTATGCTTGCTTCATACCTTCTTTATTGCATAAGATTACTTCTCTCAAAGGTCAATTCAACTGGGATTTTATATACATAATGCCATTAGAACAGTGTCTAGCATGCAGCAAGGGGTTGATAAATGTTAACAAAGTTGATGATGATGAAAGTAACAGTTATGACAACAAGGATTTTGAGGGTGGTGATGCTTTGTGTCCTGTCCTGTCATATTATCAAGGACATTGATTCTGCAATTATTCCTTCTCTACTTTTGTAACATTAGTTTCTCCTCCAGTAAATCATTTCCATTGGCATATAAACATTATTTCATGTATATATATTTTTTTCTTTTTCTGTATGTATTCTTATAACTCCCTTATCACACATTCTGTAACACTGTAATAGCCAATCAGATGACTTCTACCATTTCACAGAATTTCACGTTCCTGGGGTGCCTGGGTGGCTCAGTCGGTCAAGCCTCCAAGCTCTTGGTTTCAGCTCAGGTCATGATCTCACGATTGTTGAGTTCAAGCCCTGCATCAGGCTCTACGTTGACAGTGCAGAGCCTGCTTGGGATTCTCTCTCTGCCCCTACCCTGCTCTCCTTTTCTCTCTCTCTTTCTCAAAAATAAATAAACTAAAAATTATTTTAAATTTAAAAAAGTCTCATTTTTGTGAAGAATTTCAATAATACCTATGTTCCCAAATCTTTTTTTTTAATGTTTTATTTATTTCTAGGAGAGAGAGAGAGACAGCGTGAGCAGGGGAGGGTCAGAGAGAGAGGGAGTCACAGACTCTGAAACAGGCTCCAGGCTCTGAGCTGGCAGTCAGCACAGAGCCCGACGAGGGGCTCGAACCCACGAACCGCGAGATCATGACCTAAGCGAAAGTCGGACGCTTAACTGACTAAGCCACCCAGGCGCCCCTGTTACCAAATCTAACAAGCTTTGGCTTTTACTTGATTTCCCTCCAACCCTAGTACATTCTTCTCTTGGTTTCTGTGGCTCAACCCTGTCCTGGATCTCCTCTTACTGCTTTTTCTTTCTTTTTTCTTTCTTTCTTTTTTTTTTTTTTTGAAGAACAAAGGTTCTNAGAATTCCCCAGGGAAGCCATCAGGTCCAGGGCTCTTATTTGTTGGGAGATTTTTGATAACTGATTACTGCCTTTTCTAACCTTCCTGGCCTCTTTGATGATTTCTCTTTACCTTTGTCAGCATCAAGAATCTTTGCTAATGACACTTCATTTGATTACTGAGTTCTTTCCTGGAAGAAAATAACAATGTTTATTATAGAGATTTTGTTCTAGTAAATTATTAAGGGGAAAATTCGATTTGAAGATGCCAGTGAACAGTTTCTAGCATTTATATGCACTCAGCAACAATTATATATGGAATTTTAAATGTTTGAATCAGAAAAAGTATTTCATAGGTTCAAACCTCTTTAAATCTGTAAAATGTTTAAAAACACATGTTCATTTCAACCGTTCTAATTAGGAAATTATATTGGTATGTAGCCATTTGTTTTATTTAATGTATTCACTTTAGTTTGTAGCTAAAATGTAGAGCTAGTGCCATTTTGTATCAGAATTTATGCATTATGTATCACTGTGTGAAAGATTAGCCCAGAGCAAAAGATCATATTCCTCAAATGAGTGAGTTTAGAGGATTCAAGACCAGTCTCTTATCAAAGCTAGGTTTTAGTATTTACCTATTCAAAGCAAGAGAGACATGGTTTCTTCTGGAATGATTTATTTCAAGTCAGCCTAGTAACAGTGACTGAGTTCTAGAGTTACATTACAGTTCTATTTCGTTTGATTTGTCTAAAGTTAAGGAATCATAGGGCTTTGACTCTTACAGGCTCTGGGGAAGTAATCTTGAGGTCAGATAGTCTAAGCTTCTTTTCAGTATCCCTGACATGTTCACTTCTGGTGAGCAGTGCTCCCTTTACTGCATGCTTAGAAAACATGCCCCCTAGAATTTCACTAGCGATCAATGCTCACTGGTCTACAATTTTGAAAATTCATCTCCTGCCAACCTTTTCAACATAGGTTTCACAATTGTAGGTTTTGGCTGATTTCCTGCTCCTCATGACAATACAAATATCTACCATGGTTATGTGATTCATATTTACCTGCAAATTATTCCATTGATTGTATATACATGAATATGTAATATATATGATATATATATATTATATGGTAGATAAATATAGTAGGTCTTGGTCTTACCTCTTCTATCTTGGTGCTTCAGTTTCTCTTACTCAAGTTTGTTTTATCTTTTCTGTTTACATGGTCTACCTTCCTAGAGAAGTAGAAACAAAGTAGAATTCAAGTCATTCAGCCTCTTCCACATGTGTTTCAAGCACCAAGCTTTATATCTTATCATTTTTCTTACTCTGGTATGACTTAAAAACATGTTCTCCTTGGCCAAGTTCAGAAGATAATGGGGATAATGATAATAATCTCGAAGATAATGATGATGATGATGACATGGTACTACTACTAATGACAATGCTACTCATAGCATGGCAGCCCTGGTGTTGATAACAATGATACTACCTACTACTAACGTGACACTGACCACTACACTCATGCACACACATGCCCATGTACACATACAAGTACATACACATGTTTAACTGGTTATTTAATATATGCCATGAACTGTGCTGAGCACTTTATATACGATTTCTCATTTAGTTTTCATAAAAGCTTTATGAGGTATGTATTATCTCCGTTTAGTAGGTGGACAAGTTAAGAACTTAAATATCTCTTAGGTTGCTGAGCTAGTGTTCAAATTCAGCCTATTCTAGACATACAGCCCATTTATATAACCATGATACAGTAGATAGACATTTTATGTATTTAAACTGACTTTTCTGTTGTCTAGCAAATTCCTCTGTGTTTGCTTTGTGGCTACCCCTCTTACCACTTTACTTTTAATCAAACATGTTTTTGTTTTTGTTATTCAGGACTCTCAATTTTGAGGTCTTTTCTGTTGTAGAATTTGTATCTATGGGGTCATACTAAAATTTTTATTGGAAAAATTGAGGATCAAATCCTAAGATCTTAATTCTTGACTGACAATGTGCCACTATTAGCTCAAATATAAATAATTTTCTTTCAAGTTTCCTCTAGTACACACTTCACCAAAACATCTTTTTGTTTTCTTTAGTCAGAGTCAGACCTAGAGAAGAAACTCTTACATTTGCTTCTTTTATGGAAGAATGGGGAAAAGTCCATCAGGGGTCAAGAGTCCATCAGTGTTCTTCCATAGTAAATGAGAATTCTAATAGGTCATAAGTAGTTGAAGTTTCTCCTCAGTGTTTTCTCTTTTCTGTCAGTTTTATAAGTTACCATTTCCTTTTCTATCTATTTGATATCCTTGGTATACTCCTCCATAGAATATCATGTTTTCCCTAATTTTTTCTATAGTAAGCTCTATTGGGATTTAAACTATATCTAAGTCCAAATCAATTGTGTCTACTTTAGTCCTGCTCATTTTATATTCATACATCTGACAAACGCCAGGAACTGTACCAGGTCCTGGGTGTATATATATATATACATATATATATATATACATATATATATATGTATATATATGTATACATATATATATATATATAGAGAGAGAGAGAGAGAGGTCAATTAAGGTAGATATACCTACTTATTTATCTTTCACATAGTTGTTGGAATGTCTGCAGCTTGTTTGGATTCTGATTCAAGTGAGCCAACTCTTTCTAGGTGCTCTGGTTGGAAGACAATTATGTAAATTAAATCAAGTCTGATGAATGTTGAAGGAGATACTAGCAGACTACGAAGGCACTAAATAAACAGCTTTAGCTTATCTAGGTCTTTGAGGAAACATCTCAAAGGAAATGACAATTGGTTTGCAACCCTGGTAAATGAATAAGAGTTGCCTTTGGGTGTTTATTTTGTGCCAAAGTCATTTTATAGGCTTAGGCCAGGCATTTATTAATTCAATAACCACTTAATCCCTATCTCTTTTACTTACTATAAGGGGCTTCTCTGATTCTGTGTCCTTATCTATAAAATGTGTATAATAGATTATTGTAAATATTCAATGCGATACCTATAAATGTTTTTGTAAACTATTCATTGACTTTCAAATCATTTCTCTTCTTGTGCTTCTAATTATATGGCAGATACTGTATGGGTTGCAGTAAGAACACAATAATTGTAGGGCATACTCTCTGATTCCTGCAGAGGTTACCCAGTCTTCCTTCTTATTTTCCCTGGTATTTTAGAAGTGATCTGATAAATTTTAGAGAAAATTTGGATGTGGAATTGTAACATTAGATGTCCTAAATTTATTAAAGTTATTCTATTGATTGAATGACTTGGGTTTGGTCTTCAGTTTCCTACTTGAGAATTCTGACATTTTAATAATGCATGCGTTTGTAATAATAATTGTAATATTATGTGTGTGTGTGTGTGTGTGTGTGTATAGCCATGACATTCCAAAAGGTTTGAAGTGCTTAAATGTGAACATGAGTCCCTCCATTTAGTCCCATAACAGCAGTGTTAGAAGGTACTACATACTTGATTCTAATTAAGGGAAATGAGGTAAAGAGTTTTAATGCTTGAATCTAATGTGATGGTCTAGTATCAGTGATCATGTGAAACAGATATACATTATAAAAGTATGCCTTGTGAAATGAACTATGATGTCTAGTTTTTCTTTATATTCTACCTAACAGCTGTTCCATTTCAAATGATTCTCCATCAGGAGTAATACTAACATTCTTTAATAGTTTGCAGAGCAGAGTAATGACCAGTGGTGTAGATGCCATTCCAAGAGCTGGGTCAGGATCCAGGAGGTCTGTCTGGTTAGCATGTTAGTTGCTGGATCACTGATTATTTGAAGGAATTATTTAGGATGGTGACTGTATATGGAGCTAGATGGAAGATGTTTTGTGCTGTAATAAGTCAGGCAGCACTAGCACATTCTAGCTGATCATCAGCCCTGGTCTCAGTCTGTTTATTTGTTTTACTTGATCATATTTTTTTTATGTTTCTGAGTAAACATGTTATAGCTCTCATCTCTTCTGTCTCCCTACTTCATCCCTGACCTAGGTTCCTATAAGATCACTGCAAGATTCTTGTCTGCTTCTGTCACGGCTCACCCTGTTGCTCTGTGGTCATGTTTCCTTATAGGGAGGGCACTTGTTATTTTTGTCTTTTAAATATTTAGGCTGTTCAGGGACACTTGGGTGGCTCAGTTGGTTACGTGTCCAACTGTGGCTCAGGTCATGATCTTGCCATTCGTGGGTTCAAGCCCTGCAATTGGGCTCTGTGCTGACAGCTCAGAGCTTGGAGTCTGCTTCAGAATCTGTGTCTCCCCTTCTCTCTCTGCACCTCCTCCACTTGTGCTCTCTTTCTGTCTCTCAAAAATAAATAAACATTAAAATTAAAAAATATATTTAGGCTGTTCCAAGTGAAAGACAGTGGTGGTGTCTGTGACAGGGTCAAGGCTGCTTGGGCTTAGATGCCTTAGATCAAGCCCCTTTGGGGATAAGGAAAAAGCTTAAATGACCATTCTGACAGCGAGTTGCACTGTCACATCAAATACTGGTCAAATCTTCAAATCTGACAAAAACACCGAGTGATTTCAAATATTAGCCTGATCCACTAATAACTGATTAATACTCTTTTCCATGAAAAAAAAAGTTTAAAAATTACTAAATGTAAAATACCTTGATACATTATCGATATTTCCTGCTCTTTTTGTGGTCTTTTCTGCAAACTCTGTGAGGATCTCTCCACTATCGGCAAGTATGGTGGTTTCCCGTTGCCTGCTATGAACAACCCAGTGCTTCAGCCTCATACTTTGGGGACTCTGCATAGAGTGTACATCCCAGGGTCCTGTGCAAAACTTAGCCTGCATTTGTATAGGGGATGCAGCTAAGAACCATGGCTGATAGTCGATGTTTTCAGTGTGGGGATGTTACACTGTGGGGAATGGAGAGAATGGAAAAGAGAATGGTAAGAGAGAATATTAAGAAACAAAAAACAAAGGGGTGGGCAGCTGGGGAAGAAGTGAGACAAATACCTATTTATAGGAGAATGGACACGAACAATGCATTTACATTGATGCCCACCATATGGACAGGAAGGAAAATCAAAACATTTGCTTAAAGTCCAGATGCTTGGAGACGAGACCAATGATTTTGTAACTGACTTCTGAAAAAGAGAAGTTGAGCTAGTATGGCCCCCTCTACCACCCCTTTAGACCAAAGGAGCTTTTGTTTTATCTTATTTGTGTACTAGAGTTCCCATAAAGATTTCATCTGGGGTGGGGGAAGAGTTGTCTGAAAAAACAAAAAGATATACTATAAATGATAGAACGTGCTGCTTATGATTCTTTCTTGTGGGTGTAGGCATGTTTGTTGAATAGACGAATGAATTCATTTTGATGGAAAATCTTTGTTGAAGATCCTAGTATATTTTGCAGGGCTCTCTATTTCATACACATAAAACCTTAATTAACTCTATTATTTTTCTATGTACACCATATTAAAAACTGCAGTTTATTTCCTTTGGTGCCTTTATTTACACTAGAATATAATGGTAATTCAGTTATAAGTGTCATTGCATAAAAATATAGTGCAAATTTTAGAACCAGGTATAAATTTTTTCTTAAATATGTTCCTCTTAATTTCTATATTTTCAGCTTTTTCTTTATTTGTTAATAAACAGTGATGAGCTTGCACAAATTTGCCTATAGTGAATATAATATAGCCTAAATTTCCTCATGAATTTTCCTTTCAGTATTAAGGAGTAACCTCATTGCACCGTGTGCTATGTCTGATAATTCTGCAAACCTTTAAATTTTAACATAGAGAGGAAAATTTGCAACTAACCCCAGGGAGGCATTCTTTTTCCTGCATTCAGTGAGTATTAAGTGCCTGCTCCTTACCAGGTGTTGTGCTGGCTATGTAGAGGAAAGGCAGGTGTGGTTCTTAGCCTGCAAAACCTCACAGTCTGGTGTGAGGAGGCTGGCACATTAATTTAAAGTGCAAGGGTGTTAGGTCCACAGGCTGTTTTGGGTATTGCATTGCCAGGGCACAGAGATCTCACAGCGAATGGCAGGGAGGCCTGGGTGGAGGAAAGTGCTTAAAATCCAGAGTGAAAAGATTTAGTTTTAAGACTTGGTCACTACTAACAGTATGTCTTGGGCAGATTATTTAACTCTTTAGACTCTGCTCAGTTTTTTGTTCTGTAAAACGGCAATGGATCAACTGCACATTTTATAAGAATCAAACGGTCATGCTTTTTAAAGGGTTTGTGATTCCATAAATTTCTGAAGAAAAGAACCTGTTTCTAGGTCCTCTTATGTAAAAGGTTCACAATATTTATAGGCAGGTATCAGGTAGCCCAGTGTGGGGTGACTAAGAATGATATCTTAGTTTCCCACAAATGCCGTATTAATTAGCACTCATCACTTAAGTGTCTTTTGTGTGCATATTCATTTCCTGTTTTCTTCTGCTTTGGGGACTATTTTAGAATGGTTTTAGATTCTTAACTATGTGACTGGTTTCTGGGAGGAAATGTATAAAGTAAAGGTTTTCAGGAGTCATGAAATAGCTATTTGAAGGTAATTGCCACTGATTCAGCATGATTGAAATCCAGATGACAAAATTGGTTAGAAAAAGATTGCAATATGTTCCCTTTTTCATGCTCTAGGGCCTCCCATTTCAAAAAATGAACAGTTGCTCACCTTAGGTAGGCACATTTCTTTTTATGTTTCTACAAGCTACTAAGTAGATGATCTTTCAGAGAGCATTGAGTGGACTATAGCACTATGAGGAAATTTCCGCCAAGTTGGGAAATGCTCATTTTACCATAGTAGGAGGATGCTTAGGAAAATGAGGTGTCAAATGAGTGGAAATATGATGCCATACAAAGAGCCCCTGGATAAGGTGAAGGAGACCCGACTCTTAGGTAATTGTGTGACAATTTTACTATGCTGTGTGATCTATACAATGATTATACTAGGTGATCTCCCAAACTGCTGACAACACTGATTTGATAAAAAGTTATTGAATCCCAACTTGAAGGTCACTTTTTTTCAACTAAAGAACATTTGTCAAAGAATAGTGTATTCACTAAGAACTAGCTGCTATTAGTATGATGGATATAAACAGTTATAGATGGCAGAATCAGAGACCTGGCGGGAAGCAAAGACTTCATCTAGTCTACTAGTTCCCATCCAGAAGGCTGGGGCAAGAATTTGGAAATGAGAAGGGGTGTTTGTTTGCCATTATAATGGGGACACCTCTAGCATTTGGAGAGGAGTCAGAGGTGCGAAAGGTCTTACAGTGTTGGGAATTATCCCACATAATGAATTGCCCTTCAGAGAATACCAATGGTGCCCCACTGAGAAATGCCACTAGAGCAAGCTTTCATTTTACATGAGAAGGTGATTCTAAGAAGTAAAGGGCCATGGCTCTAAACTCTGAGCAATTGGTGACGGATCTAGGATTTCTCTGGTTCCCAGGTCATCCAACTTTATTTCTTCGTCCTCCTGAAACTCCAGTTGTCAGTGGAGATTTGCTTTTACCTGTTTTGGAAAACTCCACCACCATACTCTTTTGGGTTATGTGAGAATTATCTAAAATATAATGTCTATTGTCAGCTTTTTGTTCGGGTTATATTACTTGCTTCCAAAGCATGCATCTTCCTGTCATCATGAATTAGTCAAATATTATATTCTCAAAGAATAAATATGAGATGATCTCAGACCTCGTGCAGTTTCTGGCTTTCACAGTATTTTGAATGCCTGAAACTTTAAATGGAAAATCCAGAATGGATTTGGAGTAAAAAAACTATAGTGAAGACCAAGTTCTAACTAAATTAATGGTCCTGTGAACTTATGTATCCACTTGACCTCTCCATGAGTCAGTGTCTTTATCCGAATAATGGAAATGATAATTTCTGCCCTGACCTTGTCCACCTGAGAACTGAGTTTGAGGATTGGTAGGAATGAATGCTTCAGGCACATTGAATATATTCACATGAAACTTTTCTGTAGTAAACTTGAAGAATACTGCTTACAGCAAACAACATAAGTAACATCAAATAGGGACATTTGATCAGCTTAGTTTCATGGATCCCTAATTCCTTCATGATAGACATTCTTAGGGAGGTATAATGGTAAGCCAGTACAAGGTAGTGTCCTGCCAAGTCATCAGAAAGTCTCGGGGCTTTCTCACCCTGATATCTGAAACTGTAGCATGAGTTTCTTTGTATGCTTGTTTAAATTATCTATAGTCTAGGTTTGGGGCACTATTTTTGCTTTATAATAAGCAAATACATATTTTGTTTTATAATAAATGTTTATCCATCACATAAGAGCAGTATACCACTACTTTGTAATGATGACTGGTCAGTGTCATGGTAGTTATGTATGTGCTGTGTACAAGCCTGAGCATGGCAGGCCTGGCCATGGCCTGAATCATATCCCAAAGGATTGTTCTGAGAATTGAAATAATCGTCTGCATGTGTCTGGCACTGAGGTGTTTGGTTCATTTTGATCCTTCCTAGTGTTTATGTTTCTAATATTTGAAACATCCAAAAAAATTGTAAATGATCAAAAATGTGGACTGTTATTTCTGCTAAATAGTTACTGGCTGCTTTCTTATGTCTAGAACAGACCTAAAGTGATAGATGCATATATAAATATGTACACAAACATGTATATGACATGTATAGGTATGTATATAAATATATAAATTTACACATGCATATATCAAATTTTTGTAAGGAGTTTGTAGCAGAAGAGTGTTTCAGTCATACATATTACACATTTTCCTAAGCAATAACCCCTGATTAGGGGGTGTTATTGGTTGAATTGTGTCCTTGCAAATTTTTATGTGAAAGTTCTAATCCCTGGAACCTCAGACTGTGACCTTATGTAAAGATAGAGGCTTTACAGAGGTAATCCAGTTAAAGTAAAATCATGAGAGTGGACCCAAATTCAGTATGGATGATGTCCTTATAAAACGGAGAAATGCAAACACAGAGACATAGTTAGACAGGAAGTGATAAGAAAATAAAGAGAAGCTGGTCATGTGCAAACAAAGGTGAGAAGTGTGGAACAGATTCATCCCTTAGCCTTCAGAAGGAACTAGCCCTGGCAGCACCTTGATTTTGAACTTCTAGCCTCCAGAATGGTGAAAATAAATGCGTTGTTAAGTCACTCAGCTTGTGCTACTTTGTGACTTCGGCCCAAGCACACTAGCACGCAGGGTAGATGGGGAGTTTGTCCTGATCCAGGCCCTCCCTGCCCTTGCTCTCCCGTGACTCAAGCCCTGCTTTAAGGAATTATTCCAGAACAATTTATATATGCTGTGATACATTTGAGAAGATAAATGTCTTTGGAAAATTGAAGTCAATGTTGCTAAGATGTCTAAAAAGAAAAAAAAAAAAGCAATTGAATTGTTTTTTTCTGGAAATTGCAGCTTTCTCTGTGTTGCATTTGTTTTTGAACATATTTGTTGGAATAATGGAAAATGACTTTATTCCAATGCATGGAGCAGAGAGTCTTGATTCTCACAATTGATTTTCTATATTTGTAATCTATATAGAAGTGTGGTAGCAAAGCGACTGGTATATAGGCAGCCCTCTTGAATTCAAAGACTTTAACTTGCTCCAAAATTGCCAATTACCTGAAAAGAAGGTTTTTAGAAACAGAGTTTAAAATGCTTGCAAAGCCCAGAGAAATTCAGAAACTTGAAAAGGAAATGGCCAACAGTGTATATACCTGCCACTGTGTTGACGGAAGCCAACAATCCTGAACGTGTGGATTCTGCTGAGTTAGTAAGCAGTTCTTCCAGCAAGGTGTGTGCTTTCTTCCTAATGGACGCACAAGCAGTAAAGTGTAAGTGGGTAGTTTAACTTCTGTTTCTGCTGAAATTCCAGAAAAATGCTTTAGAATTTTATGAAATGTACTATTGGGAGACAGTCCATATTACCATGCCAACCTCTTGGAGATCCTTGAGAATCAGATCAAATCCAAGCACCATCTGCAAATGTGCAATGGAAGTATTTCAAAAATTTTTGTATTTTCTTGCTTTAATCAATGTGGACGTACTTCTTTTACTTCAGTCAAGACTGTCATGTGGCCCTGACCTGAAAAACACTTGGCAATCTTCTGTAGTACCATATTCAAGTAAATTTTATTATTTATTAAAAACTTTATAGTTTTATTTTTCTGTTAATAATACATCTTACTGCTACACATAGTCCTCAGTGTTTATGTGTTATAATTTCATTTGTTTGCTTTCTGCCTTTGATGAAAGTGGAACTTTGATTTGAATTGTCTCAAGCATTGGAGTTTTGGCTTGAACTGCGTCTCTGGGTCCCAAGCATTGAAATTCCCTTGTTCTGGCCCCTTGCTTAGCACTGGACAATGCAAACAGGGAGAAAATCCTTTGTCTTAAGGAACTCATAGTCTTTAGAGGTTACTTACATAGTACCTAAGTAATATCTCAACCAGGTTACTTTTGGAATCTTAAATTATTTATAGCTTTACATGCATGCTTTGGAAATTAAATAATATAATGTGTCTGTCATGCTTGGGGTAGTGCTCAATGCATAGGATACACTGAATAAATATTAGTTCTCTTATTCTTCTTCCATCTGTAGATAGTTGTGTGTGTGTGTATGTGTGTGTATGTAGTTATAGTTATGGGTAGTTATAGTTATGGGTATATAGACATAGATATATATAGAGATTCATGATTTCCTTAGCTTGATATATCTTTTTGCCCAGTTGTTTGTAGAGAGTCTGAATTGGAGGAATTTTACTTTAGTGGTTGGATGGAAAACCTATCCTGAGTAGTGAAGTGTAGATAGAGAAGTATTGATTATATTATCAAATATGGTAGGTGAAAAATGACTGATAGGATAGGAATTCAGGAGATTGTAGTTTAAAGGTATAATGCTGTTATAAATTGTAGGGTTTTTTTCTTAATAAAACTGGAGCAGGGACTATATTTTTCTGGGATGGAGAAAATGACTGTCCATGTGACATAATATTTGAACCATAGCTGGCATATTTGTCTCCTAAATGTTTTCTAACTTTAGTAAACTAAATGTCCAAACCATACAGATCTAACCCATTGCTTGTAACTCCACAGATTGTTTATACTGATGTCTTTGAGACTGAGGGGAATGATTAAATTAGAATCAACATGTTCTGCTTAATAAAGCAAGGAAATATATTACTATATTTGAGGTATATTTTAAACAAAAAAGTGTTAAATACTTTCAGCACTTCAAAATGGAGTATATTGCCGTGACTATGGCAGGCTGGACTGAAATGGGGTGTGAGGGTGCTTGAGCACAAGGTATTTCTTTAAGTGCATTAGTTATCTGAGATCACCAGTGTAGGAATTAGCCATTTAGTGTGTTGGAAGATGTATGTGACTTAAACCAACAATGCTCTTTCAGTGGGAATAATTTACTCTTAGAGCACTGAGATATTGAAGTCTGCTTCAGGTGTTAAAGTGTCTGATCTGAGGGACATGACCTAATTCATTAATGAAACATGAGGATTTTTTAGTTCTGTAGCTATGTTTATGCTTTATATATATTCTTTTTCTTAATTTTTAATCTGTACTATAGCTGCTAGGTCTCATCTGACTGTCGTTGTTTGAAATGAAGATTTTTTTTCTTCTAATATTTTTTGTTTGGGTTCATTGGCTTTCCTTCTTGAGAGAAATAGAAGAGACTGTCTTTTGGATTTTATTTGCAAATTAATTATGTCATTTAAGATCTTAGACTATAGAGAGCTGATATCCTGTTTTTATTGATGAATGCTCAGTTAGGGCTGTACAAAATAAAAACAAGAAATCACCATATACTTGTTTTAGCAACCTATTCAGAGACTTTCAATAATCGACTTGGAAAATAGGAAACAAATATAAACCTTTTGGTGAAAAAGTTAGATGAATTGGTGATATCTTAGGTGGCAAGAAAAATAAGTCTTTTACTTTTTTACATTTTAATTTGTTACTTTGTTTTGCAAAAATAAACATGCACTCATTAAATATGAGTGTTCTGGAAAAATAAAATATAAAGGTGAAAAAATGAAACTGAATATTTATCACTTCAAGTATTCTAAATGGTCTGTTTCTTTAATGATATCATTGTGGGCCTGTTTTTCTACATCTCTGTAATATACACGTTTTCCATAGGTATCTGTTCACTTTAATTGGTCAACCCAGTTAAAGTACGTTTAGTGGTAGCAATAAATAAATCTTTTGGATGTAGAACAAGAAGCTAACAATTGAGTTAGTTATTAGATTATGACTTGTTCACATCAATTTCCCAGAATGACTGAAATTTAAGGAATTTATCTTGAGTTAGATTATTTCTGTTTTCACAGACAATTATTGATGGGTAAGGTGTTCAAATACCGATGATCTGATAGTAGCTGGACCTAGGGGACAGGACCTACGTGTACCATAAACAGTTGTGCCTTTTCCTAAAATAATCTTCATCATGATCAGTATTTTGCATGTCTGCATCGTTTTTGATGGAGTCAGTGTTCTGTTGTTAACATTGCTGTAATCCTAATTGTTGGAATATTTTTTCTATTATATATAATGATAAGATGGATCTCTCTGTATATATCACCTTTCACTATTTTTAATTCTCTGTCTGGGATCTGATGGATTTATTCTCTGAAGTACTATTACTGCTTTAGATTATGGTTGTAGATGTGTTCTTAGTAGGGCTGTAACAATATAAAAAACCTTCAGTTGTATGCAGATTGCTTCCTTATCAGTATATGAATATTATCATTTTCACTTTTGTTCTTTAACATCAATACATATGTGAGCTTTTGGTTTAATCATTATTTTATATTCTCTTTGAGACATTTTTTGTTGAGAAACTATCAAATTTCCTAGCTGAACTTGGAATTTTTTTCCCAAAGCTATCACTTTGGGTTGGTAGAAAGTATCCAGATAGTTACATAAATGCTATGTGTAGAGGCATCCATAGAAGGTCCCCTAATGATCCTGGCCCTGGAGTTAGACAGACACAGGTTGAAATAACAATTCAGCTGCTAGATAAGGTATATAATCTCTTTGTGCCTCAGAGTCTTCATTTTCTTCATGTATAAGTGAAGATAATCAGTGGTGGAAGGTAGGGGGCATAGATCCTTGTGCAGCTACCACGTGAAGTTCTTTGGACTTCCATGACGGTTTCCAAAATGATCACATTGTTCTAAATGGAAGATGGAATCTCTGAATCATAGCTATGCAATTTATATAAGTTAGGTACAAGCCAATTCAGTATTTTGATTTTCTATCAGTTAGAGGTATTTTTTCTTTTGTTCTACAGTATTCCAGCATTATACTATGCCTCTCTCTCTAAAAATATATATATATATTACATATATTAAAAAATATATATACATATATTAAAAAATATATATGTAATATATATAACAGAATTTCTAAGTTGTTAATAAGACAACAGAGTGACATAATTCATTTTGTCCAGGTTAGAAATGAAAGTATTTTGGGAGTTATATGCCTTTACTCTTCCCGATTGGTGTAAATAGTCATTTAACACTTACCATGAACCAGGTGTTGGGGAAATCACAGGATAAGATTTTGTTCAAAAGGCACACTTTTTATACATAAAGTTTTATTTAGTCTTGCTCTTTAATGTGATTTCGAGGGTGCCTGGGTGGCTCAGTCGGTTAAGCATCCCAATTCAGCTCAGGTCATGATCTCACGGTCTGTGGGTTTGAGCCCTGCATCAGGCTCTGTACTGACAGCTCAGAGCCTGGAGCCTGCTTCAGATTCTGTATCTCCTTCTCTCTCTGTTCCTCCCCCATTCATGCTCTGTCTCTCTCTGTCTCTCAAAAATAAATAAAAGTTAAAAAAATTAAAGTGATTTTGTTTGCTTTAGAATGAAGGGCTATTAAGGAGAGGGAGATGTGGAGAAGGAGAGTGAGGGCTTAGTCAGACAGTGATTTTTCAAGTCAGGGAGAGACCTGATGTGGTGTTAGACAGGAATTAGTATGCCTTACAGCCAACTCACTGGAAACTCACTCTGGTAAGCTATTCATAGTTTTTGAAATTGGAAACCTATTTTAGCTACTGATCTTAAGTATAGGCTTCTGACTGCAGAACTAGGTGCATTTTAATCATCTTTCTTCTTGAAGACAGGCATGAAAGGAAATTATATTAACCCAGCAGAGGTGTTAACACACGCATCCTAGACAAAGCGATGGGGAAGGAGAAGATGTGAAGCAAATCCTGGGCAAGAGAAACATACTGAACTGTGACTTTCCTAGCTTCAGGAAGTGAAGTTCGGCACCCTTCCAATGTGTTAGACTCTTCCTCCTCATCAGCCTACCCTTTTATTCCTGGAAGATATGTTTCTTTCAGAGAGTTTAGAAGTAACATCGCTGACTCTAATGTTTTCTTCTATTTGATTGTGAACTTTGTTAAGACAGGCTTAGGTGTGAACCTTTTTGTATCACATTTAATGGGAGAGTGAGACCAATGTATCCAATAGGCAATGCACTCTATAAATATTTATAAAAATGAAATACCAAGGTATTTGTTCATTTAGTCAGTTTAAAAAATATTTATTCAATGAATAATATGAATTGAGCACTGTTCTTAATTCTTATTATGCATTGGTGAGCAAAAGAAACAAACAACCTGTGTCCCCATGGGTTTATATTCTAGTGGAATTCACGGCAATAAATTATAAATAAAATTAGAACAGGCTTTACTGTTAGAGATATTAAGCCCCATGAATGGTTGATTTCTTAGAGGGAATTAATCTATTTAGAAAGATTTCGTGCATCACTAGATGCATGAAATATGCAAATAAGAGCCAAAGGTAGCTATTAACTAATTTAACTTTTGATTTTTTTGTATTTTTGACTCCTCATTAGCTACACTTTTTGCACATACATAATTTTGCATAAACATGACCTCTAGTAAATCTTCCTGATTGCTGAAAGGTGACTCCTTCCTTCGTCCTCTTCCTTGTATAGGTTTCTATAGTGTATTGTCTGCAGGTATTATGAACACAGGGATGTTGTCCTAAGACATTCTGGGCTTTTTAAGAGCAAAAGCCATCTTGTGTGTTTGTTGAATGAATGTGGATCCTTAAATTTAAGTGTAAGCAACTTTTTTATGTGTAGATTCACTAGATCAATTGAGATAAAATGAAATTCATCCTCATTAAGTGTTGTAAGAAGAGCTTTAAAAGGATGCAAGGTGCAACTAGTTCTAAAACTTAAGAGAGTTAAATTATTGGATTTGAAATACAAAGTTAGAAAAGACATTGTATAGAAAGCAGTGGTCATTCTTATTGAGGGTACAACAAAAGAAATTCAGCAGAATTGTAATGAATCCATGGTTCTTACTTTTGAAAACTCATATTGTTATGTTTAGAACTGCTTAAATAGGTTCTAAAATAAAGGAAGAGAAAATAACACTGAGCTACGGTGACCTAATGAAAGCTTGTAACAATAGCAACAAAAAAAAAAACATGGTCATAAAATGTGGACATTTATATTTCTGCTAGGAAGGTTATAAACCAGTGACCCTGAGTTAGGAGTGTGTTGCCCCTTTACTTGTGCGTGTGTGTGTGTGTATGTGTTATAGGATGTTTAGGGAAGGATGGCGTAGGAAGGGAGAAGAGAAGAAGGCAAGGTGATGACAGATAAAATGACACACATATGCTTGCTTCTGTGGTTTGACTTTCTTCTTAGAACGGGCTGTAAAATTGGCTATAAAGTAAACTAGGTTTCTTTTCTGAGAGTAAATTGGTGCTTAGTCCCAGGCATGAAACCAAGAACTCACATATGTTTGTAGGGTAGAGAAGAGGGACTGAGGCAAGCAGCATGCCATCACCTTGTGCAAGCCAAACCCTGGCTCTGGTCTCACTGGTGTGATTTTCCTGATGTTGTGGAAGAAGCCAAGAAAGGGCCCAAAGCCCTAGAATATTGAATGCCTTTCAAGAACAAAAAAAGAAGGCAGGAGTTCAGAGCAGTTTTTGATTATAGGTGATATTCAAACTATTTGTATTTGTCTAAATATTATCTAACCTTAGAGTTTACTGAAGTTAAAAAGTAATGATTTCTTTACTTGACAGTGTGTAGTTATTTTCATAGATATGCTAGAAAGTGTATATTCAGTGTGGTTGCCTCCAGAGCCTCTCATGTTATGATTGGCATCTGGGACATTTTCCTACAAATAGAAGGCATTCACAATTGGTTGATTAAACATGTTTGCACAAAAAGGAATTCATATGCTGTGAGGAAAATTTTCCATGGATCAATCACTGTTAATTTTGGGAAACACTTGCCAAATTCTTTGGATATATTTTAAAATCAGATTAATCCTTATTAATCACAGATACTTCAAGACTCCTTCGTGTAGAGAGGAAAACAAAGTATGTTTCATGGTTTTACCTTCCTTTAAAAACCTTTTTTTCTTATTATTCTACACAGAAATGTTTACTAGACAGAAGGAGAACATGGTGAAAATAGCACTTGTCTTACAATCAGGAGACCTGGGTTCCTATCTTAGGCTCATTAGGTGTGTAACACTGGACAGATTGTCTAACTTCTGTGCAAGTCAGTTTCATTGTCTATGAAATGAGACCTTCTGAACTAGAATAGCCGACATCCAAAACAGTAATTCTATTCAAGTAACTATAAATGAGTCTTTTGAAAATATTAAATATTTGATGATACTAAATATCATTGGCAAAGATTTTGCAAGGATTTCTCTGAAAGCTAAGACTGTGGCCAAATGGAAGAAACTGATCCAATTTCTCCAAACTCATACTCCTCCAGCAAGTCAGTGAATGGATAGACTCTTGTAGGGACTCTGTGCCATTTCAGAATTACCTTGAATCACCAAATGATAGATTTGACTCCAACAGTTCTTGGCAAACCTTTAAAGAAATGGCACGAATAGGTTTTACTACTCACCAACAGTAAACCTTTGTATTTCTGTGTAGGAACCTCCAGGGAGCAGCCGTGTGGGAGCACAGAAGAAGCCTGAAGTCAGTCAGGGAAATTGGGTGATGCTATTTCATTAGCATTATTCCTGTGTTGCTTCTTGTCTTCATTCATGAATACAGCATTATTTGAAGGGAAATGTGCACTAGCATCTCTGTGACTTTAGAGACCAGCCAAGGTGTCAGAAAGGACACCGATATAAGATTTGTTAATATGAAAGCCCTGTTTATGTATCTGATTTAAACAGTACTCTGACAGTGGAACCAAAATAATGACAGTTAAAAATAGCTGCACCCAAGTGTTATCAGCTTATTTCGAAGGCCCTTTTGCTGGTTGAGTTGAATGTTCTTTAATTTTTAACTTTAGACTTAGCTGTTTTCTATAATGCCAGCCTTCTGGGGTCTTTGAACAGAGTAACATTATTCGAGGGGGAAAAAAAGCATTTGCAGAAATCTGCCAACTTCATATCACAATCTTCTCAAAGTTTTCTTCTGCTCTTGAATCCCATAGGTCATTTTCAAGTTGTTAGCAGCAATACAACAAATTGAAATTAAACCAAAATATAATTCTCTTATATACTCACTTTCTGGGATGGCCTTCACATTTCAGTTTTAGTTATTATACTAAAGGGTTCAGCAGTTCAACAAACATTTATAAATGCTCTACCTGGGGATAAAAGGATGCTTAAGCCATGCCCCCACCCTGGGGGACTATTGAGTATGTGGGGAGTTATTTACAAAAGAGATTATTTCAAAATGATGCAGTAAGGAAGATTCATCGCTTGACCAAACTTGAGTCTGGCTCCTGAGCCTTCTCTTAGGCCCATCTGTCATTTCCCTGTAAAGTCTAGTTGTAGCAAGAACCCTGATAAGTCAGTTTATCTAGAACCTTCCCTCTACACCCTTGATATCTGATCGGGCCCTTCATCCTTCACCATCTTACATGTGATGTATGATCACCCTGGCTTGGTGTCGGTAAGAATCCTGTTAGGTTGATTTAGCCAAAACTCCCCTTACTCTTGATGGTTCTTCTTAGTGATTTTCCATTCACTGACCCCTGCCCTGTTCCTTAGCTCTTGCTCTTTGCTATGTATTTGGAATTAAGCCTAGTTCTATACTGAGGTTTCTTATTCCCTATTGCAATAGTTCAGAATAAAATCTGGTTTTACTGCATTAGACACTGTCCAGCTCTGGTTTTTCTTCAACAGTTATAGTGCAGGACACAGATCAGATATAATCAGGTTCATCATTGCACCCCCTGACCACTCACCCAGGCCTCTAAGTACTTTTGAACCTTTTGTTTTCACTGTTCGTTGATTGGGGATCCACTGGTGAATCTGACTCCAAAACCCTTGCTTTGTTCAAATATCCAATGAAGCTAATAGGGACGTATTTTGATTCTAAGACTGAGTATACTCTAGAAGCTGGGTTAGAGTCCTAGAGAAACAGAGACTGGGTTAGAGTCCTAGGCTTCTCAGTTTGTGAGAGGCTAGTCTCTGTAAGCTGTGTTAGCATTATTGTTCTATTCGGATGCTTTTGCAAAAGTGCTTCCTGTAAGGAGAAATTCATGCAAATGACTCTGATAAGTACAGGTTTCTGATAACTTTAAAATCATACCACTGAACTGATGGGGCCCCTGGTTGGCTCAGTCAGTACAACTTGCAACTTTTGATCTTGGGGTTGTAAATTCAAGCCCCACAATGGGTACAGAGATTGCTTAAAAGATAAAATCTTTAAAATCATACCATTGAACTTAATAAGAATTTTCAGAACTCTGATAGGAAAGCTGGACTCCATAAAACTGCTATCCCAAGATCAAGCAAACCTAGAATTAAGTATATGGAATTAAATAAACTGACAAAGATGATTACATTTTAATGACTTTTTGTTTGCAAGATTGCTGGTTCTTTAATCTTTTGTTTTCCAGACTTAAGGAAAACTTTTTCCTGTTAAGCTTTTTGTAACTTACAACAGTTTACTAAATTATATCTTTGTAGACAGGATTGAAACATTTCTTTTACTCCTTCTCTGATCCCTCTGGAATTTAGAAACTTCTACTGGGTATTCTTATTTACATGGGAATATAGTTATTTGCATAAGTTCCGTAAGAATCTGTTCTTCTTATAACAGGACACAATTGGAAAATTTGGTTATAATACCAATAAAATAATCATACTTGTGAAAAATGTGTATATAATTGAATATGACCAGCAGATTTAAGGAGGTATGGTTGACTTTATGGAGTCAATAAAGCTCCCCTTTGAAAAACTGCCTGGTATCTTGCTCGTAGAGTTTCCAGCTTTATAGGTTAGTAAGGGAGGTCACTTCCTGGCAGGCCTAGGGACCTCAGGATATTTGTGGGACCTCAAGAAGAAAGGAATTCATTCAAATGTGTAAGTATTACAGGCAAAACCTGGTAGTGACTCCTTTGCATGGATTCGTAGCCTTTAGAGGCTTTTAAAGTCCAGTCTAAAAGTTGGAGCAGAGCAAACTCAAAAGACCTATGTGATCAATCACTATTCTTGCTGCATTTATGTAAATTATCAGGCCACGTTTAGCAAGAATAGATTTATTTTGCAAACAAATTAATCTTACTTTGATTCTCTTTCATATAAATGGGAGGTACTGTAGACAGAAAAATTATGTTTCAGTGAAAAATTTAGCATACATTTATGGGTATTAAATTCTAGTCGCGTTCATTGTCTTAGGTTTTTTTTTTTTCCTACCTATAAACTAGACTGGATCCTTAATTCTAGTTTCCTCTCATATTGGATTACATCTCTCCAAATTAATGCCAAATTTTTTCTCCTTTTTGACTTGGAATCATTGAGAACTAAAACTATCTTTTCCCAAAGCTTTGCAAGCTGAAATTGGATGATTTGATGGAAACTTTCAAGGGAGCCACCATAACAGATCATGTATGGGTAACTTTGTGCCCACTGCTGTATGGAGCACTCCAAAAGTTCATCGATACACCCCGTGCCATCACAAGAGACATTAAAACTGCAAACCAAGTAATCTGTTGGATTGTCAGTATTGTCCTCACTCCACCATCTAATGTGACTTCAAGTCCAACATCTAGAAATTTTGACTGGTTAACCTCTGGACTTTGAAATTGGATTTTTAACTGCTAAGCTTTGTTTTTCTTTTACTTTCATATAAATACCCTTCGTTAAATGCCTGACTTCTACCACCATCCAACAAATTCCTTTTGCTACCAAGTCCCAATAGATGATCAGCTGCTCTTAATGAACAGAAGGCAACTAAATGAGAAATGGACATATATTCTTCTCTTCTTCAAAGGAAGGAATGTCTCTTCTTTCCTTTGAACATGAATGAGGACTGACAAAGATTCTTTCCTTGACCCAACTTTAGCCAGGGTCTTGAATCTCTTCCTAAACCCATTTGTGCATTTCCTTGACTGCTAGGTTAGTTGCACCAGAATCTCCCCACCCTTGATTTGAATACCCTCAATATCTGATGATCAGGTTCTTTATCCTCCACCACCCTCCAGATATTATCTGATCACATTGGCTGGTCTTTGGCAAGAATCCCTTTCATCCATCCCTTTCATTCCCTTGCCCTTGTAGTTCCTATTAGTAGTTTTCCATCCACTGACCCCATTCTACTCATTGGCTCTAAATTCCCATTTGCCCAGGCTATATTTGAAATTGAGTTTAGTTCTGTATTAAGATCTCTTTTCCTTTATTTCATGGTCCTGAATAAAATCTGTTTTTTACTGCTTTAAGTACTGTCCAGCTCTGGTTTTTCCTTGATATAAGTGAGGAAATAAAAGGTAGGGTTGGGAATGCAAAACTCAGAAATCAAAGACACTGATCTCCTTGGGTCACTGCCCAGCCCCCCTGCTTCCACCTTCCCAAGTGCTAGCAGTTCTAGGACTGTCCCTTTCCATCAATATCTTGGCACACTAGTGGTCAAGACCCTGCCCCTGTGCTCTGCTTGCCGCTCTCCACCCCAAGGGCTTCTGAAACTGTTTCTTCAGATGTTGATCTCTTGTCCAGGGAGCAGTTGCTATATTAGATGGACCTGGGCATCAAGGTCAGTGACTCATGTAGGTTGCTGAGTTGTGAGAGAGTTGCTGTGTGTAAAGGCACAGATTGCTGCTGGGCACGGAGGGTCTTCAGTAGTAGTAAGAGCAGTATCTTTTCGGCTGCTCTTACTACTGTGTGGCTATGCTGGTCTAGTGGCTAATATTTAGAATTGTTGAGTGTGACTATATAAAAGTTGGGGTTAAATTTCAGGAACAGGTTTATTATATTCTAAATATCTTAGGACTTCCCTTCCTAGGGTGGGAAGGAGGTGAAAATCCTACCTCAGACAAGGCTTTATTTAAGAGAGAAAACGGGCGCCTGGGTGGCTCAGTTGGTTTAAGTGTCCAACTTTGGCTCAGATCACGATCTCAAGGTTCATGAGTTCGAGCCCCATATCAGGCTCTGTGCTGATGGCTCAGAGCCTAGAGGCTGCTTCAGATTCTGTGTCTCCCTCTCTCTCTGCCCCTGCCCCACTCACAGTCTACCTGTCTGTCTCTCTCTTTCAAAAATAAAAGCACTAAAAAAAGTTTTTAAAGAGAAAACAAAGCATTAGGTTTCATGCCCACATATTTAGATCATTCGGCATTGGAGCATTCACCATTGTTATGGAAAATCCTTTTGACCATTCAGTTTTTCACTTTTGGGAAGAAACAACAGTTGCCCATTTATCTAGCTGAAAAGATTGATTCTCGTTAGATACAGGCTAATTGTAAGTTAATAAAATTGTTTTTACAAATAAAACAGTAATTGTATTAGATCCTCTTTGATAAATAAAATGATAGAAGCATTTTTCCTTTATTTTGTACATGTTTAGAACACTATTTATTATAATGTGGTTTGGCTTAGAAAATATTCCACTATACAAGGTAGAATTGGTGAAGGAAGAATAAATGGGTTAAAAATACTGCCTAGAAAAATCACAAGCTGAAAACAGGAGATGAGCTGATTTAATAAGATTAGGGACACCAGGTGCGGAGACATTACAAAGATAAGCTGGGACAACCTTGAGGTTCAACCAAGAGGAGAGATAAGAATGACCTCTGGATAAATGAAAAGATCGAGTTGGAGAAAATGAAACTAGTATCTGCAGAAACGTTCCCTAAAGCCATCACTGCAGAAATTGGGATCTAAATGATTGGATTCTATCATTTAAAAACAAAAACAAAAACAAAAAACCCCAAAAAGCCAAACTGCCCACACTGTATGCTTTACTATGGCAAAATTAGTAAATCTTGCTCAACTGTCCATCATTGGTGTGTATGAGTATGGGACTATTCTGTGTTTGATGCACAGATATTAAAAATTACAGTTAACCCTTCTCTCCCTGCTCATCTGTTGGCAAGTAAATATTTATTATTTTTAACTTAAATGGATGTGTCAAATTTATTTACGATGAATGCTGGTCAAGGAGAAATGTAGTTATATTAGAGGAGAGCTTCACTTTTAGGTTTGCATATCCACTCGTGGTTCAAATTGAGCCTCTACCAATGTTCTAGACAGATCACTGGATCTCAGAGAAGCTCTGTTTTCTACCTATAACTTAGATCATGTGTATGTATATGTGCATGTGCATGTGTGTATGTGTTAGAATTCTTCCCTATTTTTTTCTAATAAAATATATATTTTAAAATAAACTTAGATTTATAGAAAAGTTGTGATGATAATATGGATAAATTCCAATTCCTCCAGAACAGGTGTCCCCTATCATTAACATCTTACATGAGTATGGTATGCTTGCCATTCACAATTAATGGTATGAGATTAATGCACTATGTTAACGAAAGTCCACATATTATTCAGATTTACTTGGTTTATATGTCATCTAATTTTTCTTCCAGGATTCCATTCAGGATACCACATTACATTTAGTTGTCATATCACTTAGCTCCTCTCTACTACAATAACAGTTTCTCAGATTTTCCTTGTTTTTTTATGACCTTGACACATTTGAGAATGTCCCTTAATTGGAATTTGTCTCATATTTCTCTCGTGATTAGGCTGAGGTTATGAGTATTAAGAGGAAGACCAGGGGGGCATCTGGGTGGCTCAGTTGGTTAAGCATCTGACTCTTGATTTCGGCTCAGGCCATGATCTCACAGTTCCTGGGATTGAAGCCCGAGTTGGGCCGTATGCTGCTTATGTGAAACAAGCTTGGGATTCTCTCTTTCCCTCTCATCTGTCCCTCGCCTGCTCCTTTTTCTCTCCCAAAATAAATAAAATAAACCTGAAAAAGAAAAAGAAGAAAGCCACCATGAAAAAGTACCATGTTCATTACATTATATTAAGACTACTTGTCAATATGACTTATCTCTGTTGATGCCAGTCTTGATCATTTGGCTGAGGTAGTGTTTTCAGGATTTTGTACTGTAAAGTTACTCTTTTCCCTCTTCCATATTGTGCTCTCTTCTATTATGCAGAGCTACACTTAAGAAGTGGGAGATTATGTTCTACCTCCAGGAAAATCTTATTTATAAAGGATGTTGCGACAACTAATTGTATACAAATGCATATAAAACTAAATGTATATAAAAGGATTGAAAAAACATACAGCATCAATTAAATGAATATTATTAATGACAATTCCAGTACTGAGAGTGTCAAATGGCTGCTGGGTGTGCTGTTTAACCAGGATTTCTGCAAATAACTGACAAATATATTATAAAATTGAGGGAGTAGGTGGAAAGAAAGAAAAGGAATTTTAATTAAGGAAGCAACTGTCTTCCTAAAGTACTTCCTTATCAGAATTTCATTTCCACTCTTTACAAGTGTTCTGAAGTAGTTCACAGACATGTGCTCATTTATTTTTCAAATCTATTTCTCAGTTAGCAAATGTTTTTTTTTTCAAATCTATTTGTCTTGAACCAGATAAGTCAAGTTACCTAATTTGCATTATCATTTTATGTACCAAATTTTTACAGACTCTCCCTTTATAATCAGTCGATTTATAACCAACTTTTATTTTTTTTAAGTAGGCTTCATGCCTAGCACAGAGGCTTGAACCACCAATGTGAGGCTTGAACTCCTGACCCTGAGATCAAGACCTGAGTTGAGGTTAAGAATCAGACACTTCACTGACTGAACCACCCAGCTATCTCTAACCAGTCAACGTTTTTTTTTTTAAAGATTTCTTTTTTTTTTAATTTTTTTTTAAGGTTTTTTTTATTTATTTCTAGAGAGAGAGAGAGCGTGAGCAGGGGAGGGTCAGAGAGAGAGGGAGTCACAGACTGAAACAGGCTCCAGGCTCTGAGCTGGCAGTCAGCACAGAGCCCGACGCGGGGCTCGAACCCACGAACCGCGAGATCATGACCTAAGCGAAAGTCGGACGCTTAACCGACTAAGCCACCCAGGCGCCCCAACCAGTTAACGTTTTAGTGTGAGCTAGAATGATACAAAAATATGGAGAGAATGTAACCCAATTATGATATTTTTAGATGTGCCCATTGGATATGAAAAAAAAAGAACAAGAATTAAAAGCCATTTTTTAAAATGTTTATTTATTATGAGATACAGAGCATGGGCTGGGGAGAGAGGCAGAGAGAGACGGAGAAAGAATCCCCAGCAGGCTCTGCACTCATCATCGAGCCCAATGCAGGGCTTGATCTCACAATGCTAAGATCATGATCTGAACTGAAATCAAGAGTTGGACGCTTTACTGACTGAGCCATCCAGGCACCACTGAAAGCCATTCTTATATAGCAAAAATGTGTCAGCAACCATCTAGATTATATATATCCTGAAATTTCACTCCTAAGTAAATATCCATAGAAAATTGCCTTTGGTGCACAAGTGTACTCAATGTTCATTCAATAGAAACTATAAAAGCTATAAGAAAACAGTGGCAGTTGTAATTCATTATTTAAGGCAATAGGGAGAATTGTCAGAAAAGGACTGGTAGTATACTTTAGGGAAAAATGCAATGAGTGGAAAAAAACAATAAAAGTTAAAATTGTAGGGGCACATGGGTGGCTTAGTTGGTTAGTTGTTCGTCTCTTGATTTAGGTTCAGATCATGATCTTGAAGTTCATGAGTTTGAGCCCCACGTCCGTCTCTGCACTACAGTGCAGAGTGTGCTTGGGATTTTCTCTCTTTCCCTCTCTCTGTCTCTCCCCTGTTCATGCGTGCTTTCTCTCTCTTAATATAAACCTGACCAAAAATTAAAAACAAAGTTAAAATTGTAGGGCTGCCTGGGTGGCTTAGTTGGTTGTTTCTGACTTTGACTTAGGTCATGATCTCACCGTTTGTGAGTTTGAGCCCCACATCAGGCTCTCTGCTGTCAACACAGAGTCTGTACTGAATCTTCTGTCCGCCCCGCCCCCCTCCCCGCACTTCCTTTGCTTGCACTCTCTCTCAAAAATCAATAAACATTTTTTAAAAGCTTAAAATTGTAAGTTGTCAATACCTAGGAATGGATAATTGGCTACTAAATATATTTATAGATATTTACATGAGATGTAGGAAGGAAGGTCTGTATTTTTTTTTCTTTTT
>NW_027531285.1:4290522-4750359 GCF_008692635.1 Crocuta crocuta | reverse complement strand
TTTTTTTTTTTTTTTTTTTTTTTTTTTTTTTTTTTTTTTTTTTGAGAGAGAGAGAGAATGCTTGCACAAGTCAGGGGTTGGGGCAGAGGGAGAGAGTGAATCCTAGGCAGGCTTCATGCCCAATGTGGAGCCTGACACAGGGCTCAATCCTATCACCTTGAGATCATGAGCTGAGCCCAAATCAACTGTCAGACGCTTAACTGACTGAGTTGCTCAGACGCCCCAGGAAGGCCTGTATTTTTATTCATTCCTTATTTTACGTAGAAATGCATGTATAAAATCAATAAAATTCAGTGGTGCATACCAATTTTCAAATGTTTTCATTCAGAGTCTTTCAGCAACTAACTCAGAGCCTGGGAATTACACATTTGCCATGGGTCCATGATTAGTTTGGAAATTCAAGGTCAGTTTTAAGAATTCCTTAAAATCCAAAATAAGAGTATTATGTAATCCTGGTCCAGCCCTTGCTATTGAAAGGAAGCAAGGGTAGTGTGAAGACAGATTTGGTTTTGAATCCAGATCATTCATTTATTAGCTGTGTGATTTTCAAAAACCCACTTAGCCTTACTGTGCCTGTTTGGTATGTGCAGAGGCCTAAACAAGATGTTTGTGAAGTGACCAGCACATGGTAGGTGCTCATTGAAGAGAGTCTATTATTGGAATTTATGTTTGATACTGACTTCTGGTTTATATGACTGCTACTTCACATTATCTTCTTTTGAGAAATAATTGAAAAATGCTTTGTTCTTATTTTGAGAAAATAGGTATTAAAAATTGCTAGATTTCTCAGGCTAGAAGTACATCCACCACTCAGGGAAATTAATGTTATAATTGCATAATCAATTATATTGCCTTGACTGGACCAAAGTGTTATGGCTGAATATACTGAGGAGAATTTTAAGTTTGTTTAATTTTTATTATGCCCTTAAACTTGTGTGGGGAGTGTAATTAAAAATTCTGGAAGATAATGTAAACTATGATTTAAATTCCTGCAACTCTGTTAAATTTTATTACATTTTATTCTTTTCTCTAAGTAGAGGAAAAATACTTTTTTCCTGAAATTTCCTTATTAAAAAGCTATTCAATTTTATTTTTACCTCGATCTTGATATTAGGTTTTGGAACTTTATTTCTTCATTCTTTATGTCTGACAGATAGAATATTGGTTTGTTTTTAATGAAGCTGGGAGAATAGTTCAAAGGGGAAATAAGTAAAATGCATTTGCTATTTGAGAGCTGAAGGTGTAGGCAATAATGAAAATCTTCCCATTATCTATAGTGATTGGGAAATCAGTTGGAGTGCTGTAATTGTCCATTAAGATAATGAGCACCATGAGCTAGAAACAGCATGTGTGGAAGAGGGGCTAGTATGATGCGCCATAGGAAAACTGCAACTATCAGAGCATCATAAAAACTAAAGCAGTCTAAAATTACATCAAAGAATTACAGATACTGGGGCTACTTTGATAAATTTCAGGGACCTCTTAATGATGCTCTTAAACATGTTTAATACGAATTTTAGGAGGTAAAATATTTTCATCATTTATCAATTATCTTTTTGCATATTTTATATTAAGTTGGTTATTGTTGATAATTTGGTCATTGCTCTACAAAACAATCTGATTTAATAGTTGAGCTCCCTTTGGGCTTTCCCAAGGAAAAATAAAATTACACACATTTGATTAAGTGGTTGCAAAATGAAATTAATAGTAGCAGTGTCATCTTTAAATTTTTATGGCTTTTTATGTAAGGAAATGAAAAGTTTGGAACTTTTTAATCTTCTTAATATTAGTACTGAATAGAAGAATTATTTAGAGTGTCTTCCTTATGCTGGCATTATATCAGGTGCTTGGAATTGAAAACTAAGAAAGACATGATACCTATGCTCAGTCTACACACACACACACACACACACACACACACACTCGTGCAATATGTTCTATATAGTTAAGCTTTATACAGAGCTTTGCAAAATTTCTGGTTAGGGAACCATTAAGCATTGATGATTTCTGAAGTTGTATCATGAAAATGCAGTAGAAATTTGAGAGACAGGGTGGAGCATTTTGATCACTGAAAAGATATGTTTAACCAAGATATTAAGACATGAAATAATTTAGGAATGAGATTGTTGTTCTCTGTGGCTAGAGCCTATTTTGAATAATGGGGATAATCGAAGCAGTTGATAGAGAAGTAGGTAAGATGGTTACAAAGATGAATGCTTGCTTTTGTAACTAGACTATTAATGTGTGAAAAGAGCATCAAAACAAAAGAAGTAAAATATTTTAGGAACATTATATTTAATTCATTTAATCACTTTAGTATTTGTTGAAAAACAGAATCTTAAAATCTCCTTCCTCGCTGAGCTGTCTTGCTTTGGAATATTAGAAACATACTTTGTTGGACAGAGACACAATTCCATCTTTATGCCAACCTTTCTGCTCCGTTTTGTGTTTTTTCTCTACCCTAGCAGCTTGACTCTGGTGCAGGGCTATACAATGACAAGGGTTCTTGCTTCCCTTCCTCTTAAAGTCACTGCCTAGAGGAGATGTTGGCTGAGGAAAGGGGAATGATACTCCAGAGAAATACTTGTCTGGCCAGGGGGAAGGACGTTCTCAGGTGTTTGTCAGTAGAATGTGGCTTTCATTCCTGAATCAGTCCAAGTTAAAGGTCCCTCTTGACATAAGAATGTTAAAATGGGGAGAATACCCCAGGAATCAGAAAGGGTAGGTGTTCTTTTAAAGATTAGGAGATGCATCTCTTTTTTTTTAGGCTGGGAATGTGATGTAATTATAATATCTGAAAAGTCTTCCTTTTTTTTCCTTTTTTTTTTTTTTTTTTTGCATCTTTACTACACTTCACTGATATATCAGGCTTATGCTGGACCTAAAGGCAAATGACAAAGAACTGTTTAAGTCCTAGGCAGTTGCTCCGCACTCCACAAAAGTGCCTCTTTCTGATCAGGGCCCACTATGTTCAATCTTTACTTCCAAGTTTGGTTCTTTACTTACGTCGATCTCAGTCCGAATCAGGTTGACCCTCTTTCTGTGGACCTTCCCCTACCCCAGGTCAAATGAAATTATGAACCTTGACTTATATACCTTTTATCTGCTTTTGCCAATTAGTATCTACTGTTGTCTCTAGGATTACTAAATTGCTCGTTCGAAGCTTTGCTGAAAATTTCTAAACTTTGGTCTATACCAGCCAGCTTATTTAAATAGTTGTGCTGCTAATAGACTTTTTTCTTTTTTTAATAGATTAATTATGTGTTTTCCTCCAAATCATAACAAGTGGGATTTCAGATTTAATTTGATGAAATTACTCTTAAGTCCTGGATATTGGCCAATAAGGGAAACACACTTAAGGTTTATTTTTAACTATGTCCAACACAACTCCAGGAACAAAATTATTTCCATCAACCTCTGCCTGAGGGTCACTTCCCTTTCTCCTGTTCTCAATTCAAAAATCTTCATGCTACCACATTACACCAGGCAAGTCATTCTGTGTATATTGTGATGAGCAGACGTGTGAGAAATTATTGTCCTTGGAAATCCAGAATGGACATACTGGAAGCCTTGGAAGTCATGGGGGTTAATCCAGGAAGATTAAGGGAATAGAGGTTCTCCAATAATGAGGCAGAGGGGCACCTGTGAGAACCTATGCCTTTAATGGAGACTTCAGCTTTTTTCTTCCTGCCTCTGTCTTCTACATCTCTGAAATTTTTCTTTACATTTTATACTTGTTCCTTTCTAATGTTTTGTGGGAACACTCCTTAATCTATATTGCCAGTTCACTAATCCATTCTTCATGCTGAACCATTATACTCTTCAATCAATACGTTGAGTTTATTATTTCTACAGTTCTATTTTGTGCACCCAATATCTCCAGTTGTGGTTTTCTTTTTTGTTTTATCTTCTTATGCCTGCTGAAATTTTCAAATTTTTCTCTTAGACTTTGATGATACTCTATATACTTATTTAACTATTTGTCCTGCTTGGATTCATTAATTCTACATCATATGTACATGGTCTTTCTTCTACAAAAGTTGTGCTGTAGGTGGAATGGATATCTAGAGGTTATTCAGCTAATGAAGCCCCAGTCTTAGTTTGTGGTCTCCCAGTCTTTGGAAGTTGTATGTGTGGATGGGGTGAGGGTGGAACTTCAGAGTACTGAGTGTTATCATCGGGAGAGATTTTTAAAATATCCATGACTTAGTGAGTCTCTCCGTCTACTATAATTCTAATTCTGATTCATTTGGTCTGATATGCAGCCCACACTTTTTCAAAGCTGCCTTGGTAAAGTCAATGGGCTGCCACATTTGAGAACCCCATAGTCCTAAGCATTGTGGTGAGAAATGGTAGTGGGAGGAAATGCTTGGGGACAGCTGGGTCCACATATTCTGTCATGTGCTCCCATGACTTTATTTCTGCAGGTGGGAATTGCAATGAAGTGATTAATGATCTGTCCAGAGCCATGTGGAGAGAACAGACAACCGGTATAACCAGAGCCTGTCCTCCACTGTTACATTTGGAGTTGCTCCAAGGATTTCCCACCTTTTATTATCCATCTCCCTCTCCTTTTATGGACCCTCTCCTGGTTTGGTGGGAAGATCTTGTTGGGAAGCACAATGTTGAGTTCTCTAGTATGTTAGCTTTGCCCTATGAATAGTGGCAGAAGATGCACAGGAACGGCCACTGCTACAAAGGCAGACTCTCTGTATCATGTGTTTCCTTATGGCTGGCACTTCTTTATACCCCCCAGGTACCTTGTCATCTGTTTCTGAAGACTAATATAATGATAACAATTTACAGTGAAGTGTTAGAAAATTCTAAAAATGACAAGATTTACAACAGCTTCATAGTAGGAAATAGTCCTGTGTCATATTTACACTTGAAGTATTCCAGTATAATTTTGTGGAGACTCTTTTTAAAAATCATTTAAAATTTCCCTGTCTTATTAAACACTGTCTTCTGAGTAAATTTAAAACATTCAGTGAAGACTTAAGATAAATCATAGTGAGTATTATTGACTTTGCCCCATTATGCCTTGTAGTTCTTGGAGCTGTTGGATAGTTTTATCCTCCTTTAGTTGGCTATTATTGTTTCCTATGGCCTTCAGAAGAACTGCTCTCTCTGATTCTCTTTTTTATTCTGTAATAGATTAAATAAAGGGATAACCATTCTCTTAAGGTCATATAAAAAAGAGTAAATACATAAAGACTGAGACAATCTGAGGAATGAAACTCAGTGCCCAATTTTGTGAAATTTATTTTTGTACTTTTGGGAAACAATGTTTGCCATATTTCTTGTTTTAGAACTATGTTCAGATAGTTGAATTGGCTGGATTTAAACAACCACTGGAAGAGATAGATGCTTACTCTAATTAAATTGTACCGCATGTGTCCTGACAGATTATTTTCCTTAAACAGCAGTAGACTTAAACCCCCCAATCCTCACTACATTGTATATAAGTATATTTTTTCCCCCCATTTAATTCTGAAGCACATTACCAATTCTTTAACATACTATTCTGGTGCCATCAAACATTTCCATGAGAATTCTACTGTCTATAGAATGGGCTGGGTGGTATTTATCATTCAGTAGATTTTTTTTTATAGGAACTCTCTTTATGTACAGATAATATTACACTCAACTGAAATTTTCACTATCTTAATAGTTGTTGTGAGATAACTACCTAGTCTTAAAGGTGACCAGATTAGTCACTCTGCTCATTATTTTACCTATCACACAGAGGCATTCATACACTCTGTTCCTTAGGTGTGCTGTGCAAGGTGTATATAGGTATATGTTACTGAATTGGGTATGACCAGATTATTTGATGGATTCCATTTGCTAGATATAACAAATGGTGTATAAAAACATTTGGTCTACAACTCAATAAGTCACCTGAGTGATAAACATTAAATTAGAATATAAAATACATTTTTATACAAATGACATAAAAATCAAAGTCTAGATATTTTTGTAATTTCCTCACTTTTCTTTTTTTAACCAATATGCTATTAAACTGAAATAAAGCAGGAACACTTCACATAGATACTTGATTAAAATAGGTCATTGGAACACTCTGAAATGTTTTTTGTAATGCATGGTTTGCACAGAAAAACTTATTTGTGTTATGGAATGTGATGCTTTGCAGTCATACCTTCCAATAGGATAATTTAATGCCCATGAGGCAAATAAATGTATCATTAAGTATAAATATATTCTTGCTGAAAATGGACAGCTTACCCTCTGATTACTCAAAAATTTGGCAAGGCAAATATAAGCACTATTTTAGTCAGAATGGTAATAGTTTGCTTTATACAAGTACTTATCAAAAGATCTTTTAAAATGACATCTGACTTTGAAATCCTTTGCATTATATGTACCGTTAGAGGCAGAGCACTAGTAGAAAGAGAAAATCAAGAGTAGAAGCATAAAGTAATCCATGCCGTGAAATCTTTACATTTTTTTTCCTGAACCATGCAGATATCATCACGGTGATTTGAAAATGCTATATTAATGTTGTCAAGAAGGTTTAAATACTGAAGATAGGTCTTCTTTTACATTTATTTTATTTTATTTAAAATTTTAAAAAAATGTTTATTTTTGAGAGAGAGAGAGAGACAGAGACAGAGAGAGAAGAGGGAGAGGGTCAGAGAGAGAGAGAGAGAGTCAGAGGATCCAAATCAGACTCCAGGCTCTGAGCTCTCAGCATAGAGCCTGACACAGGGCCCGAGCTCACCAGCTGTGAGATTATGACCTGAGCCGAAGTTGAACACTCAACCCACTGAGCCCTCCAGGCACCCTAATAGGCCATCTTTTAAATAAAATTTAACTAAAGCTATTTTATTACTTTATTTTAATTTAATTTTTTTTTAACATTTATTCATTTTTGAGAGAGACCGAGACAGAATATTAGTCGGGAGGGGAAGAGAGAGAGGGAGACACAGAATCTGAAGCAGGCTGCAGGCTCTGTCCCAGCTGTGAGCACAGAGCCTGAAGCGAGGTTTTAAGTCATGGACTGTGAGATCATGACGTGAGCTGAAGTTGGAGGTTTAACTGACTGAGCCACCCAGGCACCCCTAACTAATGCTATTTTAAATATTACTCAAAATATATTATCAAATCACTGATTGCTCTTATGTTTGATAATTAACACACTACAAAATATGTAATTTTAGGTAACTATATAGCCAGTGTGGACTTTTTCTACTGAGAAAAAGTGGATTCTTTCTCGTATTAGCTCTACAATGTTTCATCAGAGCTTCAATATGATCAGTCTGTTTTGACCAAAATTGAGTTTCTCCCTGTAAAAAGTGCTGCCCACATTACAGAAAAGCTGTAAAAGATGCCATCGTCAGAGTACACTAAACAAATCAGAACTCTCCAGTTGCTTATCTGAAAAAAGAATGATTGTTCCCAGTCTTGTTGCATCCTTGACCTTATCATTTTGGTGGACTCGGCTGAGAATCTTTTAGCTTACTCCATCTCATGCCGATGTGATCTTCTGTATTCCTCTTGTAATCTTTCCAGAGAAATACAATATTCCAGCTGTCTTTCTTCCTTTGAGGCAGTTCCAGTGGTAAAGGATTTCTCTTTGCCTTATGCAGGGTCTGCCTGGGAGAGGCCGATTCAGCTGTCAAAATAGTATAACTGTTGATTTCTGTGCCTGTCAGAGAGTGCATCCGTACTACTGCCAAACTCAGTGTCTGACATTTTAGGGACTCCTAAGGCCATCTACTTATACTACCCTTAGACTTTTAACAGTGAGACATAGCTTGTAGTTATTGGTTCCCAAGCAGGGAGGACCTTGTATGGTAACAACTGTGATATAGGGATATATATATATATATATTTGAATTTCTATTTGAATACTTGTACTATATTGAGAACCACACCTGTTAGGCATAATTGGCAAAACAGAAAATTGCAAGGTTGAAAGGAAAAAGGTCATGTAAAACATATGGCAAAGATAGAGTAAAGATTTTGTATTTAAAAGCTCAAGGAAGAAAAACAAAGTGAAATTAAATCAGTCTGGGTCTTAAACTCCACATTCCAGTGTGTATTGGTGTGGAAGGAAGGAGCAGAGAGATATTTCATTTGAGCCAAGGACATATGTTTGGCCTGAGGTTTATTGACAGCCTTAGGAGCATAAATCCCTGGATATTGGAGACACATCTGAGTAATATCTACTGAGGCTAGGAGGGATAATAATTGAGTAATAGCGCAAATATGTTCAAAACCTTTCTGGCACATAATTTTGTTCATGTCTATGAAAGTAATGAAAATGAAGAGAAATGTTAGAACAGTTAACAGCCAAAAGTCTGAGTAGCACTGCTTGTGTTCAAACTCTGGGTTTTGCTTTTATCAGCTGGGTGACTCTTGACAGGTTATTTAACCTCTCTGTATCTTGGCTTTCTCACTAGAATGTATAGCAAAAGGATATGGTTGGATTAATTAAGTTAATGAATATAAAGTTACAACAGTGCTTGGTACATAAAACAAATGCTCAATATATGTTACCTAAAAACAAACAAACAAACAAACACACAATCATACAAAACTATGATATTTATTGTAAAGAAAAGGAATGATATACCACAAGGGAAATTGGACCTGTTTTTACCACTTAGCCTTAAAGTTCTCTTCTCGTCTACAGGTATTTTTCAGAACCTAATTCCCAGAGTCTGATGTAGCTTTTGTATTCAGATCCATAAACATTTTTCAGTCACATTTAAAATCCTGGACTAATACAATATAGTTCTGTAAATTCACAAAATAATAGCACTATCTTAAACTTTTTTTATGTTTACAATTTATGGGTTTTTTTTTTTGAGATAGTAAGGCAGATATACTCTACAGAGCAGAAAAGTGAGTCTGCCTAGAAGTTTGCCTTTATGAACTTGTAATTTGATAGAATACAATGCTGGCTTCAAGCCAAAGAACATTTACAATTAGAATGGTAATCAGCTGTTGCCTTGAGCAAAAGGAACATCAACAACTTAATTCTAAAGGTTCTTTATAAGGAGTTTTTACTGTGTAAATTAAAAAGAAACATTTTTACCTTTAAAAAATTCTGGTAACTAATTTACCTCTGTAAAATACTAAATTGCAGCTTTTTTTTCCTTTTGTGCTTCCATCTGTTTAATACTTTGGCTCAAATGAATGGATGTAAGAGTAAACTCTAGCAACCTGAGCTTTTGATTATCTTCAACAGGCAACCCGAGGACTATTACCTAGAAAGCAGTTCATTATTCTTCTCTTTTGAGCAGTTGCCCAAATAAAACAATGGTGTCATACATTATATTAACATGCAGCACAAAAGATCTCTGCTTACTAAACAATTCTGAGCTTGGGGAAGTCTTGGGCCTTCTTCCAACTATTAATGTAAAAAAACTTACATCAGCAGAAAGCAAGTATTTAATGCAACTCCATGATAAATCTGAAGACTCTTGCCCTATATACAGCTCTTTTAGGGTCTACTATCTTACTCTATCTTCCTCCACATCCTGCTGCTGCATTTCCCTAGTGAAATCATGCTGACTAGAAATAAAATTAGGAAGGCCTATATGACAGGAATTAAATATCTTTAGTCTCAAGAATGGCCAGCCAGGGCTGCTGTCACCCATGATTACAAAAGGAGCCTTGCATACTGTGAAATGAGAAACAGGTGTTGGGCTTTGCCTAGCACATCAACACTCTGATGAGTCTTTCTGTGCCTCTGACTTTCCTATGGCTCCTGCAGGTGGAAGTATGAGCAAAATACACCTTCTGCCTTCTTAAATCATGGCAAACAATGATTTCTAATGGCACTGTATCCAAAAACTAAGCCTCGACAAACATGTATTACTCTAGGAATATTTTTATCTTTTTGCTCTAAAACTTCTTGACAAATGTAACTCTCATTTGGGGGAACCATTCTTTAAGCCTGAAGTGGAGGCTAGAAGGAGGATGATAGCTTATTGAAAGGACTGAGACCCTAACATTCTTGAGAAAAATTCAGGATCCAGAAAAGCATGTTTGCAAGTGTAGTTAACTTTGGCTTCTGAGATCAGAGGACATTCTGGTATGACAAAGATGTATATAGATTTACTGTCACTTTCCAACCAAATGACTTACCTAGTCAACTGGAGGCCATTGGAAGAAAAAAAATAAGAACACTTGGGTAATATATGTAAATAATACTCTTCTCTAACATTTTTTTCCCTGATGCAGGGATGTGAGGATTAACTAGCTGTCCTCTGGCTAACCTGAAGAAAGCTAAAGATCAAGATTTTTAGTCATAGTATTTAAACTATAACTATCCAAGGCCTTTATTATTGTGACTTGTGTTGCCTATGATAGGGTTCTTCTGTATTTACAGTTTCAGAGTACTGTTTTTACTTTAGAATGGATGGAAACCACCAGTTTCAGTATACATGTGGCTTTCAGATTGGGAGTCCACCCTATTTGCGTGGAAGTTATATGGACAACTTGGTAACAGTGCATTTCTGTGGTACCATCTCCTCTACAATTTATGAAAGCTTGGTTTTGAGTCTTCTCTTCAGAGCCAGTTTTTTGTATTTCTGTGCCCAAACAACTTTATTGCAAAGTATCATTTGGCTTAAAATATATCCTCTTCTACTCTAATCTGTGTCTGGAAATATCCAGAAAGCATGTTGTTAATAAGGCAGGGTAAATGTCTAACCATTTGACGATTGACTTAGAAATTTTTGTGTAGAATTTTAACTACAGATTTTAAGATACAAATATTAGGAAACAAAAGTAAAATAGAAACAAAGTGATAAATCTATTATTCATCTTTAAATATGACTATGTACAATTGTGTGCTCTATTTCTGTCACCATTAAATGGCAAAAAATATGTGTTTTATTATCTTCTTTTCAAGATCTTGAACTGAGCTGGTTCCATAGCTTTATTTTTTATTTTCTTTCCAATTCTAAAATATTACATATTTTACCCTATAGCTTAAATAGATACTGTGTTTTTCTTAATACTTCATTTATTTTTTTCAGCTTTACTGAGATATACTTGACAAATTATAATATAATTGAAATGTACAATGTGGTAATTTGATATACATTGCAAAAATATTCCCACAATTGAAATAATTAACAAAACTATCACATCACATATTTACTTTTTGTGTGTGTGAGAACACTTAAATTCTACTCTCCTAGTAAATTTCAGTTATATAATACAGTATTATCAACTAATAGTCACCATGTCATACATTAGAACCAAAGCCCTTATTCATCATAAAACTGAAAGATTGTACCCCTTTGCCAGCCTTTCCCAATTTCTCTCACCCCTCCCCCCCCCCAGCCCCTAGCCACCACCATTCTACACTGTTTCTATGGGTGTGATTTATTTTTTAAAATTCTACATACAAGTGATAGCATGCATATTTATCTTTCTCTGTTTAGCTTATTTCACTTAGCATAATGCCCTTCAGGTTCATTCATGTTGTCACAAATGTTAGCATTTCCTTCTTTGCAAAGCTGGATAATATTCTCTTATATATACATGTTCACACCGCATCTTCTTTATTCATTCTTCTGTCTGTAGACACTCAGGTTGTTTCCATACCTTGGCTGTTGAGAATAAGACTATAATAAACATGGCAGTACAGCTATCTTTTTGAGGTAAACATTTTATTTCCTTTGGATATATACCCAGAAGTAGGATTGCTGGATTGTATGGTAGTTCCATTTTTAATTTTGTGAAGAACCTCCATACTGTTTCCCATTCATAGTAGGTATACCAGTTTACATTCCCTCTAACAGTCATGTACAAGGTTTTCCCTTTCTGTATAACCTCACTGTCATTTGTTATCTCCAGTCAATTGATAAATAGACACCCAAACAAGTGTAAGGTGGTATCTCATTATAATTTTGATTTGCATTCCCCTAATTATTAGTGATGTTGAAAAGCACCTTTTCACGTCCATGTTGGCCATTTCTATGTTTTCCTTGGAAAAGTCTATTCAGGCCCTTTAACATTTTTATTTTTATTTTATTTTACTTCCATTTATTCATTTCTGAGAGACAGAGCAGGAAAGAGAGAGACAGAGTGTGAGTGGGGCAGAGGCATAAGGAGAGGGAGACAGAGAATCCAAAGCAGGCTCCAGGCTCTGAGCTGTCAGCACAAAGCCCGATGTGGAGCTCAAACTCATGAACTTTAAGATCATGACCTGAGCTGAAGTCAGACGCTCAACTGACTAAGCCATCCAGGTGCCCCAGGTTAATTTTATGGTTGAGTACTTTTATCTTTTTGATGGAATTGTAATTTCTTAATTTCTCTTTTTGGATAGTTTGTTGTTAATACATAGTTTCATAAATTAATTTTGTATCCTGCAAACTTACTGACCTTACAGTATTTTGCTGGAATCTTTAGGGTTTTCTATATATAATATTATGTGACCTGCAAACATAGACAATTTCACTTCTTCCTTTCTAATTTAAGTATCTTTTATGTCTTTTTCTTGCCCAATTGCTCTGACTAGAAGTGCCAATACTATGTTGCATAAAAGTTGTGAAAGTAGAATCTTTGTCTCTTTCTTGATCTTAGAAGAAAAGCTTTTAGCTTTTCACTGATGATTATGATGTTAGCAGTGAGCTTGCCATATATGGACTTTATTATGTTGAGATACATTTTTCTGTACCCAACCAATTTGTCTAGTTTTTATCATGAAAGTATGTTTTAATTTGCCACACGATTTTTCTGCCTCTATTGAGATGATCATTATTTTCCTTCATTTTGTTAATGTGGTATATCATATTGATTTACATATGTTGAACCATATGCAGTTTTGATTACTGATTTCATCTTCTTACTAGTAATTGGTCTGGTGAGATTTTCTGTTTCTTCATTATTCAGTCTTGACAGGTTGTATGTTTCTAGAAATTTATCCATTTCCTCTAGATTATCTAATTTGTTGGCATATAACTGTTCTTAGTAGTTTCTAACAATCCTTAGTACTTTCATGTTACTATTTGTGATGTCTCCTCTTTCTCATTTGGCTTCAATTATTTAATTCTTCTATCTTTTTAATTTAGTTTACCTAAAGTTTTGTCAATTTTATCTTTCAAAAAATATTTTAGTTTTACTGATTTTTCTATTGTCCTTTTAGTCTCTATTTCTATATTCTATATAGAATATTTTGTGTTTTTCTATATTCTATTCTGATCCTTGTTATTTCCTATCTTCTACTAACTTTGGGATTAATTTATTCTTCTTTTTCTAGTTCTTGAGATACAAAGTTCAGTTGTTCGAGTTTTTTTTTTTTTGTAGGTATTTATTGCTATGAACATTTTTCTTAGAACTACTTTTGCTTTATTCCTTAAGTTTTGGCATGTTATATTTTCACTTCTTTCATTTGTCTGTATATTGTTTTTAATGTTTTTAATGTTTATTTATTTTTGAGAGAATGAGAGAGAGACACAGAATCAGAAGCAGGCTCCAGGCTCTGAGCTATCAGCACAGAACCCTATGTGGGACTCAAACTAACGAACTGTGAGATCATGACCTGAGCTGAATTCGGACACTTAACTGACTGAGCCACCTCAAGATATTTTTTTATTTCCCTTTTGATTTCTTCTATTACCCACTTATTGTTCAGTATCATGTTGTTTAATCTCCACATATTTGTGAATCTTGCAGTTTTCTTCTTGTAATTGATTTCCAGTTTCCCACTGTTGTGGTTGGAAAAGATGCTTGGTATGATTTCAGTCTTCTTAAATTTATGAACATATGGTCTAACATACGGTCTGCCTTGAGAATATTCCATGTATGCATGAGAAGAATGTAAATTCTGCTGCTATTGGATGAAATGTTCTGTATCTGTTTGTTAGGTCTGTCTGGTCTAATATGTATTTTAAGACCAATATTTTCTTACTGATTTTCCATCTGAATGATATATCCATTGTTGGAAGGTGGCTTTTAAAGTACCCTACTATTATGGTATTGCTGCCCATCTCTTCCTTCAGGTCTGTGAATATTTACTTTATATATTTAGGTACTCCAATGTTGGGTTCATATATATTTACAGCTGATATATGCTTTTAATACATTGATGGCTTTTTATTATATAATGTCTTTCTTTGTCTTTTATTACAGTTTTTGGCTTAAAGTATTTAGTCTGATATAAATATAGCTACTGCTGCCTTCTTTGGTTTACATTTGCATGGAATATCTTTTTCCATCCCTTCATTTTAGCCTATGTGTGACCTTAAAGTTCAAATGAGTCTGTTGTATACAGCATATAGTTGAGTACTGTTTTCTGGTCCATTTAATACTCTGCATCTTTTGATTAGAGAATTTAGTCCATTTACATTTAAAGTAATTATTGATAGGTATGTATTTACTGTTGCTATATTGTTAATTGTTTTTTGGCTGTTTTGTAGTTTTTCTCTGGCTTTCTTTTGTGATTTGATGAGGGTTTTTTTGGTAGTGTATCCTTTGATTTCTTTCCATATTGTTTGTGTATCTACACTAAGATTTTGCTCTATGGTTTTCATGAAGCTTACATCTTACAGTTATAACAGTCTACTTTAAGCTAATAACAACTTAACTCTAAATGCACAAAATACTACATTTTTATAATCTCTCCCCAGATTTTGTTTTTGATGTCATAGTTTCCATATCTTTATGTTGTATACCCATGAACAAATTATTTGTTATTATCTTGAATACTTTTGTCTTTTAACCTTTATACCAGCATTAAATGTTATTTACCCACCATCATATTTAGCATATTAGAGTATTCTGAAATAAGCTGTATATTTACCTTAACCAGTGAGTTTTACACTTTCTTATATTTTCATGTTGCTAATTAATATTCTTTCATTTCAGCTTGAATTACTCCCTTTAACATTTCTTGTAGAGTCAGTTTAGTTCTGATGATCTCTTGCAACTTTTGTTTTTCTGGAAAACTCTTTATCTCTCCTTTACTTGTTAAAAGACAACTTTCCCATGTATTCTTGGTTGACAGGTTTATTTTTTTCCATCACTTTGAATATAACATCCCACTGCCTTCTGGTCTGCAAGATTTCTGCTAAAAATTCTGCTCATAGTCTTAAGGGTGTTTCTTCCTATGTAACACATTTCTTCACTTTTGCTGCTTTTAAGATTTTCTCTTTGACTTTAACTTTTGACATTTTAATTAAAATGTATTTCAGTATAGGTTTCTTTAGATTTGCCATTATTTAGGCTTCCTAAATCTAGATATCTGTTCCTTTCCCCAGGCTTGGGGGATTTTTCAGGCAGTATTTCTTTGAATAAGCTTTCTGACCCTTTCTCTGTCTCTTCTCCTTATGTATAATGCAAATATGTTAGGCTTAATGTTGCCCAATGAGTCTTTTGAGCTATTTTCACTCTTTTCATTCTTTTTTTCTTTTTGCTCCTCTGATTGGATCAATCCCACCACCCTGCCTTTGAGTTTGCTGATCCTTTCTTCCGCCCAATCTAGTCTGCAGATGAACCCATCTATTAAATTTTTCAGTTTAGTTATTACATTTCAGTTCTATGGCTTCTATTTATTATTTTTTAATACTTAATATCTCTTTATTGAAATTCTCACTTGTTCATGCATTGCATTTTTGACTTTAGCCATCATCTTCGTGACTATTATTTTAAACTCTCTACCGAGTAAATCACTTATCTTTGTTTTATTAAGATCATTTTCTGGAGATTTATTTTGCTCCCTTGTTTCTTGATTTTCCTTGGCCTTAGTTAGTTTCTCCTCATTGGCTGAAACAGTCACTTTTTATTATCTGCATAGACTGATCTTATGTAGGAAGTCTCAACCTTTTGTAATTATCTAAGGGATTGTCTTTATTTTTAGTGGCTGCCTGTAGTTAAGGGTATGCTAAAACCCATAAGTGTCCCAAAGGTGAAGATTGCAGTCAGTGCCTAGATGTAGGCTGAGTAGAAGCAGAACCTTCATGCAGCAGCTGGGTACCAGGAGATGGGTGTTTTGTCCTGCTCCTTCCGCATTAAGTCCTAGTGGTGTGGTGAGTCCTCATGTGCCCACTAACAACTGCTTCTTTGTTTTAGTTTTGTGTGGCTCATGAATGCAAGCCCCACTGGCTTTGAGAGCTAAATGAATTGGGTACCCATCCTTTGAGTGGCAGCTGTTGTCAAAGTTGGAGTGCCAAGTGTGTATATAATCTTATTCCAGAGAGATACTGGCAACTTGGTTTTATTCTCTGGTGACGTGATTTTTTCATTGGAATGAGGCTGAAAGAGAATACAGGGGTGTGCCTGCTGACCTCCCCGGTCTCCAAAGACGATTACAGCCAACACTAGATGTGTGCTCATTAGAAGCTGGATTCTAAGGGAGCAGCTTGTAAAGCTGCAGTCAGTGCCCTTCCAAAGAAAGACTGGGAGATGGTAGTTTTTGCCTACTCCTGCTGCGGTCAGCCCTGGTGAAGAGCCATGGCAAATGCTTGTGCTCCTGTGAAAAATGGCTTCTTTGTTTGCTATCATACTGTGGGACTCCAAGCTCTGTTGACTTTCCAAGCATGGCATTTGGGGGACCTATCCCTCAGGTGGAAGCCTTAATATCTGCAGTGTTAGATGTGTGGTCCAAACCCTTCACTCCTCAGAAAGAAGCTGGGAATTAAGGGTTCTCTCACAATTGTATGACACTATGCTAAGGGTGGGGTTTGGCAAGAGTATGTCTCAGCCTTTCCTACCCATTTAGGTGTGTGTATTTTCTCACTTGCTAAATGTGTAGGAGTCATTCAGCTAGTTTCTGGATTTCTCTGGAGGGAATTACTCCCTGTGTAGCTGTGCACATTCAGTGTGTCTGTGGGAGAAGGGAAATTTTAGAATCTCCTGTGTCATTATCTTGTCTTTCCCCTTAATACATCATTTATATACTTACAGTTGTTCAAGTAAATTGTACATTAATTCTTTAATCCTTATGTTTAAGGCCACAGCAAAAGCAAGTATTCTAATATATCATTTTTGAAGTATTGACCTATATTATGTAAATCATATTGCCGTTGGTATCTTTGCATATCTATCTTAGCTGAAAAGAGTATCTAGTAATGAAATTTTTCTATACATTTAAAATTGTCTCAAGTTAAAAATAACTTAAAATTAATGCTGACCATGCCTGTTACTTTTTTGTAAACATTTTTTTCCTGAAAATTTGAATATCCTACCTCTAGGGTGATATTATTCACCACCCTTTGCTTACAGGTTTAAATTTCTCTTATATCATATCTGTACAAAATATAAAGCATTTCTCCAAGTTCTATTTGGTAGATGTTGATGTTTTGAAGGCGATATCTGGTCGTTGCAATGCCATTGATAAAGGTGTAGGCTGTATGCCAGAAAGAAACTTTGGTTTGCCTTGTGGCTGGTCATCAGTCTGGCAGAAAGTTCTATTTCACTAGGTTTACAGTATTGGACTTTGGCTACATTTCCATTTTCTAAAGGGCAATATAATGTTTAATGTTCTTTGAGATTGGTCCTTTAAAAAACTAATACTGGTGGGAAATTGAGAAGCAAAAGTAGTTCTCATAGAAATTTTGTTTCAAAGAGTAAAGAAATGTAAAGAAAAGAAGCTTTTTCCTTAGACATATTTCTTCTAGGTCAGAATGACTTCTGGTGAAATAATTTTCCACATAGCAAAGTACACTTCTCTAATGATTAGACCATAAGCACATAATTTTGCAGCTTTTCCCCCATTAAGTGTTGTTCGGACATATGACCTGTTTCCTTATTGGGCAAATCCTTCTGTTTACTTCAGATTTGTTAATGTTTTTGTGTGATTTCTTCACTTACAAGACTCAGAATAGTGACTGGTACATTGTAGATGTTTAGTAAGTATGTATAAATGGCTGGCTGGCTGGCTGTCTGACTGACTGACTGAATGAATGAAAGGGTATGACTGATCCAAGCTAAACATTAGGTTTTCAAAAAAGAGCTGTGAATGATGTTGTTTTCGTGTGGAAGGAATTCATGTTTTTCCTCATTTAAGGTTGAAGGGTACCTCACTATTCCCACCTACAATGGAGCATATAGAAAAACCCATAAACTGCCCTTTCATTTAAAAACACAAAACAAAAAAAAGTTCTTTTTGATGACATTTTGTTCAGTATTGGAAAATAGCTTTTATTTGATGCAACCACTATTTAGTTGAACATTTTGTATAATTTGTGCAGAAATTCTCTGTGTATTAAAGAATGTATTAATCTTACACAATCAACTTGATAATATAAACTTTTTCTTGTGATGAAATTAAGTATAAGTGATTCTATCATGTTTCTCATAACAGAATCAAGTTGTAGAATTGATTAATATTCCTCTAATATGTTTTCATTTGGGGCTTAAACAAGACTCATTGACTCATTTAATCCAAATTCAAATTTGAGTCATTATACTAAGGCAAACAAATGTAGTATCTGAGATATCCCTGGCTTTGGACCTTCATAGTCTAACAGGGGAGAGAATAACCATGGTTAGGGAATTAGGTGATCTGTTAACATAGTTAAGCACTGTGGGAGCATGTAGGAGAGGCATCAAAACCAAATTAGAAAATCATAGAGCTTTACCACAGGAGTTGATGAGCTAGTTGATTTTTCAAGAAACAAGTCCATGCTATTTGATGAAGAAAAGTGGTTGCTGTGGAATAATGGTGGCAGGTGTTTAAAAAGAGGGAAGAGAATCTGTAAAAGTATAGATAAGTAAAACAGACATAGTAAATAGGTCTGTGTGGCTCATGGTAATACATGTGTATCAGGAACTCTCAAACATACAGCAAATATTTGTATTATACAAGAGGTAATAATATGGCTTTTCTTTCTTTTTTTTACCATATGAAACTCTCTACCTGGGTGATTTCATCCACTCCTAAGGGAAATGTGCATACTTATCAAGACTACATGGGAAGTTTTTGAAAATAGTTTGTGGACTCTAAAGTTAGCTTTAACTTATTTAAAAAAAATGTTTCATGCAGAATCCACTTCCTGCCAATGTAGCAAGCTGACTGAACAATTAAAAGTAAGAAGAACCACCACTGAAAACTTAAAAGAATGCTTCTAAACAACTTAAAAGATTAAAGAAGAAATCGTGATACAAATTATAAAATTTAAACAGAATGGAAACAACCACTATATGTCAGTACACAACGTAAAACAAATGCATAGCCCAAATACTCTATTAGAAAGAATAACCATTTAGAATACATTAGCTAAAAATTTAATATAGAAGTTCAAAAAAATAGCTGAATATATCCAAAGAATGTAGGAAGAAGCAATAGTGAAAATAAGATAATAAATACATGCAGTAGAAAAATAGATATATGAAACAATAAACATATAATACAGTGGATCTGCAAACTCACATTGGTCCTTTGAAAGGCTAATAAAAATAACAAATCTCTGGTAGGATTAATAATTTAAAAAGAGAAGGCAAGAGGCACTTGAGTGGCTCAGTTGGTTAAGCAGTTAAATGTCCAACCCTCATTGGGCTCTGCACTGACTGCATGAAGTCTACCTGGGTTTTTCTCTCCCCTCCCCCCTCTGCCCTCTCTTGCTTGCTCTGTCTCTCAAAATAAACAAATAAACTTTAAAGAAAATAAAAAAAATAAAAAGAAAAGGCACAGATACACTGGAAATGGAAGTGTAACTGTCAATACTACAGGGATTAAATGCCAATAAGCTCAGAAGACTGAGATGGACTGACCCAATTCCTAGATCACTGCAGTGGCCTCATAATCAGTTCTTGACACTTGGTTCTTACCTATCCCCAGTTCATTATCCACATAGCACAGTGATCAGTTTACAAAGCAAATCTAATCCTGCTACTTCTTCTGCTGTAAATGACTTTCCACTAGTCTAAGGAGAAAGTGTAAAATCCTTAATGTTTCCTGCAAGAGATGGCATCTTCCTCCCACCTCTCCATTTTCATCTGTCCCTACCCTGTCCTTGTATGTCGCTCTGCTGCCACACTGTTCTCCTTTCCCTCTGTTCCTTAAATGTGCTGAATTCTTTCTGTCTCAGACCCTCCACTCTTGTTCTCTCCTCTGATGGCACATCCTTTCACCACATTCTCCCGGATAATTCTTACTTACCTTCCAGATCTCAGCTCAGTGTTACTTCTTCCATGAGAGCTTTCCAGACACTGTAAACTCAGATTGGGAGGCCGTGTGATAGCCTTTCCCATATTCTGCGCTTTTCTCAGACAAATCCAGTCTCATGTAGGCCTGATAATATTTAACTTACTTTGTATTATTCACTGCATATGTGTGTACGCATTATTTTTTTTTCTAATAGTTTATTTNTAAAAAAAAAAAACAGACAAAATTGCTGCCCTTGTAGAGTTTAATTTGATATATGTGTATGGGGAGGTGTGGGTGCCAAACAAAATAAATGAGTAAAATGCTGTCAGAGGATGATGATGAACACCGTGGGGAAAAATGTGAGAGGGATAGGACTGTACTTTTAAATAGTATATATGGAAAAGACTTCATTGAGAAATTGATGTTTGAACGATACTTTGAAAGAGCCTTCTGTAAAACTTTGAGAAAAAAAGATAATTCCTCCTTCCTCAGGCTTTTAAAAGTTGTATTTATAATAACTTCACTATAATTTGTTTTATTTCATGTCTCTTGCCAGATTTGATTGTGGCAGTGTAAAGGTCACAGTAACTTATCCAATAAATTCCCATCATACCTGTCTTATCAAGTTAGTACTTTTAAAAATTAAGAATAACCTGAATGAATAAAGATATTTAAGTATATTGCAATGTACTTATTTTGCACAGAGCTTTTACAAAACTTTATCGAGGTATAACTAACTTAAAAGAAGCTATACATTTTTAAAGTATACAACTTGATATGTCTTTTATAATTTTTTTAATGTTTATTTTAGAGAGAAAGATCACGAGAAGGCAAGGGGTAGAGAGAGAGAGCCACCTAAGTGCCCCAATTTGATAAGTTTTGATGTTCACATACACTCATTTTGTAAACTCTTATTCCTGCCTCCCACCACTCCCAAAGCAATTTGTCACTCTAGATTAGTTTCTATGGGGTAGAGTTATATATGTGTGTGTGTGTGTGTGTGTGTGTTTGTATGTGCATGTATGTGTATATATATATACACACACATACATACATATACCTCTATATGGAGTGATTTTGTATCAACTCTTGTTTCTGGTCCTTTTCATTTAGCATGTCATTTTGANTATATATATATACACACACATACATACATATACCTCTATATGGAGTGATTTTGTATCAACTCTTTTGTTTCTGGTCCTTTTCATTTAGCATGTCATTCTGAGATTTATACATGTTGTACATATCAGTACTCCATTCCTTTTTTACTGCTGAGTAGTATTCCATCGTATTGATCTAACAGAATTTGTTTGTATTTTCCGTTTGTATATTTACACAGGGTCTTAACTGTTTGTATGCAGTTTTCCTCCCCATAGAAATAGCAGTAGTAATAAAATAAAAAGTTTTGATATTTTCCCACAGTGCCTTTTCCCTTGTTTGTCACTATATCCTAGGTACTACCTCTGTTTTGAAGATAATAATGTAAATATTAAGAATAGGCACAACATCCTGTCAATGAGAATTCATTAATAACTAATATTTATCTACCTTAGAAAGCACTGTACATACATTATCTCTTTTAATAATTTTAAAAAATTGGGGAAATATATGTTATTACCCTGTTTTACAGAATAGCAGACTGCACACACACTTGTACACATAGCGAGAGCAGAAGAGAGATTTTTAAAAACTGTTATTTACTCTTTTAAAATTCACATTTTAAGTAATCTCTGCACCCAATGTAGGGCTCAAACTCACAATCTCGAAATTAAGATTTACATGCTCTATCAACTGAGCCAGCCAATCGCCCCATGTGAGAGAGATTTCCAAGGAATTTGTTTAAGTGATTGTGGAGGCTGACAAGTTCATCATCTGCAGAGTAGGCGTGTATGCTGGAGACCCAGAGAAAAGCTTATGTTGTAGTTCAAGTCTGAAGGCAGTCAAGTAGCAGACTTTACCTTGGGAGAGACTATCTTTTTTCTCTTAAGGCATCCAGCTGATTGGATGAGATCCACCTACATTATGGAAAATAATATGTTTACATAAAATCTACTGATTTAAATGCTAATCCCATCTAAAAAATGTCTACAGCATAAAACATTAAAAAAAAAAATCTCGGCTAATGTTTGACTAAGTGTCTGGGTACCATGGCCAGGCCAACTTGACACATCTTATTAGTGATTAGTTGACCCTTTAGGTCACCAGGATACAGCTTGAGGGTCACTTCTGTCTATTGCCCATGCTTCTTATTCAATGTTACATAATGAATACCTTTCAAGAACTCTTCCTCACACTAGGTGAATGTGACCGAGAGCCACAGGCAGGATAGGTCTTACATAGTCTTGTGAACAGCAGTACTGAAAGATGTAGAGTTTTTTTGTAGATCATCTAAGTTAACTTTGCAAAATAAGGAATTTCTTAATAAATCTCCCAACACATGTTTACCCATGCTTTGAAATATGCATGAAAGTTGACTAGTTTTCCTTTAGGTTATTTAGTACATATTTTATATATTTGATTTTTGGGGGCAAAATTATTATCTCTTCTACTTCTTTCCAACTGAATGAAAAAAATTAAAAAAAAGTTTTCACAGTTAAAATAGCTTCAATTAAGGATGCATGCTATATCATCATCTAATTTGCCCTTTTCATCAAAAAAGTATGTGTTTGAGGAGCGCCTGGGTGACTCGGTTAAGCATCAGGCTCTTGATTTCAACCCAGGGCATGATCTCACAGTTTGTGGGTTTCAGCTCTGCATCAGGCTCTGTGGTGAGAGTGCAGAGCCTGCTTCGGATTCTCTCTCTCCATCTCTGTCTGCTATTTCCCTGTTCACTCTCTCTCTCTCTCTCTCTCTCTCTCAAAAAATAAATAAACTAAAAAAAAAAAAGAGTATGTGTTTGAAAAATGATAGACACTTTCAAGGAAATTCTCAACATTTTAGAAATCAGATAAGGTTTTGTTCACATGTGTGGATACAATGAGATTTTTCTTTTAAGTGCTCTTCCTACTTTTTCTTTTCTTTCTTTTTTCCTTTTAATACTCCACTGTTTTCAGAAAACATAATTAGATGCTGAAATAATGGTTTAAATTTTTAGCAATGTATATCAAATCATTTCTTCATTGAGAGGTAAACATAATTAATATTTGGTTTAATAGACATACAGCAATGATATAAATTAAAACATAAAGCTATCCTATGCTGAACTTTTTTAAAAAAGGAAACCAATCAAAATGAAAAAGAAGCATTTTAATCTTTTTTTTGAATTTTCATTTTTTTCTTTCACAATATTTTCTCATTGGCTAGAGACATCATAAATTTCCAAACCTCAAAATTCCTACAGAAGTAATACAGGCATGTGATATGAAAAATGCTGATGAATACAAAACATAAAAGCCTCCTACATTTTCTCTTCTGATGTGTGGGTTGTTTCTACAGAGATGATGTAGATCTTTGTCTACTCCAGGGTTGATGAGGAGACTGGCACGATGGCCACATAGGATAGGCTTATCATGGTCCATCTCTGAAACAGTTCTTCACACTATAATTCATTTCTTTTTTTTTTTTAAATGTTTTTATTTATTTCTAGGAGAGATAGAGAGAGACAGCGTGAGCAGGGGAGGGTCAGAGAGAGAGGGAGTCACAGACTGAAACAGGCTCCAGGCTCTGAGGTGGCAGTCAGCACAGAGCCCGACGCGGGGCCCGAACCCACAAACCGCGAGATCATGACCTAAGCGAAAGTCGGACGCTTAACTGACTAAGCCACCCAGGCGCCCCAATTCATTTCTGTCTCTAAGGCTCAGGGAGTACATGTTATGTTGAAGTTCTTCCCACCAACTTTAGGTTGACTTATGCCTCAGTTTTCTTTAAGAATGAATGGGCGTAATGTTTTATGCGCTATTACCTATAGTAACTAATACATACTGTAAGTAATGAATTCTTTCAAAGAAATATGATTGGTCATAATAATAGACGAATATGCCCCCAGTAACAAAGCATTCATTTTCAGTCTTTGAGAGCAAACAAATAACACAGAGATCACCAATAATAATTTCAACCTCTGGCAAACACTTTGTTCTAGGTACATACAGTAGCTGAGATACAATTAAGAAAAGCTAAATTCAGGAAAGTGTATTTGAGTCAGCCCTGTTTTAAAAAAAACATGTAATTTCCATAATTTTGTTTCTTCATCTATAAAATAAGATCATTGAACTAAGAGAGTTTAAGGTCATTATACCTCTAAAATTCTTATGAGAATTTTTATGAAAAATGTTATGGAATATGGTCTTATCAGTAAATGGAGATACTGAAATTTACAAAGATTACTAATTGCTGGTCTGGTGCTTATATGCTCATTTAAAATTAATTTTTAAAAATTTGTAAATGTTTATTTACTTTTTGAGAGAGAGAGAGAGAGACAGAGGATGACTAGGGGAGGGGTAGAGAGAGGGAGATACAGGATCTGAATCAGGCTCTAGGCTCTATGCTGTCAGCACAGAGCCCGGTGCAGGGCTGGAACCTGCCAACCGCGAGATCATGACCTGAGCCAAAGTTGAATGCTTAACCTACTGAACCACTTAGGCATCCCTAAAATTAATTTATGTAATACTTTGAACAGTCTTTGATATAAAATATTCACCTGTAAAAATGGGAGTATTTATAACCTGGCCTGACTTATCTATATCACAAGAACTATGAAATATTATATCAGAATATAATTTTATTTTTATTACTACTAATATTAATGCTGCCTACAGTACTATATAATGTGAAAAATCTTGAAAGGAATAGCTGAAGAGTAAAGTGCTGGAGCAGTGAGATCAGTGGTGCCCAGATCTGAAAATTGAGTCATAAAGAGAAAAAAAAGAAATTGAACAGCCTCTGTCCTGGGGTTGGCTTTAAGTACTAATGTTCATGGGACACCTGGGTGGCTCAGTCAGCTGAGCATCTGACTTCAACTCAGGTCATGATCTCGCAGTTCATGATTTCGAGCCCCACGCCGGGCTCTGTGCTGACACCTAGGAGCCTGGAGCCTGCTTGGGATTCTGTGTCTCCCTCTCTCTCTGCCTCTCTTCTGCTCATGCTCTCTGCCTCTCTCTCTCTCTCTCTCTCTCTCTCTGTCAAAAATAACTAAAATTTAAAAAATAAATACTAATGTTTATGTTAGGTGGGACCTTCTTTCATCTTGATTATTGCCACCAGCAGCTAATGTCATCAGCAGTTAATAGTTAAATAGAATGTGTATAGTACTGTGTGTCAGGCCCTCTTCTAAGCATATTACACTTAACCTAATTGGATACATATTTGGGGGCCACACCACTAACTAGAAAATGATAGATTTAGATTCCCTTTCAGATTGTCTGACTCCAGGATACTTGCTCACAGCCATTCTGCCAATTCCAGTGCACTCTAATTGCTCTGCTCTGTTTCCTTTGCTTTACATGCTCTTTGCATGCTTTCCAACTCTAATTTCCACTTCCATGCACAAATTTTCACTTTATGAAACTCCTCTGTTTCCAATAAATCATCAGTTTCAAGGTTGGGAGTTGGTGGTTTAGTTTATTCCCAGGTGCATTCTTTCTAAGAAGTCTAGTTAATCAGTTGAAGACACCTATACCCATGTGCTAGGAATTATATTCTGGTTGTCTGACTTGAAAGTTCTGGATTTTGAAGATAACATATACAAAGTTTTTTAAAGAGTCATTTGGATGTAATTGAGTCTATTTTAATACCTAGTTTATTATTATGTTTCGGTGATTCTTAACATGCTGGAGTGATACAGACTCCTTTAAGAAGTTAATGACACTATGAAATCTCTGTGCTAAAAGAAAGAAAGAAATGTGCATAAACACAAAATCTTCATACCTGTCAGGAAGTTGGATCACCTGAAGCCTTTCCTGGGGCCACAGGTTAAGAACATCTGACCTATAGTTTAAACTTTATTTACCCACACATGGTAACTTCAGTAATCCTGTAAACTTATTATATTACTTTCTGAAAGACATTCAAACAATGAGTGAGTAAATGGAATGACGGACAGTATATACTTTGGGGTTTTGAAAGGCCACCGCGCATCTTTCCTCCATTAGACTTTGACCTTTCTTTACTGCCCTTCTCTACAGCAGGTCTGCTTTCACTGAGTCACCAGAGTTAAAATGGCCCAGCTCTAATTGTGTCTGTAAGTAAAGGTCAGAGCCTAACCCTGAATTTGCTGTATTCGTCCTACTGTCTTTTGAAGGAAACAAAAGATCTACTGTAGTTAGAGAAGGGTCAAGGAAGAAAAGTTAGTTAGATGATTAAATCAGAAAGCAGTCATTAATTTTAAAATAATTGCCTGGGAGACCCCATGGAACCCTGAGCCATTAAAGCAGAACAGGCTTGGATACGTCAGTCCTAAGGCCAAATCTATTCCTGGAATGGCTGGGTAAGAAAAGTAATTGTGTTCACTTGATCTGAATTACATCATACTCTTGCCAAAATACTTTAACTTTTATTAAACTCAGGGAGACATGGATACCATACTTTTGACCTGCAGATACCCAAAGTTCTGGTTTATATTTTAGATGAGATTAGGGCTGCAAGATGATAGACTCATGGGCATAAACCTATTTGGTTAATTAAATGACTTTCTAAGTTATCTATATGCTATTGGGTAATATGAGCACAACTCTACTTTATGTTGTTTTATTGAGGGTAGGTGACTTAAGGTTTATTCTGTCCCTAAAAAATGAGCTTTAATAAACCTGTATTTCTGAGAGATTTATCAAAGCTTACAATGAAACTGATTTAATATTCATTGCAAGGTTTTTTTTTTTTAATCTTTAATTGAATAACTCTCAAGAGGCTAGACCTAACCTCCTTAAAGTTGTACCTAATATATGTCAGTTTGCATATTTGGCTATAAAATAGAATTATCACTGTGCAATAACTAAATTTGACACCTGCTTTGGGGACCTTTCAAGTAAAGTAATTGAACAATATGCAAAGCCCAGTGCTTTTGAATCCTGTGCATTAAACATTTGTTCAAATGTGAATCAACTTTACTATGTAAGTTCCCATAGGACAGGGACAGTTGTGTTCTGATATTTCTGTTGCTCAGTCTGTTAATTCATCATTCATTCAGCCTTTATTTCAGCCTTGCTTTGTGCAGACAGGATGCTAGCAGCTTTGGCCATCAAAAGGAGATAAAGGCCCAGTCTTTGACAGTGAAGAGCTCAACTTTGATAGTAGAATATGCTCTTGGAATTAGAAGCAGAGATACCATGTCTGGTCAGGGGATAAGGGTTGTATCATGCAAGAGGCAGTACTTGGATTTGACCATTGAGGAACTGAACTTGAAAGGGGATTTGGGGATGAGAAGGATATTTGAGGCCAATCATAGGAATTATCCAAACACAGAGGTATAGGACGTTCTAAGGAGAATGTAGAGGACACATTATATGGGTTGGCTGCAACATGGATTGACAGTAAAGAAGTGTTACGATAGAAATCTAGAAAAACAGGCTTGCCATGAATTAAAAGGGTATGAATTTCTGGCTTAGCTCCTAATTTATCTGATAGGCAACTTTAGAGGCCTGTATTTGTGATGGGGGGAATATAATTCAAACAACATCTCACATTTATTGATCATTTACTATGTGCTGAGTATTCTGCTAAGAATTTTCGTATTTTATTTAAGCCTTATGGAAAATTTAAAAGTAGATGTATTGTTATTATCTCTATTCAACAGATAAATAATCTGTGGCTTAGGAACATTAAGTAGATTGCCCCAAATCACTTAGTTAATATAATAAGTGACAGGGCCAGGATTCAGTGCTTGATACTCTTGACTCCAGAGTCTAACCTCGTTATTCACTATAACATGATCTGACTTAGGCCTTAGGAAGATAATTCCAGAAGCACTGTATAGCTTAGGTCATTGAGAGAAGACATTAGGAATGTAAAAAAAAAAAGTGATAAGACATGAAAATAAAGGACTATCATTAAGAATTCATGGATGGAATGGGCATTAGCATCAATGCAATGATCAAAGCAGAGAACTTGGCTCAGATGTTATTGCCTCTTGAAGAGGGATCTTCCTCTTTACCCAGTGTACACTTAGATGACACCTTCAATCCATATGATCTACAATATTTACATATAAATATGTCATAGGTTATTGGCCAGCACTAATCATTGCTTTTTCTCAAGTTCTGTGTTTGTAAATGCTTCAGTTTTCTAGGTAGACTCTAAATTCACTGGAAGCAAGAATTGCCTCTCTTATGGTGTCTTTCCACATTGCCTTACCCGGATGGTAAATATAGGTTGTTGCTCAAAAAGAAATTCCAATTTGTATTGAACATCCATTTGCTGTTTCCTTTGAAAATATTTGATGTATTTCACTATGCAGACAGGTATTGCTGACTTGCATGTGCTCTGTTTCCAGGGAAAGTATGTTTGCACAGTAATCGTATATTTGTTATTAGATGTGCAGGGGACTTGAGTACTGTTTCTTAAGACTAAAACTATTTAGGGGCGCCTGGGTGGCTGAGTCAGTTGAGCGTCTGACTTCAGCACATCATGATCTCATGATTCATGGGTTTGAGCCCTGTGTCAGGCTCTATGCTGACAGCTAGCTCAGAGCCTGAAGCCTACTTCAGATTCTGTGTCTCCCTCTTTCTCTCTCACTTTCCCCTGCTCACGCTGTCTCTCTCTCTCTCTCTCAAAAATAAATAAAACATTTAAAAAATTTTTAAAAAGACAAACTATTTAGAAAACTTTAGAATATTCTGTGACTGTGTGTGTCTGTGAAGAGTCTCACAGTAAGAAACATATTTGGATCATTCAGTACACCAGCCCATTCCCTAAGTGGCCATGTGGCATTGCTATTGAGAAAGATCCTGAGAAATGATCTGATACATAATAATGAGAACATCACCAATATATAGTCTTTTTAATATGCAGTAAATAACTTCTGTGGAATTTGTAAACAATTTGGCTAGTTTAAATAATTTAAGTGTCCTTTTTCGCATTTCTGATTCATTGGATCGTTGGTTCAGTTTTCCCATCTGTAAAATGGTTTTCTATCTAGTTTATGGTTAAGTCAATGCAATAAAGAGGTAAAGCATATTTTCTTATAAAATCACTTTGAAATCTGAGATGAAAGCTATTTCAGAAGTTCAAATTAGCATTAAATATCCATCAAGGTTTAAATTGGTGATGGGGACCACTTCTTTTCTTGGCTCTATGTGTACTTTGATCTTCGTAGACAAAAGTCTCAGGAAGTAAATTCGTGATAATCTCTAGGTTTCTTCCCCACTCCATTCCCTCTTTTTGTGGTTTGACGTCTGTTCAGCAAAATAAACTCAGAATTTTAAAATATCTTGATCTAGGAAGTATCATTAGCACCATTTCGTGTTAGAATCCTGAATGTTTTAATATAATTTAGATAAGATGATGTATCAGAATATGATATTTTCAAGGCATAATCTAAAGCTACATATGCATGTTTATCTCATTAAAAATATTTTGAGAGGCGCCTGGGTGGCTCAGTCGATTAAGTGTCTAACTTCAGCTCAGGTCATGATCTCACAGTTGGTGAGTTCGAGCTCTGCATCAGGCTCTGTGCTGAACAGCTCTGAGCCTGGAGCCTGCTTCAGATTCTGTGTTTCCCTCTCTCTGTCCTTCCCCAACTTGTATGCGTGCTCTCTCTCTCTCTTTCTTTATCTCACTCTCTCAAAAATAAATAAACATAAGAAACATTTGGAGAAAGGCATTTTTTAAATGATGACATCCTAATACAAACTTGTTTGAACTCTAACATTTTAAAATAAAGAAGTTAGGATCATTGTGGTGAAGTTGATATAGAAGAGAGGGAATGAGCCAATTATTTTCACTGGTGTTATTTAAGCTTTATGAGACTTGGGAACCTTTACTATTTACAAGCTCATTACCTGGGTGGCCTCTCAGTGACCTTCTATGGCTCTCGTGAGCTTTGCTTGGAGAAAAGAGTTGCATAGGTGTGACATGCACAATAATTGTTTTGGTTTCTGCTACCACTGGACTTTCATATCTAGACTTAGTGGAAGGTGTACTCTAAGTACTTTCCAGAGTTTCCAGTTACATAGTTTAGGTAGAGAGAAGCTGGATAATTTTAGATTCAGTTGAATCTGGGGGAGATATGTATATGCACCTTATCAAATGAACTGCAACACACTCTGGAAATCCCATAGTGACTCCAGAATTAATAATTTTAAGACTATATTGGGTTAAGTAATGGCTTAGTTTTGAATTGGATAAACCAGTTATTTCAGTGAATCATCATAGAAACTACTCTTTCTGGTGGTTGATTCCACATTCTTATCTCAGATCCATCACAGATACAAAGAAGTCTCAGAAAGAGAATTTTATAACTGCTTTCAACATGATATTGTATATACTTCAAGCAAAATATCTAAATAATATTTATTAAAATCCTACTTTATGTTGGCTAATCCAGTTCAGCAATGTTTTCAAGATGGAAATTTTCACTCCCATTTAATCAATAATTATACTGAAATTTGAAAAGGTTATATGACTTTCAATACCTGCACAGGTAGTAAATGGCACAGATCTTTCACTAGATGTCTTGGAGTGACTTGGTTTCTGAGTTCTAGGACTTTATAATACATGCCACTTCATATGACTCCCAGAGTCCTCATGGATAATAGATATGCAAGTAGCAAATTTGTGAATAAGAAAAACTGGGTAGGGTATTTATCCAGCAATTAAAAAACTGCATAATAATCTTATAAAACATGATCACATTTCTTAAAATATATTAATGTTGTTTTTATTATTGATATTGTTATTGAAAAAACACAAACTTTAAGTAGTTTGTGTAGTTATTCAAACTTATATGTGAGTAGTTACTTACATATAGTAAGACTTTCTACTCTTTACCCCATAAGCTAGCTACTATGTATCAAGAATCAATAGGGTAAAGGGAAAATTTTGCTATTAACAATTTTTCTATTGCTTTCATGTCTATCCCTCACTAACAACATTATTTGATCTAGTGACCATCTAAGTATTTAGGTTCGTTTTGAAACCACAGTTGAGGTTTTCTGGGCATCAGATTTTGATGCCTAAGCAATGAAACATTGCATGTTCAAATTGCCATTTTGCCTTTCCAGTAAAGGCTTTGCAGAGGTCAGCTCCAGACTTATCTTCTGAGATGTTAGTCCTGACAATATTTTACTTACCCTCAGGCATTTAAAATAGTTTATCCTTCCTGTTCCTAGGGTAATGTGGTCCCAGGGCAGCGATCCTCCTCTTGTGGTCCCAAGGCCAGCAGCATCTGCTTCACCTGGGAGGGACCTTGTTAAAGATGCACATTCCTGGTCCCACCCCAGCTTCCTGATTCAGAAGCTTGAGGGCAGAATCCAGCAATCTGCCTGTTTAAAAAGTCCTCTGGATGATTCTGAGGCACTCTAAAGTTTGAGAATCCTTGCCCTATGCCAAATGATATATCAAAATGATGATACCTATACACATAGGTATTTCCTTGTTGTATGACAATTTCTTTTTCCATATGAAATTATCAGATTACATTTTGTTTCTGAATATTTACTTCTATTGGGAAAAGGGTGTATGTTTTTGCTAGACTACTTTTATATAAGGAAGAATAAACACAACTACCTGGTGAAAGAGGGAGAAATAAAACAAATAATTAAAATATGTTGGGTATTCTAGCCCTATCATAAATTCACCATTCTCTCTACCCCATGTCCCTGTATTCCTTAAATTCAGAATTATTTATTCTCAAAGTCATTTAGACGTGGACACACATCTGCAAGACACTTTCATCTCCCTTGTTACCCACAGCAATTGGCCTTTAAATTTAGCAATTCTGCTTTCACAATTTACTCAACTCCATTCTTCTCTTTTCCCCCCACAATCACCAGGTCATTAGGTCATTGCTCTGGCCCCTTAACTGATCAGGTGCTTTAATTTAATGTATTATGTATAGATACAAGTCACTAAAATATTGCTTTTACCCTGTCATTCTTCTGCACATAAAAACCAAACCAGACCAAACAAATTGTTGCTTGCCTCATGAAAGCCAAGTCTCTTATCCTAGATAAGACTTTTCTGTAGTCTAGTTATGACCTGTCTCTTCTGCCCTATTTCCTTTCCTTTTTTCCTCGTGTATTCTAAACCAAATTAAGGTATGAGAGCATGCTGTGTTTATGTTTTTTATTTCTTGTTTTGACATTGTTTCTTGATTATTTAGTTTACTCGAGAATATGTGTTCTCACAGAATGTGGTCATCTAATAGAACTTTAATCCTCATTCACATTTTTAACTTTATTAAGATAAAACTGACAAAAGTTATATATATTTAATGTGTAAAACATGATTTGATACACATATATATTGTGAAATGAAAACCACAATCAAGATAATTAGCTCATCAATCACCTTACTTAGTTACCAATTTTTTTGTGAGAGAATACTTAACATCTACACTTTCAGCAAATTTCAAGTATACAATACAATATTATTAACTATAATCACCATGCTGTATGTTAGATTCCCAGAANCGCGAGATCATGACCTAAGTGAAAGTCGGACGCTCAACCAACTAAGCCACCCAGGCGCCCCAAGCCTTTTTGTTTTAATATGGAAAAAGTTACACATATCCAGTCTAGAAAACCCAGAACATATATATAAAATATACAGTTAAAAATAACAGGACAATCGTAGGTCACTTCAACCTTATCACTTCTATATTAATCATTCTATTATTTATCTTCTTCCTTTGTGTTTTCCCATAGTTGTAACATAATTGTATATTCAGTTTTTTTTTTTTTAAAAGGCAGTTTTTTTTGAGCAGTTTTAGGTTCACAGCAAACTTAGGAGAAGTTACAGAGATTTCCTATGTAATCCCAGACCCCACATATACACAGTCTCTTCATTATTTATATCCCCCACCAGAGGGCACATTTGTTGTAATTAATAAACCTACATTGGTGCATCATAATTACACAAAGTCCATAGCTTTATTACATAAAGGTTCACTTTTGGTGTTGTGCTTTCTGTGAGTTTAGACAGATATATGACATATAGCCATCATTGTAGTACCATACAGAATATTTTTATTATCCTAAAAATCCTCTGTGCTCCATGTATTCATCTTTTCTTCCCTCATCCCGTAACAACAAGTTTTGTTTTTCCTGTCTCTGTGGACATCCTTTCTAGAATGTCATGTAGTTGAAATTATACAGCATGTAGCCACTTCAAATTGCATCTTTCACTTAGTAATATGCATTTAAGGTTCTTCTGTGTCTTTGGATGAATTGACAGCTCATTTGTTTTTACTGCTGAATAATATTCTATAACCTGGAAGAACTACAATTTATTTATCCATTCACCTACTGAAGAACATTTAGGTTGTTTCCAAGTTTGGGCAGTTATGAATAAATTTGCTATAAATATCTATGTGTAACTTTTTGTGTGGACATAGTTTTCAACTCCTTTGGGTAAATACAAAAGAGTGTGATTGCTGGATCTCCTGGTTAAGAGTATATTTAGTTTTATAAGAAACCACCAAACTGTCTTCCAAAGTGGCTATACCATTCTACATTCGCATTAGCAAAGAATAACTGTTCCTTTTGTTCCACATTCTGACCAGCATTTGGTGTTATTGGTGTTCTGGACTGTAATCATTTTAATAGGCATGGAGTGGTATCTCAACTTTATTTTAATTTGCATTTCCCTGAAGTCATAAAATGTGAAACATTTCTTCATATGCTTACTTGTCATTTGTATATCTTTGGTAAGGTGTCTGTTAAAACTTTCACCCATATTTTCATTGAGGTATTTCCTTTTTCGTTTTGTAAGTATTCTTTGTGTAATTTGGATAATAGTCCTTTACAAATGTTTTTTCTCAGTCTGTGATTTGTCTTCTCATTCTCTTGAAGTGTTCAGTCTTATGTAGTGCTTTTCATAAACAACTTTCAGGCTATTAAATTTTTGCTTCTAAATACTATTTCATTGATTTCACAGTAGCCTAGTAGGAATGTTCCATAGTTTATTTAATAGTTGCTTTGTGATTGGACCTGCAGGCTATTTCATGGAGGGAGGAGAGACTGTTATAAATATTGGCCAAGGAACATCCTTTGTCTATATCCAATTTACCCATATTTTTGGTGTTAAAATAGATTGTCAGAAGTGATTACATTTCATGTTATAAATATGTAAATAAAAATCATTCATAATGCATCACTTATAGGGGAATACACATTATATTTTAATGAGTGTACTTCCAGTCCTTTCTTTGGCAATAATTTTTTATATGTAGTTGGCATCATAGAAATTATTTCTTTTTTTTTTTTTAATGTTTTATTTATTTCTAGGAGAGAGAGAGAGAGAGACAGCGTGAGCAGGGGAGGGTCAGACAGAGAGGGAGTCACAGACTGAAACAGGCTCCAGGCTCTGAGCCGGCAGTCAGCACAGAGCCCGACACGGGGCTCGAACCCACGAACCGTGAGATCATGACCTAAGCGAAAGTCGGATGCTTAACCGACTAAGCCACCCAGGCGCCCACATAGAAATTATTTCTTGATACTTTTCTGTTAACATTTAACATAAGCATTTTACCATGTCATTCGAGTTCATAAAAATCATTTTAATGGCTATGCAGCATTTCATTTAAAAGTTATCAGTGTTTAATCATTTTCATTGCTTGTACTTGGTTTTTTTGATATGTCTATTACAATAATTCTTCAGGAAAGTTTTTGTACAAACCTGTCTTTCTGGTTCCTCATTATTTTCTTATGATAATTTACTAAAATTGCATCAAAGGGTATAATGGTAAATACCCTTGAAACATCTTGCCAAAATTGTTTCCAAAATGGTTGGCCAATTTATACCATTAACAGTGTAGGAGATTGCTTGATTCAGTGCTCCCTTTTTAGCATTGAAGATGATAATGTTTTAATCATTGCTAAGTTTATAGGGGAAAACAGTATTTTGTTTTAATTTGCATTTCTTTGATTAGTTGTGTTTGAATATTCCCATGTTCATTAGTCATTTGTAATTCTTCTAGGAATTTTCTGTATGGAGTCGTTGCCAATTTCTAAATTGTGGCTTATAATTTAACATTTGCTGTTAAAGATATTAACTCTTTGTCAATTAAAATCATTAGAAAATAATATGACAATTATTTTTTAAGTTTCTACATATTTTAAGGAGTTTCCTCTTCAAAGTTAGAGTGATTGTTTTGCTTCAGATATGAAGTGTCTACTTATGAAGCAATTGTAGGCTGCAGAGCAGAAATTAGTTTTTTTTCTATAGACATTGCAGAGTCTTTTAATTTTTTTTGATCAGGAGGAGGAAACACAATCAACTTTGTAGATGAGAAAGAACACACACAGAACCTAGGAAAAGTATACTAGAGAGGGGCAAGGCTGAAAACAACCTGGGCCCTTAAGAAGTTGACTTACGGTGTGGGTAAGATTTCCATCACCTGACCTTAGGTAGGAAGGAACTGAGTAGAATCCAGACCTAAGCAACTGAGAGTGATACATCTTTGTCAAGTCTTTATAACAGAGTGACTTGACTTGGTAAGATTTCTCTATATTTATGTTTGTAATTTTCTATACCTCTTGTAAGGTTTGGGAGTTACAAATTTGATGTTATAAAAATCCACCATTATTTCTGTGGTAATTTTCCATTTCTTTTACACATGGAAATCCTCTCCTTAGTGAGATATTAAATAAGCATTCCCTGTTACTTTATCAAAATGTAATTTGATGCTTTAAATATCCTGGCATTAATTATGCTGTATGTGTAGTGTATGAATTGGAATTATTTCTTTTTCCTTCAAGAGTCAACCAATTATCTCATAGCAGAGATGCTTAACTGCCTTTATGAGACAAACTGTGATCTGACAGATTATACCTAAGTATTCATTTTAATTTTCTTGCCCATTTTTACAGGATGTTTTCCTTTTGGGATATAGTTGACTGATTTGTTTATTCTCTCTATATTTCACATATTTGTACATAGGAGGAAGAAAGAACAGAGCAAACTGGATATAAATCTCTAGTTGTTGCTACCCTGTCCCTAAATATTTCCATCTATTTATTTTTAAGAAAGTTAAAAAAAATACTAGGCCCTTGGAGTATCTCTTGCTTTAGTGTGTTTCAGGGAACAAATTTCTCCTAAATGATTTATACAGGAAGTGGGCTTTATAAAGCTCCAGTTTATTAGTTGTCATGAACACGGTTGAAAAGTAAATGTCTAACTAGTCAAATATATTTACCTTATATGAAAAAGTTTTCAAACCTTAATATATTGAAGAAACTAATATAAGAGACATGGGGGCATAACAGTAGAAAATGGACAGAATATGAATCTGCAATTCCCATATTCACAGCACCACCCCCCACAGAGTCTAATTTCCTAATATACTAATAAATATAAATAGAAAGAATAAGATACATTTTTTTGACAAAAGCACTATAACTCAGAGTGTTATCAAGAATTTGGAGAAATAGATGACTCAAACATGGATTATGGGAAGAACTGAAAACTAATTCAGTTTGCTAGAGTGTGATGTGCCAATATCAAACTTTAAAATATTTACACATATTGATTCTAACCTGGCACTCCTAAGAATTTTCACATGAGAAAAATCAGAGTTATACATGAATCTTCTTTTAAAATGATATGTGTAATAATGACTGATTTGAAACAGTCTAAATTTCTAGCAGTAGGGATAGTGTAATTGATGGTTAACTTACATCTAATAATTCTGTGTAACCATTATATTTCATGTTTTAAAGGATTAATGATACAGAAAAATATTCATGAGTTAGATTGAAAGGATGAAAATAGTTGTATATGCAGCATGAGCCCAGTGCATAATTACGTCTTAACATTTTTATGTTTGACAGAGGAGGGGTGGTGTGTGTGTTTGCAGTGTAGGTGTGTATAGTGGAGAATATAAAGGTTAATGGGTTTGTTTGTGGGTTTGGGACAATTGTGAGAATATGGAAACGTGTGTCTTTGGGTTTGTAGACATGTATCCCTGTTATTAGTGTGTGAATGTGTCAACAAATATTCAAAGATGAAAAATTCAAAGGCAACTACATAGAAATGATCATCATAGCTATGTCTCATAGGCAGGATTAATTTTCTTAACTATATTTTTCTCCAGTGGGGATGTGTTTTCAAGTATTTGTAAGTATTCATGTATTTCATTATACTTAGAGAAAGATCGTTACAATTAATTAAAACAAAAATATTTTCAGTAATTATAAAGCATCTCTAAGGATTATAAATAACCCCTAACTTCTAATAAACATGGTAATAAATTCTACTCAACTTGGATACAATGATAAAGTGGATGAATTTTAAGAATAGAAAATGGGCAAGCAATAATTTTACACATTTCTGCTGTACCGTGGAAACATTTCATGTGTGAAGTGTGAAGTTTTAATTTGAACTAAATAATGTTAGTTAAGCTATTCTGTTTTCTCTCTCACTGCATTCTTATCTGTTCCAAACACATAAAACAACTTATGGATGTTTCACATTAAAGCTCGTTAAATGGTAAATTCAATGGTTTCAGAATATATTTTTGATTTGAAAAAGATCCTTTATGTCTCAATATAAAATGAAAGTTATTATTTCAAATATTTAAACAGGTGTTACTTGTTCATAAATGATTTGAAGGGTTAGTCAGGATTTATTTAACACCACACTCAGGAAAAATGGCAGAAAAGATCAGAGGGTAATCTAATCTTTTAGGCCAGAGACTCTCTCAAATTGTGTTCAGAAATGTTAGTGGGTATCCTGGAAAAAATATATAAATTAAAGGTTGTGTTAACAAATAAGGTTGGGAAATGCTGTCTACTCTAATCTTCTCCTGTTGATTTTCAGTTCATATTAGCTGTGTCGGGTCCCTCAGAAAGAAACCTATTTAACTTTCTTGAATTCAGCATTTATCGCGTAAATTTGACTATGGATTTTTTTTTTTTTTTGCTTTTTCATGGATTTCCTGTTAACATGTTGTGATAGAGTTCTATAATTTGAGAAGTGGTGTCCTAAATTCTTCAGTTCCAGCATAGTAACATTTATTTTAAGGTCAAAATAGTTGTTTCCAATAGTTTTGCATGGCTAATCTATTCAGGTCATCCTAAAAACAAGAACAAAGTAAGGTATTAAATAGTAATTTAGGATGAAGTCCTCAAAATTTATTTCTAAGCATTTAATGTATACAAATGACATAGTTGATCATTTGCATAAACTGCCTAAACAACTCTTTTGCAATCAATAAACACGCATATTAGGATAGGTAATCGTTAATGGAGACAAATTAACCAAAAAAATCTGTTTATAATATGTAGCTATTTTTATTGCCATATTTTGAATCTTTCCTAGATAATTATATATATTCTAGTCAGACATATGATTTATATTACAGGGTGTCCAGAATCCTGTATTAAATTTTAAAGAGCAACTAAAGATAAAAGTAGATCCCAATTTGTTTATAGCCTACTGTTGCATAGAATGAGAACAGATCAATTTCCTTATCAGTAAAAGCTACCATTAGATACAAAGGACCAATACTAGCATTTTAAAGTTTGAAACTGTTTTACACATCAGACCGTGTACCTTCCTCACAGTCCTCCAGAGGCCCTCACATTTTGACCTAATATAGTTTTTTATCCTTCTGGTCTGCTACCACTCAAATGAATTTCTTTCACAACATTTCCTTTCATAATCTGTGCAGTTTTGGTCCTCGTGTCCTTTGTCATGTTCTCAGAACTCATCTCCACTTTTTCTATCAAAATGTCTCATTTTTTAGGTCCATACCAAGTGCTTTCTGCCTGGTAAACCATTTCTGATTGCCTCAGAATGAAGTGATCTCTTTCTTATGCAGGCTAGTTTTAAGTCCTGTACTTCCACTTGATTGCACTTGATTTATCAACTATTTTGTCTAGTTAGAGATTAAAACATAGGAAGCAAGAGTATGATTTTTCTAAAATAAAAATGAAAGAACAAGTATACAAAAAGATGGACATTTTGTAATACAGCAAGCCAAAGGCCTCTTAAAGGTGTGATAGAAGAGAATACATAACTTATTTGTATTTGTTTAAAATGATTTTATGTTTGGGGCACCTGGTTGACTTAGTTGGTTAAGCATCCGACTTCACCTCAGGTCATAATCTCACGGCTTGTAGGTTTGAGCTGCACATCGGGCTTTGTGCTGACAGCTCAGAGCCTGGATCCTGCTTCAGATTCTGTCTCTGTCTCTCTTTGCCCCTGCCTCCCCCTCTCTCTCAAAAATAAATAAAAACTTGTATTAAAGAAAATGCCACACATGCTGGCCTATGGCTTAGAATTTAAAGCTCTTGCATTTGAGGCTATAGTGTGGGCACTGAAATAGACATACAGATCAGAGCTAAATATTGAAAGAGTCATAAACAATCCTGGAATCTTTTGAAGTTTTGTTTTATTTTATTCCAGTGAACATTTGTCATTGTATAAAATATTCTATTAAGTGGCTATTTGTTCTATAGCTCATTGCATCTCTAGGTTTTTCAGTGTACCAGAGGGCTCAATGAATCCCTAAAATGAATGAGATTCTGATCTCAAAAGGCTACTTAAAAAGAAAAAATTCTTATGGGATAATAAAGCCATAGCCTTTCCTTTTTATGTGTTATATCACTTCTGTGCTCATCACTCTCTAGTGGTCCATGATCTCATGCAGAGGAAAAGCCAAAGTCCTTCAAACAGGCTGTATGGTCTAACATTCCTTGGCTCTTGGGAATTTTTTTGACTCATCTCCTATTTCTCTGCTCTCTCTCACTTCATTCCAGCTCCAAATGCATACTCTTGCCTCTTGCTTTATGTCCTTTACAATTGCTGATTTGTCTGCCTAGGAAGCTCTCCCCTAATATACGTGCACACCTCACTCCTTCATCTTCCTCCAGGCTTCCTCAAAATGTCAACTTCATAGGTTGTGCTTGCCTATCCTATCACTAACTTACCCTTCCCAAGTCTCCATTATTGCTTTATTTTTTCCCTATGGCTCTTATCTTTATAAGATATTCTGTATGTTTACCTTCTCGTCATCATATTTATTTATTGTTTACTATCGTTCCATTTCACTTCAACGACAGCTATTTGAGGACCAAGATTTTTGTCAGTTTTTTGGTCTGTTCCAATGCTAGAGTACCTTGCACATAGTTGGTGCTCCATCAAAACTTAGTCATTGAACTTAATGAATTATCTGGCAACTATAGGCTACATACAAAAATGTTACTCAGTTATTTTTTAAGAGTCTCTAAAATATAATAACCATAAACTATTATTGGTCCTTGTCTGCAGTTTACTTGGGATGTTAATTCAGTATCATACCATGAAGTTTGACTGATGTGCAATGTTCTTCTTGACATTCTGTCAATTTTCTGATAGGATGTGCTTGGTTGGCATCATGACACCCTTAATGCTTACTAGATTTGGTGAACATTTTCTATTGCTGGAATTCTTGCTTTAGATTTAAATTGTCCTAATTTAAATTGTTGAGATTTTCTTAGTTTCCTGTGCATCATAGACTGATGTATACTTGCATACGGTGTTTTTGGTTTATGTTTACCTAAAGTTAAACTGAGAGATAAGGATGTATTATGACCAAAAAAAAAAAAAAAGAATATATTATGACCTAAATATCAATAATTTATGGGGTGCCTGGGTGGTTCAGTCAGTTAAGGATCCAGCTTCAGCTCGAGTCATAATTTCATGGTTCAGTTTGTGAATTTGAGCCCCATGTTGCAACCACAACTTCTTAGAGAAATAACTGATTTCAGGTCTCTGGCTAGGAAAATATAATGTGACCCTAGCATCTCTTATTTTGCTAGAATGCAAGAATATCCTTAAAGAATTATGGGAACATGTCAAAAGGACACAGATAATAGCTTGAAGACCCTCCTACTTTAGACCATCAAAGTAAGTAATGATAGTAATTGATTATAACTCATTGAATAAAGTAGCAAACCATGAGTCCATACAGACATAAATATATAAGTAAATAATTTGAAATTTCATGAGGAACAGGATATTTATATAGTTTTAGCATATTCCATAACTTTACAGTGAAGAAACCTGGCAGATACCACTTAATCAGATGATCAAAGTAAGCATTATCATTAATGGAGCAAATTGAAATAATGCACCATCTGATGGATGCTCACAGCATCACCTCAAGATGTCCCTGTCAAAGATACATAACCAAATCTAATTATGAGACAGTGTTAGGAAAATCAAAGTTGATGGACATTCTCAAAAGTAACTGGCTGGTAATCTTCCAAAGTGTCAGTATCATGAAAGTGAAAAGCAGATTGAGGTGATATTCCAGACTAAGGAGACGGAGGTGAAGTCGTCAAGCAACTCATGCTTTTGAACTGGACCCTTTGCTATTAAAAATATTATTGAGACAACTGGATAACCATGAATGCAATCTGATGACTAAATGATAATGTTTCAATGTGAATTTCCTGACACTGGTGATTTTATTTAGTTATTTAGGAAAATGTTCATATTTATAACAGAGTTTTCAGCGTATTATAGCATCATTTTATTGGTAGCTTATTCTAAATAGTTCAAAAATATGAAAAGCTGTGTACTATACTTGCAAGTTTTTATTAGTATGATTATTTCAAAACTAAAAAAGACATCTGTGTAAATAAGCCAGTTTTAAAATATTGTATCTATAATGGTCAGTACTTTTGTAAAATGCAGTAAAAGTATTACATAATATCGACATGCTATAATAGTTATTAAAAGTTATTAATAGTTATTAATAAGAGCTTACTCTTATTTGTTGTCACAGATAATCCAGAAACAGTCATCATTTCAGATTTGTACCACTCTGTAGACTATACTTCGAAGAACACTGCTCTAGATTATATATTTTGTGATAAAATATGTATTCATTATTGTATGAAAATGGTTTTCAGGTGGCACAAATGTGTGTGTTATCATAACCAATACTTTTGAACAGACATGGACATTATTTAATGATTTCCTAAAAAGCTATCAAGATGGAATATGAAGGTGATTCTATACTGCTGCTTTTTTCTGTTCTTGGAATAACCCCAACTTGATATATGCATCAGTCATTCTTGTCAGTCAGGATCCTGGCAGGAAAAGGGTCGCACTCCAAAGTGTTTAACCAAAAAATTTTTTGTGAGGGGACTGTTTCCTGAGATTTTAGGGAGAGTGAAGGGAGCCTGTGGGGGGTAGTGAGGTGTCCTGAGATTACCAACATCTGGAAGTCATTACTATTTTTAGTATTAGGAAGGCAAAAGGAGAGTGATTCCATTTTCAGAGCCTGGTGAGATCTGGAGTCAGATTGTGAAAGAAAAAAATGCCCAACAGATGTGTAGCCATGGGGAAAGGCACTGAGGGTAGTTGAAGGGGCATGGAGAGCTCAGCTTCCCCTTTCTTCTGCTCACTGTTGTTTAGTGCTAGAGCATTTATCTGCGCAGTCCAACTGGAAATCAAACAGCAAGGGAGCCCCAGTGATGCAGCCCATAGAGGTCAGCCTCCCAAGGTACAGAGTAGAGGGGGTAGAAAACCCACTGTAACAAGGCAGATGCAAGCGAACCATTTATTAAAACTTTTCAGATTCAGTTGCTATTGCTTTCTTTTCTGTTCAGTCATGAAACTTGTCTCCAATTTATTATCTGTGTGTTTCTTTTCACATTTAAAGATTAGAATGATAGTTCATTCATGGAAAGAGTCCAGATGAAATCTACCCACTTATTCTAAGCTCTCTTCAAGTGCTTGGGAGATTTGTGACTAAAGATTATCACCCTAGTGCTAGATTGGGAGGTGATTCGAGAGTAGTGGCAGGGAGATATGTTAGGAGGTCCTTACCACTTTTCAGTGTTAAAAGTTTGAAGCCTAATCTGGGAGTGGAGAGATGGAAGATGAGTCTGACATGTATTTTCTGTGCAGTCAGTCAGATGTGTAGACTGGTTGACTGGTTGAGAGAGAGAAGAGAAAGAAAATGTGTGGAAGGTAACTTCCAGATTTGGATTTTGGTTGCCAGAAAGTATCATTTACCTATATAAATAAAATAAAACTGGGCCATGTTTGCCTACACTGGGAGCCAGCTGAGCAGTGATGAAAGGCTTAGTTTTAACATGGTGCCTGTGAGGTACCCGTGGAGACATCTAGATGCAGATGGTTAGCAGGAAATGTGATACACATTTCTTCAGCTCTGGAGAGGCCTCATCTGAAATTATAATTAGAGGAGTCATCAATATTTAGGTACTGCTTAAAGACATTATTACGTGTTTATACAATAACCTCCATATATTGAAAAACCACAATATGCCTGGTGCTTGGTAGAATCAGAGTAGTTCAGTGAGTTGCTTCCTTACAAAAACAGGAGTTCTCTACATGTAGAAAATTGGAATAGGAAGGTTAGTCTCAAACTTGGAATATCACTTGGGGGTGAGGAGAATGGGAAGGAAGAAGCATCAGCAAATAGGAAGAGAAAGAATAATCTGATTCCTTTTCCAACTTGATATATGTTGTTGATGTTTACTATTTTAAATGATGACTGCTTTTCGTTGGTCTGTTATTACAAGGCTAATATAAAGTCTCAGGTCCACAGGGTAACCAAGCTCCAGAGAGAAATAGCACTTAGGATTAGAAGTAGAAAACAAAAACATGCTCCCTCTACAGCAATCCTCAGACTGTCATAATTGATCTTGTAATCGGTCATTTTTCTGTCTTTGCTCTGAATTTTAGGGAACTCAGAGTTAGTTAAATGGCATCTATCCAGTGTATTATAGAGTAGATGTAATCTGTATTAATTTTTCTGCTGGCACATTATCTATCTTATTGTCTGTTCTTCCCCCAAAATGTCAGTGTTATCTCTTTTAATCCCATTGAATAGATTTCTGTGAGCAATATCATATACTGAATGAGGCAGAATATTTTTTTAAATGAATCTAAATGTAATCATGTAATTCTGTTTCACAGGGCAGTTTTCTCATCCCCCAACAATTTGGAATTGCAGGGTGGACCCATATCAAATTTTAATTCGCAGTATTTATCAAGTCAAAATAACATGTTAAATTAAACACAAATGAGTATCATCTGAGAATCAGTGTGGAAGATCTTAACATAATGTTTACTGGGTTAGTGTCTAATGATATTGCCACAGAAATACAGAACTCATTATGTTTAATCAGTACAAGTACCGTCCCTGAAATCCATTTAAAGTACCTTGTTTTAGGCAATCTTTGAACATTATGTGGGATATCATCTGTTATAAACAGAAAGGGTTGCTTTTAACCAGACTTTGCCTATGATTTTTCATTTATTGAATAGTTCTTTTTAAAGCATAAGCATAGAACAGTTAAAAAAGAAAGGTAAAAGTTATATGGAGACTTCTGTTTCAACCCTTTACCTACAAACCCCATTCATAAGATGTAAACATCTTTGATGATTTCTTGTGTAAACATGGAGAAGTCTTCTACGCACATGCAAGCATAACATATATGTATGTGTGTACGTGTGTTTTCACTTACTAATAGTTTAAGTTACATTTGCCTCTTCTTACCTGTTCATATGGGTCCATCTGATTCTTTTTTGTGAGTACATAATATTCTATTATAATCATTTGTTCATTCATTCAATATTTATAGAGTACCTACTCCATGCCAGGAATGTTCTAAATGTGGTTTAATAAGACACACATAGGGGTGCCTGGGTGGCTCAGCCAGTTAAAGCATCCAACTTTGGCTCAGGTCATGATCTCACTGTTCATGGGTTCGAGCCCCGCATCGGGCTCTGAGCTATCTCGGGCTCTGTGCTGATAGCTCAGAGCCTGTAACCTGCTTCAGATTCTGTGTCTCCCCCTCTCTCGCTGACCCTCCTCTGCTCACGCTAGCTGTCTCTCTCTCTCAGAAATAAATAAAAAACATTGACAAAAAAAAGACGCACATAGTTCCTGCCTTCATGGAGCCCAGAGTCTAGAAGGTTGAGAGACAAACAAGTAAAATAAATATTTATTTTGGAACTCTCTTTACAGAAATTAAATTATGCAAATGTAAAATAATAGGAGAGGTCTATTTTCTTTTTTAGGATGACGTGGTTTAAATGCTGCTCTCTGAGGAGGTACCATTTGAGCTGAGACCCGGAATATTGAAAGGAAGCAATGAGACATGAAGAGAAGGTCATAGTGTCTTCCCCACACTATTATATAGAATCCTCCCTGAAATATTATACCACAATTTATTTATCCATTCCATTCTCTAGTTAGAAGGTTTCCTTTTAATTTTTGTTTTGTTCTGTTTTGTTTTGAACACAAAAGTCTCCTGGTGCGCATGTGCAAGAATTTCTCTACAGAATATAACCGCAAATAAATTTACAGGTCATAGAATATTTTCGTCTACTTTAATACATTCCAAATTGTTTTCCAACATTTGTTTTCCCATCAGCATTGTGGAAGGGAGCCTGTTGCTCTACAGCTTTGCCAATGCTTTGAAGTGCTAAGTTTTGAAGGGAGCCCTTTCTTAAGTTTTATCACTCTTGATGGGTGTGACCTGAAATAATCCTCTGTCAGTTTCCATGAAACTTCTGATTCTTCCCCTGCCTCTCTGGTGTCTCCATTGTGTCTTTTGCTGGTCTGTTTAGTTTGGCACCCCTTAACTGTTGGTGTTTCATTTTTCTCTTTTGTGTTATTTCTTTCTCTCTCTTAACTTATCTCCTTTTCTCTGCTCCCACTATTGTCCTCAAAGAGCACAGCCCTTATAATTTTGTCAGTCTTGCTATCTCACTGTTTATATCACCAGGAAGCATAAGATGGCAAAGATGTAGCTTATCTGCCTTGTTACCAGAGAGAAGCCAATTAAAGGTGAGGGAAAGCAGAAGCTCCATTGATACATGTAAGTGACACTCAATCCCATAGGATAAGTAAGCCAGAGATTTGTAGAATTGGTAGAATTAGGCAGAGGTGTAATTTAGCAAATTTTCTATAGATAAGTTAAGCGCAGTGTAATAGATCAATATAGTTCAAGGCATGTTCTAGAAGAAAAGAGGAAAAACTAACATTGGTGCCTGTGCCAGACCTTGAGCTAGTCTTTTAAGAGTACTGTTACTGAGAATTGCAAGACAGGACGGGAGACTGAGGAACCCAGCAAGAAGTAGAAGATAGGATTTATGGTAGAGACAGGAGACAGCTCAGAGGACCTGACCCTGAGAGGATAAGATCCCAGAGAGGCTCATGGGATATTTATCAGTAATGATGTATGGTAGCAGAGGAAAAGTTCTTGTTTTGTTTTGTGGTTTCTTCTCAGTGAGTTTAGAGATCATAGACATTTTTGTCAAGAATGTAACATCTGTTACCTAAAATTGTCATGCATTCTTCAGATATTTTGGAAATATAATTATGTTATATGAAATATTGTAACATATACAAATGTATACTTTTTGTTCACTATTGCTGAACTATTTTGTACCATACTCTATGATAAACACTCTTGTAGGAATATTTTATGGAGTCCTCGCTACAATCCTTCAATAGTGATACTATCTTTATTTCACAGGTATACAAACTGAGACTTACAAAGGCCATGTGCTTTGTTCAAGATCATAACTTGTAGGTGTGTGATCCATGCGTGAACCTGCATCCTCTGGACTGAGGATCTGTGCCCATACCTACCATATATCATATCCTACTACATGATGACTTATTAAGTGCTCAATGAGCTGTCTGCACACTAAATGCTAGAGAGGGAGATAAGGAAATAGACTTCAAGGAAGACTGGGACATGATTGGCCAAGACACATTGGTATACACAGGACAATGATGGTATGGGGATAGTAGGAACATGAGGAAATTTTAGGAAACACATTCTGTGGTCCATAAGTCAGTTGAGATAAACTTCAGTTAGTATACGTGTTTTTAAAGAGAGCTGAGTTTGCAGAATAGATATGTTATGAACTTCTGGAGTTTATTAAATGCAAGGAAAAGAATTTTGAACCAGTTCAGGAAGTAAATGATAGCAATCATAGTGTCTTGAACAGGAAAGTTAAAAAAAGGAAATGATATTTTAGGATAATTAATCTTTCAGTGCTAAGTAGGATAGATCAAAATGGAAAGAATATGGAACCAGGGAAATGAATTAGGCAATTAGGAATGTGTTGCAATATTGAAGTACAAGTAAAGGAGAGGCTGGTCTGGGGAGGTGACCTTGAAGATGGAAAGAGGACAGAAGAGCCTTTTTACAAACTCAGATTTAAATGTCCTGAAAAGCTTTTTAAGATGTTTTTAAGTTCTATTAGCATCACTCCAAAGCTCTACCCTTTGAGGTTTGGGTGACCTATCCAAGTGCACCTGTGGTGCCCATATAATCTTTCATCAGCGTGTCTCCCTGCTTCCGGGGCACCTGGAACTGATGGCTCAGTCACTCACTCAGTGTCTGACTTTGGCTCAGGTCATGAGCTTGCAGGTTCGTGAGTTCAAGCCCCACATTGGGCTTGCTGCTGTCAGCCTGTCAGAGCAAAGCCTGTTTTAGATCCTCTGTCCCCCTTGCTCTGTCCCTCCCCTTCTTGTACTCTCCCCCCTCCAAAAAAAAAATGATGCTTGTTTTTTTCACAGCTTGACTATGAGCTTGATGGCAAACAACTCTGCCATTTCTCTGTATCCTGCGCCTAGCATTCTACCCACAAAACAGTGTGCACCAACCTCAAGTGGTATAATAATAGTAATAGCAATAACGACAACTGCACCATGCTTTATAGATTACACAGTTATATCTACCTCTCAAATGTGTCATGAAATCATTAACTTCTCCATTTCCCCAGCTACTGTCAGAATTGCATTTACTTCCTAAGCTGCTCCACTTTATTCAAATTCTCTCCAATTAATTACCCACACAGTAGCCAGAATGATACTTTTCTAACTTAAGTCTGATTGTATCACTTAGGATCCTTCTCAGCTTTCCATATTCACTCACACATATAAAATCCTAGAAGTTATTGCATGACTTGATCATGTAACTCTTTCCTAGGCTCACTCCATCTTAGCCAAAGTGGCTTTCTTGCAGTTCCTTAAAAATGCAAAGCTCTTTCATGCCATTCCAGTTATGCCATTCAGTTGCTATGAAACAAGTAGTCCCAAAGCTTAGTGGGTTAAAACAACAACAGCATTCATTTTACTGATAAATCTGTAGTTTGGGCAAGGCTCAGCAAGGGTAGCTTGTTTCTGTAGGCGCTGCTTACAGGATGGGAGCTAGAATCATGTGAATGCATATTATTCCCATGTCTGGTGGTTGATTGTGGCTCATTGGCTACGACTTCACATGCTGCTGTCAGAGGGAATCTACATGTGGCCTTTGCATGTGTCCTGAACCTCCTTACAGTGTGATGGCTGGTTCCCCCAGTGACTTTCCCGGGAGAAAGCCAAGCAGAAAATTTTTCTAACATAGCCTTGAAAGTTGGGCAGCATCTCCTCTTCCATCATATTATATTCATCAAAAACAAGTACTGAGACTAGCTCATAACCAAGGGCAACATAAATGAAACTCCTCCTTCTGACGGGACAAGTGTCAAAGAATTTGTACACCTGTTTTAAAATTTTTTAATATTTATTATTTATTTGTGTGAGAGAGCGACAGAGCCAGAGAGCGCGAGCTGGGGGGAGGGGCAGAGAGAGAGGGAGACACAGAATCCAAAGCAGGCTCCAGGCAAAAGCAGGCTCCAGGCACTGAGCTGTCAGCACAGAGCTTGATGAGGGGCTTGAACTCACAAACTGTGAGATTGTGACCTAAACCAAAGTCGTACACTCAACTTACTGAGCCACCTAGGCACCCCTGTACACCTGCTTTAAACCCACCACCCATGCCTCTGGGCGTATATGCCTGCCCATCTCCTGCCTTAATATGAGCTTCCTTCTTTTTTCTCCTGTGCTAACTTTTTCTTCCATTTCAAGTTTCAGTTTAGCTATCAGTTCATGTGTCTTCTTATCCTCTAAATCTAAATGAGATCCTTCGGTTAGGTTTTCACAATGCTCTGTTCTCCTTAAAGCATTTGTTACAATCTAAAATGACATATGTATTTGGAGATAGTTGCCTTAATGTTAGTCTCCCAAACGATCAGTCTGAAAGCTCCAGGAGACCAAAGGGGCACTTCTGGATTGTTCACTATGCTGATCTCGATACCTAGCCAAGAACTTCTACATAATTGATTTTTAGTAAATAGTTGTTGCATTAGTGCACCATGAAAGAGGTCTTTTGCTTAGCTGTTTAAGTCCCTTCTTCTTTAGAAGAATCTGAAATACTTCTTATCCTTGAGAAACTTTAATTTCCACTCATTAATCCTAAAGCATATGTATCTCTTTATAGGATATATCAGGTATCTCTTTTGGGAAAAAAAGAAACTTCTTAATGTCAAAAAGCATTTATTGTTTTAATTACTGTAATTACAATAAATGTTAAACCCTGTCAAACTTTGTACTATGTCATTCCCTTAAAAAAAGTTTGGGAGCACCTGGGTGGCTCAATCAGTCAAACATCCAACTTCAGCGCAGGTCCATATCTCAGTTCATAAGTTCAAGCCATGCATTGGGCTCTCCACTGTCAGCACATAGCCCACTTTGGATCCTCTGTACCCTTCTCTCTCTGCTCTTCTTTTGCTTGCTCTCTCTCTCTTTCTCAAAAATAAATACACATTGTAAAAGATTTCACATGTACAAGAACTATATAACCTCTGAGGCAAAGGATGTTTTCAAGATTTTTAAGCACAAGATTGTCCCTGAAGATAGGAAGCTAATTGGTGAGTACTGGAAGTTGGAAATGTGATTTTGCTGTTGTTTTTAAATACCCTTTCATTAGTCACTCTATTCTGGAATTCTGTCAGGAGAATCTGTCCCCATTAAATTTGTCCTCCCCTGCTGATAATTAAGTGCAAAATTTAGTGCCTCCAAAATCTCAATATACTAATTAATCGGTAAATCAAACCTCTTTTTCTTACCATTTGGTGGAAATTAGAAAGAGATGGGAGATCATTTCTTCTTTGCCTTCAGAGTGCTATTCTGTTTTGAAGGAAATAAAAGTTTTACCTTTATGGGCACTTGGGTGGCTCAGTCGGTTAAGCATCCAACTTCAGCTCCGGTTAAGATCTCCCAGTTCGTGAGTTCGAGCTCCACAATCAGACTCGGTCGTGACAGCTCAGAGCCTGGAGCCTGCTTCCAATTCTGTGTCTCCCTCTCTCTGTTCCTCCCCCGCTTGCACTCTGTCTCTCTCTCTCTCTCTCAAAAATAAATACAGATTTAAAAAAAAGTTTTACTTTTAGAGAATTATAATACTTTTCAGTCTTTTGAGAGCTCCTTAACTCTTACTTTCTCTTTACTAGCTGGAAACAGTGGGTTTGGTTGGACAGATAAGTGATAATTTCATTCAGTTTTTATGTTTTGTCTTGTTTTGTTTCCAGCAAAATGGCCCAGCTGCCCACAGATGAGATTCAGCTGTGTGAAATAAGACAGCTGATTTCTGACCTAGAATGGCCTGTTTAATCATATGTGGCCATGTTAATCTTATATCCCAAGGGCTAGTTTATCAAGGACTCACTCTTCTTGGCTTCCAAGCAATTGTCAAGAACAAGAGCCATTTTAGAATCACTCTGAGACTGTTATGCCTGGATATCACCTACTTGCTCTGTAGCCCTGAGCAAGTTGATTAACCCTTCTCAACCTGTTTCCTCATCTGTAAAATGGAGATAATAATACCAACCTCACAGGCTTGTTGTGATAATTATATGAGCTAATGTATTAAGGAGATTAACACAGTGCCTGACTTAATAAATGTTAGCTCTTGGTGTGTTGTTTACACTGAGTATCAGTACTTTCCTGAAAGCAGTTTTCAAGCAGTAAAAACAATTCCACATTGATTTTTTATCTCCAGGTGTGGAGATGGAAGTTCAGTGTGAAAAGGCAAAGATAAAAACTACTAAGTGCTTTTCCAACATTGACCCAAACTGTTGCTTATTTTTTTTTTACCTTATTTCATATTTCCTAGAATTATTTTGAGGTTATCTGGAAGTTACTAACCTTTGCTATGTATGCAATGAACTGAGATTTATTATTCACATACAAATATACATTGTATATGTGTATTTGGGGTGATGGAATGAATAATTGGGTAGTTAACCCAGTGTGTAGAAAACAGCAAAACATCATCGGTCTGGTTTCAATTGTGATACTAATTAGGCAATAATACATGAGTTCTCCACTTATCTAGCCCTTGTAATTCCATTACTCAAACTCAGAAAATGTGCCAGAAAATGTTATGCCTATCATGTTTAATGAGATATATAAAGATAAAGAACAAACACTTCAACCATGTAGTAATCATGATAAGTATAGTGAGGGACCTAAACAAGATGCTACCTGCTGTTAGTGGTAGGGATAAAGTTGAGTCAGGGAAGGTTTCTTTGAAGAAGTCTAGTTGGAACTACATTTTAAAGGGTAGAGAGAATTGTATTTTTCTATTTCATACATGGGAAAGGTAAATGCGGTACCCAAAAGCAAGAAAGAATTTAGCTGGTTTGAGGAAGAGCCTGGAATATCAAAAGAAAGTACTATGAAAAGAAGCTTAAGATTCAACGATGGCTGTGCACGGACTTGTAGGCCACAGTAAGGACTCTGAATTTTACATTAAGTCACTTGTAAACTGTTGAAGATTCATAATCCAGTGACTGATGTTCCTTGATCTACATGTAAAAAGACAACTCATACCACCCTGTACTTATTTGTGTCACTTTTATAAAAAAAAATACACAGAAAATTACAAGTGTTGGTGAGGAAGTAGAGAAATAGGACCCCTTCTGCATTACTGATGGGAATGTAAAATGTGAAGCCTCCGGAGAAAAGTAAGGCAGTTCCTCAGAAAGTTCTATGTAGATTTACCGTAAAACCCAGCAATTCCAGGAATACCAACGTGGCTTAGTCGATTGGGTGACTGACTCTTGATTTCAGCTCAGGTCATAATCTCACCATCATGCTGGATCACACATGCTGAGCTGAAGGTAGAGGCTGCTTGGGAATCTCTCTGTCCTCCTCTCTCTTTACACCCACCCCCTGCTTGTACACTCTCTCTCTCCAAACAAACAAACAAACAAACAAACCAGTAATTCTACTTCTAAATATATACCCCAAAGAACTGAAGGCAGGGATTTGAAAAGATATTTGTACACCAGTGTTAATAACAGAATCATTTACAATAGCCAAAAGATGGAAACAACTCAAATGATTGACCAATGGATAAACAAAAAGGTGCATATACATACAATGTAACAGCATTCAGCTTTTAAAATGTTGTATGCTACAAGTTGTAACTGGATGAACCTTGAAAACATCCTAGATGAAATAAATCAGATTCAAAAGATGAACACTGCGTGATTCACCTTTATTAGTCACCTAGAGTAGTCAGATTCATAGACAGAAAGTAGAATAGTGGTTATGAGGGGCTGGGAGAAGAGGGTAATGGGGAGTTATTGTTTAATGAATATAGAATTTCAATTTGGAATGATGAAAAAGTTCTGCACATGGATAGTGGTGATGGATACATAACAATGTGAATGTACTTAACGTCACCGAATTGTACACTTGGAAGTAGTTAAAATGGTAAATTTTACGTTGTGTTTTTATAAAAAAAAAATAAAACAAAGAGAACACAACTCTCACTACTTGGAGAGGAGAGAGAGGTAACAATATGAAAGCAGAGGCCACTTGGAGAATCTTGTAATTCTTGGTGGTAAATGATGGTGCCCTGGACAAAGGGGTGTCAGATGAAATAAGAGTTTGCGTTCAAGGTAAAATTGGAGCTAAGTAGTGATAGTGGGCTAGATACGAATGATGAGAAAAAAGCAGAATTAAGGATAATTCTGTAGTTTTGGTTTAAACAGCAGTGTGACAAAAGTCTGGGCATGAGGGCAAGGTGAGGGTTAGAGAGTGAAATTGTTCTTTCATCAACACATGGATGGTATTTTAGGGATTAACTTCAGAAGAGATAACCAAGGAAAGTGTACATACAATTGACCAGCAACATCACGGCTATAATAAGGAAAGAATTAATGAAGAAAGGAAAGTCTGGCAAAGAGAGTTTCAGCGCTTTTGTTTTTTTTTTTTTTTTTTAAACTGTAAAATTGAAATGGCTATAAATGAAATACTCTAGCATGGAAATAAGAATATTAATTGGATGGGGCAGATTGGACTGTGCAAGGCTGTTTTGCATTGGCAATTAGAGAAGCCCTTGGAGGTAGGAGTGTTATACCCAGAACATTCGCAACCAGAGAATGGTGGACTTTCATGATGTAAAATGGGATGATTTGTTTGCATAAAAACTGAGCACTCAGTTACTGTAGATATGTTTTCAGATGGTCTACCTTCTCATTTTGAAATGTGAGTAGGTCTTCTAGGATTTCCCTGGATACAAATAGGCACCTGGGTCTCTTCCGTGTCTAAGAGACAGCCTAGAATTACAGAGAGAGCCAAATATGGGTATCAGTCAGATCTCTGAATACTGATTATTCCTCTTAAGTTTCTGAATCCTTGGGCAAGTTATTTAATTGTCCTGGGGTGCTGTTCTGCCATTTATAAAACAGGGATAATAGATAGATAATAGATAATATAACTCACAGACTTGTTATAAGGGATAAAGATAATTCATGTAAATTGTCTGATACGTAGTGGGCAGGAAAGGAATGGCTGCTGTCCTTATCAGTGTCTGTTGGGAGTAGGAGTCAAATTTCAGTGTGACCAAAGAATTCCTTGGAGCAAGGTAACAAAGGTACACTTTGAGAATAAATCACGAATCGCTTGGAAGTCATTCTTAGGAATTTGTTCCATAGGATTTGAGTAAGTTCAATAGTGTAGGACAGAAAGGAAGATCCTGGGAATTGTCACAGTCAGAATATAATAGAAAGATATTGATAAACTGTCTTCTCATCCCTTAGGGAGAGTAAGTATATCACATTGGAGAGTATTTAAGGAAGTAGCTTCATTTTTAAAAATACAGTAGTTCATATCAGATCGGTGATTTCTACACTTTTGAAGGCATATCTCCATCAGTCTATTTTTTTGACATTTACTCTCTCTTATTTATAATTCTGTTCAAGAACTGATGTACTAAACACTGCATACGTTATGAAATATACTCAAAAGAGAAATATGAAGATGAGCTAAGGATGTCATAAAATTTAAAAATATTTTTTTACTTATTAATTGTATTCATATTGTTTTGCTCTTATGAGGACTATCATTAATTATTATCCTGGACAATTCGGTGACTGATTATGCTTCATTATTTTAAAAATACTGGTTTACAGCACTTTGAAGCACAGCAGTCTCAAGACCCACTTAAAATTACCATGGACCGAAAAGGACACCTCACAAGGAAACGTACATGCAACTGAAAAGTCACATCATTAGCTGCTTACAACTCATGAGTCTTGTTTTGTATTTGTACCCATCAATTATGCAGTCGTTTTTTTATAAAATTCCGACAGTAAATCTCCCATTTCCCTGATGTCTATCGGTTTTCTCTGAAAACTAATGAGGTGTTACATTTTCATATTTAACAAACGGGCTTAAACCTCATTAAAATTATTTTTAGCAGGTTATTTTACAGGTAGAAAACTCTGTTGCTGGAATTTTAAAGTAGGAAATTAAGAGAGAGCTTTTATTTTTTTAAGAGGGAGATTTAGTAGTAAAGTATTTATATGAGTACAAAGTCATCTGATAATGGGAACATTTCTAAACACGCATCTTTAACATACTTTTTACATGGCATACCTTTCTTTCAAAAGTAGTTTCTTTCTCCTACATTGCTAAAACATCACTTTTATCTTCATGAGCCAGATTACCCTCAGTGTTCCTATTAAATAGCTTGTAGCTACTTGCAGCTACTTCTCTTTCCAGAAAAAGACAACACGGTTGTCTTTTTCTAAAAGAAATGCATAACTTATTCCAGTTGGACAACTCTCTAAAATACTTTTTCATAAGATAACTAGGAATCATATATATGGTACAAAATATTTTCTTGGTCATTCCCCATCTTATCACAAAGTATTCCTACTTTTAAGATGATATAATCCATAAATCCATTTAATCTCTCACAGAAAAATAGGTAAGTTGTAATGTGCTGGAATCAAGCTAACTATTGAAAGTGATACTATAAACCCCTCCACACTGTGGAACTCTACCTCCTCCCTCAGGACACCCAAGGGGACATCAGTGACAAGTGAATGTCCAAGTGAGGGAGTGAGGGCCCCAGTATCCCTCTGAACATTAAGTAAAAGTGAAGTTTATTTCTTCTGATTTTATAGGCAGGTGGGTTCACGCATGAATGTGTGGATATGTGTTTTATATAAAATGGCATTTTGTATTATATAAAATGGCTCTGGCATTTTGAGTCCATGGGACATTTTATACTCCTACTTCCAAGACCTGAGATTAATCTCCTTGTCATTTTTTGGTGTTGGGGAGATTGACTCTGCCTCCAGAAAATAAAGGCAAGTTCATCTACCTCACTCAGGCTCAAGTACATGCCTTTTAGACAATTCACAGAATGCATTTGTTTAGCACTTCATTTAACTAGGGTAAAGAAGCACAGATTTGAGGAGAATTTCATGTTATTTAGATTTGTGTGGTGATTTTGATATACAGTAGAATCATGTTAATGATTAATATAAGTAGTTACTTTTTTGCTAAGTATTTTTGTCCACCTAAGAAACTGGGGATGATGAGGTGATGGAATGCCCTGTTATTGTTCATTGTTGGCTGAGTTTTTGAGTATTCTTGGTCTTGTTTTATCATTGTGTATGTGTGTTTGCATATACATTATATATCCATCTTTAAAAATATGAAACACACTTGGGAAAAACCATGAAAGACACATAAGGAAATGAATGTATCATAGTGCTTGATCTTTTCAGTACAATGACTAGGCTATGGTGGAATCCCAATTAAAAACTACTGTTTCTTTTGTTTTGTTTGTTTGTGTTTTTTGTTTGTTCTTAGTTTGGTGGATTTTTTTGTTTTTGTTTTTATCTATTTGTTGGATCACTGCAGCTCAACCATTAGTATTTAAGGGGATTTATTTCCATAGCTACTAAGTAGGAAGTGTAGTTCACTCTTAGGTGCAATGGAAAATCTCTCCCTAGCCTTTATGTCCTAAGGTTTTCATTTCTATCATAAATTAGATAATTTCATGTTACGGTAAAAAATTATGGTTATCATGATCATTATAATTTTTACTAAAGGCCCAGATGTTTTCCATCCCGTTGTCCAAATGGCATTTGCCTCTTGATTGCTAAGATGTTCAATGGTGTAACTTTTGGTGTTTCCACTGTTTGATTTCCATTTAAGAAGCAATTTAAATAGACAATAAAATTCTAAAGGAATTGAATTCTATATGTGCACTTTCATACACTGATTCATTCTTGGTAAGGAAGGGATGATGATTTAGAACCCATTTAGATTTTTGAATGAACACAAAGGCTAATTTCTGCCTCATTAACTTATCCTATGAATTTTCAATTTGACCAATTCTGAATGACTAGTCCCACATCAGTTTAGGTTTTTGGTTAATAGGTAGTGATAATTCATATTTATAGCCACTTTTCAGACTAGAAGATTTAGCTCTTAAATTCTGCCCATCTTTATAACTGTTGAATATGTGCTATTTTTGAGGAAAATGTCCTTAAGCCTTTGTTAACTCTGTGGATAATACCACAAAATAGGTGATGACTCTTTTTAGTTGTTTATTTTAGTTAATAATAGAATTTAACAAATACGTTTAAAAGTCTCATGTTGAAAAATATAAAATAGCTTAAAATATTAAAAACTTAATTATTAAAAAATCATTCTTTCAGTTCAGTTTTTAAGAAAGAGTTAATTATATCAGGATATATGTTAACTATAGATATTTAAATATTTTTGTTAGTAAATGTGTTAAAATTTAACATGAATACAATAATTTAAAAAATTCACATCCCCAAATGATAAAAGATTATATAATAGTATAAATTGAAGTGATTATTATTAAATAAATACCATAAAATACTATAACATAGATGGTGTAAATAAAACTCTCACCTTTGCCCTTTTCCTTTCTTACTGAGGTCCATAATTTTGATCATTTGATCACTGGGTACATGGATCTTGCATTTGGCCATCCCACAAAGTAGCTGAAATGAGCTATACCTCAAAGAACTGACTTAATCACAAATAGACATTGTGGTTTAGCAAAGTGATTTTTCAAATTAAATAAAATTGAAAACGCTACCTCCTTTTCTTTCACCTCCAATAATTTATATAATTTCTAAGATAGATCCCTTCCTGCCCTAATAAATTCATTATTTTAATCATTTAAAACAATTTTGGAAGGATATCTAAGCATCATTTCAAGATGTTCTCTCTATATATTGGGTCCTGCCAGTGATGGTGTTTTAATATGGTTTTTGCATTTGTGATTTACCTGAGTAAATGAATAGGAGCATCTTAATTTTTTATCAAGGCATCAATAACCTTATTAACTTTAACAACTGGAGTAAATTTACTTCTCATGATTTTAGTACTGGTCTGAAAGACTAAATAAAAATATATATTCTAAAAATCCTCTGTTTCGGGATGCCTGGGTAGTTCAGCTGGTTGAGCATCCGACTCTTGATTTCAGATGAGGCCATGATCTCACGGCTTGTGACTTTAGGCCCCGCATTTCTCTTTGCACCTCTTTTGCTCTCTCTGTCTCTCAAAATAAATAAACTTAAAAATTTTAAAGCAATATATTAAAAAATTAAAATAAATAAATAAATAAAAATCCTCTGTTTATATTTGCCGTTAGTCATGAGAACTGCTGATGTCTCCTTTTTGTTCTTGATAATCACCTTTCAAGATACCAACTCTGATATGTGAGTATGGACCGCTGAGTTGATTAATATAGGTATTCCCAATATGGTTACACAGATTATTAGAGACAAAGATAGTCTTTCTTAATGGATTTACTAAAACTTTATGGGCCTGCTACTCCTCTGTATACAACAGTCTGTTAAAGGCAATATCTTTTGGCCCAGAATTTCATATTTAAATATTTACCTTTTATTGCTTGATAAGTCTCTTGCTCTGCAGAGAACAACACTCTTCTGGTCTGGCCGTTCCTCCATTTGAACAACTGCTAAGTGAGGGTAATTGGTTTTGTCTCCAAGATAGCAAGATAATTTGAATATGTTAGTAACACAGGGAAAGTAATTCAAGGTTAGACTTTTTGCTGCATTTGAGGTTCTGTGTTTACTTGTTCTGGTGATAATGTCACAGGCTAACTCTCAGACAGTAAAAAAAGTCAAATTTTGCCTCCAAAGAAACTTGTTTCTTGATAGTTTTCTAGTGCTCTCAAATGCAGGTGTCAGTCCACTAAGCAAGAGAAAACAAAATAAAAACAAATTGTCTTTCCTCACAACTCTGTTTACATCTCACCTGCATTTTCATCTTGCCTCATTCCAAGGACAAATCTTAACTGAAGCAGGAGCAGTTTCAAGAACTCAGAGCCATTAGTAAGCACAAAATAATCATATGATGGTCTGAGCAAGAAATATGCTGGTGGCTTTATGTATTCTCAGTCCTGACATCAAACCTCAAATTCAGCACCATTTCCCCCAAATCCATACATGAGGAAATTATTCCTTAACCCTCCATTATGTGCATTTGAGAGCATTGAAAAAAATATCAAGAGACAAGCAATCTCATGAGGCAAATGCATTTCCGATCATCCAGGAGAAACAATATTTTACAGCAATATTTAAAACCAGGATGTATTTCAAATAACAATGTATGAGGATGGAGTCTGTGGTATAGTTTTTAAGGGATAATATGTACCTTCAAACACTACTTTGTATATTTAATTTTCTATCGAATAAGATACTATAAGTTTGTAATTTAGTAGGAAAAAAGAGAAAGAAAATTTTTCCTCTATGTCACTTCTGTCAGATTGAAAGTTTTTAAATTTCCTGTTCATTACTCTAGAATGATAAGGTGTTAAGGCTTATTGCTCTATTTGTATTAACAAAAGGGTTTTGTTCTATAGAAATAGAATAAGGTTACTTATACCAGCATCTCCTGTATTCTGTGATGATTATGGACCAGTGTTTGGATCTGGTCCTCACTGTTTGTACCTGATCTTCATTCCCTGGTAATTTAAGAGTCAGTGTTTACAGTAATTTAAGAGTCAGTGACTATAGATTTTGGTCATCGTGGTTTTCTACCATTGATGCTGACTGTACATTCCATCTTGTATTTGGTCAGTTTTAATCTCTGTGTTCCCCAACGTAGTCTCCTTCAAGGAGCATTAGCATCTTATGTAGGGCTATTTGGTGCAGATTTTTTTCTCTATCATACAAAAAAATGATCGATCCTCAGAATTCTGTAGTGTTGACAGCTTAAAGGAAATAGTACAAGATAAAACCTAACTCAAGAGACTATACCCTCTCAGTGATTTAAAAAATTATTTAATTTCCATTAAATAATTTTCACCTGCAGTTTTCAGATTGAGTATTATGAATATAAAGAAGCACTGTGGATGAAATTAATACTGGAGGTTAGTGTAGGTATAATTATTGCTTTTTATATCCACCTAGAGTAAGATTGTTCACAGCAGTTTTAATGAGAAATGTTGTTGAGGGCTTTCTGGTTTCATACTCCAACATGACACCAATATGCTTGCTTTTCTACTGTTTTGTGGAATGATGGATTGCAAATTTCCATTGAGAATTTTTCCTGATCAATTCTTTTTAAAAATTTTAAAAAAAATGTTTGTTTTATTTTTGAGAGAGAGAGAGAGAGAGAGCATGAGTTGGGGAAGGGCAGAGATAGAGGGAGACACAGAATCTGAAGCAGGATCCAGGCTCTGAGCTGTCAGCACAGAGCCCAACGCAGGGCTGGAACCCACAAACCATGAGATCATGACCTGAGCCAAAGTCAGACACTTAACCCACTGAGCCACCCAGGAACCCCTGGTCAATTCTTGATGTCAGATAAGATTCCTTGATTAACAAATGACAATGATGTATGTATATTGCTATTGATGACGGTAAACTCAAGGTGACCCATAACCTCAATGACATTGAGTTATCAGAGCAAAAAATAAACTTTGACTATAAAATGGAGGGTCCCATAGATTTTCTGCTATCTTACAATTGGAAAGACTTATTCACTTCTCAGTCATTTAGGAAAACTGACTTTCATGATAAATGACATAATATAAAAGAATTTGAAGAAAAATTATAACTTATTTTTTTATTATTCTAACTCATGTTTGAGAGGGCAGGACATAAGTCAATATGCATTTTTATAAGATGCTATTTTCTCATTATCCATTTAAAATTTATATATTTTAGAGTTTTCCTATTTGTATATCAATCACAGGGTTTATTATTAACAGTTTTCTCTTTGCTGTCACCATAAACGTGGTTGCCAGTAGCTTAGCACCCATGAGTATCCTAGCAACAAGTCAGCTCTCTAGTAAGTAAGAAATAAATGCAAACAAAGTGTTATGGGAAAAAAAGAGTTCAATTTCAGAATATTAGTGCATGTGTACTGTTAAAAATCCAGATGAAATCATCTAATTTGGGGGAAATTGCATGACAATAGATATTGAATTTTCTAGTAAATAATACATTGGAGTGAAATCTTGTCTCCTTCATTCAGAAAAAAACTGGAATCTATTTCAGACTGCACCACTGTTGACTAGGTAACTGAATATTTGTGTCTTCCCTGGAAGCCTCTTCATTACAGATTAGATGAGAGGAGTGTCTTGGCATGTTTTCACTCTGTGGTAGATGAGTTTACTAGATGAGGTTTCAACAATAAACCTTCCTGACAGTGATGTATTGTTAATCTCTTAAATAGGTTTAGAATAAATGTTTTATTTCATGTTCAAAAGGTTGTGCTTATACTACTGAACTTTTGGGGGGATCTTTTTCTTGGAAATATTGTAAAACATTCCACCTGTGTTTCACGTGCTGAGACTTTGGTATATTTAGTATCAGTTTCTTTTGGTGAGTTTTAACTTATATAATTACTGTTTATTTTCCCTGAGAAAATAGCTCCCCTGTGTTTTAGTTGTCAGGTCATAAAAGAAGTATATCAGGTATTGGAGAAAAACTATAGCTTTATAGGATCATCATTTGCATGATGAATAGACATAGGGAGGGAGGGAAATACATACTGGTGAATACCTTCCATTAAATTGCACAGCTTCTATTCTGTGCCACCAGCAGAATTACTTGGCCTTTCTCAATTTGACAGACAGTTCACTGGACTTCAAGAAATCTTAGTGCCCCATGGAAGATTGAGGTAAGGGACAGAAGGATAAGATATGAGCTGAACATATGATTGTGCATTTTAAATGAATGCATAGAATTGTAGAACTAGAAAGCATCTTTTCTCTGGTGAAGATTACTTTCCCCCACATACCCCAAGGTTTAGGTTATCTTTAAAATCTAACCTTAAATAACTCAGCTGTTTCTTGCTATAATCACGATTGGGATATGAGCTCAAATCTGACATCTTTCCCTCACTAGCCACACAGATCTCTCTTCTTTGGGGAAGAGGAGAATAAAAATCATGAGATCCTTAAAGAGAGGGCCAAATCAGATGGTCTGATTTCATCTATATGTGAGAACTTTGGTCACTTACGTGATTTGGATTGAAGTGAGTCACCTTAAATAAAGGAAAGAATATTCTTTACATGAGAAACACTTACCTATCCTTGAAGGTATTTGACTACATTGAATAGATCATTGCATGAGATTTATACCCAAAATGTCTTAACAGAATAATATGAATCTATATTGATGATGCTACTCATGATGGCTGTAGTCCTTGGTCAGTTGTTCAGGAAAGTGCCATTTTAGATGGGACATGCACACTAACTCCCCCTTCCAGCATACATGTTCTCTGGAGTCATGTTGTTGAAAAAAGTCATCATTTATTTTGGGAAGTTGAGTTCCTAGAGGGCAAAGTTGATCTTATTGGTTATCCAGTGAAACAAATTATTATCTTTTTCTTTTCAGTTAGTTTCTGTAGGCATGTTAGAAAGATCCATTGCAATCACTGAAATTATATTAAGATAAACTGCAGAATATATGTTAGAAAGTGATGAAACACTTAAATAATATATGCCCTTTTAGAGGAAGTAAAGCTTAAAGATCCACTAGGGACATAACTTAATGACATAAAACTATTATTAAGTTGTGAAGTTGATCTAAAAGGAACTATACTTGTTGTTGCAGGTTTGGTTACAAAAGTACGGCTACCTTCCACCAACTGACCCCAGAATGTCGGTGCTGCGCTCTGCGGAGACCATGCAGGCCGCCTTAGCTGCCATGCAGCAGTTCTATGGCATTAACATGACAGGAAAAGTGGACAGAAACACAATTGAGTAAGTAATGGCATCCACACTCTCCTTTTTTTGGGTCCTTGAGCCAAACCAAGTAGTCTGATAAAGTTTAAGTGACCTCCACCAACCACGAATGGAGCAATTTGTCTCATGTCTCTTTTCCTTGGAATGTAGCCTGTTTTAACTCTACTCCCCTATGAGGTCAGGTTTGTCAAAGCCAAATTTACTCAGCTGGCTTTAGCAACACAGTTTCAGAATAGAGGGAGAAAACGGAACAATGAGAGTCAAAGTAAATGTACAGTTGAAGGTATTATGAGGCTATGGTCACTGTTGTGTTGGAAGTGGCTTGGGCTGCTGGAGAGGGCGTGTTGTACACATCTCCTCCCTGTTAAGTACCAACGTATCAGTAGCTTGAAATGAAATTGACCCAAAGTAGAAATACTGATGCTAAGGAAAATGGGAAACAATACAAATAAGGGCTCTTATGGGGGAAGGGGGAAGGGTGTCAGAGAACCAATTAATAGCTTCCTCCTATTAGTGGCAATTCTCTACATGAGTTAAATCAAGGAGAGGTTTACTGCAAGTCTCTTCTTTCGTTTTTTTTTTTTTATTAGAAAATGGAGAGTTTTTAATTCCTTAATGGTATTTGTTATTTTATCAATTGATTGATCAGTCATTTGTTTATGTGTTTATTCAACCAATAATTCATTAATGGGCACTTAATACGTGAAAGAGGCATATAGAGATTCAGAAGACAGACTCTCTTGTTCAAAGGAACTTCAAGTTAACCTTGTAGCTGGGCATAATCACAAATTATTTTACCACAGGTGCACTATAAGTTCCATAACATTATCAAACAGCATTATTGTTTTTTGGACAGCAAAGGAGGAAGTGATTAATTCTTTCAGTGCAGGGAAGAATCATTTGTGTTTATTGAGTCCTTGATACTCACAAAATAAATCTACTTCATCATTTAATATGATCATCATACATCAACCCTCCACAATAGGGAAGACAAGGATACATTTTTTTTCCTCTCTACTTTTTCAAATAAGGAACTAGAAAGTCAAAGGCTAGGTGAAATCCAGAGTATTTGCAGAATCCAGACCTTTAATATTTAGTTGGAGAACTTTCTACTATTCCATGCTCTGGACCTTGAGAAATGATACATTTACTTTTCTTTTTAAACCTTAAATACCTGAAATATCTGTGCTTAGGTATACATAATTTTTACATATTAAACTAATTTAATATATAATTTAAAATTATATGTGGCTTCTAATACTTACATCATGATATTTGTCATACTATTTCTATTTCATCAAGACTGGGGAAGCACATGTTAAAAAGCTTGAAGATTAAACTTCAAAGCAGTTTGGAAAAATAAATTACCTCTCCTAGCATTTTTAAGAGATACTTAAATATTAACTTTTGTATATATCTGGGAAAACAGAACTAAGATTTAATGTAGTGCCTTCTGTAAGAATGAGAATCTTGTTATCAATATTGGGAATAGACTTGGATATTTTAAGCCTGCTGCCCTCTGTGCATTGCAATTCTCTCTTACTAGTGTCATTAAAATTGTAAATTGATTTTAAATATAGCCTGTTATATTAATAAACAAAACCAGCAAATCCTGCATTTTGTTACTGTGTATATATAGTAGAGAATTACATTTAAATCATACTTTTAATCCCAGCATTTTACAAAGTGCTCTGGACAGCTTTTTTGCTACCTAATGCAGGGCTGTTATCTTCTGATTCGCTTTCCTGGAACATATGACACAGTTTTTAAAAACACAGTAAATTGAAGGGGCACCTGGGTGGCTCATTTGGTTAAATCTCAGCCTCTTGGTTTCAGCTCAGATCATGATCTCACTGTCATGAGATGGATTCTGTCTTCAGGCTCCATGCTGGACCTGGAGCCTGCTTGGGATTCTCTCTGCCCCTCCACTGCTCACTTGCATAACTCTCTCAAAATAAATAAACTTAAAAAAATACAGTAAATTGTGAACTTGGGAAACAAATGCCTTTGGATCTGCTTATTACTAGATGTGAAAATTCAGAAAGCAGAGGCACCTGGGTGGCTCCGTCAGTTAAGTGTCTGACTCTTGATTTCTGCTCAGGCCATGGTCTCATGGTTCAGGGGTTCGAACCTTGCATTGGGCTCTGTGCTGACAGCTCAGAGCCTGGAGACTGCTTTGGATTCTGTGTCTTCCTCTCTTTCTGCCCCTCCCCTACTCATATTCTGTCTCTGTCTTTCAAAAATAACAAATGTGAAAAAAATTTAAAAATAAAATAAAATAAAATTCAGAGAGCAGAGTTCTGTAGAAGGTGGCATTTGTGTTTCCTGTCAGTTTTGAGAGCTACTGCTAGTCATTGGAAAGACTCAAGATGGAAAAAAGTCTTTGTCAGGAGATGACGGAAGAGGAATGTGTGCTGGATTTACGTAGGCCCCTTATGTAGAAAGGATCTGAACAGTTTTTAGTTGATCTTTGGCAGGACAATGCAAAATGCAAGGGCGCAGAGAAGGACAAGCGTCTTTTTCTGCCACACAGTGGCTTAAATTCCAGACCAGGAGAAATGTTTGTGTCGATGTGTAGAAGTTAAAGTAGCATTTCTGTGAATTATAGCGTTTTAGAGAAAAGCTCAACTATATAGGCAACCTTTAATTTAAAACCAACCAGTGGTTTAGCCTGTTTTCTTTAACCAAACTTCGTTCTAATTCAATTTTTTTTTTGAGTCGGAAATGCATATTTTCCTTCACATAGAGTGTTATTCCTAGGTGAGTCGACTAAAGCCTTGTTAAACCCTCATTATCGTCCCTTCCTAGACTGCCATGCCTCCTCTGTCCTTTATGGTACTTTCATTGTCACTCAGATTAGAAACCCTGTGGCTTCATTGGCCTCCTGTCTGTTTTTTTTCCACTGATCTATCTCTACTCTTGATGTGTTGTTGCTCAGGGTACTCAGCTCAAATAATGTACTATTTTTGTAAGTATAATCCCTATAATCATGCTACTTAAGCAATTGTCTGTGCTTTTGTAATCTCAAATGAATGTGTAATAACAATCCATGCTGAAATTGTACTCTATTATTTTACATCGTCAAATTATAAAGTATGAATTTTTATCTAAACCTTATTATGTAAAATATGGACTACAATTATAGACCTAAAATTACTCCTCAGTATTAATGTCTGAGGATTCATTTTCAGATGCTATAAACTTTTATCTTGTTTTAAGCTCTTGTCATCTCAGTTATTTTAAATTAAATAATTATGTCCTCTTTTGTCATTTGGTGTATTCAATCTATAATTCTTGGTTAATTAAAAGATGAAATTGTGGTAATCTCTATATTATGTTGAAGGAATTAACCATTTTTAAAAATATTTTTATTTATTTCTAGGAGAGAGAGAGAGAGAGAGAGACAGCGTGAGCAGGGGAGGGTCAGAGAGAGAGAGGGAGATACAGACTCTGAAATAGGCTCCAGGCTCTGAGCTGGCAGTCAGCACAGAGCCCGACGCAGGGCTCGAACCCACGAACTGCGAGATCATGACCTAAGCGAAAGTCGGACGCTCAACCGACTAAGCCACCCAGGTGCCCCAGGAATTAACCATTTTCAAGCAGCAAATTTAAGTATTACCTTAAATGGCATATTGCTTTTATATTAGTTGGCATTGGTGTTGCAGAGACAGTAATGAATGCTTATCCGCGCCCCAGAATGAGCTCATAATCATATGTTGCAAGGGTTCTTTTAAATTGTGGGTTGCTTAGCTAATTTTTATAAGCAAACTCCCTTAAATTCCTTAATAAGGAAGCAATTTATGTTATGCATAAAAAAAGGTTACATTAAGCAAGGAAAGAAAAAGCTAGCAAGGCAATAATGAAAATCAGTCTAATGTGTTTTACAATATTAATAGTAGGTATCTTTAAATTTTAATTCATCTTTCATGTGTGCACAGTATCATGCATTGAAGTATGCTTGATGAGGTATCATTTTAAGGTGATCTTTTTTATTTCCCTCCACATATATGCATACACATATATGAATACACACACACATATATATACATATATGTGAATACATATATATTGGATGATCTGAGTAATTCTAATTTATTTAAATCACGCAAAGAAATGTATCTTAATTAAAATTAATTTCAGACTGAATATGTAGCTTGGTTTCAGATCATTGTTATGAAATTACAGTGGTATTTGAATTCTCCTAATTTGAGAATTGAAATATTTATTTAGATATATCAAAAACCACAGGCTTTGAGGCTTAATTTTCAATATGTTTCATGATTTTTGCTCATTTTCTAAATTATCAAGTTAAGACTCTCAATCTACATATAAGATATAGGTTCATCAGTAATTAAATTTCTTTATTTCCGAAAATAACAATGACACTCAAACACTATGACATTATAAAATGGACCAATCTTTATTTTGGTAACTACCTAAGGATGGCTGATAGCTAAATCAGCGTGCCTACATTTTGAACCCTAAGTTAATTTACTTTTAAAAAAAACCTTCAGGGCTCCTGGGTCGCTCAGTCGGTTGAGCATCCAACCTCAGCTAAGGTCATGATCTCACCGCTCTGGGCTTGAGTCCCCTGACAGGCTGTGCTGACAGCTCAGAGCCTAGAGCCTCCTTTAGATCCTGTGTCTCCCTCTCTCTCTACCCCTCCCCCACTCACACTCTGTCTGCCTCTCTTAAAATAAACATTAAAAAAAAACAAAACAAAAAAAANGGGCTCGAACCCACGAACCGCGAGATCATGACCTAAGTGAAAGTCGGACGCTTAACCGACTAAGCCACCCAGGCGCCCCACTGTCTGCCTCTCTTAAAATAAACATTAAAAAAAAAACAAAACAAAAAAACCAAACCTTTTCATGATTCCTGGACTTGGTTGTATGAGTACAAACAAAATCTAAGGTTTTTTAAAGTAATAAAAATAAGGGGTATCTGGATGGCTCTGTCGGTTAAGGGTCCAACTCCACATCAGTTGATGATCTCAGTTCCTGAATTCAGGCCCCGCTGAGCTGTCACCACAGAGCCTGGAGCCTACCTCAGATTCTGTATCTCCCTTGCTCTCTGCCCCTCCCCTGTTCACACTCTGTTGCTCTCTTTCAAAAGTAAATAAGCATTTTTTTTTAAATAAATGAAGTAATATAAGCATTTAAAAATTTGTAAAATGATCTTTTGGGGACAACTATAAATAGTAGATATAACTCTTACCTTTCATTCAAACATGGGAAAATCTGGAGGACAGAAAACTGTATGATGCAGATGAACATTGTTCTTACATTACTAATTCATAAGGCACAAAATATAATTTTGCAAGTGATTTTTTCTCACAGTAAAGGTAAGTATATGTGCACAGTCACTGTGTGGTACAAATCNCAAACCTTTTCATGATTCCTGGACTTGGTTGTATGAGTACAAACAAAATCTAAGGTTTTTTAAAGTAATAAAAATAAGGGGTATCTGGATGGCTCTGTCGGTTAAGGGTCCAACTCCACATCAGTTGATGATCTCAGTTCCTGAATTCAGGCCCCGCTGAGCTGTCACCACAGAGCCTGGAGCCTACCTCAGATTCTGTATCTCCCTTGCTCTCTGCCCCTCCCCTGTTCACACTCTGTTGCTCTCTTTCAAAAGTAAATAAGCCTTTTTTTTTTTTTAAATAAATGAAGTAATATAAGCATTTAAAAATTTGTAAAATGATCTGTTGGGGACAACTATAAATAGTAGGTATTACTCTTACCTTTCATTCAAACATGGGAAAATCTGGAGGACAGAAAACTGTATGATGCAGATGAACATTGTTCTTACATTACTAATTCATAAGGCACAAAATATAATTTTGCAAGTGATTTTTTCTCACAGTAAAGGTAAGTATATGTGCACAGTCACTGTGTGGTACAAATCCCAACTCCAAGGGACACTATTCTGATTGTATGTACTTTATTGAAAGGCATCTTCCTGCATTCTCACTACAGGGCCACCAGTTGTGGGGACTAAACTTGAAGGCACCTTTTAGAGTAATGTAGTGGGTGGCCCTATATGTTTGGCTTGAATACCCAACTCATTAAAAAAAAGATTACTGAAATCAGTGGACACTGTCTCATATATAGTGACTCTTATTACTGAAAATTTGTTTAGAAGTTTGTGGCTACTTTATTTACATAAAACAGAGGATATTGTATCTGTTAGTATCTTTATTAACAAAAACACCAGGATATCCCTGTTTTGAATAACAAAATATGTTGGCACATAGGTCAAGGGGAACTGAATGTTGATATCAGTAGGGGAATATCATGTTGATATCAGTAGGCTGCTACTGCTGTTGCTTCTACTACTAGAACAGCTACTTCCTGATATTTGTAAAGTAATAATTATTGTAAGTTAATAATCATAACAGTTACTATTTTCCAGGCCCTGTTCTAAGTGTTTTACATAATTTAACGAATTTAATCCTCACATTTACTCAATAATATTATCACTCCTAGTTTGTAGATGAGGAAATGAAGAAATAGAAACAGTAGTCTGACTAGTGACGCAGGGCTTGTGAGTTGGTGGAGGTAGGGTAGGAACCTTAGCAGCCTGGCTCTAGGATCTCTGCTCCTCACTTTTACAATGTAACTCCTTTCTTCCTCTCTCCCTTCCTTCCTTCCTTCCTTCCTCCTTCCTTCCTTCCTTCTCTTTCTTTCTTTCTTTCTTTCTTTCTTTCTTTCTTTCTTTCTTTCTTTCGAGAGAGCAAGCAGGGGAGGGGGCAGAGGGAAAGAGAGAAAGGACAACCTCAGGCAGGCTCCATGCCCAGCCACAGAGCCCAACACAGGGGTCAATCCCATGACCCTGGGATTATGACCTGAGCTGGAATCAAGAGTCGGGCGCCTAACTGACTGAGCCACCCAAGTATCCCTTTAACTCCTTTCAAGAGCACTGATTTTAGATTTTTTTTTCCTTTTTAAGTTGAGTTAATTTAAATAAAGCCACTCATGATCTACCCAACTAACTTGAAAATGCTCTGGGTTCCAGACAATTAAGTCAATACTGAATATCAGTATTATATTTATGAAAACTGAGGTGGTAAAGTGCAAAATAACTTTCTTGTGGCTCTCCTTCTCCCCCAGTACCCATTCTCATATCTTTGCTTTGAAATGCTAATTTAAAATTTTTAGCAAATGAGTCAGTAATGGAGCACATGTGTGAGCTGTGTGTTGACACACAGAAAAATAAGTATGTTTTGGCAATGGCATGTTCACAAAAAAAAAACACTGCTTGAAAATAGCGTGCATGTGTGCATGCATACACTATACTCTCTTCAACCTATGTTTCTTTCTTGTGAAATAGTTGTTACCTTACACGAAACTATCAATTGATTCTACTTGTACATGTAGAGAGAGTTTTATACTCTCATATATTGATATTATGGGGTTTATCAATTTCATATATGAATGCAACTAACATTTGGTACATGATAACTAGAAAAAAATCCCAGTGCCAGACTCTATCTGAATAACAATATTATTAAAATGGTGCCAATTTTACCATTAGTATTAGACATTTAATACTTGGTGAGTACTGTTAAATGCTAATCAGTATTTTTATCCATGAAGAACTTTAAAAATGGTAGTAGAAAGAATCTGACTGCTTATGAGTGTAAAGAATAATTTAAAATTTGGACTCATGTAAAAATCCTGAAGACCAATCTAGCTGAAATACTATGTCTTATTCAGTGGCATGTGCTTCAATCTTATTTGGGGGATTTAACATATTTTAATACATAACCTGCCAACGTCTCTTTGCTAGAATATTTGGATACAAATATTGGTGAAGTTAACATTGAGTGTTCTCAATTCGACCAACCCTTATTAAGACTTCTTTGTGTTAAATTACAGATTGATATTAGATCATTCCTGTTCTTATGTTTATTTCTTACACTTAAGTCATCTACTTTATGATTTGGTGTTATATAAAAGTGTCTACACAATGTCCATGCAATAAGCATTTGTTCATGGCACAGACCTGGAAAGAGTTACAAAGTCTTCAAGCAACATGGATAGTAGGGGAGATCAGTGTGTGTAAAAAAAAACAATGCAGACTCAATCTATTTGCTTCATGTTCCTTATTGGAGACTTTACTGGGTGTTGGTCCCATACCTGGCTCTCTGCCCTGACTCCTGACTCAGGCAGGTAGAAAATAGAGACACAAATCAGAATACATAGTATAATCCATGCTGAACACATATGAGTTGAATAATGAAGGGTGTTTAGGATTCTCAGTGTGAAAAAAGAGAAAGTTATTCCAGACAGAGGTCACTACATAGAAATGTAGAAAGAGGTTTAGTTCTTAAGAAACCTGAATGGATCTTAGGAAGTAGGGGTTAGGGAATCCTCCATAAATAGGCCTGAATCAGATTCTTTCTATATAAGTATATAAGCATTTAATGCCCAGAACATGTAGAGAACACATCAGTGCTCTGGAAAGATTTATCATTAGGAGCAAGAAGGAAAGCATGAGAGAGAGAAGAAATTTTGGAAACAAAAGAGATTGCATCCTGATCCATTAGATATGAGGAGAGAGCAATGGTGGACATTACCTAGGTATCTAGCTTAGGCATTAGAAGCATGTTATGACTTTTGGCTGAAACAAGGCATCAGAAGAATTGGTACAAATCTGGGGTAAGAAAATTGTAATTTTTTTTATTACATGTAAAATTAAAAATAATGGCAGGATGTCTTGGCAGAGATGTGACAGCTCTTCACCCATTATATAATATTTTTTTAAATCGTGGATGTCCTTCCTATAGACTGTGAACTCAACAAGGGCCTTTACCTTGTTTACCTTTTTTGCCATACTTTTTCTTTATATCTCACAGCATGTTGTAAAAGCAAAAGCTGAAAAATATTATAAGATGAAAGAATAAGGATGGAATGAGTAAATAAATGAACTAGTAGTTGGAACACAAGAAAATTAATGAGCAAAAGCCTAAGAAATACATAAAGAATTCAGCAGAGATATCTTTCAGTACAGAAATTTAATACTCATCCATAAAAACCCTAGCCTTTGGAAAATGCAATGCTTCACTGAGAAAAATTTTACAAGATCCAACATATGCATGACTTAAAATGGAAATTTGTATCAGTAAGTTTAATTTTCTTTTCCATTTCTAACTTCATATTTTAATTTTATTGATTATTAAGTAATGTTAACAATATGTCCTCATTGACAATACATTTTCTCTTGATACTAGGTAATATCATTTTGTCAATTTTTATCCCACTATTCATTTCTTTTTTTTAATTTTTTTTAATGTTTTATTTATTTCTAGGAGAGAGAGAGACAGAGACAGAGAGAGACAGAGAGAGAGAGAGAGACAGAGTGAGCAGGGGAGAGTCAGAGAGAGAGGGAGTCACAGACTCTGAAACAGGCTTCAGGCTCTGAGCTGGCAATCAGCACAGAGCCCGACGCGGGGCTCAAACCCACGAACTGCGAGATCATGGCCTAAGCGAAAGTCAGACGCTTAACTGACTAAGCCACCCAGGCGCTCCTTCATTATTCATTTCAAAATTATTTCTCTTCCCAGCATGCAAACTTAAATATTTTTCTTAGCAAAATGTAAGGGTAGCCATTTCCTGCATTTAGTAAATTTATTCATGTTTAATAATTATATATTGTTTATTCTCTTAGTACTTTCAGTGAGATAAGTAAGCATAAATATCTGCCTTAGGAATATTATAATTTTTGCTGAGAATATAATTAATGAAATATCCACTTATCGTAATGAAAAGCCACTTATCATATTAAGCCCATTATTAATGCTTAATATTTGCAGGTTAAATCTATATCTATACCTTATAAAATGTAATAAAAATTAATAATTTTTATTAAAAATTACAGAATTCCCCTACCCACTTATTCATGGAATATCTTTTATGTTCCAGGGGTTGTACCAGGTACCAGTAGTTGTCCCTTGAGTGTTTTACAGTCTAGTGAAATATGTCTCAAATAAAGTGTTTAGGAATGCTCTAGAATATTATTTAAAAATAGGAGATCTCCATTCTCAACTCTACAGTTTGATACCGTATGGCCATATAGCCTCTTAGGAGTTTGAAGACTTTAATAATGGGAAAGAGAGATTTCTGAAGTAATTCCACAATGCATTTTAGACTAGGATGGAATTTGTGAAGTCTGATAGCTGTAATGTCTACATTATTACTAGGGACAGAATAAAAAAGGAGAAACTTTTTACAGTGCTTACAGGAAAAGTGTCATCTTTCTTAAAAAAGCATAAGTCATGCTTTCATTGTTGCATGAAGTCATTATTATGTTTATAAGAACTGATTAGTTGATTTATCCATGTGACATGTAAACTATTCTTTCATTTTCCCAAAATGGACATATTTAGATAGTCATCTCTACAGTCAATTATTTTCCATTTAAAGAGTATAGAAATTATAAAGAATTTGGTGAAATACAGCAAAAATTGATTCTTTTCTCATTTCTACTTGCTGAAGCATGTAGCACCGTGAAGATTCTGCATTCGCTTTGTAATTGTTAAATTAAATGTGCTAATGAAAGGTAAAGCCATTTTATGAGTCACTAAAGAAACACTACTCAAAATCATGAAAATCTTTCTTCTTAGATAAGAAGCAAGACTACATAGAAAACAAGACAATGGTAAAATCAGATTTTTGGGAAAGTTACACAACTGTATTTGTATGTGTTAAAAAATAATAAATCAAAAAGCATGTCACTTTCCTAAGATAATTATGTTAAACCTTATTTGTGTGATGTTAAACCTCATATCCAGAAAAAAAATTAATCATTGAATTTAGTTATTATTACTAATTTAAAGCAGATGGCTGTTGCTTAGAAATTGGGGTAATGAGCAAAGTAAAAAGAAGAAAAAATTGGAGAAAGGCAAATGTTATTTAAACAGTAAGCTTCTATATAAGCTAGAAGAGAGAATAGCATATACCTTCTTGAATCCTGAAATTTAAGGTTATTTAATAGATTTTAAAAACTGTTGAATGTTCACGTTGGAAGAGACCTGAGTGAAAATTTATTTTTTAAGGTCTCATTTTATGAATGAGATTAGGGATTAATGACTTGCCCAATGTCACAGATCTTGTTAAAAACAGATTCTAGTTAGAAGCTTAAGAGGACCTCAGTCTATAGTAAACTCAAAATGAATTAGAGAGACAAAAAATATCTAAGAGAGCTGAATTCAAACCTAACGATTCTTGATCATTCGGGGGAAAAGTATGCTTCCCACTTGGACTCAAAGTGCAGAAAAATTGACAATTTTCTTCTTTAGGTTTTCCCATTTTCGTTATCACTGTCATTGGCTAACTTCTCAATTGATTTCCTTTTGAAATGAATGATTAGGGTTTTTGGTAACTAACTGGGAAACCCTGCTTTTTGCAGCTGGATGAAGAAGCCTCGATGTGGCGTACCTGACCAGACAAGAGGTAGCTCCAAATTTAATATTCGTCGAAAGCGATATGCATTAACAGGACAGAAGTGGCAGCACAAACACATCACCTACAGGTATAAGAACTAATGATGAATTTCTGTTTTTCCATTTTTAAAACTCAACCACTTATTCTGACATTTTGTTTGACATCTTATGCACATTGACCATATGATAACATATAGGAATATGATGGTGACATAGGGAACTGAGACCTACAATTGAGAAGAGAATGAATTGACCATTTGGAGGCCTTGTAAACATTTCTTAAATACTTGGTCTCTTTAGTAAACTATACCTTCAAGCTTCTTGAAAGAGTACCAAATCCTGAGGGACTCTGAGATGAATATATTACATGTTGACATTCTTTAATAAGGATTCAGAATCTAAAAAGTAATCAAATAATAAAGTTTACAAATAATTGTCATTGAAACAAAATGTCTTTGAATGTAATAATTAACTTTTAGTATCAGGCCAAACATTTTACTTTCTATATTTTTGGGAACAATGTAAACAGATCATTGTTTCTTGTTTTGTCTTCAGTGAAGGATGCCAAAGGGATGCCAGGGTCTTCCATGCTGGAGTGACAATGGCTGTTAGTAGAGATGTTCCTATTTATTCATTAATTCATTGAACAACTATGTATTGGATCTCTTTTGGACAAAGACCAGTTCTAGGCTCTGTGGATATAGAAATAAATAAAACATGGGGACTCCATATGTTCTTTTGAAATTTGCAGCCCTGTGGATAAGTTGATCAATCTTATAAATATGATGTCTGTTATGAAAGGGAAGGAACAGGACTCAAGAGAAACTTATAAAAATGGGGTCATCTAACCCAGTCAAGAAAACCAGGAAAAGTCTTCCTCAAGAAATGGCCTTTCAGCTAACCCCCACAGGAAGAGAAAGAATTTGTTTGACTAAAGGGCAAGGAAAGGGAAGGACACTTCAGGGGGAGGGTAGGATGTCAGCAATTATATGAATAAAATAAAAAAATTTATAATTCTCATTCTTTGTATAAATAACCCTTCTTGTATACTTAAAGATAAAGTTTAAGCCTCAGTATATAGATTTTCTACCAAGAGAACTGGTTTGTGCCATTTGAACTTATTTTAGTTATTTTGAGAACACTTTTCAATGTTGTTTTATATTATTTTGCTAATCCTCTCAGATAGCATGCTCCTTGAATTTTGTGAAACTTATTTCAGTTATTTCTGCACATAAGAAAAATCAAGGAGGAAACAGTCTTAAGTCAAGCCCATGTAGTAAATGTGAAGTGTTAGAAGAATTCCTTAAGGGACGTCAACAACAGAAACACCTGCTACCTCTGTGTCTAACAACATTGCACAGCTACTTAAAGTCGTAAGGAAATAAAAGATACATGGATTTGTAAAGAAATAAAGCTATTATTAGTTACAGGTTATGTTACTTCCTATATAGAAAACACTGAATAACCCCTAGATCATTTTCAGGGCTACTGGTGGCTTAGTCAGTTAAGCTTGTGACTTTGTCTCAGGTCATGATCCTGTGGTCTGTGAGTTCGAGCCTCGCATTGGGCTCTGTGCTGACAGCTCAGAGCCTGGAGCATGTTTCAGATTCTGTGTCTTCCTATCTCTCTGCCCCTCTCCCACTCATGCTCTGTCTCTTTTGCTCTCAAAAATAAATAAAACATAAAAGAAATTTTTAAAAAAACCTAGATAATTTTCAGAAATAATAAAAGAGTATGATTAACTTAAAAATAATACATGTTATGTTTTAGACAAATTTTAGATTTGCAGAAATGTTGAGCAGAGAATATAAGTAGTTCCTATATACTGCACTTCCCACCACTGCCACCTATAAGCACTCAGAGTTTCCCCTTCTATTAAGATCTTGCATTAGTGGGATCTGTTTGTTACAACCGCTGCGCCACTGTAGCTATATTAATTCTAACTAAAGTGCACAGTTACAATAGGGTGCACTCTTTGTATTGTAGTTTTATGGGTTTTGACAAATGCATGATGTCAAGCAGCATTACAGTATCTTACCGAACAGTTTTACTGCTCTAAAATTATTATGTTATACTTAATCATCCCTCTTCTCCTCCATAACCCCCAGAAACTACTGATTGTTCTAATTTCTTTATAATTTTGCTTTTTCTGGAGTGTTGTATAGTTGGAGCCATACTATATATATATATAGCCATTACAGACTGCATTCTTGTACCTAGCAATGTGCATTTAAGGTTCATCCATGTTTTTTCATGGCTTAACTGCTCATTTCTTTCATTACTGAGTAATATTCTGTGTATGGATGGGCCACTCTGTGTTTACTCATTCACCTATTGAAGACTTGTTGGTTGCATCCAGTTTGGAGCAGTTAAGAATAAGGGTGGTATAAAAATTCATGGGCATGTCTCTGTGTGGGCAAAGATTTTCGATTCATTTGGATAAATACCCAGGAATATAATTGCTGATCATGTGGTAAAACCATAGTTAGCTTTGTAAGAAACTGCCAAACCACCCTTATCCTTGCATTACCCCCAGTAATAAATGAAAGCTCCTGTAGCTCTACAACCTCACCAGCATTTAGTGTTGTCGGTATTTTGGATTCTAACCATTCTAGTAGATGGGTAGTGGTATCTCACTGCTGTTTTAATTTGCAATTCCCTAACGATATGATACTGGTCATATTTTCATATGCTATCTGCCATCTGTACATCTTCTTTGGTGAGATATCTGTTTGGATCTTTTGACTAACTTTTAATTGAGTTACTGTTTTAAGAGTTCTTTTTTTTAAATTCTTTATATTTTTTGGATACAAGTCTTTTATCAGATATGTTTTCCAATATGTTCTCCTAGTCTGTGACTTATTTTCTCATTCTTTTTATAGTGTCTTTTGCAGAGCAGAAGTTTTAATTTTAATAAAGTCCAATTTACCAATTATTTTTTCTTTTATTGAGCTTTTGGTGTTGTATCAGAAACATCATTTCCAGGGGTGCATGGGTGGCTCAGTTGGTTAAACGTCTGACTTCTGCTCAGGTCATGATCTCGTGGTCTGTGAGTTCAAGCGCCACGTTGGGCTGTGCTGACAGATCAGAGCCTGGAGCCTGCTTCAGATTCTGTCCTGTGTCTCTGCCCCTCTCCCATTCACACTGTTTCTCTCTCTTTCTGATATGTAAATAAAAACTAAAAAATAAATAAGTAAATAAAACCATTTCCAAACCCAAGATCACTTAGTTTTTCTTCTATGTTATCTTCTAACAATTTAATAATTTTGCATTTTCAGTTAAGACTATGATCAATTTTGAGTTAGCTTTTATGAAAAGTATAAGGTCAGTGTGTAGATTCACTTTATGTGTATGTGGAGGTTCAGTTCCAGCACCGTTTGGTAGAAACACCATTTTTTCTTCATTGCCTTTGCCCTTTGCCAAGTTCAGTTGACTTAGATGTGTGGGCCAATTTCTAGGCTCTTTATTCTGTTTCACTGACCTTTCTTTTTATTTGTAAACAAATATCACACTGTCTTGATTACTGCAGTTTTACATTCAGTTTTGTGTCTTCGGGATCTCTTATTCTTCCATACAAAGTTTAGAATTAGTTTTCCAGTTCCTTCAAAAGAACTTGCTGGGATTTTGATTGTAATTGTGTTGAACTACAGATCAATTTGGGAGGAACTAATATCTCAACACCATCTTAATATTCATGAACATGAAACTCTCACCACTTATTAAGGCTTTGATTTCTTTAATCACAGTTTTACACTTAATAATCTTAGGCATAAACCTTTGTCCAGGTGGGAGGCTATAACAACATACCATAGACTGTGTGGATTATAAACAGCAGAAAATTACAGCTCACAGTTCTGGATACCAGAAGTCTGAGATCAAGGTGGCAGTGTGGTTGGGTGAGCCACAGACTTCATGTTGTATCTTCGTGTGGCAAAAGGGCTAAGATCTCTGTGGTGTATTGATGCCATTTATGAAGGCACCACCCTCATGACCTCTAAGTACCTACGCAAGGTCCCATCTACTATTACTATCATTTTTGGGAGTTAGGATTTTAATATGTGAATTTTAGGGGGATATAAATATTCAGATATAGTCACATATTTTAATAGATTTATTCCTAAATACTCCTTTAATTTTTGGTAGTGTTTATGCTATTGTGTTTTTTATATCCAAATTCCAAATGTTTGTAACTGATATATAATATAGGAAAACAATTGACTTTTGTATATTAACTTTATATCCTATGATTTTGCTACAGTCACTCATTAGTCCAGGGTTACTTTGTTAATTCTTTGATATTTTCTAAGGAGAATCATGTCACCTGAAAAAAAATAAGAGTTGTATTTTTTTCCTTCCCAATCTGCGTATCTTTTATTTTATTTTCTTGTCTTATAACAGAGAGCTGTCAATCAAATGTTGAAAAGGTGTGCTGAAGGCAAACATGATTGCCTTTTCCCCAGTCTTTAGGAGAAAAGCATCTAATTCCTCATCATTAAGTATGATGTTAGCTGTAAGCTTTCTTCTAGTTGTTTATCAAATTGAAGAAGTTCCCTCTATTCCTACTTTGCTGAAAGTTTTTATTATGAAAGAGGGTTGGATTTTATGAGTGCTTTTCTGTACTTTTTCTGTACCTATTGACATGATTTTTCTTCTTTAACCTTTTAATGTGAAAGATTACATTAAGCGATTTTCAGTTGAACCAGCCTCTCATGCCTATGGTGTAAATCCCACTTTGTCATAGTGAATAATTCTTCTTATACATTGTTGGATTTGATTTGCTAATTTTTTGTTGAGGATTTTTACATATATGTTCCTGAGTAACATTGATATGTTGTTTTTCTTCCTTGTAAAGTCTTTATCTGGGTTAGGGAGTAGAGTAATGCTAGCCTCATGGAATGGGTTAGAAAGTGTTCCTCTACTTCAGTTTTCTGGGAGAGATTTGATATGACTTCTAACTGAAATGTTTAGTAGACTCAATACAACAATTTGGGCCTGGTTCTTTTTTTTCCCTTGCTTTTAAGGTTATTAATTTCTTTTTATCAAATCTGCTTAATAGATGTAGTCCTGTTCAGATTATCTATTTCTCTTTGTGTAAGTTTTTACGGATTGTGTCTTTCAAAGGAGTTGGTCCATTAAATCTGTGTTAGTCTGCTCAGGCTGCTGTCACAAAATATCACAGCCTGGGTAGTTTAAGCAACAGAAATTTAATTTCCCCAGTTCTAGAGGCTAGAAGTCCAAGATTAACATGCTGTCGGGGTTAGTTTTTGTTGAAGTTTCTCTTTCTGGCTTGCAGACAGACACCTTCTCTTTGTGTCCTCCACTTATCTTTCCTGTGCATGTGTGGAGAGACAACGAGATTTCTGCTGTATTTTCTTTTCTGGTAAGGAGGCCAGTCAAACCAAATGAGGACCCCATCTTGTGACTTCATTTAACCTTAATTACCTCTCTGAAGGCCCTATCTCTAAATATAATTGGGGGTTGTGGCTTCAATTTATTTATGTCAGAGAAGACCTTGTAGGTCATTGGGGAAAGAATGAGCTATTTTACTTCGTAAGTTCTGCTGTAATATTTGGTTATCCAGATGGAAAACAATGAAATTAGATTCTTACCCCAGACCATATAAAATTAGTAAATATTAATTGGATTAATTTGCACAATCAACTTTAGAACTATAAAACACACAGCTCTGCCTGTTGATACCTATTGTTTTCATTCCAGGTAGTGTCCTTTTTCTAGCCTGATTTCCAAACTTAACAGTGTACCCTGTTTACTGGCTTTGCATACTTAGGTGCTGACTTACACCATTCATTTAAGAAAGAAAGAAACTTTTAAGAGCCATCATGTTAAGAACTAATCATAATTCCATTTATGCTTTGTCCCTATACTGACAATTGTGTCAGCCAGTTTTGAAAATTCAAATAATTAGGTGTCTATCCCTATAAACTTCCAGGTTATTGATAAGCACATCATGTGATTAAGAGTTCAGTTTTAGAGTAAGAAAGATCTGGATTTGAATCCTTGCTCTGATATTTGCTACTTATAAGACCAGGATACTTTATCTTCTAAGTCTCATTCTCCCTGTGTGCAAAGGAGCATTGTAACACTATCTACCTCATAAAACTTAGGAGATAATTAAGTCAGATCATGGTGGGGAGAACCCCCCTCCAAAACAAACAACAACAAAAGAAAACCCAATTCAGCACTGTGCTTGAAACATAATGCTTAGTAAATGCCAACTATCATCTTAACTTTATTTAAAAAGTTTATTTATTTATTTTGATGGAGAGAGAGCGCATGCACATGAGTGAGGAAGGGAGAGGCAGAGAGACAAGGGAGAGAGAGAGAATCCCAAGCAGGCTCCATGCTGTCAGCACAGAGCCCTACACAGAGCTCAAACTCACAAACAGTGAGATAATTACTTAAGCCAAAATTCAAGAGTCAAGTCGCTCTACTGACTGAGCCAACCAGGTACCCCATCTTAACTTGTTTTATTTACCAGATTACAGAAATCGTTGAGAGCATTTTAATAGAATTATAGAAAATTAAGTGTGAGAGCTAAGGATATTAAATTTTTTTTACAAATAGTTTATTGTCAAATTAGTTTCCACATAACACCAGTGCTCATCCCCACAAGTGTCCTCCTCCATGCCCATCCCCCCCTCCCCCCACATCCATCAGTCCTCAGTTTTTGTCAGCATTCAAGAGTCTCTCATGGTTTGCCTCTCTCCCTTTCCCCCCCCATTCCCCCCCCTTCTTCTCTCCCTTGTTCCTCCGTTAAGTTCCTCCTAATCCTCCTATACGTGCAAACATATGGTATTTGTCCTTCTCTGCCTGACTTATTTCGCTCAGCATAACCCCCTCAAGGTCCATCCATGTTGCTACACATGGCCAGATTTCATTGTTTCTCATTGCCATGTAGTATTCCATGGTATAGATAAACCACATCTTCTTGATAATGATATTAAATTTTAAAGTTAGTATATGTAAGGTGTTAAGAAGTTGCCTTGTGTAAAGTAAATACTGCATAAACATTTACTACTACTTTTGTTATTATATTTAGAAATATAAATACAAAATATTCCATTTAGGGTAAAAAAATACTCTTTACAAGGATAGCTGAAAAGTGCCATTACAGAATGCAGCCAGCAGTTGGAGTGGGGGTAGTTGAACTAGGTTTTATTTGATGGCAAACTTGTTATGAGCCAATAGCATTGTATGACTCAAGAAGAACTGAAAGGAACAGATTAGATTGATAGAAAGCAAAGTGTACAAAGCAGTGATGGTGCCAATTTTTCTCTTTGCTTTGCTGGCCAAGCTCTACCTGATATATCCTTTTTCTCTTTGGGCTACCACATTTCCAGCTGCTTCTTGGCAAATTAAAGTACACCTCTAAAAAAGAAATCAAAATGCTAAGAGATCTTGAAAACAGGCTGCATGAGAAAGAGCTCAATATTAGAACCAAGGATTCTCAACATGATGGAAAAAATACTTAAGGGAGAAAATTCCAGTTATTTTCAAATACTTTAAGGCTTTCATAAGAACCTAATATTTTGAAATGCTGGAAAATTAAATCATTCATCCTAAGCCTTCATCATCAGAAGGATATAAACCAAACAATTTATTCACTTGTCAGGGAAATTAGAGACCATTTATGGAATGGTTGGAAAGTTAAAAATCCCCTCCCATCTTTAAAATGTGGAATTGAAAAGAGTCTTCTATAATCACTCCATTTAAAGGGAATGTCTAGGCTCCCTTCCACTTTAATAACATCAGTGCATGATACCTAGAAATGAGAACTTCTGAGGTCGTACCAGAAGATCACATAAATATTCTTAGGGGTCTGTGGAACTCTGGCTGATACATAATTTACATGCTGGTAATAATTGTTATATAACTACTGGTGGCCATTCATGTCTTACTTGCCTCTTTATGATCAATTTTCTTTTGGCACATTTTGCTTCTTGGGTAATTAAGGGTTGTTCATTCAATAAATGGTTATGGAACAGTGTTATGTTACAGCACTGGCAGTCGATGAGTTAAGCATGAAACACATAGTTGAATGGGGGAGACAGGTAGTTAAGCGAATAATCACAAAATAGTATATCGTATGTGACTTCAAGACCTTACAGGAACTTTATTACATCAGAAACCATATCCATGTTATGGTCCCCAGAACCTAGAGTGTCTGCTGTGTATTATGCCCTCATTACATGGATGTTGATTAATTAATGAATTGTTTGTTTTATTCAAAACAATAATAAGAATTTAATGAATAACTTCATTTTTATCAATAGCTTTAGTTCCCAAGTTTATTAAATATGGTATAAAATAAGCCTAGCCTAAATTCTTTTTCATTATAAAATCTAAACTTCAAAATAATATTTTATGTAGTAAGTGTCCCAGGAGTAGGTACTTAAACTGCCAGAGGCATCTGTTTTTTAAATTGTGTTATATTAATATGGAGTCATAATAATTAATGTGATACTGCTCTGTTATATTATGTTATATTAATTAAGATTGATTTTCCTTGTAATGTCACCTTTAGTTAACCTTGATTTTAAATGAATGTTTTTGTGACTCCTGAGGATACACACTAGAAGTTATTGTTTTACTTTAATAATATATGCAGAGAAAAGAAACCTAGAAGTTGCTGAGGAATAATCCTCCCCAGAAACACATCTCATTATTCTCTTTAAAGTCAATGAGGTCACTGAAATTGATGATCCTGTTGACTTCGTAGAGAATTCAGGTTGTGTGTCTAGAGGATACATGACAGGCTATGTAACAGATGCTATTTAAATAAAATCCAAAGCCATATGTACTTTAGTCTGCCTTATCTGGAAAACTAGCATCTTGGGAAATGGCAAAATACTTAATGTAAGCTGTTCTAGAGGGAGGGACTCCATATTCAATCTCTATTCTCTGACCATTCATTCTACCGTAAAAAAACAAGTGAAGCTGCATCAAGATACAAACGTTATGTGAATGAAAGTAAATTAGCCTATGTAATTCTCTCTTGATAGAATATCATAATACATTCTGGATATGGATCTGACATAATTTAATTATGTAGTTGATTATTTTTACTCTATTGTTCTCTTAGCAATTGTCTACTTTCCAAGTTACAATAGATTCCATTTAGTTGCTAATCATTGTTCATAAAATGTTAGTATGCTTTTCTGAACAACTAATTTTTGTCTGTTTAATTGACTAAAGGGTATTTAGCTTTGTCCATACAAAAATAATTTTGACATTAAGTATATACATAGCTCTGTATCTTAACTAGACGCTGAAGTATTCAGTTTTTTTATTTCTTTCAAAATTAGAGATAAAACATTACTTTAACTTTGAAAACGATTTATCACTCTCAAAATTTAAAGGAGAAATAATTATTAATATATAGGGTTGTTATTAAATAAGTCGGTATGGATCCAGTGATGTTCACACTAAAGAATCCTGATTTTACATGGTAATCTTAGGCACTGGGTGATATTTACCATGTCATTCGAGTAACTAATTATAGAGTTTACTTCAGGGGCGCCTGGGTGACTTAGTAGGTTGGGCATCTTACTTAGGCTCAGGTCATGAACTCTCGGTTCATGGGTTCAGGCCCCGTGTCTGACTCTGTGCTGACAGCTCAGAGACTGGAGCCTGCTTTGAATTCTCGGTGTCCCTCTCTCTCTGCCCGTCCCCCACTCATGCTCTGACTCTCTCTCTGTCTCTGTCTCTGTCTCTGTCTCTCTCTCTCTCTCTTTCTCTCTCTCAAAAATAAATAAGCATTAAAAAAATTTTTGAGTTTACTTCATTTGAAAGGACAAAAACTTTTGCAAGGGCCTTGCTTCACATTTCCTATAATATCTATTCAAATGAACAAACATTTGATATTTTTACATTTTACATGTATCTATTTTATAGAACTAATGAAGCAAAATAATTCATACAGTGTCGTCAATAAAGAAAACACTCTCTCTTTCTCTCTCTCTGTTTTGGTCTCTCTCTCTCTTTCAAAATAAATAAACATTTAAAGAGACCAAAAAGAAGTATGTTCACTATAACTACTCTATTTACAGAAAAGCAAATAAAAACATTTAAAAATTAAATTAGCTTTATTAAGTTTTTCAAACGTAACCTTCATTTTATAGCATTTTTTTGTTTTGCAAATATATACTTTAATAATTTTGTGCATCAGGCATTAGAACTACTAAGAATGACAATCTTCTTATTGTTGATATCATATATCTCTATGCTCATTATTATTTCAGTTATTAGTAAATACAAACTACATCTCATTGGCATAAAAATTCCAAAATTGGTTTTTGTCTGTACTTTGTTTAGAACTCTCACTTTTAAGTGCACTCATGTGTCTTGTATTTGTTAATGGCATCACAGATATTGTGGTTCAGTATATTTTGGATGCTAATGAGGGCATAGCTTTGAAAAGCACTGTGATGTGTTTACAATCCAAATGATGCTCCACATTCGTTATTATGTCATCATTTTTCTCAGAACCACTATGTACTTATATACATATCATACTCATGATTTTTTTTCTTTTTTAAAACAAAATAATTTCTTCATTACACACTGAAGCAAACACCAATTCCTGTTAACAATACTCTCAGAACCTACACTGAAACAGTGTAATTCTTCCTATCTCCATGACTACCACTCTAGTATGATGCTCTGCCTTCTCTTGCTTGAACTTCTGAAATGGTGCCTTGCTTCCATTCTTGTCTCCTTACCCATTTTTCATCAGACACAGTCATCTTTGTAAACTAGAATAATACCAGGATACTTCTCTGCTTCTCTTTTCACAGAATATAACTCACTTCCTGACAGTTTTCTTTCATCTCATACTACTGTCCTGAGTGTTCATTTTACACCAATTCACAGGGCACTCCCGTTCTTTGAACTGGCCAAGTGTGCGTGGACTGCTCGCTGTTCCTTGTGGCTGGAAACTAGTGCTTGTGAAGCATGTGTGGCCCTCCTTTGGTCATTGAATTCCCATTTATCATCTACTAACTTCTACCCTCACCTCACCTACTCAGCCTTCACTTGCTACCATCTGTGATTATCTTTTTGATATTGTGGGTTTTTTGTTTGTTTGTTTACCTCTTACCACTGAAGCAGAGTCTTCTTCAAAGCTGTATCTCTGGCACCTAGAACAGTAGCCATTCGTGTAGTATGTTCTTTCGAATAATGTGTCATAAAAATGCTTCCCCACTAATGAGGCTCTTCTGAGACCCTGCTGAGTGGGAATACAATAGAAGACTACTAGGAAAATTAATTTAGATAAAATTCAAAGTTACAACATTAATCTGAATGTTCTTCAGCCATCAAGCAGGAACTTTAGAGACTAACAAGCTGGACAGAAGCAGCACCAGATGTCTTAATCTAGAAATTTACCCTTTCTCAAAATGGAGTTCAGAGCATCACACTGAAGGGACATAAAGTTAAAACAAACAAGTAAGACAACCACAGAATACTGTCTAACATTCTCCCTGAACAGGCTTGAATTATTTTAGAATTATTTCACTCTATCCATCCTGTGGCTCAGCTCAGAAAATATGGTGTCTTCCTTGACACCTCCTTTTCTCTCACAGCCTGTGTCTGGCCTTCAGTGTGTCTTGGAGTGTGCATCTTCAAAATCTGTTCAAAATCGGTGTACTCCTCGGTATCTCCACTGGTCAGCTCCTGGCCTCCACCGCCATCTCTCACCTAAAGTTTTGCAAGAGTTTCCATGGCTCTCCCTGCTTCATCTCTTGCTCTGCTTCAATATATTTTTGACACAATGCTGAATCATTTACTTAAAAAGTGTAAGTCAAGTGTTACTTAGCTCATGATGCTCTAGTTCGTCCCCCTTCACTTGGAGCAAACTAACCTCCTTACAGTGACCAAAATCTTTGATTTTCTGCCACCCTTCTGGCCTCATCTCCAGCAGTGGCCACACACCATTCTTGGTATTTGCCAAGCCTGTCTCCAACTTCAAGGCCTTTCACTTGTCATTCTCCTGCCTGGAACGCTCCCTGCCCCCACTCCATTTCCACCTGGTTTGCTTCCTCAATTTTTTTTTTTTTTTTTTTTTTTGTTATACAGTGAAATTTGCCATCAAATAGTCAATGTAAATATGTATTAGAAAACACTGGAAACCTTGTTTTAGATGTGAGGTCTAGCTTAGAATAGAAGACAATGCATTCTTGAGCAGAATATTTAAGTTGAAAAGCCAACTCTAACATTCTAAATTTTCTCTAATGTTTTCTAAATCATAGCTTCCTTCTCTGTAAAATAGGTATAAACACCCATCTCTTTGGGTTGCTTAGAGCATTAAATAAGATACTGGGAAATGCTTGCCTGGTTCAGAGTAAATAAACACTCAGTTAATACCATTATTATTATTTCAGTGTGATACCTGCCTCACATTTGTAATTATTGAGACATACCCACAAGCGAGCTAAAAATATAATCTGTATATTATTTTTCCACTGGAAAGCATGTCTTAATTTTTTGTATGCTGCTAAATAGCCTTAAAATAGAAAAAAAAATAACTATGAGTACTATATATGTATGATATATAATAGAGACACCATAATTTTACTACTTCTACTACTACATCATTGCGAATGTTTAGCCTTCAGCTCTCTTTTATTACTGCATTGCACTAAACACTAACCTACATATTATATTCTCTTTTATGTATTAAGATTTTTTTCACTTAAATATATGGACTCATGGATGCAAGATTGTTGATGGAAGTATCCATTTGTTATTAGACTCAAGAAAAATAAACAAAATAATGTCCAAGTTACTTCTTTAAATTATATAATTGTTAAATATTTGTACTAAAAAGCTATTCACTCACATTGCCTTTTATAACTAGAAAGAATTAAGCATACCATAAGAAAGCAATAGAACATAAGAAACTGTAATTAAACCCTTTCTTTAAAAACTAGGGAATAACTTTGTGTTTGCTGAATTGGTGTTTATAGATAAAGAATAACATAAGGACATTGTTCGGAAGCAACATGTGTGCACACCATAATGTGCCCCTAAAAGTAATGATAGCAAGAAAGAAATTGAATTTTTAATTTCAGTTTGCACCTGTTTGGTCATTTGGCAAAGCTGCCTTTGTTGCTCAGGAGGCGAAGTGACGGACTTATCTAAGTACTCCCCCGTTAACATTCTGCAGAGAAGAACTTCTCACTTGTCGCCGTGGTGGATGAATACTGTATTACTGAGAATTAAATGACCCCCGTGTGGTGAAATCTAGCTATAAAGACAGGAGACATTAATTAATTTATTTCTTATTTAATATAAGACTGTTTCTTATATTATTTTACTCAACTGAATAGATCTGTAATAAGTTGAACTATATATAAAAAAGCCATACTAATTATTCTCTTCTCTAAATTTCAGTATAAAGAACGTCACTCCAAAAGTAGGAGACCCTGAAACCCGGAAAGCTATTCGCCGTGCCTTTGATGTGTGGCAGAATGTGACTCCTCTGACATTTGAAGAAGTTCCTTACAGTGAATTAGAAAATGGCAAACGCGATGTGGATATAACCATCATTTTCGCATCTGGTTTTCATGGAGACAGTTCTCCCTTCGATGGAGAGGGAGGGTTTTTGGCACATGCTTACTTCCCTGGACCAGGAATTGGGGGAGATACTCATTTTGACTCAGATGAGCCATGGACTCTAGGAAATCCTAATCATGATGGTAAGTGCATTGCTTTTTTTATTGCAAATAGTTCTCTTTTTATTTTTGTTTTTGAAATGCCCAAGTGATTGGTTGGCAGACTTTTTAAAATATTTATTTATTTTGAGAGAGAGTGCAAGCGGGGGGAGAGTTGAAGAGAGAAGAGAGAGAGAGAGAATCCCAAGCAGGCTGTGCACTGTCGACACAGAGCCTGTCACCAGGCATGACCTCAGGAATGTGAGATAATGACCTGAGCCAAAATTGAGAGTAGGTAGCTTAACCAACTGAGCCACCCAGGTGCCCAATTTAACAAATTTTTAAGGTGTCGATTCTAAATTTACTTTTAAAAATATAAAACACTATGTGAGGCTTTTTAATAACATTTTAGAACAAGAATTTGTATGGGTCATTAGACAATACTAGTTTTTCATGTGGTCTGTTGCTTGGAGATTAGAACTTTACACTGTGTTCTGTAAATAAACTGAATTTTGTGTTCTCTAAAATGTCACTGAAAAGCTTAAGGAAATTCTGCTATTTTTTCTACACTTTATTCCACTGTTTCCACTTGAAACTCAACCTAATTGGCATTTGTGGCATAGCTTTTGACATCTTTTCTATTTTCTTTCCTGTTTCACCTTTTGAGTTTGTAAAATGTTGCTCCTTTTCTTTCATCTTTATTTCCTTACATGGTCTCCCAATATGATATAAGAAAATAATTTATTATTTTCATATTATGTCTTTATTTTTTATCAAAACCACTTTTTGCAAATCTATTCCAACAAGTCTATCAGTTTTCTAATTTTTATAATTATTCGGATAAGCAAAAATAAATTGAAAATAACTTGATAACTAAAAGAAAAGCTACTTCATATAAGAAGTATGTGTTTCTTCCTTGACACACTCCATACTTTAATTTTATGTTTAAAAAATATTCACATAATTATAGAATCCTAGAGTTACGAGATTCATAAGCAGCCATCTCTTGGAATTCTTTTAATCAAAACTTAAATATTTGTCTTTCTCACAGTAGTAGAATGCTGTTGAAAATACAGCACACAGGGGCACCTGGGTGGCTCAGTTGGTTGAGCACTGACTTGGGCTTAGTTCATGATCTCATGGTTTGTGAGTTTAAGCCCCACATCGGGCTCTGTGCTGACAGCTCAGAGCCTGGAGCCTACTTTGGGTTCTGTGTCTCCCTTTCTCTCTCTGCCCCTCTCCTGTTCATGCTCACACTCACACTCACTCTGTTTCTCTCTCTCTCTCAAAATAAAATTAAAAACATAAAAAATGTAAAAAAGATACAGCATGCCTTGTTTTAGTGGCAACTAATCAGCTAATAAAACTCTGAATTCCTCCTTGATGAGTTAAGCCCAGCCATCAAATTAAACTTTGTTAGTTCACCAGAAAGTTTAGTTAGCTGAATTAGTATAATAGCCTTGCATCATGAGAACCTGCAGGATTCAAACATATTATGCATAGCATGAATTAAGGTGAGTTAATATAAAATAACATCAATTTTCACAGAAAGAAAATATAATAACCGTTCCTGTTTTCCAAAAGAAAATAAAATATTTAGTATTACACAAAATGACCTTTGACATTGTTATTAATAGGTATATTGACTATATTAAATTATTACTTCATTTTTAAGAACTGATTTGGAGATGAATGGCTAGTTTGTTGTGAGATTTCACTATATAGAAGTAGAATGAGCAGACCTGCATCCAATTCCTGGCTAACTGATCACTGGCTCAAGAAGCTTCTAACATTGCTATATGCCTATTTTCACTCTGTATGTTGTATTTCAGGGCTGAGATATTGCAAGTAGAGGTGCTTTCTTTTCATGCATGTTTAGTCTATACCTGAGCACCCAATAATAAAATATCGGTAATGTGATAGTAGGCCCACCCTGGTTTGATACATAAATCATTTAAAATTAAATATCTTTATCTTATTTTTATCAAAATTACACAGGCATTCTAATGAAGTAGTTCAGGCATCATCCAGTCAATTGTTAATATACATGCTTGTACTCCAAATGATTGAGAATAGCACATATAATGGTAGAATTTTGCTGATGGAGACAAAACTACATTTACTTCCAGAGAAAGACTTCTAAAATTCTAAACAGAGAAAATTATATTTTATTCCAATAATTATAATTCCAACGTCATATTTTATTCTAATAATAGATATAATTGTTAAGGCTACTTTGAATCTAGCTAGCTTTGAAGTCATGTTAATTTGGGGGATGGTGCCTATCAAATGGCCTATTTTTCTCTTAAAATATTGAAATCCTCAAGAAAACTACACAGAGTTTTTAAATGTCTCCTCTATTAGCTGGAATTTTTTAGGCATCAACAAATACTTTTTGAAAAGAAGCAAAAAGCCAAAATCCTAGAAGATTCCATACAAGGTAGATGGAAATAGAGCAATAAAGCTAAGCAAAATAAGTAAGACAACAACCTTTTTGACCTTGTATGCAGCAACTTCTCACTTGACATGTCTCTGGAGACAAGGGAAACAAACGCAAAAAATGAACTATGGGGACCTCATCAAGATAAAAAAAAAAAACCTTCTGTATAGCAAATGAAAAAATCAAGAAGACTAAAAGGCAACAAACAGAATGGGAGAAATATTTGCAAATGACATATCTGATAAAGGGTTAGTATCCAAAATCTATGAAGAACTTATCAAACTCAACACCCAAACAAATAATCTAGTGAAGAAAAGACAAAAGGAGTGAATAGACATCTTTCCAAAGAACACATCCAGATGGCTAACAGACACATGAAACAATGCTCATCACTCATCATCAGGGAAATACAAATCAAAACCACAATAAGATACCACCTCATACCTGTCAGAATGGCTAAAACAACAGATATTGGTGAGGATGCAGAGAAAGGAGAAATCTTTTGCACTGCTGGTGGGAATGCAAACTGGTACAGCCACTCTGGAAAACAGTATGGAGGTTCCTCAAAAAATTAGAAAAAGAACTACCTTACAACCCAGCAATTGCACTACTAGGTATTCATCCAAAGGATACAGGAGTGCTGATTCAAAGGGGCACATGCACTCCAATGTTTATAGCAGCACTATCAACAATAGCTAAATTATGGAAAGAGACCAAATGTCCCTCAACAGGTGAATAGGTGGTATATGCATACAATAGAAAATTACTTGGCGATCAAAAAAGAATGAAATCTTCCCATTTGCAACAACATGGATGGAACTCGAGTGTATGATGCTAAGAAAAATAAGTCAGAGAAAGACAAATATATGATTTCACTCATGTGGAATTGAAGAAACAAAACAGATGAACATAGGGGAAGGGAAGCAAAAATAAGATAAAAACAGAGAAGGAGATGAACCGTAAGAGACTCTTAAATACAGAGAAAAAACTGAGAGTTACTGGTGGGCTGTTGGGTAGGGAGATGGGTTAAGTGGATCATGGGCGTTAAGGAGGCACACATTGGGGTGAGCACTGAGTGCTATATGTAAGTGATGAATCACTAAATTCTATTCTTTTTTTAATGTTTTTTATTTATTTCTGAGAGAGAGAGAGAGACAGGGGAGGGTCAGAGAGAGAGGGAGGGAGATACAGAATCTGAAGTAGGCTCCAGGTTCTGAGCTAGCGGTCAGCACAGAGCCTGACGCGGGGCTCGAACCCATGAGCCGTGAGATCATGACCTGAGCTGAAGTTGGAATTTAACCGATGGAGCTACCCAGTCACCCCACTAAATTCAATTCTTGAAATCATTATCACACTATATATTAACTAACTGGGATTTAAATAAAAAATACATTAAAAATAATAATAAAAAAGAAAATAAGCAAAAAGCTTTTAAGAAAACATCTATAGGGACATTTGAGATGACATAGGAAATGGGAATGTTTACTCTGATTTAAATGTGATCTTTGTTATGATGCTTCTGTGTTTTGCATGACATAGAGATTTTCCAAGGAATGTATATGTGGAAAAGAATTGAAATAGAACATAGGAGCTAATACATCGGAGTCTATAAACATCAATAGACTTTTGACTCAGATTATATCTTCTTGTCCTTATGACTCGGATTGATTGCCTCTTAATTTATATTGCAGAAGTATAATAATTTTTGTACATAAATATACTTTTAAAATGATTATTTAATATTCAATGTTTCATTCGGAAGAAAAGATTTCTTTACTGGTCAAATAAACATTATTTTTCTTTTGAGTGAATTTAAAGAAAATGACTACAAAATAACAATGTTTCAAAATTGTAGGGGATTAGGGAGAAGTTAACTGCCTGTTTAAGATGTAATACCATACAGATTTACTGCTTAATTGAAATTCAGACTTTTAACCAGCAACAGCAGGACAGTTGGGTAGTGTCATGCTCAAGTATTGATCATTTATCAAAAGAACAGCCTCTAGCTTTGCTGTGGAACTGGTGAATGTGGGGAGAATTAATGCATGTGTACGTCCTAGATCCTAGCCGTCTGTAAGATTATCCTTTTGTATCAAATATATACAAGGCACAATTCTGACATCTTCATTGATAAACTTTTTCTTTTCTTTACTCTAGCCCTCAAATGCCCCCAAGCTTACTTAACTGAAAAATTGTCTTTCTTTCCTATTCACAGTTCTTAAGCACCTAGAAAACAGAGCAGCTTGGTAATTTAGCAAAAATGCAAATGAAAGAGCCTCTTGATAAGTACCCAGCTCATTTTCCTCAGCATATTGCTCAGCTAATGAAGGCAATTTGAATTCCGTCTATCTCAAAAGAGATAAACAGTGTCTTAAGCTGCCAGTAACCTTTAATTCATTGTTATGCACTTTCCTATCAATTTGCTTATAGTCATGATACCTTTCAAAAACTCAAGCTAAAGCCCATTAAGTAAATTACACAATATTTATAAATGAATGAATAAATAAATAAATAAATAAAATCCCCCTCACACCCCTACCTAATAAAAATAATGCCAGCTTTTCCCCCCATGGAATGCCTAAGCAAAACATGTTCTAGTAATTCTAAATAGAAAATGTTACTAGAATGATATGGTTTTTGAAAAGTATACATTACCTGCATGGGAGCTGGAAAATTTAACTGTAGTAAAATGTTAAGACTCATGTTGAACATCATTATCATATTGTTTCCTTGGCTACAGCATAAAGTTTGAATGGCACTATCAGTGTAAACACAAACTTATGACAAAGATTCTAATTAGACAAATATGTCCCACAGTACATTTGGATTTCAAATTGATCATTTCTAAGCAAAAGGGTTACCTGTTAAAATGTTATCCAAAACTACAACAGAAAAAATATCTAGAGGCATGTCTTATTATACTATATAGTTGCAATTCTATTAGTGGGAAAAATGCATTGCATTGGTGCTGTTTCTTGTCAGAAAAGCCACCGCCTAAAGTAAGAAGATGATCAAGGTGTGCTCAGGGCTGTTGTGGTAAAATATGGTTTCTGGATGTGTCTGTGAGGGTGTTTCTGGAAGAGATTAGCGTTTAATTCAGCAGACTGAGTAAAGAAGATCTTCCCTTACCAATGTGGGCAGGCATCATCCAGTCTATTGGGGGCCAGAATAGAAAGAGGAAAGGGGAGTTTTCTCTGTCTTCTTGAGCTGGGACATACCTCTTTTCCTACGCTTGGACACTGGAATTCCTGGTTCTTGAGCTTTCAGTCTCTGACTGAATTACCATTGGTTTTCCGGGTTCTCCAATTTGCAGATGGCAAGAGCAAGTTCTCAGCCTCCATAACCTTTTAAGCCAACTCCTATAACAAATCTCCTCTAATATATTTGTATATATCCTACTGTTTCTATTTCTCTGGAGAATCCTGCCTAATATAACCATTAAATGTGAAACAGTTACATTCCACATGTAAGCCAGCTCATTCTTTGAGTAAACCTGGCTTAAGTTAAAAATCTTCATGATATGATGCCAAAGTCAATGGACTTGATTTATGTCGACTAGGCAGAATTAACTTTCTGTGTGAGATATTTTGTCATCGGTATATTAGAGGTGCATTGGTGCCAACAGGTAAACGTAGGTCTTAAGAAGCTGTCTTCCACCTCCCAACCTTTTCTGCTCATCTTGAAGCATCTGCTATATAATATTTTCAGATGCTTACAGGATTTTGGCTTTTTGATTTTGATGACAGGAAAAGTTGGATGCAAAGCAGATATTTACCAAGCCTGAAGTGCTACCATCTGTGGGAATATTGTCCAGATCATTCTGTCCTGTGCTTTCTGAAGATAAGGGAAGGACTTGATATGATTGGGTAGTCAATGACCTTAATTGATCTTGAAAACCAGAGTACTTATTGAGATTTTAAATCTAAAGATATTAGCTCTCTACCACAAAGTTCTTACCTTACCATGTTTTACCAAAAGTTGGAAGTTCTTTCTGAAACTAATTTACCTTCCAAAACTATAATAGAAATATTTTTGTTTGTTTTTAAAAACATGACTTCTTTCTTTCCTGACTCTCTTCCTGGAATAAACTTAATTTCACTGAGTTTATTTTATTTCAGTACACTGATGACGTTACTAGTCTTGAGTTTTTCAAAACCTCTCAGTTACATAGCTTCACACAATTACTATGTACTATTTACTTATGTATTAGATCCTTGTGTGCAGTTAGAAAAACCATATGAATTGGTATCATCATACTCAAAACATTATTTCATTGTATCAGTTTTAATGGAGTATATAGATAGATCATGGACATTAAAACATATATAATAGGGGCGCCTGGGTGGCTCAGTAAGTTAAGCGTCTGCCTTCAGCTCAGTTCATGATCTCATGGTTCCTGGGTTCAAGCCCCGCATCCGTCTCTGTGCTGACAGCTCAGAGCCTGGAGCCTGCTTCTGTGTCTCCTTCTCTCTCTGCTCCTCCCCTGCTCATGCTCTCTCTCTCTCTGTCTCTCTCTCTCGCCCTCTCTCTCGCTCTCTCTCTGGCTCTCTCTCTCTGTCACTCGCTCTTGATCGCTTGCTCGCTTGCTCTCAAAAACAAATAAACATTGGGGCGCCTGAATGGCTCAGTCGGTTAAGCTTCTGACTTCAGCTCAGGTCATGATCACGCAGTTCGTGGGTTCCAGCCCCACATCGGGTTCTGTGCTGGCAGCTCAGAGCCTGGAGCCTGTTTCAGATTCTGTGTTTCCCTCTCTCTCTGCCCCTCCCCCGCTCATGCTCTGTCTCTGTCTCAAAAATAAACAAACTATTTTAAAAAATTAAAAAAATAAACATAAAAAGATAAAATAATAATAAGATAGAAAATATATATGTAATAAAGAACTCTTAATAAATGAAACAGATAAAACCAGACATTTTAATGTCTTAACACAACAGAATTTTATTTCTTACATATGTTGTGGGGCAGACAGACTATCCACTCACTCAGTCAGAGACCCAGAACAATCTAGACTCAGCCATCATCAATACATGATTTCCAAAGTTACCTTAGGCATTATCATCCAGACAGTAGCTGGGAGAATTGAGATAGATTTGCTCATGGAGTGATGTTATAGGCCAGACCTGCAAGTGGTAAATAACATTCCTGACAACTTCCTCTAACTAGAGTCGGATCCCAGAAAAGGCTGCATAAAGGTGATGGGTTTGATGAACAACTAGTCAGTGTCTGCCAACCAATATGTTAGGAGGTAAAAACAATACTAGTTTGACATTAGGTACACTCTGCACCTAGAAAAAGTTGCTTAACTGTAATTTGTCTTAATACAGATTGTGACCTATTGAACATTAATTAGCATTATTTAGCTTTCCTTATATAGTATTTGTAGGAGTTTTCTTTGTAATATATCTTCATATAGGTTATTTATCCTTAACCCTGAGTGGTCATCAACAAGGCAAAATAGGGTAGAAATTTCTAATTTACCCATGAGTTTATCAGTGTGAAAATTTAGTGTTTTTGAATTTTTTAAGAAAATCCAATTGATTTAAATTAATTATTTTATAGTTTTTATTGTTTAAATTATTAAGATTAGTAATTCCTACTTTAGTTTTGTGCATTTATAGTTATTTTTTGCAGAATTAGAACCATACTATTACAAAATCTGGCATAGTACCATTTTAATTTTCTTACAGTTTAAGCACAACAAAACTATCCACTAATTATTCTCACAGTTAATTTATAACTGGCTTCTTCATTTGCAAATGTTGCCACAACTCACCTCCTCCCCAGTGTATTGATTGCATATCAAGGCAGTAGCAGAAATAGCTGTTGGTGCAATCCACATTGGAAATTGTAGTTTACCATTGATTTAATGCATCAGAGAACAAGACCACCTTGGGCTTTGAGGAAGATTGCAGCTCTCTCAGGCAAGGCTATACTAGATGTGTGTGTACTAATAAATGGAGATTGAGCTAGGATCATGGGAAATCAAGAACCTAAGAAAATAGGGAAATCAAGAGGTAATTAAAAGACTCTGCTGGTTTATCATCAGTCTTGCTCACAATTTCATAAAGCCAAATTTAATTGAGTGCTTAGTATGTCTCAGATACTATTTTAAATTAATTGTATGTACTTAACTCATTATTCCTTACAACAAACTTATAAAGTACATGGTGGAATTGCTTCCATTTTGCAAGAAAATTGAAGGATAGAAATTTTGGTACCTGGACCAAGATTCCCTAGTTGGTAACAACAAAATGAAAGGATTAAAAAGATATTAATGAACCAGGGAAAGGGAGTATCTACTTGAAGACTCAGGAGAAAACGCCTATGACTGAAAATATTTTATCAAGTGAACCAAAACAAAACAAAACAAAACAAAACCAATATTGGAAACAACTTCGAATACCCATAAAGTCTCTCTATGGAACAGGAAAAGAAACCTATTATTACTGTAAAAACTGAATTAGTCATGTGGAAGGAAATCTTGGTAAGCATTTTCGGAAAAACACGATTAGACAAAATGATGTGAAATACAAGGATAGATAGAAGATCTGGTAGATAGCTCCAGCTTAAAAATTATAGATTCTCCCAAAGGAAAGAAGAGTGGGAAATTAAAGCAAAAGAAATATGCAAACACATAATAGCAAAAATGTCTTATTCTAAAATAAGAGAGTATGCAATTCAAAGAGAGTCATTACATTCACTGCAAAATTTGCAAAACCAGATCCATAAATAAATCCATCCTACAAGTAAATAAAAAAATTCCATTAGCCATGACACTGTTTATCTCTTTTGAGGTAAAGATATAAAAAATTGCAGGGAGAAGTTCTGTATACAGCAATGGAATTATCTCTGGCCTCTGTCCATAAACACCAGTAAGGAACTCCAACTGTAAACAACAACAGATTTCTTCCAACCAAAAATGTCTAGTCTTTGCCAACTGTCCACTTGGGGCAAAGTCTCCCTCACCTGAGAACCATTGCTCTAGATGATGGGATAATTAAGAGTGAATAGTAGTAATAGCTAAAACTAGGAAAGTTGATTTTAACTAATTTGCTGAAATTATTTAGCGACCTGCTGATGAGACTGATTTCTCTTATGGCCCATTAGAATCCACTGAACTGTTATGAACAAGGAATAAAATGAACATACCAATGATTTAGGACATTTTGTCCAGGTTGCAAAATATAAACTATATATAAACTATCTCAGAAGGAAGAAAATAGGAAGAGTCAAGTATACATCTGTTCAGAGTTAATTTCTCTATTGAAATTGTTGTGTAGACTTTTTTTCAATATTCTCTTCTAATACTATTATTTAATTTAAAATATGTACTAGAGAATTAGGGACTGTTAAAAATGAGCTAGTGTTTGAAAACATGCCACAGACAATATAGTAGATTTTATTAAAATGAGAACATATAATTACAGGTAAGCAACCATTTAATTTTTTAACAGCTTTCTTCTTTTTTTTTTTTTTACAAATAGCTTATTGTCAAGTTAGAAACCATTTAATTTTTAATTGTAAAGTTTGACTTAATTCAAATGTAAAAATTCTAGTGACTTCACCGTACCCAAGAGCGAGAGACTTCGATTACTTCTCTGTGGGGCAGTTCTATTTCAAATTTATTTAAGTCATTATTTACAGTTTTTTAAAATTCTCATTAGAGTCTCAAACTGTGTCTTAGCTATATTTAATTCTAAAGTTACTCCTGCATAAAAATAAATATTTGTTTCTTAGTAAACACTGAGATATTCAAGAGTTAGAAAAGTCATCTCAAGTAGTATGTTATTATGTAAGAATTTTCTGAATAATAACTTCTTTCTATTTACTGCAGCTTCTTTTTACACGTACGAAATGGGGACTTCACTCTCAGATTATTCTGTATTATATTAATCTGTAATATATACAAATTACCCAAGCTAAATTCCCTTTTCTCTGATTTTTTATCTTAGCTTTTTTTTAAAGGACTTTATTTTTTTTAATTTTTAATGTTTTATGTATTTTTTTTTGAGAGAGAGAGACAGTGTGAGCAGGAGAAGGTCAGAGAGAGAGGGAGACATAGAATCTGAAGATAGCCTCCAGGCTCTGAGCTAGCAGTCAGCACAGAGCCTGATGCGGATCATGACCTGAGCCGAAGTTGGACGCTTAACCTACTGAGCCACCCAGGCGCCCCATATCTTAGCTTTTTAAAATGAAACTTTATCATTCTTTTTTCTATTTTATAGCATGTTTCCAAAGAGTGTGTGTTTGTGTGTGGTACATTCAGGCTATTTTCTTAGGCATTGTGCTTTGTTATAAGTTACTTCCACTTGCAAAGATTTACTCTTTTAGAGCCACTTGATCCTTTTAATTTTATTATTAAATGATGCATATTGGATAGAATATGAGATCAAGGAAACTAATATTCATTTAGCTCTAGTAGACTTACCTATCTAAGATAGGGCCAAAGAAGAAAATACTAACAAGAAAATACATGTTATGGTATATTGAACATGTTTTTACCATTACATATTAAACAAGTGGCAAATAACCCCACTTAAAATAAAGGTTTTCTACCTAATGAAACTTTTCATTAGAGTCCTTTTTAAGAGAGTGATCTTATCAACAAAACTTTAGATAGATGAGTGGTATTAATGTTTTGTATTGTTTTTTTACCTAATAGAAACACACTGAGGAAATGTTCACTTCTCGTTTGCAATTTCTTTGCAAGACAATCCAGAAAAATTAAATTAGCTGTAATGTTTAAAACTGTTTACTTCCAACCTAAGTTCCTTGCCTTAACAGATAACCGTGCATCCTATATTGAAATTAGTTTGTATAATTATAGTCACACTTCTCCTTCTACCTCTTCTTTGGCTTTCACCCATTTTACCCATTGTTTCTTCCTGAATTCCTGGGGGAAAGTGGCTACATTTTATGTTTCCCCCCACCTTCTCCATCATAAAGTTCTACTCAGTCCTCAAGACCTGCCCTTATCTAATCAGCCTACTATGTCCTAATCAGTTCCTCCTTTATTTGTAACTTTTTGGTCCACAAAATATACAGCACATTTCCTTCACTATTTTAAAAAGACAGGGAATTCTTATCTAAGAAATTAAGTCAAACTAAAGATAGGGTATCTTACAAAATAAATCTCCAGGTGAAATAGATCCTAAAGTTTTCATTTACGTAATATATTTAAAATAATCATTTTAGTCAAATAATAGAAGGACTTCAAAGTAGAACACTTCAGCCTGAGGTCAGCTGACCCAAGTCATCAGGAGGAAATAAGTGAACTTTCTTTGAGAAATCTTTGGAAAAAATAGTTCCCTTTACCTGTGTTTATTATCAACTCATGTGACTTCAAGTCAAACTAACCTAACTGACCCTGATTTATTTTCAACCCTGAGCATATCCATTCCTAAATATTATCTCTTTGATACCGGAGACTGGGGGAGTTCTTTGGCCCTGAGACCTCAATCACCACACCAACCGGGGCCAAGTTCTTGACTCCGTCATTTGTAAGCTAACAGGGTCTTTACGTGCATGCCCTCCATGGACTTGAACAACAACAGGATACTTGTGGCCCTGAGAAACCACAGAGCTATCACAGGGTTTATTCAATTGTCACTGTGTCAGGTGTCGGGACTCAGTTCCCTGTCTTTTGTTTTCTTCCTATTACCCAGCCTTTCTCTATTCAACCTGCCTCATCTTCAATTCAAGACCGAGGGGTTGGTGCAATGATGGAAGGAAGGATATCAGCATCATTACATCTTTCACTTAAGTTGAATGCTCTCTTCACCTCTATTCAGGACCCCATGAGTTTATACCCAGAAAATATGCATGCACTTTGGTGTAGGTGGATCTCAAACAATAAGGTTCAAAAATAGCATATCTACAATTGAGCGAACTTTTCTTCATTTTTTTTAAAGCAACTTCAAACTTTTCTTTATTTTCATAGCAGTGACCTAGGAGTAACCACACTTCCTATTCAGAAAGTCCTAGTGACACTAACTTACTTAGTGTTTTCTCATTTGAGATGATAGTCTGCTTCCTGCTTTGCTCTTAGATTTGACCTAATGGGTTCCATTAAATCCTTTTTTTCCTTTAAAAGTGCCAATATAGGCATATACCCACTCTGAAATACCTGTATATCTCCATATCTTATAAATAAAGAAAAAATGATTATTAACCTTCAGATAGAGATGGGCTATTTTTCTCAATGCCTGTATCACCTTTGTTAACAATCGAGATAATCAATTCTACAGTATTTAGTGATCTCTTTAAGCTTTTGTTTTTCTATTTGTAATATGGGTAGAGGATGGTGATTAAAAAGGTTATAATCACCATTTGAATATATTAAACATGTCAATACACCTTTTCCAATGGCTGGCTCATAATAATTTAACAAAATAAATACTTAAACAATGCTTTCCTTTCTGATAACTACAGTGTTGACTGCATATTTTGATTTAATATTGAACCCCTAATTTCTAATAACTCTTTAACTGTGATACGGTTTGTATGATTAATCATGTGTATGAATTCCCAGAGTAAAATTTAATAAAACCCAGAAGTTAGAAAAAAAATCATTAAAATCATTTTCAACGCTTCCACTCAGAGACAACCATTGCAAGGTCGGAGATTTTTAATATCCTAATGTATTGATTGCTAGATAAAATAGAGATATAAATCTGGACAGATATATATATATAATTATTATACTGTATATGATTTTTAAATGTTTACATTTTTTCTGCACATATTTGCCCATCATTTTCCTAAAGTCACTAAAATATCTTTTTTTTTTTTTTGAGAGGCAGCTGAGTGTGAGCAGGGGAGGGACACAAAGAGAGGGAGAAAAAGAACCTCGAGCAGACTCCGTTCCCAAGGTGTAGCCCATTGTGGAGCCCAATCCCACAACCCTGGGATCGTGACCTGAGCCAAAACCAAGAGTTGGATGCCTAACTGTCGGAGCCAGCCAGACACTCCAAACTCACTAAAACATCTTAAATATATTCCAATATGCTGCCGTATGATTGAATATAATTTGTGGAAATTATACCAATGGACAAAACTCAGGTTGTTTCCAATTTTAGCTGTTAGTTATACTTTAATGTACATTTTTTTACACATACAGTTTTGTTGACACTCCGGCTATTTTGTTTGTTTTTTTTCCCCCCTAGTTATTTCTCGAGAATAGAGTCACATGATTATTTGGCCAAGAAACATAAACTTTAAAAAAAATTTTTTAACTTTTTTTTTAAATTGAGAGACAGAGAGAGACAGAGCATGAGAATGGGAAGGGCAGAGAAAGGGGGAGACACAGAATCTGAAGGAGGCTCCAGGCTCTGAGCTGTCAGCACAGAGCCCATCACGGGCCTCAAACTCACAAACTGTGAAATCATGACCTGAGCCGAAGTCAGATGCTTAACCGATTGAGCCACACCGGCACCCCAGAAACATAACCTTTTTAAAGGAACTTGATATATTATTAGGTTATTTTTTTAAATGCACAGCCAGCTTACACTTCTACCAGCAGTGTATAAGAGTATATAAACTACCGAACGTGAGCATAACAAGAACAAGCATATCATAGTAAAAGTAAGAATAATAGGCAATGATATCAGTAGGTACTAGATGTAAATTACTGTGAGGAGCCATAGATGAATTTTCATTTAGTCCACACTGCAGTTCTGTTATGTAGATTCAGCTCTTATCCCAAGATTATAGATGAGGAAGATGAAATACAAAAAGCTAAGTAATGTGTCCAGTGGAATACTTTGTAGGTGGAGATGTGAGTCATGTGCCCCCAGAAAATACCTGCAAGGTGTGCAGATTCCAGCACCCAAAGCCCCCCACCTGTACAGAACTCTAATCATATCTCATTTTTCACTTGGACCAACTTGAATATAAGTTTAATTTCACCCATTTCCATATTTTGTTCATAATTATTGGCACATATTTTTGTATATATACAGTTATTCACTTGTATGTGTTTTGTGAATGTTTATTAGCTATTTCTCACTTTTGCTCCTATGGGACCATGCTATTAAGTTATTTTCATTAATTTGTAAGGGATCTTTAAATTTTTTTATAGTTTATTTATTTTTGAGACAGATAGAGCATGAGTGGGGGAGGGGCAGAGAGAGAGGAAGACACAGAACCTGAAACAGGCTCCAGGCTCCGAGCCATCAGCACAGAGCCCGACGCTGGGCTTGAACCCACGAACCGTGAGATCTGACCCGAGCCGAAGTCGGACGCCTAACCAACTGTTAGGCGCCACCCAGGCGCCCCTGTAAGGGATCTTTAAATAGAAAAGATAATAATAGTTTATCTCCTTTTCTCCCATTTGGTAATTTTCAGGAAGTGGGAGATAGCAAAACTGCCTTATCACATGAGGAAGAATGAGGAGGCTACTACCTCTATATGAGTTGCCAGTGGGGAATATCCTCCCTTTATTTGGACTGACAGTCATAGATTATTTCTGTAGTTATGTTACATTTCTTCTGTTCCATCACAGATATTTTATTGATAAGTTGGATGAGGCCCATGTTAATATTTGATATTAACAATGATATTTTAACTTTGATAACTCTTCAAATGATATATCCTTTTGTCTTTTTGGAATTTAAAAATTCCCTCTATTATAATATGCAAAGTATATTTCTTAATTTATTCAAACATAGAATGGGGTTTATCAGATGACATTTTATCCATTTTCTGTTTTAAATTTTTGATATGAAATAATTGGTTTGTGAGTTCCTGTAAGTAGCAGTGCTTTCTAATCAAAATGTTATGAAATGCACTCAGTAAGGTTATTAAGACTTGAAAAATATGTAAAAACATTATAAAGAACTTTGTTATATATTTAGAATCTTACAAAAATCCTAATTCAGTAGAATTGTATTCATGTCAACAGTGGAAACCAGATTAATTTTATCTTTCCTGTTTCCATAATTGGATAAATATTATTTGAGTTTAAGGCACGTGTATCTGTTGTTATGCTTTTAAAGTATGTCTACAAATTCTTAGACACTGTTTCCTTTGAAACATGGACCTTAATTCTTCTTTCAGTGATCAGGGGCCACTTAGTGAATCATTTCTAAAGAACAGAATATCGTAAAACTGACACTGTATCAGTTCTAAGTCTAAGTTATAGAAAGGGTAAAACTTCTGCTTAGAGCTAGTTAGATCTCTCTCACTCTCTCTCTCTCTCTGTGTCTCTGTCTCTGTCCACCCCCCATCACCACCCACCACTCAGTCCTTTCTTTGCCCCCCTTCCTCCTTCTCTTTCTTCTGGCTCTTTCTCAAGATATTGCCTGTAATGCCGAATCACCATGCTTTACACAAGCCCACACTGTATGGAGATGGACCTCCACCAGTAACCAACACCAGTTTGCAGGCTATGTGAATGTGCCACATCAGAAGTGGGCCCTCCAGTGTCAGCCAGCTTTTCAGGAAGATCTACTTCCAGCTTTTCAGGAAGATCCACTTCCAGCATACATGTAATTGCAACCTCATGAGAGATACCAGGACACAACTCCCCAGCCAAGCTTCTTACGAATCTCTGGCCCACAAAATCCATGAGAAACAATGAAGGATTATTATTGTTTAAAAATTGTTTTAATGTTTATTTTTGAGAGAGAGAGAGAGGGAACATGAGCAGGGGAGGGGCAGAGAGAGAGGAAGACACAGAACCCAAAACAGGCTCTAGGCTGTGAGCTGTCAGTCCAGAGTCTGACATGGGGCTCAAACCCATGAACCGTGAGATCATGACTTGAGTCGAAGTCGGATGCTTAACTGATTGAACCACCCAGGTACCCCCTTTAAAAAATATACTTTTAATGCTGGATTATTATTGCTTAAAAGCACTTCATTTTGTGGAGATCACTGATGCAGCACAAAATAATCAACACAACTTTATACAAAGGCAAAGAAAGGTATTTATGAAATTACCTGGAAAATTCAAGGCAAAAAAACAGAGCAATAATTTATAGGTAATAACTACAGGAAAAATAGAGAAAATGAATACAAATTAATAATTGAAATATGGCCAGTTTTTCTAATGGTCTTAGCCTTACTTCCATTCACTAATGAAGATGGAAAACAACAGAATGCTATTAACTTGTATTCTTCTGCTCACATCAGAAAGTAAAGAGGGTAGAGAACTGGCAATGTTTCCTGCTTTTTCCATATTTTTTGGAAGGAAAGTCAATAATTATGTGGACAAAGAATGGAAAAGATGCCCAAATATGCAAAGATGAATCTTTTTTCCAGAGGATTTTACTAGAGTCTTAAGCCAAAGTTTATGTAATACATATGTGTGAACTACTGTGAGTTTAAATAGAGTAACCTACAGGAAAGATGTAAAATATATGGAAATAGCTACACATCTGACAAGAGAATGCTCAATAATGAGGTACTTTGAGAATAAGTTCTATGACCCATGATTTCATAAATTACTTAAAGAAGAGAATGCATTGAGAAGCACTTGACTTTTTAAGAACCGTAAACACAATCAAGAAAAATGCTGAGGTAGTCTGAAAAGCTAAGAGGGAACTCACAGAAATATGATTGGGCATGAAATTGGAAGATGTGCTTATTATGAGAATGTGTAGGGATTTATCTGTAGAAAAAAATAATTCAAACGAGCTGTACAAAATGTCAGAATCTGAACAATCAGCTGTAAGCGAAGAACTTATTATTTGGTGCCAAAATAGCTTAGAGATCATTTAGGGGGGATTTTTTTTTTTTACATCCAAAGAAGTACGCATAGAATTTAAATTATCAGAAGCATTTAAAAATGTCTTTATTGCTGTGGGGCGCCTGGGTGGCTCAGTCGGCTGAGTGCCCAACTTCGGCTCAGGTCATGATCTCGTGGTTCATGAGTTGGAGCCCTGCATTGGAGTCTGTGCTGACAGCTCAGAGCCTGGAGCCTGCTTCGGATTCAGTGTCTCCCTCTCTCTCTGTCACTCCCCTGCTGACACTCCATCTCTTTCTCTCTGTCTCAAAAATAAATAAACATTACAATTTTTTAAAAATATGTTAATCGCTCATTGGCATAGTCAAAAGGGTACTTGAATGTACGTTAAAAACTTAAATAGCAGAGCCTATGGCAAAAGGATGATTCCATTGAGATTAAAAATAATAAAATAAGATAATGTGTATGTGTGCGTATGTGTGTTTAAAGATATCAAATTGCTTTCAAGATGTATAGGACTTGAGATATGAAGATCCTAATGAGGAAACNAAGGAAAAAAAAAAAAAAAAAAAAAAAAAAAAAAAAGGAGCCAAAGAAAGAGAAGTGAACCTATATACTAGGTAATCCTGAGACAGTTTGCAAATTCTGGTTGGTGCTTCAGGCAGAGTTGCTGTTATGATGCAGAGAACCCAGAAGAAAATTTAAGAATCCTATGAAGATGGAGAGGCAAAAAATAATTAGAGTTTTAGGCCATGAAGGAAATCAGGAATAGGGGCCAAGCTTCCTAACGGTAAAGAAACACTGGGAAGCAAGCCTCAATACTTTGTTGTACCCTTCAGGTTTTTGCAACATTTATAAACTGAACAAGATAAAAGACTGAGACAAGCAAAAAGCCACTGAGGTACCAACTCAACTAGAGTTTTTAGTTGAGTCATGGTGGTGAGGGTACAGAAGTTAGAGTTTCAGATCTGTTGAGGATGATGGACTGTGGGAAACATCAGACCTTCCAGCTGGCACATGTAGAGAGCTGCATCTCAGGAGCAGCATATTAATGGAAAAATTAATCAGAGCCTACACAGTCTTTGATAAGATTCAAGTGATGTAGTCCCATTTTGAGGTACCTACCAGAGGGTATGATGAATATTCTCTGGATGAAAATATCGTCATCTAGATTCCTGACTGATTTCTTACACACAGTGCTTGTCATTCAATAAAAAATTATTAGGCAACAAAGAACTGGACCCATAGATAAACACATGCATGTACACACAGAGAGAGACACACATGCTCCAAATAGTGGAATTATCATTCATAGACTTTAAAATAACTGTGATGACTATATCTGAGAAATAGATTCAAAGATGGGGAGGGAGTTCAGCAATTAAATAGAATCTTAAAAAGGTCAAAAAGAAACGAACTGAATAACTGAAATTAAGAACTTAATAAATGTGTTCAATGAAAGAGTAGGCATAAGTAGAGGAGATGATGTATTAATTGTAAGATAGATCAATAGAAAATATCTGGCTGAATCACAGAGAAATCAAGAATTCTTTTGTTTTCATAGAGAACAAATTAGAGATATACAAATAGGTCACTCTGAAAAAGATTTAATGTGTAGAAATTCAGATCCAGTCAAATTCAGAAAGGGATAAAATAGGAAAAAAAGAATAAAGGCAATATTTAAAGAAAAAATGGCAGGAAATTTTCCAAAACAAATAAAAAAATATTTTATTTGAAGAATTATGAGAATCTCAATAAGATTAAACACTAAGAAAATTACTCAAAGATGCATGTGGCAAAACTACTAAAATCGTAATAGACAATCTTAAAAGCAATTAGAAGCATGAAAAAAGGAAGGGAGGCAAATTTCCTTAAGACCAAAACAATAGCACATACTTCTGACTTCTCAGCATTAACATCAAAGTCAGAGGATAAAAAGAATAACATCTTTTTAATGTGTTTATAAAGAAGATAACAGCTAACCTAAAATTCTGTTCCTGCAAAAATATCTTTCAAAAATAAATGCAAAATAAATCCCCAGTCAAACAAAATCCAAATAACTTGTTAGTGACAGATCTACAATAGAGTAAATTCTAAAGGATTTCAGACAGATGGTAATGCAAAGGTCCAAGAATAGCCTTAAAGTAGAAAAATTCCCAATGGAGGACTTGTACTACCAGATATCAAGAGTTAGTAAAGTTACCATAATAACCAGAACTATATAATGGCATAAGGCTAGATAGGGGGACTTTATTAATGAACCAGTATATAATCCAAGAATATATCCTTACATGTGTAATCCAGTATTTAATGACACTAATTATATAGCAGTGTAGTAGAGAAAAGAGGGCCTTTTTGATAAATAGTTCTAGTTTGACTAGATATCCATATGGATACAAAAAGCTGAATACTGACAGCAAACTTCACACCATACATTTTAATGTGAAATGTGGAACTAAGCTTTTAAGTCTATCATAGGAAATATTTTCAGAACTATGTATAAGAATTTCTTTAAATAATACATATTAAAAAAACATTGACCATAAATTAAACTTCATTATAATTAGGAGAATTTATTTATTAAAAGAAAAGCATTGTTAAGAGTATGAAAAGACAAGTTATTTATTTGGAGTAGATATTTGTAATACCTGTATGTAAAGGAACCTTATGGAGAATATATTGTTGAAATAGGATTCTTTATAGATTTACTGCATTTCTTTACAATTCACAAGTGAGGTACTAACTACTCATTTTGTCCTGGGGTATATTTTCACAATGTCTGTATAGCAGACACCCTGGAAAGACAGCAGATAGTGTACTCTTCTGGAGCAAAGAGCAGTCATACTTACCATCCAGTGTAATAACATAATACCTTCTATAGAACAAAGAGTATGCATACTTAGTGCCTTTTATATAAAAAAAATGGTACCCTAATCTCAGAGTTTCACTTCTTTAATTGAATGTACAGAAATATATCCAGACATACACAAGTCACCCTCATAGGACTTGGGGTAGAGGAAAACTAATGAAAATATACTGATGCTCATGATGTATGATTAACTATAAGTAGTAAGATCCTCTGTGACCCAGGTGTCTTATGTCTTCTTCCAGGTTGAAGTCATGGCAGGCTAACTTCTGGCCTCTCAAGGAGGGCAAAATCTCAGACCCTTCAAAGCCCTTGGTGTGTATAAAGAATACCACCAAGTCAAAAATAAATAGGTAACCCAGGTATAAAAATGAACACAAGCCTTAAAGAAGTATTTTGCAAAAAGGGATATGTGACTAACCATATGAAAATTTCTCAACATCATTAGTCTTTTAGGAAATAAATTAAAACCACAATGAGATACCACTCATCCTGCAGAACAGCTAATAGAAAAAAGATTGACTATAACAGTTGTTCATGAGAATGTGAAACGACTGTAGCTTCACATAGTGCTGGAGGAGATGAAAATTGATACATACATATTAGGAAAAAAAAGTGACTATGGTCACTTTTTAAGCTGAATGTATTCACTGCCCAATGAATAGGCATTTTATTGTGGAGTGTGTGCACCTGTGCATGCAGCATGGTGCAGAGTGTATGAAGAGACATGTAGTAGAATGTTCAAAATCAGCACTATTTTAATAGCCCCAAGCTGGAATGACTCCATTGTATATCAACGATGCAACAGATAATGAATCTGTGGTACTAGATTCATTCAATAGAATGCATTCAATAGAATTCTATATAGTAATGAGAATGAACAATATATGAAACCATGGGTGAATCTCATGTTTACTTTTAAAAAGTGATTCACAGAATAAAATAAACCATTTGATTTCTTTAATATAGAGTTCAGAAACATGTAAATCAATCTTTGGTGATAGGAGTCCGACGACAGTTACTTTGGCCATGTGGTGACCAGGAAGGTGTCACAAGGAGATGGATCGTAGCAATATTCTTCTTAATCTGGGGATCGATTACATGAGTTTTATTTTAATTTGTGAAGATCAATTTCGCTGTACATTTAGGATCTGTGAGATTTCATAATATGTATATTTTACATTAATAAAAAAGTTTACCAAAAAAAAATTAATGTAACCAAAACTGAGGAGGACATGGGAACCCACGAGGTATGGCAGTGTTCTCCACGTTACACCCAAGTTCGTAGGGTGCTTTATCACCCTACTACTTTACTTCCCCTTCACTCTTTCAACTTAAACCCACCTTCCCTCTCTCAGAAATCATCACCACTTCTTAGTTGCCAAATCCCAGATCGTTTTTAGGTCGTGTCTTTCTTGACGTCTACTTTTATTTGACATCTGCTTTCTTAAAACTCAGCTCTTTTCAACTTCCCACCAGGCTGCTTTATGTTCTCCTGTGCAAACTACTCCGAGTTACCCTTCTTCATGATTTTTTCCTCTTCCACCCTCTAGATATTAACCATGGGTTTTATTTCAGTTTAGTTTGTTTTCTTTCTATACCCTTTCTCTGCCTCCTTATTTACTACTATGCCTTAAACTACGTATATAATAAAGACTTGGCAAAGCATAATACTAAGCCACTTTTTCTTCTGAGTTCCAAACTCAGAATTTCACTGCCATGTAGGAATCTCAAATGAATATATGCGAAAGTTACCTTTTCATGTCTCCAGACTTACTGATGTTTTGTTACTATTTTTGTTAATGTATTAGCATCCATCTAACTTTCTAAACCACAAACCTAGTATTCTGTGAGGTTTTTTGCTTGGTATTTGTGTTTTATCTTATTGTCCATGTTAACTTGACCATGATATTATTATTTAAACTCTGTTTATTGATACTATTATTTAAACTCTGTTAGGCCATATCACCCTTGCCATCCATGCCTTTTGTGCCTTGGTTCACTCTCATTGTTTCTATATATGGATTTTTAAAAGTTTGTTTGTTTGTTTGTTTTTTGTTTGTTTATTTAGAGATTGGCTGATTGCAGGGGAGGGGCAGAGAAAAAGGGAGACAAAATCCCAAGCAGGCTTTATACTGTCAGCACAGAGCCTGGACATGGAGCTCAAACCCAGAAACCACAAGATCATGACCTGAGCCAAAATTGAGAGTCAGACATTTAACCAGCTGAGCCACCCAGGCGCCCCTCATATATGCATTTTGATGAGAGCGTAATTGGTCACCAAACCTCAGGTTTTAAACTCCAAGACTTAGTCTCGCAACATGATCATAATAGAAATGTTCATTTCTTTTCTGAGATTCCACTAGTCTATACATAACTCTATCTTAGCACCTGCAACGCTTGTAAAACTTTCTTGTACTTGTTAATATATAAACCTGACAGTCTTAGACTGAGACTGGGAATTTATTGTATTGGTCTCTGAAGCCACTCTGCTGGCTTCACTTCATATGCTAAACATACAGTTATTGAATTAATTGAAATCTCTGTGATTTTAGCTGTTAGTATTTTCCTGTTTATTTATCAGTCTCCTCTATCAAACTAAGTTAATTGAGAGTCTGATCTGTGTGCTTAATCCAATACTCAATAAGTGTTTGCTTAATGAATACATGCATGTAGTGGAATTAGGTTTGGCTGAAATAAACTTTGATTAGGGACTTGTAAGAGACTAAAAGATCAATAACTTCAAATAGTTTAAAGGAAGAGAATGCATAAGGAATCAGTGGAATGATTTTGAGATAGTGAATTCATTATGGAAATAGGAAAGTTATTATCTCTCTCTTTTTTTGATGGAAAGCTTATTGGTGAAAGTTCTATTCATATAATTTTCCATAAATGAACAAGTTGGAGAATAGCAAATCAAATAGCTGTCAGTCATGATATTTTAGGACAAGTCACCAAAATAACCCTATATATATATATATATATACATGTATATATATATATATATCAGTGATATATATATATGTATATATATATAAATATCAGTGGAAACAGATTCAGGTGTTTTATAAGGTGTTTCAGGTGTTTTATAGGGACAGATATATATATAGCCAGGCAATTTGGAAGAAAAGAATAAAAAAAAGGTACAAAGAACATTTGTTTTAAATAAGCTACTAGAGGAGAAACAGTATTGCCACTAAAAAGGGTAATACCTATTAATTAATCGGGATGTGTTGAGAAGATAACTTAAAGTAGATAGAAGAGATATGTGGATTAAAATTATTTCGGTCTTCAGAAATCTTGAACAATGCCTAATCCTAAAGACCATAAAATAGGTAACTGTTATCAAATTAAGTTATCTTTATCAAGAAAAGGAAAGTGGCTTAGAAATAGAAAATGAAATGTGTGGAAAACACGAACACTTCACTGGGTGAAGATAGTATTTCTTAGGAATAGCTGTTCTACATATGTATTTAGAGAAATTTGAGTGCCTTTAATATGATTTAAACTCTCCTGGATATATGATATTCAAATATAAAGAAATAAAACCCAAATCTCTTTATTTGTGTGAATGTGAAAGAAAGACACTTTTAATAATCTAAGAGCTATGTGTCTTTAATAGTTTGTTGGCCCAAAGGAAACTGGAGTTTTTAAAGTGTTTGGATGTGGTTAATATTTTTTGTTAGAATTGGTAATATATTGTGGAATTTTCTGATTAGCTGAGTAAGAAGTATATGTTATAAAATAATTTTAAATTACATATTTATGTGTACATTTTTCCACAAGTGTTTTACAGTTTTATTCAGTAGGGTCCTGCTTTTTTAAGCTTTTGAGTCTCAAAAGAGGTTCTGACTTTTCTTTGTTTTTTCATTCCATTTTCTATTAACAGTCAGTAATGCTTAATGATCTGCATGCTGATGCTGAATTACAATCCACTTCCTTTCCTTTTATTTTTCACATAGTTAACTTAAAGATGATGTCACGAGATGAAGGTTAGCCAAGATACAAAAATGACAAAAAGTGAACATAAGTAACATGTTAGGTGATGATTTGACAGTTGTAATAGGGACTATGATAATTAGAGAAAAATGTAGTGAGATTTTTATATTAATTTTTGTAATGGTATTTGTCACATTGTTAATTCAGATCCATGTGTAACATTTAATTCTGTGTCATTATTTTCATATCTAATTTTTTGGTCCAAAAAATTTGGCTACCAAACCTTAAGAGTCACTAAGCTGAAAATATAACCGCATAAGGTCTTTACTATAGATACAGAGGGAGGACTCTAGATTGCTCATTATTATAACAAATGGAGATTGTGACTACTGTGGCAGAATTAAATGGAAAGTATTTTCTTCATAAATTAACAGATATCTTAACTCGTTCACTAAAGTTCAGTTTAACCACCACTAGCTCTTTTTTTTTTTTTACCATTTCTCCTCAATTCTCCAGCCTGTTTAGAAGAAAACTGACGAAGGAGGGCTCAAGTAAACCCCAGTATTCAGATAAAAAAGAAGAAGCCCCTATATTTCTACGTGATTCTTGGGAGGACAATTCTAAGCTCAAAGGTTTCATTTCAGAATTTAGCAAGTTGGATCTTGCTCTACATCTATCTAAGAGTTATATTGAAAAGTAGCAGATTTTGAAGGTTATGATTTTTCCCTAGAACCAATTTATTAAAGTTAACAGCAGAATAATTTGATAGAATTCTTATTTCCTCTATGCTTAAGCAACATGAATTCCCAAAACAGTGTGTGAAATAAAATTCATCATAATTTAGATCATTTATCATTGCTATTGTAGAAAACAAAGAAGGCATAGTGTTAAAAGGGAAAAAAATTGCTGACTTTGAGGATGAACAGACCTGAAATCGAATGCTGGTTATACCAGTTATTTCTTTAACAATCCTAGCTATCCAGTTTCCTCATAGGGAAAATGCAGTTGGAAAAATTTCCCTTACATAGTTACTGTAACTAGTACAATATCTAAAAATGGTAGCAAAATGGCTGCATTCACTATTATTACTGATATTGGAGTAGCCAGCCTCCAAGATGGCTGCCAGTGATCTACTTTTTAGCAATTCAACCCCTGTGTTATCCCCTCCCCCCTGTCCAGCTGTGAGAGCAGGACATGACTTAGATCTAATGAACAGAATATAGAGGAAGTAAATCACTTCCAAGACTAGATCACAAATGACTTCAGGTTCTATGCTACACAATCCTTCTGTCTCTCTCACCAGTCATTATAGAGTAAGCCAGAGAGCATATTGTGGGGACACTTAGGCAACATATTAAAGGTCCATGTGATGAGAACTGTATCTCTATCCAGCAGTTAGCAGGAGACATGGCTTGCCCACAGTTTTTTGATTGAGCATTGAAGCAGAGTTCTACCAGTCAACATTTGACAGCGCCAGCGACAACTTTGCTACAACCTCATGAAAAACCTTGAGCAGTTAAACCACTCTGCTATTCCTGACCCACAGGGATTGTGAGATAATTAATGACTTGTTTTAAACTGCTCATTTGTTGTGTAGCAGTGAATAAAACTGTGTTATCATTATTGAAGTTACTTATAAAGAATGACTGGAAAATAATATTTTAAGGTTTTTCTCCAAAACTTTTCAACTACTAAAACTTATTCCTGTACATATACAAAATATTTAATTTCCACTTTTTAATGGAAGATATATTAATAATTTTAGTGGGATATACAAAATTTTCATGTATCCACAGCTAAAAATAGCTTTTGGTAAATATCACTTTGTTGTTAGGATAACTAAGGAAACAGAGCAGAACAAGGCCAGAGGGAGTATATGAAAATAGTCAAGGTAGCTTCAAAGGGAAATTCTATTTCTGAAGAAGGCATATCCCTAGAGCAATAAGTGATGTGATGGAATAAATGGAATCATTCACATGTAGTTCAGTTTGCATTTCTTAACATTGACTGTCAGAGGTTGTTTAATCACGTTACAGCAGATACTAAAATTTTAAATAATCAGAGAAATGTAGTTAATGCTTTATAGCATTTATATATGGAGGAAAAGCATGAAAAAAAGTGAGAGAAGTAAAAATTAATATAGTTAGGAGGAATGTTAACAATTAAACTATGTATTGACTAACAGTGGCAGATGTGTTGGATCAGAAAAATTAAACCCGATTATGGAGAGTAGTATTTAAAGGCTTAATTGAACTATAATTAGCAAAAACATATTTTAATATTTTGAGCAATAATGGAGTAATGTGATGATAGTGATGTTTTATTAACACCCCTTCAGATGGCATAGCATGGTAGCTGTTCTCTAGAAGAGTATAGGTAAGTTCCTCAGAGACTTCTGTCTCTCTTACAAATGGCATCTGTCACTGGTTGGGAGGACAATAAATTCTTACTTATGTTATTAAAGCTCATGAAATTAACAGTTCATGAGCAGACATTGGAGGAAATGATATTCTTTTCAGTGCCAGCATGGTTTCTTTTCTCTTTCATTTGTGTCATAAGGTTACATTAATTAGTCTTGTGTGTTGGTTTCAGTGATGAAGTTTATTTAAGACAAATTTGTGTGTGTTGTGGAATCAGAGGTGATAAATTAATTGAGAGTCCTATTCAGGTACTCAGAGAAGAGACCTTGGATTCAAAGAGAACTGGGTACAGACTTGCCTGTGCCACTTACTTGCTTTTAAATTACTCACTCCAAACCTTTGTTTCTTCAGCTATTATTTTGGGGGTGATTGTACCTACCTCGAGGGTTGTTGTGAGACTTAACTTTCTGAGCCTTAGTGAATATTCCATGGATGTTAATATTCATTCCCCTTTTGTAAATAGGAAACTTCTTCCCAGTTAATTAGGTGTTTTACAATTAAAAGATAATTAGTAGTAAAAGAAAACTCAAAATCAAGAATTTACATGCCTAGCCTTTTTTTAAGTCCATATTTCTAAGACATTTTTAAATCTTCCTGTCTGCTGAAAGAAATCCCCAAGACTGCATTGAAATTGTTGTATGCATTTATTTTTGTAGAGTCTGTGAAAGTCATGAAATATAGGTGCTTTATTCATTGTTTTACTTTACACACACACACAAACACACACACACACACACACACACAATTTGTCCAGACATTTATGTTACTGTTTCCTTCCAAATCATGTATCCCAGGAAAACAAAAACAAAAACATTCTCCAGAACAATTGAAATTCATAAGCACATTGCCAACAGAATATTCTCCCAATTTCAAGCTAAAATCCTGGCCTTTCAAATATCTGTTTAGTAAATGAAATGAAACAAGCTATTCTGCCACGCCTATGGTGAAATAATTAAAATGAGAGTTATAATTACAGAATAGAGTAGATCACGGCCAGATGAAAAGCATTTCTATTATTTAAAAAAAGAGATATCTTTTTATTTTTGTTTTCATTTTCATTCTCTAGTTTAGTTTCACCCCTCTAAAAGCAAACTTAAAAGATAAGTAGATAGGAGGACACTTAGGTCACATTACATCCTTTTGAAAGATCTAGAAATATTTTTCAAAATTTGCTGTGTGAGCACCAGGCCAAGCATGAATCTTCTGGTTTTCTTCATATTTGCTATATAAATGGATATCTTTAAGTCCACAGCTCGACTTAAATATTCTTATGAACAGTTCGCTTAATACTCACTGTTGATTGCACAAATAATTATCAGATTTGTTTGATTCTGTTTTAATTCTTCATACGTGAAGGATAATTTATTGCTCAAATAAAATTATACATTTATCATTCTCAACATAAATGTGAGCTCAGAGCATTGTTCTAAAATGAGAATTGCAGAAAGTCAAATACATTTATCTTTTCTCATTGGCATCAATGAGAAAATTATTGGCTATAATTATAAAAGAATTCATATATTTCATATATTATACCTTTTGTAAATTATTCTTATAAGAATTAATATTATATATAATTCAGATTATATATAATATATAATTCAGATTATATATATTCATCTTATATATATGATATAAATAGGAAGCCTGCTGTAAGAATATCTGATGATGTTAAAGTGTTAAACTCATAATTGTTTTTACATTTTGCACATTTTGGTTTGGTTTCACTATTCATTTTTTTATGAAAAAAGAAAGGCTGGGAAGACTAAGAAAGGAGATGGCTTTAGAGAAAAGCAAAAAATGAAAAGGTTCCTTTTAAAAACTAATATTTAAAAAAACCCACCTTGTTGAACAAAACAGGTTCTTCTAGAGAAATGATTCAACTAGGGAAAGACGAGAAAACATCAGGAGTTCTGAGCGAGTCATTAAGTCATTATGACTTCTTTACTGTATTTGCAGAGGTTTGATTTATATAATAATGTTTTATAAAAACACATCTGTTTGTTATCTATTAATACATCTCTATATAAGTACTTGAGTTTAGAGGATTATTTTTATTTATCTTCACTTATGCCTTTTTTTTCTGAAACCAGAAAATTATCCATACCTAAATGGTTAGGTCTGTAATATCACAAAAACAAATTAGCAGGTGGAAATGAACTAGAAAAAAGCAAAATTCAAAAAACAAATGAAATTTTATCCTACCCCCCAACTTTTAAATTCTGCAATTCTTTAATCTGCTCCTACCTCCTCTGCAGTTGTACTTGAATTAAGTCAGACTCTTCTACCCATGTAAACATGGGTTTACATAAGTTCCCTCAACATCTTTCTTGGGATACATATTCATGATTGGCTTTACTAAGTGTAAGGAGGAGGTACTCCAAGGTCAAACAAAACCAAGAAAAACAAAAACAAAGCAAACAAATAAACAAAAACCCCACCAGTTTCTGGTGCCCAAACATTTAGGCTGAAAAACCAGGAAGGTATTAATTACTTTGCAAATCATTCTTTTCCAGTGTAAGATGTGTTGGATTCCGGCCTTACGAAGGTTTTGATAGATAGGAAATAGGCATTTCTCACTGCGTCACATTAAGATTGACCTTGAGCTTGCAGCTGTGTATGCTATTTAGAGGCCATGCCTTTTCCAGTTCTGCCTCTTTGCATCAGAGTAAGCCCAAAGCTCTTACTCAAAAAGAGCTAACCTATCTCGTCATCTCATCATCGTGAGCCAGCCCTTCTGTATTAGTCCTTCTGTAAGCAGTGTGTTACAGTAAGCCTTTCATGTACCACTGTTATAGGATAAACATATGTCAATTAAGATGTGCTTAAAGCCAAGTACATATAGGAATTACAATATAGATATGCTGATACAAACAAATTCATGAAACCTTTTACATATTTTTTACCATTTCTTGCTAATTATTCTTCATCTAGTTCAAAAATTGTAGCAAAAATCCAATTTCAATTGCTACATGAACACAATTATATATATGAATATTTATATTTATATAAAATCCTTATGGACATATTTATATAAAGATCTTAAATGGAAAGCTTTTAAGATCATAACCATTTAATATGCTTCAAAAATTAAAATCAGAATCTAAGTTCAACTTCGCTCAATGCAATAATGATAGTAAGATATGTGACAGTTTTTACTTGGATTTATCACCCAAGTATTTTTCTTTCCTGCTTCAGGACTCCTGATTTCTATTCCCTTCCTCCCTGCCTACATTTAGGTTTTCATCACCTAATCTTGACTACTGAAGGAGTCTTCTTCTTCCTGCTTTGCCACCTTTTAGCCACATCCTCACTCCGATCAGACCTGAAAACTGATGCCAGATTACCCTAAGCAATATCATCTTGATATTAACTTTTCAGAGTACTCTATTATCGCCTTCGTAGTAATCAAATTCTTAAACCTAGCACTCAAAACTCAATAAAACTTGATCTTAACATATTTTCAGCCTTATCACTCACATACATTTGTAACAAGACCATGTTTAACCAGTTGGTACACGAGCTTTGATGAAGTCAGAACTGATTTTTAAATTCCTATTCTGATACTTAATAGGTTTCTGACTGGATAAGCCAATGTAAAATGATGAATTTAGTATCTAAATCACAAATCTGTAAAGTCTATTAGTTACAGAAACAGGAGTAGTAATAATAGTAGCAATAGTATTATAGTAATACTTCTTCACTACCACTCTTTAAGCACTAAACTATGTCCTAGATACTGTGCAAAATATTTTATATACATGATGGTATTCAACTCTTTAACATCCCTATGAGTAGGTGATGTTAGACCAACTTTACAAATAAAGAAACCTGATTGTCGGAGGCCGCGCCAGCTCCGACAGGTCCAGGGGTCCCTGAAGGATGGACGGTGTCAGCGAAAGAGAGTGAGAGAGCCCCGAGATCCTTTCTGATCACCAGGCAGGCATCTCTGTCCTGTCGGTTTTGGTGTCTTTATTTATAGGTCAGATGTTAACATGGCATCAGGAAATGGAATTTTTACAATGGATAGCTCTTTGTGATAAGATGTTTTTGGAAAATGTACAGAAACAGGTTTTACAGAAGTCTTCTTGCAGAACTGCCCCAATTATAGTGAGGTTGAGTAACTAAGAAAATAACAAGGTGTTCACATTTTAATAACACTAAGATTAAGTCATAGGTTTGTAGATACTCTTATCCATCCTCATCACAGCTGCCAGGGTAAGGGAAGGTGTTTGCGGAAAGTAGGCCTTAGGGAAGGGGCTGCTCTACACCATCAGTTAGCAAAGGTGTATGTACTAACTTATCTTCTGCCCTTATCTGTTCCTTCTCTCTAAGTTAGGCTCTTTGTCTCCGGGCAAGACTTGATTTTCCAGTTATATGCTTTATTGCACCAGAGAGCCAACCATACCTTTAAAGAGTTTAGCTTATTTCCCAATACGTAGAATAGCCTCTACGAGTGCATTTACCTTTGTGTCTGCTTTTATGATTTCTTGAACAGCTAGGGCATGAAAGACATTTTTGGTTAGTTGATTTACATGTTGAGCTGTATGAACATCTTGGACTAACGCAACGGTAGAAACAGAATTGTACATGTAAAGGTCAATCTTTTATGACTAGGGGTCCTTAGCCTGTTCATAGCTCAAGGGAAAGTATGGAGGGAACAGGAGCTGCTGGAGACACGATGTCTATTCCCATAATCAAAAGAAGAAGTTCCCACAATAAGTTCCTTCACAAGGTGCAATCATCATACCAGGGCCAGAATAAGGGGACAAGTCACTCCCAATATTGATCAACAAGGAACCCTAGGGGTCAGTGCTCAAGCAGAAATAATTGAGTGGGGGTGGATATCAGTCGTCATCTGATTGGCAAGAGACCGTGCAAACTTGCTTTAACCTGACCAGGAGTTTTCTCGACTAGTGCGCTCAGAATGGCTCCCAACACCTGATCACAGGGAGGTTAGTAATTTATTAAATTTTACATAGACAGTAGCTGAATTAGGAGTTTCAATCTGATTTATCTTAAAGGACTTAAGTGACATAAAACTAACTTCAAAATCACATGCAATAGTGTACAAATACATTCATTTTTCTCGGGAGAATTTGCATACTCAGATTCTCTGAGGAGCTTATGAGTCCAAAAGAGCTCAGGATCACTGAACTTAACTCTCAGTTTCTTAATTAAAAACAAAAGATTTGGGTAATTTATCTTAGAGACGCTGGCACTTCATATTGTCTAGCACACAGTAGAAAAATCAATTACATGTTAGGATGAGTTGTTTACCAATAGTTCAGTAATTCTATCAATAGTTCCTTGCACACAGTAGATAATTAGTAATTTTTAAAAGAATATATGTCACAGTCTGTAGTGACTTCTGGTCTGGAGACTGTAGCACATAATACCAGGATTGCTATACTACGCATACTTAGAATGATGACTGGGTAAATAGTGCTTATAGTTTGCATACAGTAAAAGGGCATATAATTCAAATCAGTTGCTGAAAAGTGGCATTGCAATTTATTATATGATTACTTTTGTTTAAACAGTCACTAAAATTGATCTCTTTTACACTTAGTGCAGAGAGAGGGAAGTAAGCTTCCAGAAACATTCTGACCTTCAAATTGAGCTGCCCAGGGGAAAAGTATATAGCACAGATAAACCACACATGAATAAATTACATGGGAAATAACTGAAAATGTTCTTAGACTCCTAACTAGGCTTAACAGTAGAGGGGGGAAAAATTCTTGTTAATATCATGGTACAAATAGCCACATCCAATCTTGATATTTTTAGCAAGACTTTTCTGAAAGTAATAAAGATGTGTCTAATTCACTAAACGACAGTAGCATGAAGGAATAGAACATATACTTTGACTTTGATTATTCAAATTCCTAGGGTGTCCACTTTACCTGGCTAACATAGACCTGAGTTGTTTTAATTATATCAATTTATTCTAAAGTGCTTATTAAATTAAAAACTGTAAGTGTTTGGTAATAGTATATCTTTGAAAATGTTTTCACTGATTTTTGGAAGACCTAATAGATGGCCATTTGTTTTCCTTTTCTTATCTAAGTGTCCCATGTTTAATTCTGCCTTACTAGTGTATATACTAGCAGGTGCTTTAACTCTGACCACATCCAAACAGACAACTCTGTAGCATTCCCAGCAAACCCTCTTCAACTGCTGAAGAAATGTCTTGAAATAAAATTTAAAACCCGCAAGTCCATGTAGCAGTGGTACTGTTTCCTTTTCTTTTGAAAATATTTTCTTTGCTACGAGGCTTTTAGACTTAATTAAAAATGAGAATGAAAATGATTAAAACTTTTTGAGCAGCTGGAGTTTGTAGTGAGGAAATACATTTTATTTTATTTTTAGGAAATACATTTTTTAAAATGAGGCTCAGCATGCATTCAAGGGAGAAAAGAAATAGCAACAATTGTTTCATACTCCTGGAAAGAGGTCTCACACAGCAACTGTCTTCTGATGCAGTCTGAAGCCCTGAGAAAATGTTTTGAGCTGAGTTAAAGAATATCCATTTCCTCCCTGCACTCAGTTTTGGGTTGTGAGCCTAGACTGTCTGGGGGGCTTACCTCAATTCCTGCCACTTACTGGGTAACTGGCCATCACACAATCTGTAGAAATCTTCATTTCCTAATCTTTAAAATAGTGATAATAAGCAAAACGAAACTAACATGGTGAGACATAGATAAAGTAATACATGTAAAGTATGTGTGATATTTCTTGCTGTTGTTTTTATAATACTCTATAAAAACGTTTTGTTTCCTTGAGTTCTTTTAGTGTTAAGGCATCATTAAAAGTATTGTGTACAACAAAACGGTTGAAAGATTTGAGCATATGTGAAAGCAAATTAGATTTTTTATTAAATAATATTCAATAAAATTGATCTGACACACATATAAGTGCCATTTATAACTGTAATTTCATTGTGTTATATTTGCTCACATATAATAAACACTTATACATGACTGCAGTAATCAGCTGCCTTCTTAGTCAGACTGTGTCTGACTTGATTGGGAGAAAGCAGTGAAAGGAGGAGCCAGGGGATCATTCTGAAGTTTGAGGCCCTTGGGGAGCAGCCAAGTGTGGGTGAAGTGTGGAGGACAGGAACAGCGGGCAGTGGGGACACCAAGCCTTTGAGGAACTGGAGACTTGACGGAAGAGTAAAAGTGGCAGAAAGAGATGTGAGAAGATCTGCCTCCAATCAGCCTCTGTCAGCTTCTATCTTTTGGAGTACAGCTGTGATCTAACCGCTGTCTGGAGCTGAGCAGCCAGCATGGAGAATACAGCCCTGCTCTCCCCGGTGCGGGCTGCCCGCCTGAGCAAGTTCCGTAGCCTCTGCAAGCATTCTTAGAAAAGGACAGTATTAGGGATAGGTCATGAAGTTTCAATGACAAGGTCAGCGACATAGTTCTGGTTCGTAATATATGTTCAGTAAATACTCTTGCATTTTTGTTCTTTTTTCACCCCGTCAGAGTTTTCTGGCTGTCCGGCAGGGAACACAGGTTTCGCCAGCCACTGAGCGAGTGGCGCTCTCTTCAGTGATGTGCAAGGAAAGGGGTAGTAGAGGTGCAACCCAGGGATCAGGCTTCACACATCTCAAAAAACGTACGAGACAGAGAAGTAGCTGATATTTCCATCTCTGGAAATTTTCAGTCACAGACTTTGTCTCAGACTTAGGGTTACTGCCAAACCTCTTGGTTGCTGTATAGATAGTTGGACTGGACAATAACAGCCATTTTCATCTCATGATTATTTGTACAAGTACTCAGACGCTTCAGAGTGGCTTCCTATTCCACTCGGTTCCTTTATTTTTTCCCCCAGTGTTTTTTTTTTTCCGTATCTCTTGATCCTAATAAAATGGAGAAAAGTTAGTGTGCTGAACCATCCTTTATTATCTGTTATCTATGGCTGCATTAAAAAATCACCCCAAAACTTAGCAGCTTCAAACAACAAACATTTATTACCTCACACAGTTCTGAGTGTCAGGAATCTAGAAACAGCTTAGCTGGGTGATTTTGGGTCCAAGGTATGTCCTGAATGTGTGGTGAAATAATTTGGTGGGACTGGAATTATCTGAATGGATTGGAGAATCAAGGTTCCAGCTCACTCCCATGGCTGTTAACAGGAAGCCTCAACTCTTCTCCATTGGCTTCTCCTCAGGTTTGTTTACACAACATGGCAGCTGGCTTGTCCACAATGAGTCATTAGAGAATGAGGGAGAGGGAGAGGAGAAAGAGTAAGAGAACGTTAAGTGGAAATCATGATGTATTTTTATGACCTACCATTAGAAGTTGAATACCATCACTTCTACGGTTTAGTACTACAGCAAGCTGATACAGAGTGGAACCAAATACCAGGAGGTTGGTCTTACTAGGCCCTTCATGGAGGCTGACTCCTTATATCCCTGTAGTTTCTCAACTGTCAAAACATGCTATATGGAAAGTCTGGGAGGACTGAGGTTTAAGACGGTCTATCTTATCTATCAGGCACTGGGGAAGTGTATACTAATCAAAGAACTGATGATAATTTCTGAAGAGTTTTTCTGCACGTGGATTTGAATATTTTAAGTTTAAATGTTTAAATATTTAAAATTATGAATCTGCTTAAATTTGTTCCATCAATCATTTAACTTACAAGTAAATTTTAGGAGCTTCTGTGCGTCAGGAACTGTCAGGGCAATTTGGTATGTGTTATGATCCTGTTATGTTTATAAAAGGCCAAGGATACACAGAGACAGAGGAATTAAATTTCCCTGGAGAGGTGGAGAAGGCTTCAGAGAGGAGGTCATTTTGAGTTTTATTTTAAAGGATTAATAAGATTTTGCAAGACTGAATAAGAAATAAGCAAGAAGATGTAAGAAAAAAAATGCTGTGTTTCAACAAGTTTCAGGAGATAACATGCAGAATGATACCATCTTTCTAAAGCTACGTAATTTAAACATACACATTAGATAAAAATATCAAACTACAAGCAAGGGAATGAGAAATTTGAAACTCAGTTTAGTGATTACCCTTGGAGAGAGTGGAACAGCCAAAGTATGAGAAAAGGGAGAAACCAGAGAGAGATTCAATGGTGCTGGTGATATTCTAGTGTTTGCTCAGGTCAGTAGGATTATAAATGTTAGAAGTATTTATAACAACTTTTTTATATATGAAATATTATATAGTCATTTTTAACATTCAGCATATGTTGTCAGCAGAGGGAATAGCATATGAAAATGCATGGAAGGATGAAACAGCTTGGAATAAAATATAAAGGCATAATTATGACAAGGAAATTATAAATAATGCATTATCTTTCATAATATATAGTTCAATGTTCTGAAATTGTATCGCAGTATACAAAGGAAAGAAGATTAGAGATATAATTGAAAGCAACAAACTCAAAACTCAAAATCTTACAAAAGGAGCAAGTGCTATTTCTGTATTAAGAATCAGGAGGCTGATTTATCCTTTGTTGCCTGCATGGTGATAAGATCAAGGCATATTACAATTAGGAATCTCAAATAATGTGAATTAATGATAAGTTACAGACGCAGTTATTATTTTCATCATTAGGAAAGAGGTCTGGTGCATTTTAATTGTCTAAACCTCATCATGTGCCAATAACTTTTGTTCCTAGTGGAATTCAAATCACAGGGTGGTACTTTATTTAACAACTTACCCTTTTAAACTATTGTGAAGCTGCAAGTAAGGTTTAATTATATTATTGCCAATCATCTGAAGAATGGCAATTACTTGGAGCTCTTGGCCAGTATTTCTGATTAAAAGTGCTATGGTGTACTGAACAGGTCATAAGTTCACATCCTGATCCCATTAATTTTCTTCTTATTCCTTAGACAAGGAATGACTCCGCCCTTGGCCTTGGAAATGGTGCTTAGGAAAAATTTGATTGATCTGAAAAGAACAGATACATGAAATGAAATGACTTTTGCTACTTTGTTTTCCTTCATGGTATTTTGTATTTCTTTCATTAAGAGAAGAAAAAAGAAAAAGAAAGAAATTGTGACTAAAAGAGTATTTTCCTGGGAGAGATTTGAAGTGATTTTAATAATTCAGCAAAGTTAGAGAACTTGATGCATGACTAAAAGCAACATGTATCTGCCAGAAAGGAGAGAATGAGTTCCTACGTATTTATTCAGGAATAAGGTTTGGGGTATTTTTTTCTAGGGAAGGGATGTGATACTGAAGGAGGAATGTTATAAGGTTGGGTTTTTTCCTGTTGAAAAATAAAAAACAAAACATAATCTCTACAAAGCTACATTGGGACTGTCTGACTAAGAAATTATATCTCTGACCTCAAGAGGGCCAAGGATGTCTGAAGGTATTTTCTGAATCAGCACTACCTTGCTGAGCTGGGCTGTCACTGAGCTATTCCAGGTAAATTTGAGCACCAACTCCATCTGCTTTTGGTTCAACTCCTTGGTTCTGGTCGGTCCTTTGGCTCCTTGGCTAGATCTTTGTTTTGTCTTTAGGTCTGCTCTTGGTGAGATATCTCTTTCACTTTTTGCCCACTGATCATACATTCCAGCCAAATTGTACTCATATTTTCTGGGGGGAGGGGGGAGGGCATGGCCAGAAGTTAAACATACAGCCTGTTCTTCTGTCCCTTTGTATGTTTTTTGCAGTTGCGATGTCTCCTCAATATCAGGTTTATTTCATAACAAAGGTGACTCTGACTTGGACTCACAAAGGTGTTCAATGAAAGTTGGTGTTAGGTTGGCATCTAAAAATGCCTGCAGCTTCTTTTCTCTCCCATCCTTATCTCCCCTGAGGTTATCCTCTGACACATAATCCTCGGAATCTTCTTGTTTTACATACTTGTAAACACTCATAATTCCCTCAACTCTTCATAAATAGTTCCTTCCTTCCTTTTGTTTTTTTAGCTCTGTCTGTGATTAGAACATGCTCTATATGGTCCCAAATAGACATGTCTCATTGGTTTTTGCTCAAAGTGGCATCTTTGGAAAACATTTTCCTGTTTTCCAGTAACACTGAATTTGTGTCTTTTGATTTTCCACTGCCTGACCTTTTTACCATCTCCTCTCACTCCTTTCTCCATCCAATCATTTTAATTCTTTCTCCATAACAATTAATAAAATCAAGCTTATTCTGCATTCCCTAGCAATTTCCTCTAGATCATGTCCTCTTTTCATTAGCTTGTGAGCACATGTATTTTCTGACATTTCATCAATGAGCGGCTGACAGTGTGGGGAACTTTAGTTCCATTGTCTGAATGATGTAAGAATAATGGCCTCCTCAGTCACATCTTCCCATCCAATTCTTGGCATGATAGTCAGAAAATAAACTTTGGTGGAGAAATAGGAAGAGGTGAGTCAAAGGGTATAAACTTTCAGTTATAAGATGAATAAGTCTGAGCACCTAATATAAAACATGGTGAGTATAGCTGATAAAAATCCTATATAATTGGAGTGTGATAAGAGAGGAGAAATTAAATTGTTCCCACCCAAATAGAAAATAAAAAGTTAAATATGTGAGGTGATATATATGTTAATTAACTTCATGGGGAGGAATCCTTGCAAAATGTGTAGATTTATCAAATCACCAAGATGTATACTTTAAATATTTTACAATTTTATTTTTTAGTTATACATCAATAAAGCCAGGGAAAATAAAGAAAAAAGTTCTGAGTCACATTTAGGCAGAAATAGTATTCTATTCTTTACTATCCAAATTCATATTAAGTCTCTAGTTCCTGAAAACTGACCCATTCATCCAACTTATTTAAGGATTAGTCATCTACTGTGTACCAGGCAATGTCTTTGAACTGGAGACATAAGATAAATAATGCAGTTTTAGTCTTTAAAGAATTCAAAAGATATTGGAAAGATTTACCAAAAGATGATGACAGTAGAATACAATTGCTATGATAGGGGATGCACAAGGATCTGTGGAAGCCTAAAGAAGAGAGCATGTGGGAACAGCACCCCTTGGGGAAAAGACTTCCTAGAGAAGGTAAGATTTGAGATTTGAGCAGTCACATCAAGTCTGCTTGATGTACATCCAACATCGGGATGAGGATGGACACGGGATTCTAGAAACAAGACAGCTAATGCAGAGACCTTACAGATGGGACAAGCATGTTTTTCTAGGACTAGAAAGAAGGTTACACAAGGAAAATAAAGGCAGGGAAATAATGTTGGAAGGGAAGGACAAGGACTTATGTATTAAGGGCCTTCATTATCTTGATGAGGAATGTGAAACTGTCTTGTACAGAGTGGAAAAAACAACAAAAATTTAAGTAAAGACGATTATGGAAGTTGTCCTTTCCACCACTGTACATTTTTTCCCTGCCCTGTATCCTCTCTTTCACTCCCTATCTTCTTTTAAGTCATGTTCTTAAATTCCTTTAAACATACTCAAGTAATAATAATCTCTTATAGTTGCTATGTTGGAATCTGAGGTCTAATTTGATTAGGACCATTACCTCTATTCATATTTATCACCATAGGAAGCACAGAAGACACACCTCAACCCTTGGACTGTAATTCCCATATGATCAATTTTACATTGCTGTCTCTACCTCCATCTCCTTCCCTTCTCTATCTTCAGTATCTTTTTACCTTAGAGAAGTTTTAGGTCAGTCATTAGCTAAATCCCCTTAATAATTAACTTATTTTGAAAATATTCCCTTTAGGGGCATTTGGGTGGCTCAATTGGTTAAGCATCGGACTCTTGATTTCATGGCATGATCTCAGAGTTGTGAGATCGAGCCCCTCATCAGGCTCCGCGATAGGCATGGAGTCTGCTTAAGATTCTCTCTCTCCCTTTCTGGCATAAAAACAGACCTATAGGTCAGTGGAACAGAATGGAGAACCCAGAAATGGACCCACAAGTATATGGCCAACTAATCTTCAATAAAGCAGGAAAGAATGTCCAATGGAAAAAAGACAATCTCTTCAGCAAATGGTGTTGGGAAAACTGGACAGCAACATGCAGAAGAATGAACCTGGACCACTTTCTTACACCATACACAGAAATAAACTCAAAATGGATGAAAGGCCTAAACGTAAGACAGAAACCATCAAAATCCTGGAGGAGAAAACAGGCAACAACCACCTCTTTGACCTCAGCTGCAGCACCTTCTTACTAGACATGTCTCCAGAAGCAAGAAAAACAAAAGCAAAAATGAACTTTTGGGACCTTACCAAGATAAAAAATACTGCACGGAAAATGAAAAACTCAAGAAGACTAAGAGGCAACCAATGGAATGGGAGAAATATTTGCAAATGACATATCTGATAAAGAGGTAGTATCCAAAATCTATAAAGAACTTACCAAAATCAACACCCAAAAGACAAATAATTCTAGTGAAGAAATGGGCAAAAGATACAGACAGACACTTTTTGAAAGAAGATATCCAGATGGAGAACAGACACATGAAACGATGCTCAACATTACTCATCATCAGGGAACTACAAATCAAAATCACAACGAGATACCACCTCACACCTTCAGAATGGCTAAAATTAACAACTCAGGCAACAACTGATGTTGGCAAGGATACAGAGAAAGGGGAAACCTTTTGCACTGCTGGTGGGAATGCAAACTGGTGCAGGCATTCTAGAAAACAGTATGGAGGTTTCTCAAGAAATTAAAAATAGGACTTCCCTACAACCCAGAAATTTCACTACGAGGCTGAAAGGATATCCTTACTCAAAGGATACAGAAGTGCTGATTCAAAGGAGCACATGCACCCCAATGTTTATGGCAGCACTACTGACAATAGCTGAATTATGGAAAGAGCCCAAATGTCCATCAACTGATGAATGGATAAAGAAGAGGTGGTATATATATACAATGGAGTGCTACTCGATGGTCAAAAGGAATGAAATTTTGCCATTTGCAACAGCTTGAATGGAACTAGAGTGAACTATGTTAAGCAAAACAAATCAGAGAAACATAAGTATCGTATGATTTCCCTTACATGTGGAATTTAGGAAACAAAAAGATAAGCATAATGGAAGGGAAGGAAAAGCAGACAGAGAGGCAAATCTTAGGAGACTCTTAAATTCAGAGGACAAACTGAGGGTTGTTGGAGGGGTATTGCATGGGTTGGTGGGCTAAGTGGGTGATGGATATTACGGAAGGCATTTGTTGAGATGAGCACTGGGTGTTATGTAGGTGATAAATCACTAAATTCTGCCTCTGATAGCATTATTACACTCTCTGCTAAATAACTTGGACTTAAATAAAAATTTTTAAAAAAGTGATGTAACAGACAAACATGTGGAATGAAAGAGAGAGAGGCAAACCATAAACTAGACTGCTAACTCTTAACTACAGGGGAGGTAGTGGGAGATGCGATAAATGATAATGGGTACTAAGGAGGGCACTTCTTATGACTGAGTGTTGTATGTAAGTAATGAATCACTAAATTCTATATCTGAAACTAATATTACTCTGTATGTTAACTAACTGGAATTTAAACAAAATCCTGAAACTAAAAGAAAATAAAGGAAAAAGAAAATATTCCCTTTAAGTTTCTTTCTGTAGCTAACACTGGTCTCTCTATTGATTATACTCTTTCTTTTACATTCCTTCTGTTTTCTTCTTTATATTCCTTCTACTGCAAGGGCTGAGGTCATGGTATATGTCCTCTTTTCTTTTTAATGCTATTTCAAGATTATACTCCTATCCAACTCCACAAAAACTTCACGTTTTGACTGGGATTTTATCTAACTGTTCCATCCACTATCTTTCCTGGCTATAATCATCTACTAAGTCTCAAGTCATTTTCTCTGCTCTTTTCATTTCTTTTTAATTTCTTTTAATGCTTATTTATTTTTTAGAGAGAGAGAGTGTGTGTGTGAGAGAGCAGGGGAGGGGCAGAGAAAGAGGGAGACAGAATCCAAAGCAGGCTCCAGGCTCCGCACTGGCAGCAGAGAGCCCAACACGGGGCTCAAACCCACAAGCCATGAGATCATGACTTGAGCCGAAGTTGGACACTTAACTGACTTTAATCGACATTAAACTGTTCTTTAATGATTTTAACTCCGGGTTCAGTCCCACTCCCTTAAACACTACCTTTGTTTTAATTCTTGGTGATCTGAACGTTCATGTAGAAAATTTTTCCATTGTTCTGGGCTCTTAGTTATTGAATCTCCTCTCCAGTTTCATATTTCATCCTAATTCAGAGCCTCATTTCCATGGGAATACCCTTGACATTGCTCTTATAATTTCAGTTTCAAATCTCTACTGTAATGATCATGGAGTATTTTCCTAGCTCACTCCTGGTAATATTATGATTGAAGAAGAAGAAGAAGAAGAAAAAAAAAAAAGACCACAAAAACAAAAACCCTTTGACCACTATAGAATTTTAGAGTTGATCTTCAGTTGATCTTATCACCTTATCTTGTCACAGCCCTTCCCTCATTCCGTAGTGTTATTGCTTCCTTCCTTACATGACATAAATACCATGGCAAAGTAAAAAATCACTTCCTTACGTATATTCATGTTCCTTTGTCTTTCAGCTTTTCATATTTACCTAGAAATACCAAAACTCTGGTGGGATCAATACTGCTACTTTCTGCATACTCACAGCCAAATAAGGCTGAAGAAGGAAGACCTACCACATAATGAAACCAATCCCACTTTAAATTCATGATCATGAATGCTGCCTGACAATTATTTGCCTACTCCACCCTTTACAACTGACCTATTCAAATATTTTATATATTCTTGTCTTTCCTTTTTTCCTTTCTATTATTCTCTCAGTTGATGAATATTTCCTGTGTCATTAAGCACATTAAAGCATTTGGAAGAAATCTTTTTTAATCTTCCATCACTATTTCTACCCATTTACCGAAATCTGTGCTATTGTATTCTATCCTCATTTCTGTCACTACAATTGAACTACCCATGCTACAAACTGATACTAACTTTATCCTATCCCAAATATATACTTCTAGCCTACAAGGACCTACAAATTCCATATGCATATATTCAACTGGATTTGAATCTCCAATTGAATATTTAAAAGGCATCTCTAACTTAACACTCAAAAAAAAAAAAAATGAACTCCTGGTAATACTACCACCTCTCTCCCTCACCACCACCAACAAAAAAGCAACAAAAACTAGTTCCTCCTGCAGTTTTCTCCATCTCAGTGAATGTCAATGTAAGTTCTTCTAGGTGCAGGGCCAGAAGATGCAGTGCTGTCTTTGATGTTTTTCTTTGCTCACACCTTGCATCTTGTCCTTTAAGAAACCCTGTGATTCTCCTTTCAAAATATATCAAGAATTTTACTGCTTCCGTCCACCTCCATTACTTCCACTTTGGTCCAGGTCACCAGCATCTTTGCCTGGATTATTGCAATAACTTCAGAGATTGAATCATGCTACTTCCCTTATCCACTGTATTTGATTCTCAAAAGCAGTCACTAGAGTGATCCTGTTAAAATGTAAGCCAGATTATATCCCTCCTCTACTCAAAACTCACAATTATCCCCACCATAGTCAGACTAGAAGCCCAAATGTTTACTATTATTTAAAATCCATATATGTTTTAGGCTCCATTTCCTCTCTGATCTCATCTTTTCTCTACCTTACTGTTTCTCCTTATCATGTATCACTATGTACCATTCTGTACATTTTACTTTTCTATCTTGTTTCTTTCCAGTGCCCATTAAAATGTAAATGGTATAAGGATGGGGAGGGTGTGTGTGTGTGTGTGTGTGTGTGTGTGTGTGTGTGTGTGTGTGTTTTGTTTACTACTGTATTGCCAGGGCCTAGATCAGTGACTAACTCATAGAAGGCATGCAGTGAAAGGTAGTGGAATGAATAGATAATTTAATGAATGAAATTGTTTTCGCATGGGTACATGATCTAATCTTTTGTACATCCTAATACTTTTATAGCTGTGTGATTTACTGTAGTACTTCGAAGGATGACCTCTAATCAGACTAAGAGAAATTTGAATTTCATCTGCACCTCGCTATATGGATTTGCAAATTGTATTCAGTGTCTCCACGCCTTGTTCTCTCATTTTAAAAATGGACATAATGATAGTGACCAACTAAAAAGAAAATTGTGAGAGTTAAATGAAAAATTGTAGGTAAAATGTTCGGAATGTCCAGAGCAAAATTAGAAAATGTTTACTCTAGTTAATATTTTAATTAAACCTAATACATATTATTTTTCTTTTTGTGTCTTGATTTATATATTTAAGTAATTTTATTAGAGGAGAAGATAAACTCTTTGAGATTGGAAATGTTAACCTCTATTTGATTTTAAACCCTTCTTATTTGTTTCATACCAGTATTTAATCAGTTTTTCTTTGAGAGTCAGATGGGCTCCTGAAGTGTTTCAAATGGCTTATTTTCAGTATGCTAATATCATATGATAAATCAGCCCCAAGGTTTCATCCATTTTTCTATGACAGACTACTCTAGAGTAGAAAAAAAATAAAAATGTTTGTTATATACTTGGCTTCTGTGTAAAGGAAAGGAAAAAAAAATTCTCTGAAGGGTATTTTCACAGTGCATTATAAAAAATGTTTTTTACAGGAGAGTTTTCCTAACAATGACACTTAGGAAGTTCATTGAAATCATTTGCAAGTTATCTATGCAAAACTTTACATTTTATGTTTGATCATTTTTTTCACTTAGGAGCATAATCTTTAGAAGTATAATAGTCCCAATTGCTTGATGCTCACATAGTTTAACTAAATTTTTAGCATTAAAAAGTATGCATGTCAGACTGGCTCTTGTGCTCATGAGTTTAATTTTGATGATCCAGGAGAGGGTAACATGTAGGAGTCATCAGCAGGGGTTTGGTTGCATAAGGTTTCTCTAAGAGTCTGCACTAAATAGACATCACTGTGCAAGTTTACCACAGGTGGAAGAGAAGGGTTTTTGTTTTGTTTTGTTTTGTTTTCTGTGAGAAGCAACCACTCTAAATAAATAGATTTTGTTCAGATCTCCTGAGTTGATTAAAATTTGTATTCATTGATCTAGGACTAGAATCCTAGTTATTATAACTGCTAGCCTGTGACTTTCACTTTACACTTCTGTATTCTTGTATTCTAGGCTGGTAAAAAGAAAAGTTTTCATCTAGGAGTTAAAACCACTTTTGGTTCTAATCACAGCTCTGTAAATGCAAAGATTTGCTGTTCTTGACAAGACTTGTCACCTCTATGCCTTAATTTACTCACCTGTATAAGAACAGGGATTGTATCTGCCCTACGTTTTTTACTTATTGTTAGCAGTATGTTCAATGTGAAGATTATAAAAATTTTACTTATTGTTAGCAGTATGTTCAGTGTGAAGATATAAAAGGTGTTGTATATTGCATGCTTTCTAATTGTAAGGATATTTCAACAGCAGTTGTAGCTAGCAATCTCTGCCGCTGCTGCTTTTCAACTTTTATTGTTTCCATTCAGTTTCTACATTTCTGTAACTACATTATGATCACCTCCTACCCCCCACCTTTTTAAAAATAGCGTTTTGGGTTTTGCCAGTAGAAATCCCATGATAAAATCGTACTGATAGTTGAAGAGTTCCTCTTATTTTTCTTCGGTAAAATTTTGGTAACACCAAATTGTGCTTTCAGTTTCGTACTTGGATATTAGTTGCAAGAGCATCTTTTCTTCTCATTTTCACAGGAAATGACTTATTTCTAGTAGCAGTCCACGAACTGGGACATGCTCTGGGATTAGAACATTCCAATGACCCCACTGCCATCATGGCCCCATTTTACCAGTACATGGAAACTGACAACTTCAAACTACCTAATGATGATCTGCAAGGCATCCAGAAGATTTATGGTATGTTACCACTGTTTTTTGTTTAACTAACCCTACAGGGAAGTCAGGAACTCCTGCTGTGTTTTCTTCTTTGAGATAGATGCTCTAAGTATTGAGAGAAATAAATACCAAAAAAAGAAAAAAAATTCTAGCCTATGGCAGAAGCCTTCTATCAATCAAGTTTTGTTGGCAACAGTCCCAGGTACCTCAGTATTCAGGTTATGGTAAAACCTGTACACTGATAAAATTTCTTATTGAGTTTAATTGAAACCCGCAGTGTTCTCAAAGAACTTATAAACCTTAGCCTTTAATGTTCAGGTAGAAAATGTAATAAATGAATATAACCCATGAAAAAAGTGAGAAATAGAAAGACTCTCTTGTAAGATACCGAGATTTTGGTAAAAACTGACAGACTGACCTTCAGTTTATATTTGACATTAGATAGTACCTAGGTAAATCACTTGTGAGGTTACAGACAATACTTGTATGATGGATATAATAAAATGACCTCAAAAGCATGTAATTACTGACTAAGCGCGAAAGCTAACAAACATGGGAGTGGAGTTAATGAATGGCAAGGTTTACTTACATATAATTCAAAATAAATTTCTAACATACTCTTATCACTTTTATTTATGGGGTTCAGTCAGTGAGTGCAAATTAAGACCAAAGGGAGAAAGACTATTACACCTATTTACTATAATCCTAACTCCCTCAACAGAACCATTGACCTTTATAAAGACATTTATTTCACACCTAATTGTTAAGATCTTGACATTTATGATTTACATATAGAGAATATGCTTTACTAAATTAGTGAAGTGAAGCTTTCATTTTACAACACAAAGACAAATATGTGTTATCTGTATGTTAATATCCAGTGTTCAGACGTCATTTGCATTTTTAAATAGCATAGTTTAAGTTCACTAATTTGTTTTGCATTCATTAGTTTTTCAATTTCAGTATCTCAGTGGTAACCATTCTCTCAGGGTTAAAATAGGATTTGAAAAAAAAAATAGTCAGCTTTTGCAGTACTCTTTATTTGAGGGATACTGAGAAAAGGGAAATGTCTCAGAGTCAAAACTAAGTAGCACATGCGGTGAATGTGCTATCCTATGCCTAGTTTGTGCCATCAGAAATTCCTCCTAAGTGGTTAGCTGAAAGAAGGCTCTTTCTCATGACCTCATGAATTAGTAGTCTAGACTGAAGGTCTGCAAAAGAATATTCTTTCCGTATCTAAATATTAAGTGTGAACAGCTCTGTATTTCTTTTTAAAAAATAAATCTCTTGAGGAATGATGCTTTACATCTGCAACAAATTATGTGTGTCAACTTTGGCTTAATTTAGAAACTTCTTTTTAGAAATACTTCTTCACATTAATATTTTACTAGTGGTGTTTTAATCAATAGGTGTTTTAGATTCAGTATTCAAATGAAACAGTCAGCTAGCAATTTGTCAAAACGTCATTAGAAGAAAATAATGAAAGTCAAGGAAAGGTTATAAATACAGCTGGAGACATAGAGTAGAATAAACTTTGATTTGTTAATGTTTATCTTTTAGAAATATTTGCATAGAATCATTGACTATCAAAATCTAGGATTAACTTTGGTGGAGCTTACATGCAGGGTTCCAGTATTCATTTTCATTTATTTATTATTTATACACCACCTACTTCCAAAAAAGATTTGAAAGCAGCTTTTCCAATAAGGACTGTGGTGAAGCTATAAAAAATATCATTAAAAATTAACAAAGAAAGTTTAGTTACTTGGATTCAGAATTTAGCATGATAAGGACTTTCTGATAGACTTGGCAGTGGTTTGTTGGGTAAGAAGGTTTGTTTTTTCTGAAAACACACAATCTGAAAGACTTCTTAGCTCACTTAGCCCACGCCCTCCCGTCCTGAGTGATTGTACTCTACACATATCATCCGGCACTATTCCAGTTTTAAGTGAACCAAGTGCTTTCCTCATATTTTCAAAGGTCCACCTGACAAGATTCCTCCACCCACAAGACCTCTACCGACAGTGCCCCCACACCGGTCCATGCCTCCCGCTGACCCGAGGAAGAATGACAGGCCCAAACCTCCCAGGCCTCCCACTGGCAGACCTTCCTATCCTGGAGCCAAACCCAACATCTGCGATGGGAACTTTAACACTCTAGCTATTCTTCGCCGTGAGATGTTTGTTTTCAAGGTAGGAGGCTGTGATTTTTTTTTTTTAACGGGAAATCGAGTGTCTACGGTGTCGCTTTAGAAAACAAGTTCTCATTCATTCTAACACTACCTTCCCAGACCTCTCACAGTCAGAAGTTTCAAAAAAGCATCTTAAAAAATAAACGCACAAATGGGCTTAAATGTCTAGCAGAAGATTGCTGTGACATTCTATTTGGGGAAGGCATTTATGTCAGCAGAAGCTAAAATGCCTAGAAATGTGAGGGTGAGAAAATGCTGCATGTTATGAACAGATAAAAAAGCATAATTGAAATCATGAATAGGAGCTAATCGGGATGATTGGCTTGGGAGCTTAGCCACTTCCAGGCACACGAAAGCACTTCTCTCTTTGATTTGCACATCTTTATCAGATCCCTATGATTTCACTTGACAATTAAAGCATTGTTTTTTAGGAGTGCTGATGATCATTTTGTTTGGGTCTACTGATAGAAATTTTAGTAAAATCTCCTCTATGAGACCATCCTCTTGATTTTACATGGACTTATCATTGATTTCTTTAGTCTGGCATTTATACCTACCTAATTTATATTTTTTAAAAAGGTAAAACTAAGTTTTCATTTTGCTGAGTGTGCCTTTGAATGCCATTGAGTTCTCAGACAACACTGATAAACAGTGTATCAAAGTAAGTTACATAATGAACTTATAAAGCAAGTTCAACATAATGTTTAAAAATGAATATAGTGTAATACTGAAAAAATACTTCTCCTTCAATATTTGTAAACTAATTTGAAAAGTTAATGAAAAATGTGTTTTATGTTGGCATTAGAATATTAAAGTAACCAATATCATCCATTTAAAAGTAAAATAATGCGCTCTCTTTTTTGGTAGATGTGAATCAATAAATAATGAAATATTGTCGTACTTATACAGATTTTCCTATCTGCCAGAGGCTACACTTTAAAAATATAGATTTCATATAATTTTTAATAGACAAAGTACTCTGTCTCCTTTATTGGAAAATAAGATTTGGATTTGATATGCATAAGAGCATCGTACTTACCAGGAAAAATCAATGCTTTTGTTCAAACACATGAATAGATTTTTGAATTCCATAAATGCTTTGCAATACTTAATTAGATATCTCCCATTCAATTTAAGTAGACTAATAAATTTAGATTCAAGGAGAAAAAAACTGAAAGCCCTTTTTCCCTTTATATACAGCCACTCATTGTGACTAAGCCCACAGCAACTACTTGAAATGAAAACAAAATGCAATCATTTGTTTATTCTACAAGACACCAAATGATATTTGAAGGATTTTTTGTCTCTGTTTTGGCCAAATTTAAACATCCCAGTTTTATACCTTGATATCATAGTAATATCTGAGAATATGATGTGAAATTGACTCTGAGTGCATTCTTTCCATCCTTCCTGTCTAATTAGATTGTAGGTCTCAGAAAAAGACTGGTGTCGTCATATGTAATGATCATTTTCACCAGCCTTGCTGCTCTACACACTGGGAATGTTCTTGGTTGACAAAATGACTTCTTATGATCACTGGCTTCCTGGAATCAGGAGTTGATGAAAAGCAAATAGACCAATTCCTAAGTAGAATCCAGTAGCCACTATTATTAATATCAAAACAGGTGTATGAGCATCATGAGTAAGGCCTGCTTCTCTAACCTTCTGTGTTACCTTGGATTCCTTAATTGAAACTCTCTACAGGACAGAGTTCCTAAACTCTGTCTGAAATTAATTTCTTTTTTCCACTGGTCCCCGTCCTCTTTCTAAGAATAATTACTGTTGAGGATATCTTCTGATAGGTATTGTATTCTTTTTAATCTCCACTTAGTGGATTATATGTCACATAGATTGATAATTTTCATACTCATCTCTTTCATATAATGAGTAAGTATGCCCAGGGTAGTTTACTAGGCACTAGGAATGAATAGAAGGTAGTGCCTCTGTCTTTATGGAGCTCATATTCCAGGAGTGAAGACAAACATGAACTCAAGAACTTTTAAAACACGGGAGTAAAAGGTACGACATTGACATGAAGAGAAAATACTTAAGTCTAATTGAATAGATCAAGAAAACTTGACTGAGAAAAAGCTTATGCTGAATTTTGAGAGAAATTTCTTAGGCACATTAAAGAAACTGATGTTTGATTTACTAAAAAGTTGGCATATTGAGAGAGAGAAGATAGACATATTTAAGTCTAGTGAAAAGTGACAAATAATATAAATCAGAAATAAACACAATTTGATCGAAGCAAAGAAAGCATGATTGAGTGATACCTGCTCCTTAATTAATAGCTGCCGTGGATTGGGTAACTAATATGTCCCTCAATGTATGCTAAGCACTTAATCTCTAAACTTTGTAATAATATTGTATGAAGGATAGAATTCTCAACTTTACATATGAGAAAACTGAGAATCAGAAAAGTAGTTAGTCTGAGTTACAAGGTCTGTAAATAGTAGTCAGTAGTTGAACTCAGGTCTACTTGATTCTAAAATCTGTGTTAAACTTTCCCTTGCCTGAGAATAAAAGGAAAGTTTCAAAAGAAAAGTAGCAGACTTTAAACTATATTTTAAAATAGTAAATATGCAAGAAATTTTTACTGAGCTTTTACTGTGAGATGCTGTTTGAGGCACTAGCAATGCAGTATTTAAAAAAAAACAAAAACAAACAAACAAACAAAAACCAGCTAGACCCTGGCTTCTTGAAGCTTATATTTTAGGTTTCAAAGTGCTCCACACCGAGATTCCCCATAGGTCACTGAAGGATATGGGAAAGCATCCACCAATTCTGTTTTCCTTAATTAATAACCTCTGGTCCCCTAAGTTATTGCTGTATACCTAAATACGCTAGACTAACTTTACTCCAAAATAATGTCATTTTCCCCCAGATCTGTCCTACCTGCCTAAAATTACTCACTGCCATCTCTTTCGTGCATGCCTGCCTTTTAAGTTTTCTTTTAATGTACTCATCATTAACCTTCATAGTCTGCTCCTTCAAGTATATTTTAGGATCACCCACTCTTTGATCTCACTTTTACTAATGCAACTTGATTCTCTACTTTTCTTCACCATGGATTCTCTATACAAATTAGGAAACTTTATCTCCTCAAGCCTTCGTCACTCAACAATCATTTCGCTTCCATTTCAATGTCCCAGGCTTCTTTGCCAGCCTCTGCTTATCTAAAACTTCCCTCCTCAGTGTCTTCCACATGTCCCAGCCACTCTGACTGTTCTTCAAATCCAAACCTCCTTCTAGTACATTTATATTTAGTATATTGTATATTTATTCTCTACGGTCAATTAGCATGCTTTTAATTTCCATCTTCTCTATTTCTCATTTTAATCATCCCTTAACTAGATTCTAAACTTCTTCAAAGTGGGGATTGGTTCATGTGGGCTTCATAGTGCTCATTTATTGTGATCAAGCTAATGAATAAGGATCCCGATGTAATAATTATTTAATGAAAAATATGGCTACTATCGTGTTTATACAATAGTAAACAACCAATATGACATTACTGAAAGTATTTCATTCTGGTAGCTTGTTATTCGTTGCCCAACAATTTCTGTGAGTGCCATTTACTTAGATTCTGTATATGTGTCTTTTTAAATAAAAAGTAAGAAAATCTAGATATAAGGAAAGGGTTGATATCATTAGATAATTTTGTTTTCTTATTAGAAAGGAAACTTTCTTTAGAATGGTAGTTTTAGCATAATTCTTTTTGGAAGCAAACTTCCTCTTCGGAGATTTGATTTACATTGAGCTTTCTAGGCACTCATTTATTTGAAGTGAGTTCTATATGGAAATATAATAAACATTATATATGTATAATATACAACATATATTTTAATTATAGATATATAGATATAATTCCATCATTTCCTATAGTTAAAATTCTGAATATATATCTATATCTGTCTATATATCTACAGAGATAGAGAGATATTATCTATACAGAGAGATACAGTTAGAGATATCAGCCTGAGACAGTTAAGCTTTCCATGCAGCTTTATAAGCTTTGGGAAATGTAAACCACCTAAAGGACGGAAATGAAAAGCAAAACAAAATGCCAAGGAACAGAGAAACAAAAAAGCAATACCAAAGAAGCTTTGTCCTTGCTCTAGAGAGGTGATTATTAAGAGTGTTCCCTGAGGGGGGCGCCTGGGTGTCTCAGTCGGTTGAGCCTCTGACTTCACTTCGGCTCAGGTCATGATCTCACAGTTCGTGGGTTCGAGCCCCGGGTCGGGCTCTGTGCTGACAGCTAGCTCAGAGCCTGGAGCCTGTTTCAGATTCGGTGTCTCCCTCTCTCTCTGACCCTCCCTGCTCATGCTGTCTCTCTCTCAGAAATAAATAAAATATTTTAAAAATTGAAAAAAAAAGTGTTCCCTGAGGAGCAAAAGCTCTATGTATCACATGGCGCTGCTGTTGTGACTGAGTCGACAATAGGAAGATATGATTGTTCAGAAGAATCCTCAAATTTCTTTTGGACTACAAGATAAAAACATGGAATATTTTGTTATTTTGCGGTGTGAAAGAAAACAGAATCATCTAGACATGTACAGGGAATGTTTCAGCACAGGATACTTTGTTGTATAAGAAAGCACTAGGAACTATTCTTCCTGAAGTTGAAGATAGGAAAAAAAACTGTATCCACACCTGGAGTTCCTTTATTTTTTAAAAGTTTTTAATGTTTTTAAAAATTTATTTCTGAGAGAGAGAGAGAGAGAGAGACAGCGTGAGCAGGGGAGCGTCAGAGAGAGAGAGACGGAGACACAGAATCTGAAACAGGCTCCAGGCTCTGAGCTAGCTGTCAGCACAGAGCCTGACCCAGGGCTCGAACCCACGAACTGTGAGATCATGACCTGAGCCGATTCGGATGCTTAACCAACTGAGCCACCCAGGTGCCCCCTGGAGTTCCTTTAGCATGCAGCACATGGGTGCGCGCGCACGCGCGCACACACACACACACACACACACACACACACAGAAGGTTTCATTTGGCAATTGACCAGTTCTTTATATCAAGGGGGACAAACACAGACCAGTGCTTAATGGTAGAGCTAGAAAGGATAGTGTTAAAAGGTGAAGCACTCAGGAAAGAATGGCGAAATGTCTTCCCAATTAGCATAGAAGAGCAAGGCTTAAGTCTCTGAGTAAGGAAAGCATTTCTTCATTTACCAAAACAGAAATCATTGGTTCTTTTTTCCTTAGCAAATTCTTATCTGCTCATGTTTATTTATCACACATCATGTGTTCTTAAATATGACCTCCATCTTCACTTATGACTGCCTACTTAATTCTACTGAAGAATCAGTTACTTTAATTTCCAGAGAAAGAGACTTATCCAGATTCTGCCCTCATTAATACTAGCTTAACTTCCATTGAAAGTACAGTGCCTCATTAGCCAAGACTAGTAGGTACAGGCTATGACCCAATTTCATCTTGAAGATGTTGGTTTTATTTCATGAAAGAAGAAATGTTGCAGGAGAAAGATTAAGAGAGATCAGGGACTGGGGAAATGGGGAGATGTTGCACAAAGGGTTAAAACTTTGAATTATAAGATGTATGAGTCCTGGAGACCTCATGTATAGCATGGTGACTATAGTTAATAATAATGTATCACTTACTCAAAATTTGCTAAAGTAGATCTCAAGTGTTCTCACCATAAACAAACAAACAAACAAAACATAGGCAACTACGTGAGATGATGGATATGTTTATTAGTTTGACTGTGGTAATCATTTCCCAGTATATACTTATAACAAATCATCACGTTGTATACCTTAAATATATGCCATTTTTATTTGTCAGTAGTACCTCCATAAAGTTGGGACAAAAAGCCAAGGTTCTTTCAGTTGCCCACAAGGCTGCGTGATCACTGCATTTTGCTCTGCCTTTCTGATCTCACTTCCTCTTTCTTATTCTGCTCACTTTTACTCACTCAATGCCAGCCACAGTTGTCTCCCTGCTCTTTTTTGAACTTGCCAGACACTCCTGGCTTTGCAGGTTTTTCTCTGTCAAATACCAAATATTCCCATATCTTCCAGACTTCTGCAGCCATTTGTACAACAGCAGAAGGCTATCTCTGACCTCTTTTCCTGTCCAGACTGTCTGCTAGTACATAGGTCTGCATGGGGCTAGGTTTATGAAAGGAAACAACAGTATTTGTAGCAATTCACAAGTTTATTGTGGGTTACATAAATTTTGTGCCGTTTTGTGACTCCAAAGAATAGATTTGCCATTTGCAATCGGAAGAATTCCCTCGCGGCTCTCAGCCTAATGATGTCACTCATTTTGGTTGCATACTTGTATATCCTTGTTTATATCAGCATAGGATAAAACTTAAACTTTTAGAAATTAGCTATAGACTTGGAGCCAGATGCCATTTCACATAGGCTCTAGACAAAGAATGTAACTACTCCTCTATTTACCTGTGGATTTTGCAGTGCCATGAACATAGCAGACAGTAAATCAATTTTTATTATTTCTGAGCTTACTTTCCTCATCTGTATAATGGCTAATAAATTCCATCATAGGTATATAGTAAACTCAGGAAATGGCAGCTTTTAGATAGCAAGACAGACTTGGCATTTTGAGATACTCATTTATACTTGTTAACTCAAATTCTCATGCTGTTTCAAATTATTTTTAAAAATAACTTTTAGCTGAGTAAAAATCAGAGAAAATGGCTCTAATTTGTACGTTATATGGGAAAAAGGAATGGAATGGTTTGTGATTGTTGTTGTTCATATCACTTTACTCAATGAAATAATGAAAAATATTCTGTGGTCAAAGAATCCAAAAAGTGTTTTACAAACAAAATACTTAGAGAAATTACACAACAGAGGCTAATCTAAAACTCTGAATCACATCTTAATTCTGTACGGCCAGGAAGTATTACCTGATATTAATAGTATGTTGCTAGATTCACTAGCTAGATTCACTTCAGACCAATAGGAGCAGTCACCAAGACACTGCAAACATAGTATTAATTAAATCTTATTGTACAAAATCATAGTTCTTCAAATATTTTAGGTAAGTCAACATTTTAGAAAGCAACTGGAATTATGTGCAATACTGAATTTTGATGTCAATATTAATTGATTTTCTAAATATTTGTATTCTATTATTTCTTAAGATTTATTCCTTGNCTTTACTGACATATCCTGACTGCTTAAGCCATCGGGACAAGTGTCTAAGTACGCAGCAGAGTGGATACACAGTCACCTGAGTTTCTAATCTTCTCTCTAGTCACTTTATTTTGGGGTGACTTTGAACATTTTAAGCATATATTTGGGTACTTGTTTTGGATACAGTAAAAATATTTTTATTAATAATATAAAATATAACATTTCGTGTATGCTTACAAACAGGTCCATAAATACAGAGAACAAACAGGTGTTTGACAGAGGGGAGATGAGTAGGGGATGGGCAAAATGAGTGAAGAGGGGTGGGAAGTACAGGTGTCCAGTTACAGAATGAATAAGTCACAAGGACGAAAGTACAACAGAGAGAATATAGCCAATGGTATTAATAGTGTTGTGTGGTGACAGATGATAGCTACACCTGTGGTGAGCACAGCATAAATGCAAACCTGGTGCTGCCTCTGTGGAAAACAGTATGGAGCTTCCTCAGAAAGTTAAAAGTAGAACTGATCTATAATCCAGCAACTGTGCTACTAGATATTTACCCAAAGGATACAAAAATACTAATTCAAATGGATACATGCGCCCCACTGTTTATAGTAGCATCATCTACAATAACCAAACTATGGGAACAGCCCAAGTGTCCATGGACTGATGAATGGATAAAGATGTGGTTGTATGTATACAATAGACTATTACTCAGCCATAAAAAGGAATGAAATCTTGCCGTGTGCAATGACATGGAGAAGATTCTGCTAAGCGAAATAAATCAGAGAAAGACAAATGCCATATGACTTCGCTAATACGTGTAATTTAAGAAACAAAACAAATAAGCAAAGGGGGAGGGAGGAAAGAGAGAGGCAAACTAAGAAACAGACTCTTAACTGCGGAAAACAAACTGATGGTTACCAGAGGGCCAAGGGAGATGAAATAGGTGATGGGGGTTAAGGAGGGCACTTGTTATGAGCACCAGGTGTTGTCTAAAAGCGTTGACTTGCTAAATTGTACACACGAAACTAATATTACACTATATGTTATGTAACTGGAGTTTAAATAAAAATCATTATGTTGCACACCTGAAAGTAATATAACATTGTGTCAATGATATTTCAATGGAAAAAAGTAAAAAGAGGAAAAAAAAATATCTGTTTGCGATGCATATAATGGAAACTAGAATATTGTTTTATTATGTACATTTTGATATAAATTTATAATATGAATAAAAAATTCCACATTTTCATGTTAAAATGAATTCTGAAAGTATATTGTGAGCTAATTTGAAAATCTCTCACTGCAAGCAGTATTAATCTTCCTATTCTACAGTTATGAATAACATAAGTCTTTTCAGTGCCAAAAATATTGTTTTATTCCATATTTGTCATAATCTGTAGCTTTATATTGAGGTTTTTGTGAAGAAAGTGCTCATGTTCACAATTAATCGTTCAGAGCACTTTTACCTTAATGAAAGATTAATAACCCAAGTTTATGTATTTAGTCAGTTAGTTACTTATTTTAATAAGCAAAGTTTAGGGGTGCCTGGGTAGCTCAGTCGGTTAAGCGTCCGACTTGGGCTCAGGTCATGATCTCACAGTTTGTGGGTTTTGTGGATTCAAACCCCACGTCGGGCTCTGTGCTGACCGCGAGTTCAGAGCCTGGAGCCTGCTTCATATTCTGTGTCTCCTTCTCTCTCTGACACTCCCCTGCTCACAGTGTCTCTCTCCCTCTCAGAAATAAATTAAACATTAAAAAAAATACATTTAAAAAATAAGCAAGTTTTAGCTCCAGGTTTATGCTGTATAGGGGCACGTGGGAGGCTCATTCAGCTGAGCATCCTACTCTTGATTTTGGCTCAGGTCATGATCTCATGGTCTTGGGATCCATCTGCACTGTCCGTGCAGAGTTCATTTGGGATTCTCTCTCCCTCTCTCTGCTCCCCTCTCCACTCTCTCTCTGTCTCTGTCAAATAAACATTTTTTAATTAAAAATATTTTTGAAAATTATACTGTACATAAAAAGGTAGGTTTTCTTTTGTATTAGAAGTTTGGGAAATAGCACTTCTCCAATTCTTTTCTTTCACACTTGGCATTTGTGACTGTGTCCCTTGTGACCTCTTATGTTTCTGTAAAGCAGAGGTGAGACTTTTATTTTTTCCATTCCCTTTTTTAACCTTCACTTAACGATGTTGTTATTATCACTGTGTTTTGTGGATTATGTGAAGTTATTTAAACATTCAGCCACCTCTTCAGGATCTCTTAGAAGTACTTGTTTATCTTTTGCAGTATAAATATAGAAAACTTATAGAAATAGATAAAATAAAGTAGAGGCCAAAGCTATCATTATTTACAAATTACATGACAGTCTACTTGAAAAATTCCTTGGAAATCAATATGGGGCGGGGGTGGGGACTATTAACAGTGCTAACAGCATGTCCCAAACCATAGTAAGACACTGAAATAAAGTTTTTCAAGTAAGCACTTCGACTATACAATTAAAAAGTATTTTTCTTGACATAAAAAAGCAACTCACAGAATTAAAAGAATTAAACTTAACTAGCAGTACTTACCCCATTGGCAGTATCAATACATATTTATTAAATGAATTTCTTACTTCTAACTCTATCTTTTTTGCATTTAACTTCCATGAAGGAGGTTCTTGACTATTTTGTTCATTCTTCTTCTTTTTTTTTTTTTTTCTTATTTCTAGGAGAGAGAGAGAGGGGCAGCGTGAGCAGGGGAGGGTCAGAGAGAGAGGGAGTCACAGACTGAAACAGGCTCCAGGCTCTGAGCTGGCAGTCAGCACAGAGCCCGATGCGGGGCTCGAATTCACGAACCGTGAGATCATGACCTAAGCGAAAGTTGGATGCTTAACCGACCAAGCCACCCAGGCACCCCTGTTCATTATTCTATATGTGCTTCTTATGATATCTTTAAGTTTCAGAGCATTATGTGTATTTGCATGACTATTTTGAGGAAGGCACAATTAGTATCAATAGCAAATGAGTAAGGCTGAAAAAAATACAAGTTTAAACTAATAAATATATATATATTTATATATATGTATTTATTTATATATATTTATATATATATATTATTATTAGTGTATATATTACAATAAAAGGAAAATGTGCGTAGTTTCCAAATTGGTAATCTCCTCCATGGTAATTAATCCTGAAATAATGAAGTAAATCTAAAGTGAAAAATGATTTTCATCACAGCTTTCTTGCCAGGGGGAGAAAATTTTGTAAACAACCCAAATTATCCAATGATGTGGTAGTGGTGTAGCAAATTAATAGTATATCCACTCAATGAAATATAATGCAATCTTTAAAAGGTTAGTTATGGAGAATGTATGAAACAATAAGACATGATTATAATATATACACAAGTATAAAATGGTAAAATTTAAAACGTTACATATCATGTATTGCATTATTTGAAATATGTTTGTTGACAAAGCATGGACATTACAGAAAAATGATGTTAAACAAATCTCAGAATGATGGAATTGTAACTGGCTCTTTAAAATCTGTAGTGTGGTGATGTTGTATGTACATTTAATAGCTCAAAATATAGTGGCATAAAAGAGGCTCGATAACTGTGAAGGTTGTAATATGTTAAGTGATAGTGAAGCCATATCATTTTCAAAAAATGTAGGTCAGCAAAAGCTATTAAAGTATTTGATAGACTTTTACCTTGAACTATGACGAAAAATGCCCTCGTTCAAAATTAGAGACAACTTTCAGCAATATAATTTAACAGGGCTAGAAAAGATATCCAATTACATGAGGGTCTGTGCCCACTCTTCATTAATCTTGAGTACAATTAGCCTCCAGAGAATCAAACTAACTAAATGTTTTGCTTATCTACAGTTTTGCCATTTTGTAGGCACGATGGTGAAAATTTATTCAGTTTGCTATAGAAATACTTTAAAACCATGCAAAGTGACATGATCTTTGGCAATTAATCCAGAAAGTATTGTTAATTTATGCAATGTGAGGACTACCATATAGCAGGGTTTGTCAGTTCAACACACATTGGTGAATTATAAGCTTCGTAAGGCATGGAGCACAGAGACTGGTACACAGCAAGTGCTCAAGTAATTTGAGCCACTGCTATTATTGTTGTAATAGTTGTGGATGATGTTATTATTATTACTACTACCACTGTTAGTGTTGTGAAAAGCTCTGTGTCTGACCTTACAGAGTTGCAAAGGAGTCTATGACAACATTCCTTGCTCTTAAGAAACTAACTTCTGTACTCTTTTATTCATTTTTTTAACTCTTTATTTCAATGAAGTTTTAACTGATTACTAAGGAATAGTGGGACACTGGGAATGACATGATGACCAGGTCACACACAAAATAGGGATCTGAGGATCAGGTCAAAAGAGCAGCCCTAAGGATGCCATTCTTGGAAAGGGGGCTGGACAATGAGTCACAGAAGGCCAGGACTGAATTTAAAACAAACAAACAAACAAACAAATAAAGAGAGCTTTCCTTTAAATGTCACAGGGGGCTGATTTTATGATGGGACTCAGAGAGGGCCAAAGAACAAAATGTCCCAATAGGGACCCGGATGAGAAGTATACCTGGTCTTTCACTTACCAGAATATTGAAACCTTTGTAAAAAGAAGTTACGATGTTTCCCTTTCTCTGTACAAATATTATTTACTGAAACTTTACTCAAAGGAAAGGTGCATCATATTCTTAATCTGTTTTATCAAAGGACAGCAAACATTTTTATGGAGAATTAAGTGTGGCTGAAACCACTGCTTTTTTACATCTTATCTGGAACAGTTGCTGATTCTCTGCATTCATTGGGCTGCGCTCCTTTACTTGTAAAGGGCAGTTATTTGTGGCAGTTACTCAGGAGAACATTAAGCAAACAAAGGCTGTTTGTATCCTTGAGCTGTAGCTCAAAGGAGCTGATGTAAGAGCTAGCCACTCGTGGGCCACTAACAGGTAAACCTCCTCATCCACAATCCTGAAGTGCCTTGGAATAGAGACATTTTCCAAGTTGTTCACTGCGTTTGCAGTTACTATCAGAGAAATGCTGCAGCTTCTGGTTGATTACTAAAAGTTTACATATAATACTATAAATTTATTAAAATATCTTTATCATATATATCAACCTCATTTCTCTATTGCTCACATGGAGGATCAGAAAGAAATTTTAAGGGGAGCCTGGGTGGCTCAGTGGGTTAAGCGTCCGACCTCAGCTCCGGTCATGATCTCAAGGTTCATGAGTTTGAGCCCCACGTCGGGCTCTATGCTGACAACTCAGAGCCTGGAGCCTGCTTCAAATTCTGTATCTCCCTCTCACTCTGCCCCTCCCCCGCTTGTGCTCTGTCTCTCTCTCTCAAAAGTAAACATTAAAAAAATTAAAAATAAATAAATAAATTTTGGGATTAGAATTCTGACCACTATTGAAAAAAACATACAATTTACTAAATATCCATATAAGGACAATCCATTTACTCCCCTCTTGGGTTTATATAGGAGATTTTCTTTTCCTTGTGTAAATATATGATATGTCAAGTAATTTATGTAGGAGAATATGGGAAATGGTTATTGATACATACTCCTATTTAATTAATATATTTTTTTGATAATCTGCATTGAGTCCCTGTTGTGTTTAAGAAAATATAGTAGGTTTTGGTAAAAATGGAAAAGCCCATGCTTGCATGGCCAGGATTCCACAACTGAGCCTGAGTTTCATCTGTAACAGGAACTTCTTTGTCACCAGTGCCACCTGCTTAGAGAGCTTACTATTCATTGTGGGAAATAGCATTAATCACCGAATCAGAAAACAAGTAAAATTGTACCTGTACTAAGTTCAAAGAAAAGAAGGCACTTGGTGCCATAAGCATATGTAAATATGTTTTGCTTTTTTAGTTTTTAAAACCTGATCAGTAATATCAGTGAAGGCTTTTCTGAGAAAGAGATGCTCGAACTAACAGTGACCTGTCCCCTACTTCATTGAAGAAAAACTATACATTCTGTTGAAAAGAAATTTAGACTAAAAGTCGGGAGGCATGGGTTCTGGTGCCAGGATATCATCAGCATGATGTGAATTTCCTTTTTGGATTATGTATTTCAGAGATATCAAATAAGGTAGTGATAGCTGGATAATCCATCTCACAATGAGGTAAGATATGTGAAGTGTGTTCCAGTGTTTGAAAGAACTGCACTAATGTGAGACATTGTCATCATTGGCATAAACTTTAGAATGGATTTTTTTTAATGCTTAACAGCAATAGGTCACTTCACAGTTTTAAATTTCTCTAAGTTGGGATATGTTATATTGGAAGCTTCAGGCATCTTTAAGGCTAGGTCTCTAAAGAGTCTGGTTACCAAAGTAATAGTTATCCCAAGTACTGTGAAACCTGAAAAGTATGACAAATTTAAATCAAGGTTGGGAAGTAAACTTTTAATTAAATACCACCCATCTTCCTCATCCTCTTTGGCTTTCATTTAAAGAATTCTATTTTTCCATGGTGAATAAGTTGACTCTTATATTCTTAGAATATGTATATAGAGTTACTACTATGAAGCATTCAGTAAGTTAGATTTTGTGAAAATAAGTCAATTTGAATGTATCCCTTATTACAGCATATCTAAGAAAAAATGATGTTATAATAACAGGGTAACTTATTTGGCAGTAATTATGGTGATTAAGGTAAACAATTCATCATAAAGAACCCACATATTTATTACTCACAGAATGAGAGCAAAATAATGGTCAGATAATTTTGTCAGACATCTAAATATTTTCACAAGTTCACCTGTAATTTTCTTTACAAACTTATAGACTTGTTCACTTTTTCAGGCTTTATTTTTTATATTGGTAAATTGATTTTCATAATATAGTACTTGGATTTACTTTCACATGTGTCAAACTGGAGCTGGATCATGAGGATACGGGGCACTAAAGTTGTTTTCTACTTTTCTTTCCTTTTCTTAAAAGTCATTTCCAACTAAGTGTATGGCTTCAGGGTTTTTGTGTTTGTTTTTAAATTTGTAATTGTGTTCTTGACCCTTGAAATAAGTACTTGCTATATTATAAAGAATTGGTCTGGGCCAAAAGCAGGTCTGGCCTTTTGCCCTTGGCTTTGTGGAGGTATTCAATGTCATACCTAATAGCATTGTCTTCGTTTAGGGTGAGGGCTGGCTACATCAGTAAAACCAATCAGGTGATTTAGGGTGGGTTTTGTGGTATCAGTTGACCCAGATACTGAATCCAGCCATGTGGACAATCAATCAGTCAGACATGCCTGCAAAATAAGGCACTGACAAAAACTCTAGACCTGAAGCTTAGATGCCCTTCCCTGTTTAGCAGTACCCCAGGGATGTCCTCACACACTGATATTAGGATGGTGAAGCATCCTTAGGACAATAGAAGCTTCTCAATTGCTACTTTATGAATCAGTTCCTTAGAACTGAAACCTTGAAGTATACTAGTTTCCAGTGAGAGGAGGGGGGTCTTGTTTTGTTTTGTTTTGTTTTGAGTCTTCAAATCTTAGAATGTTTTTGGGAACCCCTAAACTTGCAGTTGATGTGAGAAGTGAGGGTGGTCCTGTGAGGATTCTTCCCTCTAACGTTAGAGTTGGCCACCACCTCCTTGCATTTGGGGTCGAAAGTCTTGGCAATCTGGAGGACTATGCTCTTAATTTCACAGTTAAGCTAATTCAGGGATGTGACAATATTCAAATCCCCATAATTTCTTAAATTCAGTGACAGCTCTACATTCTTCAGTTTAAATTCATTTTTTGGAAAATGACATAGCTTGTAACGTATGATTACATTTTTCTTTTCTATTAGCTATGCTTCCTTGAATCTGAACATAGCTTTGTAATTCTTTAACAAACTGGTTTGGAGATTTCCTTATGATGAATTTTCATTTTCAGATTAGAAAGATGGGGAGTTCTCATGTTCCAAACCGCAGCCTTTTTCTCTTCCTACAGTTTGAATAGAATGTTTGAGTAGCATGAATCATAAATAGAAGCAATCTTTGGCAACTTATTTACTAAGAATAAATATAGATCATATTCTGATTTAACTTAAAAATAAATTATTGTTCTTCCTTTCAAATAGTAAACAGTTTCAACTACAATCATAAAACATTGTCCCCATTATGGTATATCGAAACTCATATTAAAACTTAAGAAAAGTTAAAAGAGCTGATTTTCCAGTAGAGATCACTAAGATGGCTGTGGCAGGTGACCACAAATATTTAAAACACTGCAGTATGAAGTGCAAAACACTATTTTGTGTGTGTGAAGAGGTAGAAGTAGCACAAGCACTGGGACAGCGTATTTTGCCTCAGCAATATCTTATCTCACACTGACATTCTCACTGCTCAGGGCATATGCTCAAATATCAGAGACCAAGGTAAGACTGCTTTACTGAACCTAATAAATATGATCACTTTCGGTCTTTTCAGTGTTAGAAATGATAAAATATTAGGATATTTTCTCATGTTTCTAATGATGAATGAGTCTGGGATATTAAAAAAATTAAGACAAATACACTCACATAACTCCATATTTAGATGATGCTTGCTACGGGAGGGTGTGACTTTCATGTAAGGATTGAATAGGATATGAATTCCATCAGCCTTCACATTGCCTGCTGGGAAGGCTTCTAATCAATCTTCTTGACAGGGGCTATCTCTGGACATAACACTTAGTCCAGCAGTAAATTATATACCGAAGGCCTCAGACAAGACCAAGAACTTAAGTTCCTTGTTTTTTAAACTAGTTCTATTTATCTTGTTTATTTTTAAAATACCAAAAGATAACAAAAGCACTGATCCTTTGAAGAAACAAGAAAGCAGAAAATAAAATTCTCACTTTGGATCAAAATGCCATATTAATGACATTTGCATTTGAAATAAAGACACCGAAGTATTGATTTCATTTTAGTATGGTGTGGCCAAATATGACTTTTTTTTTTTTTACAGTTTTTTATTAGTAATTCAGTGAATTAAACTTTTCTTCCATAATACCTCTATGGGATCTAAGGAAATAACCCATAATAAAATTCAGTATTGCTTCATTGAAGCTTATAAATAGTCCCAATAAACCAAAGTTAAAAGTCTCTAAAATGTCTCATGTCAGTTCATATCAGGCTCTCTGCCACATAAATTTGTTCCAAACTCATGAAAATTTGATTTTTCAAGCTGTCTGAATCTTAAAATGGTGAATAAGAGATTATAGACATATACAATGTATATTCTACAACAATGTGAATAAACGGTATTTTGACTATTTTGTCCTTTAATCTTGCTTCAGGAATAGCATCATTTTCTGTTTCAAAACTTCATGAGGTTCAAATAGTAAGAAGTTGCTGTATTCTTAAAGTTTAACAAGTTACAGTTGGCTTTTTTTTATACCACTCTCTTATTTACTGCTCTATTCTCAATGCCTAGCAAAGCACCAAGCTTTTGGAGGTGAAATATAGGTCATTATTAAATGAATGAATACTTGATAACCAGTGATTTGAAAAGTCTAATGAATGCTCACCTAATAATTTGACAATGTTATTCAAGAAGATACTTTCAGAACACCCTTATCTTTTCATAGAATCATTACATAATCAGGAAAAGATTCATGTTTAAGGGTTATACTCAGTTTGAAGTGTGTTTCATGAGAGCAGAAAATCATTTTAGACAATATTCACTAATTTATCAGGAGGAATTTTTGTTGCTATTCATCTTTTAGATATTTGTAAATAGGATAGCTACTCCTATGAATTTTCATATAAGTTTAACAGAATTGGAAACATGTCAATAATCCCCATTTCCCCTACAACTTTATGTCTAAAGTGAAAGAGGAACTGAAGGTGTGTATGGCATTTCCTTAAGGGTAAATGATTTGCCCTGATGTACAGAAGACCAAAGCCAGAGCCTGGGATCAAAGCCAGTCTTAGTCTGTACTCCCTACTGTGCTATTTGGCTTTGTTTCCAGTGGCAAAAGGAGAAAAAAAAAATCCTCTGGACATTTCAGACTATCTGTAATTGTAATAATTACAATAAACTTCCAAAAGATTTAGGGCAATTTTCAAGGCAAAATTAATAGAGTTTTTTAAAATGCCTTTCAGCAAATTGTTGCCTTCTTTTCCACTACACCACTAGCTATTGCCAGTAGTAAAATATTAACAGACTGTAAAATCTGTGAAGCTCTGCCTTTTAGTTTGTACCTAATCAACTCTCTCTATAATTTTGTAACCATGTGGCCCACCCTGAATTACAGTTGCAAGCTACATGCATTAATGATATGGAAACTACAGGAATGAAATAAGCCTTTGAAAGTGGTTAGGAAGGCCAAAGAAAGAAAACTGAAATCCTTTTGACAAGCAGTTTCTGAAGCTGCTGACATTCCTTTAAAGGCCTCTTTCATGTTGGCACACATGCATAGCACACCAAGTAAAACCTATTAACTGCCGCTCCGGTACAAGGAACTAATAGTTTTCCATGAGACCTGGAAGGAAAATGGACAAACTTTCCTACTGCTGACCTTTCAGTTTGAAATTATGTTTTTGAAGTGTTGGATAAGGGAAGGAAAGACATAACTTCTTTTGGAATGAGTTGCTTGGTCAATCTCTACCTCTTTCTTTTCCTTGAGATCTGTGTATTGCAATGTCATAAATATTTTATAAATTACAAAGATAAAGAGACATTGTGAACCCTGGGTCCATGCTACATAAACTGAAGAATCGTCAGACCATAGCAAGAGGGGAAAATGTACTATTTCTTTTGGTTACCTCATGTTTTACAATTTTGGTCAATAAAAATTTTTGAAAATAAAGCAATAAACTCTCTCACTTGGCATTAAAAATAATGCTAATGTGAAGTAAAAAATTAGTTAACAATATCATTATCTGATACTTTTCACTCTTCTAATTGCTAACAATAAGTCTCTGATAATTATAATTTCTTATAAATTAGTCTACAAATTAATAATAGCACAAAAGTAATCTTTGTAAATCATTTTGGTAGTAATAATATTTGTCAATAGATTCTGTGGTTTTCTTGCATGTATTTGTTATTTGCAAGGATTCTGTTTGGTTATGTAGAGGAAACCAACACAGAATAGTTATTGTAGAGCTAAAGCATGTTTGGGGAAAGAAATGAATGTAATTACCCTACATTAAAAATATACTATAGTGCTGCCCCAAGAACCCACAATATATGGTTATGTTGTACATGAAATAAAGAGCTCTTTCTGCTTTTCCAGTAACCTACTCTGCTCTGGTCTAGGCCCAAGACAGACCCACCTTATGCTAAATAAATGTTATGGTACTTCATATTAAAAGTGAGAATTCAATGTGGGTTTTGGGCAGAGACTGATACAGCATGTACAGATGGTTTTCTTAAAGGTCTTTAATTATGCATTTCAAACATGAAACATATAACATCATTCAAATTGCTAGTATATACATGAAAATAAAAGGGGAAAACACTGGTAAAGTTTGCATTTTGTGTTCAACTGTCACCCAGACGCTCCTGAAACAAGGTATAAACCTTAAGCATCTGTAATCTGCCTCTCTGCGTAAGACCTAAAATGATGTCACTTCTGCTTTTAAAAATGCTATTTGGGAGTTATTTTAAACATCAGCAAATATTTGTGTTATTTTTTTAATTTTTTAAAAACTTTTATATTAAATTCCATTTGTAAAAAATGAAAAGAACAACCACAATCTGGATGGAGAAGAAAATTAAGGTGGTATAAATAAGAATTGTATGGCACTTTGAAATGCTAAAAATGTCTAGAATGGAGGCCAACTGTTTATTCAATGGTGAAAGTCACTGTGTTTCAAGGTCAAGTCCTTGGGTTCACGGGCAGGCTGCCTCAGTGGTTCAGGCTCTCAAGTTAACAAATTAAAGTCACAAAAGACTGGCTGATGCATGAGCTAAAGTGACAACTTATGAATTTACAATGATAATTATTATTATCATGAAGAAAAATATGAATTATTTATGCTCAAGAAAATTTTGCCTTATAAGCCGTATTATAATCAGAAGGCTATTTTTGAAGCAGTTAGACAATTAGAACGATGTCCCTGGAACCATCATTTTTAGATAGCCTGATACTCCTGGTGTTACTGCTAGCACATAGTTGAAATTGTACACAGTCACATCTGTTAAGTTTTCCAGACATATATCCTCTAGTATTGAGTCCCTCTCACCAATATCTACCTATTTGTAACCTCTTTTCTAGACAACGTATAGTCAAAATCACCCATTTTTATGACTTCCACTTATAGAGGATGTCTTTAGAACAGTTAGGACCTGAGACTTACATACCCTAGTCATTCTTCAATAGATTTGAATCCCAGGTTCCCCAAGAAATACCCTCCATCTCTCTTGAGTGGGTTATTGTTCTAGATGGCCAATCTTATCTATTACAGGCTAACTTCTTATTTAACTTTCAGAAAGGAAAATTTTGTGTATAAAATACGACTTTGAAGTTACTACATTTCAAATATAAAGTTTGGAAAATATTAATAACAAAGATTAAATTGGGAGAAAAGAGCAAATGTATTTTTATTTGAAAAAAATGCCTTTATATTTTACAGAAGCACATTTCCATCATGAATTACTTTAATTCTCATCTCTTGTCCAATGCATTCATTGATTTATTTGTGTGATAAATATTTATAAGCTCCTGTTCTTGCCCAGCAGCCCTCTAGGACCTGGGATACTGCAGTGAATGTCACAAAATCCTTCTCCAACAATGAGCTTTGTTTGAGTTGAGGCGAAGACAGTCAAAAGCAAATAAATATACATAAGTATAGAAGCAATCCATAAATTCAGTGGTGAAAATGAAACAGAGCACTATAGTAGACGTTAGGGATTGGGACAGGTGGGAAGGGGCCACTGTAGTTTGAAGCAACTTCTGAAGAAGTGATGTTTTCATTCAGGTTTAAACAGCAAGAGTAGCCAGCAGTGCAAAGATACAAGGAAATAACATTTCAGTTAGACCCACTGCTAAATAACAGTAAGGTTTTATTACTGAAAGCTGTAGTTATGGCCTCTCCACCTATGATACCACAATTCACATTTCAAGGGACTCTACCAGCAGAGCTGAAGAAACATTCCAAGTTCCTGATCAATAGTCATAGTGTTTCTGCTAGATTGGCTCTAGAAACAGTGGGGCCTTAGGATTATCTCGGTCAACATTTTCACATAGTCTTGAACCACTACTGCATTTAGGAATTTATTTTATTAGCAATACCGGAGCCTTAAAACAAGTCAGTATGGGGGGTGGGGGGGAATTACAACGTTCAAAATTACACCGTTCATAAAAGACTGAAGCAGCACTGTTCAATAAAACTTGTTACAAGGATGAAAATGCTTTATGTAGATGTGCTGTCCAGAACAGTAGCCACTAGTTACATGTTGCTGTTAGACATTTCAGATGTAACTAGTGCAACTGAGGAATTGATTGTTTAAATTATATTTAACTTAAGTGTAAATAGTAGCATGTAGCTAATGGCTACCATATTGACAAAGCAAGTCTAGAGAATTAATTTTAAATAATTTATCAGTGTTTGGGAACCATACAAATTAATTAATTCTTTAAAGTTCTGAAGCCACACTTTGGGAGTATAAGAGGTAAAAATGAAATATTTATATCTTAATTTATACTTTATTGGTTAAAAGCATATTGTAAACACAATGTTTATAATGAATTTAGTCATGTTGCTGCCACCACACCTTCCCATTTGTTTTTCCTTTGGCTCTGGCTGAACTAGAGTTTACTTGCCTTGACTTTGGAAGTAATGGTGCAATACTCTACATAGGGAAGAACTGAAGCAGAACAATGTACAAAGAGGTATTAAATTGAAAAGCATTAGTCTCTGATGNCTACATAGGGAAGAACTGAAGCAGAACAATGTACAAAGAGGTATTAAATTGAAAAGCATTAGTCTCTGTTCACCTGATATGTTTTGTGTTCACGGTCATAATTTCCACCATTTCTGAAGAGTAAGAAAAAAGCAGTGAAAGAATCTGATTATGGAAAAAAGTATCTGAAAGGATATTTTGAAGAAAGAGTAGGTATTACTATTGTACCCTCCCTCCAAAAAAAGAAAGAAAGGAGAAGAAAAACAAACGATGAACAAGAATGAATGAATGATAGAATAAAAATACTGCAAAGCAATAGATAATCTATATTATTTATTGGTCATTAGCAGTAGAATATATCTCATTTTTATCATACCAATGAATATTTTATTCACTTATGATTGTTAGGAATCTTAAAAAAAAACAACCCTGTAGAAATCAGCTATGAAACTAAAAGTAATAATGTTCAAAAAAAAGAAAGAAAGAAAAGAAAGTAATAATGTTTACTGAGCCCCAAAATGAAGTCACTGTAAGTGATAATGCATTTTGGAAGATTAATAGAAAAGAAGAGGAAAACCTTTCTCACTTCCAAGATTTTCCAGAAACAATATAGATTATGTTTGTTCTTCTAGCTTGGCAGATTGAACTCAAATATACGTGCTTGAGGATGGTGTTTGGTAGTCACATTAGTTTTGTATAAACTAGATCACATGAAACCTATTCAAACCACCAAAGCTGGTAATGATTAAAATATTACCCAAAGCCATCTTTTTATTTTTTCCAGTTGTCAACTTTGGCTTTGGAAATGAATGAATCAATGCATATTTTTTAAAGTTCCATAAAAATATATCATGTGAACACATTTTCAGTATAATGGGAATATACAATAATTTTAATTATCAAAAAATTGATAATTTCTACTAATGAGCTTGAAGACTAAAAGATACGTGAGCTGGACCATACATATATCACCAACTCTCTTGCTTAATGTGTAAGATAACTCACTAACTCAGTTTCCATTTCAGAAAATAATGGTCTAAGTATTGCCTGACGCAAAAAAATCTGAGGCACAAATATCTAACATTTAGAAACACTATATCAATAATAATGGTTTTATATTGTTTTTATTTAATTTTGGATAGAATATTTATAAAATTAAAGTAAAATGATTCTTTTCTTTAACATCATTCATTTTAATATTAACCCTTTTAGTTCATTTAAAATGGTATTTTCTTCACACAATAATCAATAACTAAATTTTCAGGAATAGATATGTGGCATAAAGTGAGATTCATCCATCCATATTCATTATGTCTGTAAAACTAATTACAATCGCAAATTCTTTTTTAACCACACAATAAAATTCAAGAAAAGTTGAAAAGCTCTGAAATCTTGCAGAAAAGACAAATAGGACTTTATTTCGGTCTTCATATATAAGCATAAGACAGAAAAAAATAAATTGCTCAGCTAAATAATCAGGTTGCTCAACTAAACAGGTGTTTGTCTCCTCACCTCCATGTGAATTTGAATCCTCATGAAGAAATACAGCAAGGTTACATAGTCTTAATTATACTTGAACTTTCATCAATATCCCCTAACAGACAGAATTTAAATGGGCATAGCATAAATGAGCATTTGAAATACAGGCTATAATGAGCAGGGAGGAATTTTTTCACATACTTAAGTATTTTACATAAACTCATCTTCTCCTTTTTGACACTTTTATTTTTATCACTCTTTAACACCTAATTTACTTATTTATTATCTGCAGTATTGTTTTGTTCACTTGATAATACTCACTCAAGAATGTGTGTTTCCTTATTTAACAATTACTACCTCACCTATCTCAAATTCCTTCTTTTCTCCTGGCACTCCCAAAGTGCTTCCCTCTTGACATATCTAATGCTTTCTTTTCTCACCCTCCCCAGCTGAAGCACAATCTCCGTCAGACCCTTCTAATTCTACATTTCTTTTCACTTCATTTCCTCCTTATTTTATTCCATCATTTCTATGCCTGCCTTCTTATATATTCTATTTTATTAATTTGGCTTTCGATGCCCCATCAAGCTGCTATGTTTTCATATTGCATTCCGTGCAGTTGATTCTAGAATTGCCACTCTTTCCTTTGTTACCTTTCTACCCCTCCTAGAGCACCTGTCTCCATCATGTGCCACTTAACACTTCGGGTGTTCAAACTTCATTTCCTCTTCTCCCCAAAAGATATGTCTTCTCTTGCCCATCATCACTATTAACCTCTCCCCAAAAGGCATGTCCTGTTCTGCGCATCCTCACACTTAGCCTGATGAGACATAGATTATTTCATACTCTCCTTTGGTATGATGTGTGCTAACTTCCTTTTATATAAAACCCCTAAAGTTTTCCTATGAAAACCCAGTCAACACATCCTTCTTCACTGTCAGAAGCTTATGAAATTCCTCTCAATTTACAAATCTTCCAGCCAAGTGAGAGACATTCTGTCTCTTTTATGCAAAAATATTACCATGTTAAACTTCTTTACTTTGTCAAAACATCAAATCTTATATACTATCTTTATTTAATCTGCTGTCATTAGACTCCTTATTGCTTAGAATGATTTTCTTTTTTTAATATTTTGAGTGCACTTTCTTTTTTTTTTAATTTTTAAAGTTTATTTATTTTTGAGAGAGAGACAGAGTGTGAGTGGGGCAGAGAGAGGGAGACGCAGAATCTGAAGCAGGCTCCAGGCTCCAAGCTATCAGCCCAGAGCCTGATGCTGGGCTTGAACCCGCAAACCATGAGATCATGACCTGAGCCAAAGCCAGTTGCTTAACTGACTGAGCCACCCAGGCATCCCTAGAATAATTTTCAAAAATTATTTGGCCTCAGTAGTTGTTCAAGGCTCCATTATTTGGCTGAATGATTTGGAATGTTATTCACTTATTTTTATTTTGGAGAATTTTTTCCTTTTTTTTCCTCAATGGTAAGCAAATAGTGCTTATTCATATTTGTTTCACTTCATAGAAATGAACCAGTAGCATAGTGCTCTGCATTTGTTAATGATTGTGATAATCTGACTTCCCCGAGGACTGCCTGAGAAGTCCATCACTATTTTATGGCACATCTGGTTGTTTGTTGAGGATTTCCTTTGAGTTTAAGGAAGGGGGGTTACCTTTTGACCTTTGTTCTTAAGTAAATAAACCACATCAGAACATTGGCAGCAGAAGGAATGTTTTCAGGAGCATATTAGCATAAAGCAATTAGCCAATGGTAATGAGGATTAGACTCTCCTGTTATGGCAACAACTGGTCCTGAACCCTGAAACAAAGTCACTTAGGAATCTTTCAGGGTTTTTTGCTCTGTAATTTCTTGGGAATTCTCTGCCCAATCTACCCTTATCTCTTAGGAGCAAACCTCTAATTCCATGTAGGCCTTTAACATGTAATTTGTTGACAACCTACTTTGTGTCCCTTTGAAAGGAGAAAGAAGTTTCCCTCTGGCACATTCCGCTGAGTATCAGCTGGCCTTCCTCTGCACCCTCTCCAGCCCCCCAACCACCAATCCCCTGAGCCACACACCCCAAGCCTCTGCACTTGCTCAGAGGTTTTTAGTGGAGTCTGTTGATGGCTCTTTGCTTCTGCCCAATGCATTATTCTTATTGCTGGTTGTCTGCTAACCCACATTCTTTAAGCTCAGTGAGTTTCCTTTTGTGCTTGAAGAAGAAGCCAAAAATAATAATACTCCGTAGCACTAGCTCAACCCTTTGATTATACCTATGTGATACCATGAAACATCTCTTTCCTACCCTCCATGGCATGGCCATGTCCTGGCATACTGACCACCCCTGCTCTACAAGATGCAATGGGAATAAACAGAAAGGTTACCTAAAGGGCAGCACTAGTCCTAGGAGAATAGAGGCTTTGTTTTAAGTAAATATCCCCTAAGGTAGTAAAGCCTGAATTAAGTCTAAAAAAAAAAAGAGGGAGAGAGAAAGCAAAGAATGATAATGATACTCATGGGAAAGAGGGTAACACCTAGAAACGGGCTGGCAAATGGATAATTTCCATGCAATAATCTCAGTATGCTAGTAGATGTGCGGTGCTTAGAAGGGCAGTAAAGAGGGCCTGAAAAAGCCTTTCCGTCGGGAAGCTTAAGCTAAATATTGACCATCCAGTCCCCCTGCATCCAGACTGAGGAAAAGATGTGCCAATATGTCTTCTGCCTTTCACTGCCTGTTTTTCTCTATCTTTGAAAACGTATTCAAACCTCATGCTGGCCACTGATCCTGGTCTCAGGAGTACAGTGTTTGAATAAGATAGATGAGGTACATACTCTGATGAGAGACAAGTGAGCAAATAAAGATGATTTCAGAGAACAATAGGTATTGTGAAGCAAATGAAACGTGACGAGTTGAAAGAAAAAGATTGAGGAAAGACCACTTTAGACTGGGTAGTTGAAAACTAAATTGAATACACTGCCCTGTGTACCTTGAGTAAAAATAGCCATATACTTTATTCAACAGAAACATAGTTTTTATTGTAAATAACATATCTTTCTTCAGGTCAAAGCTAAAGTGATGGTAATTCTTGATAGGTGTGCTAATGACAGAGCTGTTTTCCTGCTCATTATATTCACTAAATGGTGGTTTCCATTTCATAGAGGCAGCACTAACTGCATTTCACAGTCTTTTGAAATTAGTTGTTTGCCTCTGCTCCCCTCTAGACTGAATGTACATTCTTAAAGAGTTCATATTTTTGGATCTAAAACTGCTAGTGCAGTGGGAGGAATGAAACCTTTTCTATTTTTCGACGCTTAATTATATGATATGTGAACTGAAATTTAGATGTCTCTGCCAATATTCATGATCCTTGGATCCCAAAGGAAGTGGTGGGGGGTGGGCGGAGAAGTAAAAGGTCGAAGGACTGTGTGGTGCAACTACACATGGAATTTGAGGCTCCTTACCTTAAATGCAGTGTACTGATGAAGCATTTTTTAGTACATTGTTCTTTTCTGCATCATAACCATCACAAAGTGGTTTTTGAACAAGAGTAAAGGCAAGAAGAAACAAGAGAAAAATTGTAAGGAACTAAAAAGAAAATAGAGTTGTTATACCCAGATCGCAGAATCCTCACTGACCGGAGACCACCAGGCAGACCGAGTCACGCATGCAAAGGCAAAGGGCTTTATTACGGGCTTAAGCTCGGGCTCACAGACTTCACCAGCGTATGGGTCCATGCTGAGAGCCTCGAACAAGGGCAGAGTAGGGTTTTTATGGGGTTCGTGACGGGGGAGTTACAGAAGTTGTGACATGGGAACAGTGATCCAATCATAATTATACAACATCATTGACAGCGGGTTTAACCATACACATTGTCTAGAGTATTCGTTACTTTTGGTGGGATCCAATTACAACGTTTAGAGTACCTTTAAATTTGACCAATCACAGAGCGAGCCTAGGGTCTTGTTCGGCAACTAACTGGTTAACTTTAACATTAGGTAACAGGGTCCTATCTATAGTTTCTATCTCCAGGCCTCTCCCTTAACAATGTGGAGGGTGGTCGCTGGCCTTTCTTGATTGGGTGTTGCAAGGGTTATTACTCCTGCCTTGGGCAATGTGTAGTTTCGGGAAAGACGAAACTCGGGCCTTCTAGTTTAGAGGGGAAACTTAAAGCCTGTCATGGAATCAGTTTGGTTTAGACGTTTAGACTTGTGGCCTTACAGAGTCAACATACACACACACACCTTTCTCTTTCTCCTCAGATCTTTCTGTCCTAGGACCAAACCACATTGTGGTATACAAATACTTCTTTGCCATTCATCATTCACATATATAAATGGATTAAAAACCATAAACATATATGTTATTATATGTTCTAGTATGCATGGATAATTATGCATTTTTAAGTTTTAAACATTAGTATTCTTTATGTCAGGAGTTAAGAAATACTAAGTAACAAGAGAGTGACCCCTAGCTGACATATCACTTCACCTTTAGGTGTCCAGATTTTTCAATATAAATTCATCTAAAAACAAAGGATTTTTTTAACATTTGGCAACTATAAAAGATATTGTCTACATTTAGCACAAATAGTAAACAAAATGTTATGCAAATACCATATCTCCTTTCCTTTGAAACACGAATATATTTTATTTATTATAAAATAGTTTACATTTCTAAATCCAGATTCTTCCTTGAAAATAGTCAAAGACATTAAGGAATATTCCAGAACTGTGAATTTTGAAAAGATGTAGAAGAGTCACCTGTTTATATGTTACTTCCTTCCCCTATTATAGTGAGTCTGTATTTTGAACATTTTTCAAAAATGCAGACACTATCCAAAATAATTTGACCCATAGAGGTGAAAGAATTTTCCTTTTTTCCCTATAGGTTCTTTGGCTGGTCTGACAATTAAATTGACATAAGACAGATTAGGAGAAGAAAAGCAAATCTAATTCTATATGTTTAGAGCTCCATGAAAATAAGAGACCTCCTGAAAGGGGAAGAGTGACATTCACAGAACATAAGAAAAGCAGATATTTGGTAATTAGATGTTTGCCCTGCCATATGTATGGGTTGTTCAGATAAAAAGTTATCTCTGGTAATATCTATCTTAATTCTTTTAGGTAGTTAAGGGAGAGGTAAGTTTTTGTCTTGAATCTGCCTGGTCTTGATTGCCTTCAGCTCAAAATACACACACGTCAAAATGGCACGTTTGGGGATGGCATATTCTGCCCCACTTCTGACCTGTCAAGATGTAGTGTTGCATTATTTCTCCCAGAATCACATCTGGTTCATTTTTGCCTGATGATCCCTGAAACTTGTGCTTGCAAAATCATTGCAGAAATTCACAACTGTCTTAGTGAGAAAGTGTATTTTAGTGGTTGCTTTGAACAGGTTTTCTCCTAAGGTTTATATACCAAAAGCTGGTTGTGTCAGCTCTGGTGATAAGATAATGAAAGCTTCCCAGAATGGCATTGTCTTTGCCAGATATATCTATTAAGCATCCTTTAGATTTTTTTCCTCCAAGTTATAATTTTACTTTTTCTTTCCCAATGTTGAAAAAGAAATATAGCTAGTTAAATGTAAATGGCCTTGTTCTCTTTCTTTAAATGCTACAATATGTTTTACAATTCTCAATACAGGCAGTAAATTTGAATACAATAGTTTAGTGTGAAATCAAATTAATGACTTTATAATATATGTGTATGGTTTTACAAGGTGAGATTTTTATATTTCTAGTTCACATATGTTACTGTTGAATGGAGCATGAATTACACTTAATTGAATGGCACAGAACATAGTTTTGTTTCTTTTTTAAAGAATAAACATGTTGGTTGCAGCATTATTTATAGTAACAAATTTAAATGGGTAGAATGGAGGCTTACTAATCTTACATTTGCTAGCCAGAATACCATTTAGCCATCACAAATACTTATGAAGATAATATAACAATATTTTATCGTAAGGGAATTGCCTATGTATTTTCGGGTTTTTAAAATCAGTGTATATTTTAAACTTTTTATTATGAAAAATTTCAAAAACGCAGAAAAGTTGGAAGAATGAATACATGCACACTTAACATCTAGATTAAACAACTGTTGGTGTTTGCCTGTATTTTCTGTGTGTGTGTGTGTGTGCGTGTGTGTTTGTGTGTGTGTGTGTGTGTGTGTTCAATGCAACATGAATGCTCAAACTTTTGGTTAAACATTTTAATGAGAGTTGTTGCTATCATCAAACCTCATCTTTAAATAGAGTGGTTTAAACTTTAAAGTTTGGGTGGTTCAGTCAGTTGAGTGTCTGATTCAGCTCATGTTAAGGTCTCATGGTTCTTGAGTTCAAGCCCTGCATCAGGCCCTCTGCTGTCAGTAGGGAGCCAGCTCTGGATCCTCAATCTCTCTCTCTCTCTCTCTCTCTCTCTACACCTGTCTTTCCTTCTCAAAAATAAATAAACATTTAAAAAATATATAGGATCTAGAGATTACTCATGCATTGCATTTGGTTGTTACGTCTATTTCTATCTTTAGCTGATAATTCTCCCCACCCTTTTCCCATGAATTTTTTTTTCTTGCTGAGACCAGGCCAGTTGTCTTACAAACATGCCACTTTTTGGAATGTGCTTGATTGCTTCTTTTAAGTGTCATTTAACTTATTCCCTTCTTCCTATATACTGGAAGAATGTAGGCGTAAAGGCTCAATTACATTCTAGTTTAAACATGTTTGCTTTCTGTTTGTACTTCATAAACCATTCTGTGCCTTTGGATGGCTCGCTACTCTGTTGTGCATCACATTAGGGGACACATAGTATAAAGTTGTCATTATGACTGATACAAATCTTGATAACTTGGCTAAGGTGGCAACTACCATATCTCTGCATTGTAATGGTGCACTTTCAAAGTTAAAATAAGCACAAATACACACATGTACACACGAGTGCATGTGAAATTTTGATGATGTTGGTGGATTGTATCAATCTCAGTTTCCTAGTTTTGATGTAATGTAAGAGCTATCATTGGGGAAGGTTAGGGAAGAGTATAAGAAATCTGTTATTTGTTATAGCTCTAATGTGAATCTTATTACTTCAATATAATAAGTTATTTTTTTTAAAAAGCAGCTAATTTATAGGCTGATATTTAGTAATATACATTGCTAACAATGAATAAATAAACTTAATAATTGATATTTATCATTATAAATTTTTTATTCTAATAGGTTTGGTAACTATGTATGAGCTTGGTCAATCATATGGCATTATTAAACATGTTTAAATATTAAATTTTATTAGAAATTCTGATCATTTGCTTTTACTGTGTGCTTTTGAAGTACATCTAAGGCAATGAGTCAGTTGAATGGGGAAAGTGTTAGTTAACTATTCAATAGTACCTGTAACAAAGCATACTTTTCCTTTGTGTAACATCAGCATTGACATCAATTATCTTATCCTCAAATTTCCCTTTCATTCCCCTTACCCCTTCAAAAAAGCCATGGCTTGGAATGGTAAATATTTGGATGTCTGCCTAAGGCTCAGAGCTCATTGCTGGCTCCTTCTTGCCCAGATGTCCATAATTACCTATGCACTGGTCCCTCCCAACTTCCAGTCCCGTGAGACAAGTTGGTAAGGGTGGGTGCAGGATGGACAGCACTCAGCTGGTGTTTCACACATCTCATTCTGCTTTGAGAAGCAGTAGAAGGAAATACAGGCCTACCACAGAGCAGAAGGGCACCATTTCTTCCTCTGCCCTTTAAGTATTATGTAAATTGCCTTTTTCATATTTTTGCCATGACTTTGTCTCTCATTCGCTATTATTACATGTCTGATTTTTTTTTCCATAGGAGCCAGGTTAATTTTGGAGATCAGCTTTCCCAGACACTCTCTAGGCCACATACCGAGTTCTCAGAAACAGTACACAATTGCTTGTAAACAAATAGACATAACGTGTTTCTCTGTTTTTTCCCATAGCTGATGAGTTTCCATGGTACGAATGTAATTTTAATAAACTGTCTGATACTCCTATTAAGAAGTTACCTTGGTTTGAACATCTCAGAAATATGTTATTCATCCTATGATGCTTTGATGAAAAACTACAGGAATTTGCTCACTGAGCATGTGTGTAGGTCTCCTACCATATGCCAGACATCGTTCCCAAAGCTGATCATTCAATGTTAAGAAAACATACTTTCTACAGGCATATAGCACAGTGGAGCAGGGGGAAGCATGTATCCCTTTAAAAATGATAATACAGTAACAGATTGTCTAAGTGTTATGAAGTGAAATTAGAGACTACTATGAAACAGTATAACAGGGTCACCTGAATTCAGTTAGCAGTCAGGTAAGGCCTTTTTGTGCAAAGGAAATTTCAGCTGAAAATGAATAGATGATTCATACTTAATCAGATGAAGAGTGTGAGGAAGGGGAAGAACATTCAAGGTGGAGCCAACTGCATAGGAGAAGTCTTAAGGAAGAAAAGAACCTTACTCTATCAGAAACTGAAAGGATGCCAGTGTCACTAAAACGTCACGAGCACAAAGGGACCTGCCATGGATGTGCATGGGCTGGAGGCAGGGACCAAGTCTGAATTCCATTTTGGATGCAGGAGGAGACAGATCGGGAGCTTTGAGTTGGCATGGCAGTCATCTTGGTGAAATACAGTGGCAGCTCGGAGTAGGATGGTGACAGCGATGATGGCAAGGAAACAAGAGGTTTGAGATGCTATTTCAGAGGTGAGGAAGGCTGGAGGAAGCCCACAGTGGCAGGCGAAGGCTGAGGAACAAGTGATGCCTTCTGGAAATGTTCAGTTTAGACATGCAAGGCATTCATAGATTTACATCAAGTTGTTGATTAAATAACGAGTCTATATATCAGAAGAGAGGTAAAAGTAGATCAGGTCTACTAATTGGTTTCTAAAAAGAGGTCTGAAAATAGCACCCTCTACTGAGAGTAGACCCATAACATATCTTCATATTCAGACAGCAGGAGGATACTTTTTCTTCATAGCTGTCAGCAAACAATATGCCTGTATTAAGATAGGATTTTAGGGCCACCTGGGTGGCTCAGTGGGTTAAGCGTCTGTCTAACTCTTGATTTTGGCTCAGATCTCACAGTTCATTAGATCAAGCCTTGCGTCAGGCTCTGTGCTCTTTCTCTCACTCTCTCTGTCCCTCTCTCTCAAAATAAATAAACATTTTAAAAAACAAAAACAGAATTTTAAAGGGAATTTTTTAAAAAAGCAAACCCAGTTTCTCATGTGTGTTATTGCTTCGTGGTGTATAGCCTGCAGTACTCTGTGTATTATCTTTGTGAACAAGAGGGTCTGCCTGGGTCTCATACTACAAGGAACAAAAAGTCTCTGTAGACTTGTAGCTAAGGTGTAATATTGGTGTTTAAGTAGGAATTCCTCCTTGGTAATTTTTAAGCACATTTTTTTTTATAAGTTGACTTTGCAAATGTGCTAGTTTTGATTATTTTTAGGGTGTGCTTCCACCCCTTCCACCCCCTTTTATAAGGGCTGTAGCCAGAAAAAGCCCAGCGGCAAGATAGAGGCAACAGATTTAGAACTCGGTAATCCTTCTTTCTTTCCCTTTACACCAAAGACCAAAACAAAGCATACATTGTTTGGAAGGGTGAAACATTTTTTCCTGCGTGGTTCAAAGACCTTTGTATATTATACCTTTCTAAGTAATGGAATATATACTAAGCATCGGCCTATTCAAGTAGAACTTTGGTATTCTTCTGACACCTGCATGGCTTTTGACTTCTAAAAGGATAACTTACCTTTACTTGGTCCTTTCCTCCACAAATGTGTTTCCTTTCAAGACATATTTAGTAAACCTATACTATGTGGAAGGCATTTTTGTGGAAATGGGGAACCACACATGAACAAAGACAGATATTTTTACCATCATGGAGTTTATATTCTAGTGGAGAAAGAGTGAACAACAAATACAACATGTATTGTGCTAAAACAGTGAACGACATGGTGAAGGAAAATAAAGCCGGGGAGTGAAATCACATGTGGGTGGGTGGAGTGAGGGAATTCAGTTTTAGGTAGTGCAGTGAGAGGAGGTTTCACTTTGAAGGGAAATTTACATAAGACTTAAATACCATTTTAAATATCCTCTTTCTACAAATCGTTCACAAGCCCCATTTCTGCAATGGCAACCTATAATGACTATGACATGTTTACATCCTCTGTGACAGAATGCTTGCCAAATTATTTGTACCATTGCATTTTACTGCTCTGAGAAGACATGGATACGTGGAACAGAAGCACAATCTGAATATCTGCAATTTATATCACTCTCTGCCAAGGCTGCCGTCAATGAGTTGTTCTGAACTCACCTATGATTACATATTACCTTATGCATTTTTGCAAATTGACTATGCCTTACTTGTGGCAAATTTCTATTTTTCCCCATACTGGTGGCAAGCTGAGGCTATGTTCCTGTCTTCACACAGCAGCATATGTCTGTCCCAAAGAGCCATGGCCTTATCTCTGTATTGGGGAAATAGAAAAACGTGTCCTTCTCTGAGAAGAATTGGAATAGAGTTCAGGCTTTTTCACCTGATTTTTTTCCTGTCCTTCAGCTCCAAGAGCTTTTCATTTCATTATTCCATAAATAGTTATGGTCAGTTATTTCTTTATCAGAATCCAGTAGGTATTTAGCCATTTTATGTATTATTTTAGCATGTATATTACAATAATTTAAGGATATTTTATGTGGATATTGGCATAGTTTTAACACCTAGTTAAAAGGTCTTGTAGTTATATGAAAATGCTGGCTTTCTTTTACATTATCAGAATATCATCTGCTCACATACCATTAGCAGTAAGTTCTGGATTTTCATGCCCATGCATATGTTCCCGGATCAATCTTTTCATGACCTAACTTTGTATTTTAAAATCTGTTTAATGTATCTACTATCTGTGGATCAGGATATGTATTAATTCCAGCTACCTGGTACCATGAAAATTATCAAGAAGAGGGTAATGATATAGGAGGTTAATCTCTTCTATTAACCTCTTAAATGTAAGAGGTTAATCTCTTTCCTGTTGGTTAGGAAAGATGCATGGCTATTAATGCTAATATGGCTGAAGTCTGAAGAGAAATCGAAAAGCAGGAGCTAAAACTATAAACAGAATTGTAAAGGAAAGTAAGATAACTAGTTTCAACACAATTTTAACAATAGTAACAACCCATCTGCCAGGTCCTCAGAAAGTCTTTATATTTAAAACAGTAATTATACTATGACTCAGTTATTAGTTTGTAATAACCCAATGACTAGTGTCTTGACCAGGGCGACCATTATTAAGGGACAAAGAAGAATAGGATATGACCTTAGAGATGTTAATTAAGCTAGTTCCTTCTTTATTTATAAACTCCAAGTTTCATGGAGAAGACAGCCCAGGATAACTAGAATGAAGTACAACCACCCAAAGATTCCTAAGAAAATGTTTGTATTTGGATTGGTTTAGATGGGAAAAGGTTCATTTTTATCATACCACCTGAAATCCAAGAATCATCAGTTGATTGTGTGTGTGTTTGTGTGTGTGTGTGTGTGTGTGTGTGTGTATGAATGAATGACTACATGAATAACTGACAAATCCTAGAAAATCTAGTCAGGCTAAACTATTATTAGCCAAAAGGTTGGGAAAGCCCTATAATAAATCACTTATTAATATCTAACTGGAGGAAGGAGAGCAGAGAATAGTGAAATTAGAAGTATTTTTGTGAACACATATTTATCTAAGTAGCATAAATATATAATTTCCAACATGAAATGTTGTTTGTAAACACAAAGTTTGAAATAAAGTAAAACAGTATGTTTTAAAATATTAAAGTTTATATAGGTATATATACCTAGTTTTTCCAATATTAAAGCATTTTGTATAGTCTTATTCTGAGATTTTCAATTGAAAATAATTTAATATAATCAAATATAACATTTTTTGAAAGTTTTTTTGCCATTAGTAAGAATCTATGGCAAAATATATTGTGTGCAAGCTAATGATTAGTTCAACAACATTTTTAAATACTTGCTATGGGGTAAGTTATGTTTTTTCACTAGAGATAAGAGTAGACACTTATTATATAAAATGACCGATGCTTTGATTGAGTGAAGTCAGGATATTCACAATATCTAGGAGAGGCAGTTGACCCAGATTGGAATCATTGTGATGATTTTTTTAAAGATAGCTTTGTTCATTTAGGGTCACCATATAATTTATCATCCAAACCAGAACATATTTGAAGGTGAAAGAGGACTCTCCTTATAATTACATGAGGCAATGGGTATAATGGAGGCATACCAAGAAGGATGGCCTCTTTATTACATCCCCAAAATTTTAGCTGTGAGATCTTGTGTATGTCTATAAATGCATACATATCCATATGCTGCTCTCTTATTCAGGAAAACTGACTTACTTATTTCACAAATCTGGCAGGGACTTGTCTGTGCTACTTCTGGTTTTCCATCTATAAAACACTGGAGAAAATGTAAAATGCTAAGGTTAAATGTTCTTATGTTATCTTTTAATCACACTGTATGGATTAAAGATTGAGTGGTTAACTACAAAAACAACTGTGATCACTGTAAGCAAGTTAATTAGCTGTTTCTTTGCTTTGATGTGAGTGAAAATGACGCCAGTTTAGTTTTAGAAGTGTTACACCATTTAATGGTGAAATGCCGTGGAGGCCTGCATGTTTGTTGAGACATGCTTTTGCTTGGTTTGCAGGACCAGTGGTTTTGGCGAGTAAGAAACAACAGGGTGATGGATGGATACCCCATGCAAATTACTTACTTCTGGCGGGGCTTGCCTCCTAGCATTGATGCAGTTTATGAAAACAGTGATGGGAATTTTGTCTTCTTTAAAGGTAAGGAATGTTTTCCATGTCTTGCTTTGCTGTATTTTGGCCGTTTTGTCCAGGGCCCTACAGCACACATAGAAATGAGAAAGTAAAACTTGTTGAGTGAGGTTAGGTATCTTATTCATCTTCTGAAATGAATTTCATATATTGACTGGAAATATAAATGAAACAAAATCAATGATCATGTTTTACTCTCTAATTTGTTTTCATATATGGCATTCTCATATATAAGTCAAATTTAGAAAACATGGTGTGATTTCTTAGAATTTTTAGATTTGAGTTAAAAGCACCAAAAGAAGTAAATTATGAATGAATGGATTGATTAATTACTAAAAAGCCATTTTTCAATTAACTAAAGAGGGTTTTTTTTTCTTTTTTTCAGAGTATTTGTAGTTGCTTGCTGTTTTTATAAAATGAAATCTATTTTACTTCTTATTTTCATATACAGTATAATCTCTTTAGTCTTACTTGATTTAATAAGTTTGTTAAATAGTTTCCAGTAAACTAACAAATTGCTCATAAAGGCAAAGAAAACTCATGAAGAGGAAAATAAAATTCACCCAGTTAATTTCACCCAATAAAATGTATTACTTGTTATTTAAATGACAAATTTTAATTGCACAAAAACTAATTGCCTCCCATGCAAAAGTGAGATTACCTGGTAAAGCAATCTTAGTCAAGTGCCTGGTGTTGTATCCTCAAAACTTGCTAGTATTCAAAACAATAAATCATAAATCTGTGGGGGAAACACAGGGAAAAGAAAAAGATTGAGTTGGAGGATTGACAGAATTGTGAGGAGAATATTTTTATAGAACTTCCCTACAACCCAGCAATTGCACTACTAGGTATTTACCCAAAGGATGAAAAAATACTGATTCAAAGAGGCACATGTACCCCCAAGTTTATAGAGAGCCCAAATGTCCACTGACTGAAGAATGTATAAAGAGGATGTGGTATAGCTATACAATGGAAAATTACTCAGCCATAAAAATAATGAAATCTTGCCATTTGCAATGACATGAATGAAGCTAGAGTGTATTCTGCTAAACAGAATAAGTCAGTCAAATAAAGACAAATACCATATGATTTCACTCACATGTCTTTAATGAATTTAAAAAACGAAACAGATGAACATAGGGGAAAGGGAAAAAAAAGAGGGAGGCAAATTATAGACTCTTAATGATAGGGAACAAACTGAGGATTGCTGGAGAGGTGGTGGGTGGAGGATGGGCTAGATGGGTGATGGGCATTACGGAGGGCACTTGTTGGGATGAGCACTGGGTGTTATGTAAATGATGAATCACTAAATTCTACTCCTGAAACCAATATTACACTATATGTTAATGAACTGGAGTTTAAATAAAAATTTGAAACAAACAAACTAAAAAGATATTTGAGCTAAAACTGAGAGGTAGGGTACAAAACATATCGATTACTTGCTGACTGGTTGATTGATTGACTGAATATATTAGCCAAGAGCCTAAAGCACTGAAAAGAAGCTTAAACAGGGATAAAGGTAGATGGGAAGAAAAGGGGATCTTAACCCCCCAAAAAGTAATTATTCCCAGGGTTAAACTAGATAAATTTATAGTAATGATGAGGATAATGAAAACATAGAGTATGAGAAACACTTGTAATATTTTAAGTGAGAGCCAAACTATCCATATAAAATAAAAGTTAATACCTGGAATTTATTTTATCTTTACAGATTGTTCCTGGAGAAAAGGGCAGTAGAGTACATTAGTTATAAGTGCATGTGGATTCTGCAGTCACACTGCCAATTTTGAACACTTACTAGCTGTATGAACTGGGCAAGTCTCTTTGTCTCAGTTTCTCTCTCTGAAAAATGGGGTTAGCATTACTCCCCATCTCAGAATTAGTTTGAGACTAAATTAATTACTACATGTGAAGGGCTTGGCACACAGAAGCTTTCGATAAATGTCAGCCATTACTCTTACTAGTATGACAGTTGTTAGTCTTATTGCCCTCCTGCTATCCACAATAAGCATGCAAATGAAGTGAATGTGGACGTGCATTGTACCACTGTGGACCAAGAAAGGTTCTGAATCTTCAGAGCATCATGTTTTGGAAGGAAATTCCCCCTCTCCTTTGGTCCTATGAGCAGTAACAACAGAAAGAAAGGAAGAATAAGCCCAAGGTAGCTTTCAGCTTGAAGGCTGTCCCCAAAGGCCCTGTCTCACCACAGAATCATTAGTGCTCTCTGACAAAACTGCCTGAGCAGAAACTGGCCTGGACATAAATCAGTGTTCTGACAGCTCTTTCCTGCCTTAGGGCCTTCTCACTTTTATTCACTTTGCTTCTCCTCACCCATTCACTTGTGGAATGGGCAGCTCCTTTTCATTTTTCAACAGCCAACAGAAAAGGTACCTCCTCAGAATGTCCCTCTGTCCACCCTCTTTAAAGTTGCACCTTCCAACTTGCACACAGAACATAGAATAAGTTGAAACTACCTACAGCACTCAAATGTAAATTTCATGAGAGATTTATCGTATTTTCTTGCACACTACTGTATTTTCAGTTCTTAGAACAGTGCTGGTGCATAGTAGGTCTTCCACAAACACTTTAATAAAAACAATATAGGTGAATATGGTTTGACTCAGTATGGTGTTTCTTATGTCATGATGCTAGCAACAGGAATAACTGTCCTTTCTGTCACATATTTATTCAACTTCCGGCACTTTGTGCTCACCAGTGGACTCTTCTGATATATTGCTGGTATCAGCAAATGTCTAATCTTAGAACTCTTGTCATTCCACGGACCTTTTTGTGGTGCTTCCTTCCTCTAGTTATCTCTCCACAGCATTTTCAGAGAAACCTTCTCCAAACCCAGCAATGAATCTGCAGCTCCCCGGTTCCAATCAACATTGCTTTCCCAGAAGAAGCCAGAAGCTCTGGGTAATGGAAATAAGACCACCTTCCCCTAGTATCCACCTCCCAGATTTAAAGCCAGAGTTAAATCCAGAGTTAAAGCCCCAGAATTCTGGACTTTGGGTAATACACCACTCCTTTTGCTACCCTCACCGTAACAGTCACAATCAAAACGATCATCTCAGCTTGCCAACATCTTTTTATAGCCTTGATCACCTCAAAAAGTCCAGCTTTAGTGAGGAATCAAATCATTCCTCATCCCAAAACCATCCTCCTCATGTTTGTTCAATGGGCCAGGAAGCAGGCTACATCTCATTTCTTGCAATCCAATCCCCCTCCCTGCTCTAATTCTCTACACACCATTTAGAAACTGTACATTTCACTTATTTATTGCTCATTGGTATCCTTCCCACTAGAATATCAGCTCCATAAGGGCAAGTCCTTCTCTCCCCAACTCTATTTTTTCTTTATATTCCCCTGTGTATATTGACAGACTTTTTCAATGATGACTAAATAGCGAATATTTTAGGCTTTGCAGCCCATACCATTCCTATCACATATCCTTTTTTTAACCTTTAAAAATGTACAAAAAAACTCTTCCTAGAGCATGGGCTGTACAAAAGCAGGCATTGAACACAGTTCGCTGACCTCTGTTTTAAACAATACCGGGGATATAGTAAACAGCAAACAAAGATTTATAGAACGAATAGAGAATAAAGTTCAAATCCTAATCTTTATCCATTTTCACAGCCCAAACTTTGGGCAAAATTATATGTATGCATATATGTCATATGCAGTGAGAGTTGTCAGCACATAAATTATAAAAACATGAAAACATAAGCAACTTGTCCTCTAAAAATGTGATTAGCTTGATATTCTTAACAGAATCTTAATTGCTCTTTGGTATGTTAGAGTATAGTATATCAATATATATCAATGTGTCTCTCTGATTCCAGCTGAGGTGTAATAATAGGATCAGACTTGTCTTCCTACCTAAAGCCACCAACAATTGGACCTAGTATATAAAACAATGATTTTCATGACACTGGACAGCAAGAAACAAAGGGTAGTGAACCTGAGAGTCAGGAAACAAAGAGAGATGATCCCAGATCCCAGATCCCAGTTTCGATTTGGGGAGAATTTCCAGGCCATAGAACAAGGTAGGGGATCCAGGTGTTCAGAAGACTGTCTCAGTTGAGGGTAATAGAGCAGAGAGGCAAAGGATAACAGGTGGCTGCAGTGCACAGAACAAAGCAACGCTGAGGAGAGGGGTGCACAGAGGGAGGATGCAGAAATTAGCAGAGGAACGTCCTAAAATATGGGAGAACTGGTCAGCATATGTATGTCAGGAAACCACTGATGTGTAGAGTAAGAATCGTTAATAGTATGAAATAGAACAGTTCCTGACACTTACACAGGAATAACAGTACTTATTCTCACCAGCCACCTCTCCATGGGCATCGGATAGAGTACTGAAAAAGGTCTTCCCACAAAAGTGGGTAAGGACTATCATAGAAGGAACATGTTCCACTCCTACCTGACAAATCTTGAAAGACTTGAAGCAATCAAATTGTTTCCAAGCAACATTCCTAGAACAAAGTTCAAGAACATTTATAAGGATACAAAAATATTCACCCCATGAGGTAAAATGCACAACATCTAACCTCTCCCATAAGATTGGGAATAGACAAGGATGTCATGCTTTTCCATTTTATTCAGTATTGTACTGGAGATTTTATGTAGTGTAAAAAAAAAGGCAAGTCAGTTGAGTGTTTGACTCTTGATTTTGGCTTAGGTCATGATCTCGCAGTTTGTGGGACTGAGAATGTGGGATGTCTGTGCTGACATCACAAAGCCTGCNATCATGACCTGAGCCGAAGTTGGACGCTTAACCCACTGAGCCACCCAGGTGTCCCTAAACATTTTTTTAAAAGACAAGAGAGGAGAGCCTGGATGGCTCTGTCAGTTAAGCATTGAGTTTAGCTCAGGTCATGACCTCGTGCTGTGTGAGTCTGAGCCTTGTGTTAGGCTCTGTGCTGACAACTCAGAGCCTGCTTCAGTTCTTTATCTCCCTCTCTTTTTGCCGCTACCCTGCTCATACTCTGTCTTTCTCTCAAAAATAAATAAACATTTAAATTTTTTTAAAAAAAACAAGAGATATAATAAATAAAACTATATTTACAATGTGACTGTCTATGTTGAAAATCATATGCAGTCAACCAATTATCTATAATGAACAAATGAATTTAGCAAGTATGTAGGATATAAGACCATTATACAAAAAGTAGTTGTGTTTCTACATAAGAACTGTGAAGGGTCTGAGATTTTACCCTATTTGTAAGCTACCATGTTGGCCTGCCTCGTGGATCGTGGTAGAAACACAAGATTCCTTTGTCAGAGAAAAAGAGATAAAAGCATAGGCAGAGTGCAGCCATTTATAAGGCTCCCCTCAGCCCCTGATTCCCCAAAGGTGATGTGAAGAGGGCCAGGTGATGCCTGTACATGTAATCATTTACATTGTAGGAAAGGAACCACAGCTTAGAGAACCTAAACATTTCAGATGAGCAGTAAGCCTGCTTAAATTTTATCCCAAAGGAAACATTCTCTTTATTATTCTGGACATTAAACAAATCTTTCCTATGCTGTGGAGGAGTCACACTCTATAACCCAAGACTGTTTTTGCTATACAGATATATTCAGAAATATAGTCTAGAACAAAGGCAGTCATTGCCTCTGCTCACCAGACATGCTGAAAATCAAGTGACCTGTGGAGATTTATCTCCCATTATGTAGAAGCAAAGAACAGTCATGAATTGAAAATTTAAAAGAAAAAAATTACAATAGCATCGAAAAGTATCAAATACTTAGGGGTTAATCCAAAAGGTATATGAATAATCTCTACACTGAAAACTATAAAATTTTGCTAACTGAGGTAAATAATACAAATGAATGGAAAAATATGTCTTATTGATGTGTTGGAAGACCCAATATTATTACAGCTCTCACCAAATTTATCTGCATATTACATGCAGTCCCAATCAAAATCCCAGGAAGGATTTTTGTAGTAATTATCATGCAGATTCTAAAATTCACGTGCAAATACAAAAGACCCAGTATAGACAAACCACTTCTAGAACACTAATTGACTGCAAGTCTTATTTTAGACCTATAGTAATGAAGACAATGTGACATTGTCATAAACAATTAAAAAAAATCTGTGTAATAAAATAGAATACAGAAACAGATTAAAAACAGATAGACAAGTAATTCTGACAGAGGTACAAAGGAAATTTAGTGGGGAAAAGATAATCTTTTCAACAAACAGTGCTGAAAACATGGGATATCCATATGCAAAAAAATAAACTCTAATCCAAACTTCGCACCATATATAGAAATTATCTCTAAATGGTCTTAACCTAAATGTAGAATCATAACTATAAAACAACTAGAAAAAAATAAGAGACAAATATGTGTGACTTTGGTTTAGGCAAATTTCTTACATTTGATACCAAAATCACAATCCATAAAAGAAAAATTGATAAATTGGATTTCATCACGATTAAAAATTTCTGCTTTTCAGGGCACCTGGGTGGCTCAGTCAGTTAAGCATCAGACTCTTTGATTTCAGCTCTGGTCATGATCTTGCAGTTTGTGGGTTTAAGCCGTTCATCAGACTCTGCACTGACAGCATGGAGCCTGCTTGGGATTCTCTGTCTCCCTTGTCTCCCTCTCTCTCTGCCCCTCCACCAGTCATGCTCTCTCTCTCTCTCTCTCTCTCTCTCTGTCTTTCAAAAATGAACATTAAAAAAAATCTACTCTTCAAAGATACTTTGAAGAGAATAAAAAGATATGCCAAAGATTAGATTTATGCAATCTATATATGTGAAAGATTTGTATCCAGAATATATGAAGATCTCTCAAAACTGAAAAAGAAAACAAGCCACTCAATAAAAGTGAGCAAAAGATATCAACAGAACTTCACCTGGGATGATATATGGATGGCAAATGGCCACATCAAAAGATGCTTAACAGTATTAGTTATTAGGAAGATGTAAGTTAAAAGCACAAATTACTGAATACTTATTAGAATGGCTAAAATTAATAAGACTGATCAGGGGCACCTAAGTGACTCTGTTGGTTAAGCATCTGACTTCGGCTCAGATCATGATCTCACAGTTCATGGGTTCAAGCCCCATATCGGGCTCTGTGCTGACTGCTCAGAGCCTGGAGCCTGCTTCAGATTCTGTGTCTCCCTCTCTCTCTGCCCCTCTCCCACTCATGTTCTCTCTCTCTCTCTCTCTCTCTCTCTCTCTCAAAACTAAAATAAACATTAAAAATTTTTTTAAAAAGACTGATCATGCCAAGTTTTGATGATTTTTTAAAAACATAAATATATAGCTACCATATGGACCAGCCATTGCACTCTTAGGTATTTTCCCACGACAAATGAGAATATATGTCCAAAGGCATCTACCCAAATACTCAAGACAGATGTATTTGTAATCACCTAAAAGCAGAAGTAATTCAAATATCCTCAACTGGTGAATGGATAATCAAACTGGTATATCAATATAATGAAATACTACTTAGCAATAAGAAAAGATGAATTACTAATTTACACTACAACATGGATGAAGCTCAAAATAATTATCCTTAGTGAAATAACTCAGACAAAAAACAGTACTCAGATTAAATTCTAGAAAATGCAAACTGATCTATAGTGACAGAAAGTTGCTGAGAACAGGTGAGAATTGAGCAGGCAGGAACAGAAAGGATTGTAAGAAACTTTTGGGGTGATCAATATGTTCATTATCTTGATTATATTGATATTTTGACAGATACATACATACGTGAAAACTTAACATATTGTATGTGCAGTAGGTGCTATTTACTGCATGTCAGTGGTGCCACAGCAAAGCTTTACTAAAAAACAGCTTTACTAAGCACATCAGTTTATGTTGGAATAGTTTAACTATTTCATAAATTTAACTATACTGGTGACTCAGGTTAGTAAAATTTTATTCCTTCATTGTTCCACAGCGTGTTAATTATGATCATCCAAATTAATACTATCCTGGTTTCAGTCCCTTACTTGAGGCCAGTGATGATTAAGCAGAGTGTCCCTCTTATAAACAGAGATGCCTTGTTCTCAGAAGCCTCTCTTCTTGGTTACATTTCTAGTGTTATTGAGAATAGTAGATTGAGAAATTAACTAATTAAGTCTTAATATACAATTAATCCATTTACTGAAGATATATTTAAAACATTATATAATTTCAATTTAATCTTAGAATTTACTGCTTATAATGATTAGAATGTTTTTTCTAATAAGTATTTATATTAGAATGATTCTAAAATAGGTTGATGCCCACAGTTGAAATAATTTAATCATTGTTATTTTATTTTGCTTATCTATATTATTTTTGCTCTGTATTCTAATTTCCCTTTTCATATTTTTTATTATTTTTAGTTATGTTTTATTGTGTTATCACATATTTTTCCTTTAAGGGCCCTCACATTTGTGTATAATGAAACAGGTATAAGTAAGTAGGTAAATATTTTAAGGGATTTTTTTAATTCTGCCTCTATGTGTGTGTATTGTTTTTAAGAAGCCAATACATAATATCTCCCTTTACTAATCAAGGTACTACTCACTGTAGCTGATTCTATTTGAATGTGAGGCCAATGTACAAACCCCTCAATTTCACATGGTTAGCTACATTAACATCACTCAGGTAAATTGAATATAATAGAGTAACATTTTATAAGCACAATCAAGCCATATGTTTATATTCTCAGTTGCTAGTCATGTTCAGGCTGAATGGTTATGGGATAATAATATCAAAAATCTATGTTGAAAATTGAGTTGGTGTAATTCTTTCAACTGAAAATAATTTTTAAAATGAAGTCTGGTGTTGTCAAATTCAGTAACAGTCAAAATCAAGTAGTTGAAAAGTCTCAAAACTCATATTGTTGCTATCACTTAATAATTTTAAGCAGTATTTATTTGACAGTACTACTTGACAGTTTTATTTCAAGAGGCAAAAACCACTTATGAAATTGTACATAAACTATCTAGGGTGTAAAAGAGCAGGGTAATAAAGTTTGGGAATACACAGGCATACAAAACATGTGTATCAAAAAAGAGTTGTCTAACATGTGGCACCAGAAGATGGCAAAGAAAATAGCTGTTTGTTTAAGAAATTATTTATGTAATTTACATTATTACTCTATTTTAAATACTCCTGTGAACCAGCAATTTCTTATGGTGCTTGCAAATCCTCACCTTGAAAGGTTTAGGGAGTGCTAATGAAGTTCATTTGAGGTAGAAATACACCTTTTCTTACATAGTGCAATGAATAACCTAAAAGATCTTTTACTATAAATAGATGAATACAATGATTATTTATTTCCTTATGGGAGGTAATGGGAAATTTATGCCTAAGGAGCTACACCAGATTAAGAAGTTTACATCCAGTGGCCCTGATGCACACAAAAATAGATTCATAACATGTATATTGTGCTATTCCCTTGAATTATAAATATTCAGAGAATTTTAATATTAATATTTACATTATATATTGATGTGAAGTCATCATTTAAACCAAGGGACCAAACATATAATACTTGAAAATCTCCCTTGATCATTTACATCTGCTTATTTATAACAATCCAAAAGTCTATGGTATGTTTTTATTATGGCTGTTTTCATTCATATTTTAAACAATAATATTTTCCCATCAGTAAAACCTGTGTCTAATTTTTTTCTCATTATCCAAAATTTTTATCACATCCTTTATTTTTACCATGTCAGTTTGAGTTCCCTGGGAAGCCAGCAGTGAGATAAAGTTCAATGAAAGAAGTAAATCTCTGAAGGCAAAGAGGGAAAAGGCAAGACTGGCCTGGAAGACCTTGGACTGTGCTGTGGATATGACATAATCTTGGCAAACCAAATGAGGAGCTTCAGAGGAAAGACTGTCCATTAGAGGAGTTTCAAGTAGGGAAGAAGTGGCCAGCATCTAGGATGTGCCATGCTCAGTCACGGGCGGGAAGGTGCTCAAGAAGAGCATCATGGCCTTGGCCCAGCCCAAGCCACGGAGCTGACTTGTTGGCCCAATTATCAGATCCAATGGCATTCAGATGCTAGGCCAGTTTGCTCACTCTTCCTCCCTCCCTTCCTTCCTTCCTTCCTTCCTTCCTTCCTTCCTTCCTTCCTTCCTTCCTTTTAGATTTTGTTTTATTTTGAGAGAGAGAGGGAAAGTGGGCAGAGGCAGGGGCATAGGAAGAGAAAGAATCTTAATTAGGCCCCATGCTCAGCATAGAGTCCTATGCAGGGCTCTATTTCACAACTGTAAGATCCTGACCTGAGCCTAAATCAAGAGTCAGATGCTTAAAGGACTAAGCCACCAAGGGGTGCCTGGGTGGCTCAGTCGGTTAAGCATCTGACTTCACTAAGGTCATGATCACACGGTCTGTGGGTTTGAGCCCCGCGTCAGGCTCTGTGCTGACAGCTAGCTCAGAGCCTGGAGCCTGCTTTGGATTCTGTGTCTCCCTCTCTTTCTGCCCCTCCCCTGCTCATGCTGTTTCTCTCTCTCTCTCAGAAATAAATAAAACATTACAAAAATTTTTGTAAAAAAAGGACTAAGCCGCCCAGGGGCTCTTGTTCTTGAAGAGAAATCCAGGAAGCTGCCAACTCAATGGCTGCCACATTTGCAGAAGTATTCAAAACTCTCTGCTTACTAGATGATGTTGTAAAACCTGGGAAAATAAATGCTGATAACAAAAAGCCATATGACCTCCAGAGTTGGCCATTTGTTCAAATTTCTTGAGTAACCAGCCTACAAACAATATAGAAGTTAAAACTTAATCCAAATACTTGGCACTAATATAGATCCATGTACTTAATCATTTATTACCGATCTTATTTATTTGGATTGGTAGGAAGCAGATTTGAACAATGGAATATTGTGTTATACAGTAAGTACCACTTATCAGGTACCATGATCTGGGTATGGCATGGGTATAATACATTTGGTCTCTCATCATTTCTAGAGCTCTGGATGAGAGGTGTTATATGTACACAATAGGAAAGGAAGATTAGGATTTTACTTGCCCAAGATCTCCTAGCTAACAATCGACGGGGCTATCACCCCTTAGTCCTATCTACTTTCAAGGCTATTGAATGTTCCACTACACTGCAGCATCTAATAAAGAAAATATTAATTCTTCGGGAGTTTTTTTTCCAAATCTCTGAAGTATTCGCTAAGCATATATCAATGTTGCATAATAATTAGCCCAATAAACTACAGTTATTGAATAACGTAAGCGCATCCTTCTTTTGTATGAAGAAAATCCAGCCTTTAAGGAATTAATGTTCTCATCTTTAATGTAAAAGGATGCAAAGCAAATACTTTCAGCTTTGTGGGTCATATGGTTTTCAATCATAACGACTGAACTTTCTCTTTGTAGAATGAAAGCAGACTAGACAATATGTAATGAATAGGTGTGACTGCGTTCTGACAAAATTTTATTTACAAAAGCAGGCAGCAACTGGTGGCCCAAGTTTACTAACCATTATTGTAATAGAAGGTACAAAATACAAATGTCTAAGTAGAGTTTTATGGACTCTAATAAGACAAAAATATATTTGATTTTTTTAGCTAATAAATTTTAAAGAGTATCTGATTACTGAGGATACAATAAACAAGGCATGAGCAGAATACAGTGGAATAATTAATAAACACTGCCAATAATAAATGTGGAGTGATTACTTGATAAAGCAGGAAGGAAGCAAAAAAATCATCAGCAATTCTGAAAGCCAGACAGAGTGTAAATGTGTTCTATTAAGAGAATCAATTTGGAATAGCAAGTTGAGTATTGAATTAAAATACCTGTACTGTTGTACAAATGTATTAGCAATTGGCTGTGTGCTTTTAAGCACATCACTTTTTTGGGCTGTAAAATAAATGTGTCAGGCTGGATTCTCAACCATTTCTCTGATCTAATACATCTGAACAATAAATATAGTGCCCTCCCATTAATAACAGTGGGCCAGTCCAAGGGTGTTAGAAAAGCAGGTATGAATTTTGGCTTGATAAAAATGTCAAAAATCATTAGACACCACAGTTTTCCTTGTAAGAATAAGCATGTAATTTAAAAATTCTTCATGGGATTATTTGTTTAGTGTCTATTTCCTCTGCTGGTCCATCAGCTTTACAAGAGCAAGAATCTGTGCATCTATAGCTCCTAGTTCAGTGACTGGCTATAAGAGGCTCTTAATAAACAGACATTTCATGGACGGGTAGATGGATCGATTAATGGATGGATGGATGGATGGATGGCTGAATCTCATTGAGGAATTACTGAAATAGATGGGCTGTAAAGTTGTCTTCAACTGTAAACATTCTTTGGGGTTATTCTTTTTATTTATAAAGCTTCTCTGTCTTTAATTCAGACTTGTTGATATTTTCCTTTGCATTCTGCCAAGTACAATGTCAGTAAGGACTAGTTCTTTCCACTTGCTCCGAATATGTCAACCTCATAGGAAATCCAGCAAATGCCTTCATTCTGCCAAAGAGGCAATATTTTCCTTGAGAACCAGAATGTCTGATCATAAGGTAGTTAAAAATCTACCTCTCCAACATAGCAACAACAAAAATAGAGTTGATATGAATCTCATATACTTAATCAAAACTCTTAAAAAGAGAAATAAAATTACTTCAACTTTGTCATGTGAAAATCTTACCTCATCAAGATACAAAAGGAATTGTATAATTGTATTTCCTTAATTAACACCTGGAGAATTAAATGTATAACTCATATCATTGTTGAGTTATTTTCCTGAATTCTAAACCACAAATATTCAGCAGGCAATGTGTTATTTTCCTTAATTTTTTTGTGTGTGTCTAACTGCTGGGATCTCATAATGTAGCCTTATAGCAAATGTTTGCTGATGAGTTTTCTGTTTTGTTTTTTTGAAGGGACTATAAGTGCATTAAAAAAAAATCCCCTGCTGTATGTTCCAAATGAAGGGGAGGGGGGAGGAGCAGCTAATTGAAATCTTCTATACAAAGGCCTTGATTATTAAAAGTGAAAGGCTCATTGTTTTTCCTTTTTATTGACTGAAAACTCTTGACCACTAGTATGGGCAAGTACTTCTGGAACACATTTTTTAAGCTGTTTTACTTTAATAACAAGAATTTCCTGGAAGAAGTGTAACTGTTTTCCTTTTTTCATACATTATTCCCTTCTGAGACACCCTAGGAAACATAAATTAGGCTTCTGTGAACATTCTTTCATGCTACATGCACCAGGGCATCCTGGTATGTATCTATGAGCCTCTCGATATCACTACAAGGCCTGGAAAGAGTATGAAGAAATTTTCATGGATAGGACTGAGTTAAGGAACTACAAACAGAAGTATTTTACAACATCGATCGTAGAATGCTTTAGAAGAAATAAGAGATAATCAATTTAGCTGATAACAGGTTTACCCCAAATAGCTAGCAAGGAAGGCATTGGAACTGTATTACCCTTTCCTAATTAAAACTGAGATGAAAGTCGTCACTGAGATGCAGTAGTCACTCAGGTATAGGCTAACATAGAGCAGGACTTTCTTTTCGTTGTATTGTTTTAAGACTTTCAATTTTAAATGTCACATAGCTATGACAAAAACCTACAGCAAGCTTGGAAACAGCTGTCTGGATTTTCCATCTCACTGATTCTGACGAGGAAGTGATCTGGGCCCTTGGGATGTGTTTTTTTCTATATAAAATATTCAAATTACATAATGGCTCAGGATAGGGGTATATTTTTATGATAGTATTTTCCAACACAGAGTTAAATATAATTACGTAATTGACCCTTCAACATAATACTGGGACATGACTTTTTATTTTCTCAGACTTGTTAGTGATTATAAAACTCATTTTTAATCTGCTCTACTAACAAGATTCAAGACTAAGGTCCACAATGTTATTTATGTGCACTTTTTGTTTTTGTTTTGACCTCAAACTTGGTTATTTGTGTATATTAAACATGGGTCTTTGAATTAATAACCATTTATTAAACACCTACTAATTTCCAGTCATTATGTATAAGGTACTGCAGGACGTATTGGCTACAGTGTTTGTCCAAACCAAGTTGCTCACAGCCTAGAGCAGGTTGCAGGCTTGTGATCCATTAAAGTACTAAATTATATGTACTAAAAGTGCACTAAGTAATACGATAAGGAGAAGACTGGGTACTCTGGACATGTAAGAGGCCCACCTTACTCAGATAGGAATTGCTTTCCAGAGAAATGATGTTCAGCTAACCTTTGAAAGAGTCATACCCATTTTCCAGAAATGGAAGTACATCGAATATAGATGAAATAAGAGATTCATATTGAGAAGAACTTGGAAATGATATATAGATGAGTTTATGCTGAATACAATGGTAAACCACTGAACAGTTTAAACAAGAGAGAGATAAAATCAGGTATGGATTTTAGAAAGATTCCTTTAATGACCTTATGGAAGAGAGATAAAGTGAGACTGGAGTCAGGGAGACAAGATAGGAAGTTTTTGGGGCACCTGGGTGGCTTATCTGTTGAGCGTCTGACTTCTGCTCAGGTCATAATCTCACAGTTTGTGGGTTTGAGTCTCGCATCAAGCTCACTGTGTCAGCATGAAGCCTGCTTCAAATACTCTGTCCCCCTTTCTCTCTGCCACTTCCCTGCTCATGCTTTCACTCTCAAAAATAAAAATAAACACTTATTTTTAAAAAAGGAAGTTATTGAAATGATACAAGTTAGAACATTAAAGTGTTGCTCTTAAGGCACATGGATGGAAGACAGCATGGTGCACTGGCTAAAACCCAGGACTTTGGCTAACAGACTTGAGGTCAACATATCTAATACCTTGTGTCATGTTTGGATGGCCGAAAATTTATACTGAATAATCTTACTCACTTAAAAGAAAAATTAACCCAATGAGATTAATTGAGTTTAGGGTTGGATTTGTGACAGTAATTCACCAAAGAACTGTTACACTTGCCATCCCTCTAATAGGCCTACTGGTCTCTCTCCTCTTTGTAGCTTTGCTCTTTGCATCTATTCCATTCTCTTTTCTCTTTTGGTTCATCTCTTTGGTTGCTTAATTTATGCATCATCATAATGTCTGCTTGCATCATCATAATGTCTGCTTGCCTATGGCCATTATGGCTTCTCAAGCCTCATACCATATAATAAATAGTCAATTCCCTCTGCTGAATGGAAATGTCTCTCAATATTCCCTGGGTCATGTTCCCAAGAAAGAACAGATGGGTCTTCTCATCTGCCTAACCTGTAATCCATAACTCTGCAGAATTTTGACTGGCTCTAGGTTTGGATGGTAATGTATAGGGACGATATGGAGAATAGTGGGACCTACTTCACAGCTTGTGGACAAGACAATCACCTTTAGAAGGGATAATTGAAAAGCTAGTACCAGTGGCAATATGAATGGACTGCAGGGGACAGGTTCAAGGAAGTGTTTAGAAATCAAATTAGCTAAAGGTAATGATCCATCAGATATGAAAGATAATAAACAGGAAGGCTGCAGATGTGACATATAGAGTAATTAGCATGTCATCTACCCAAATAAGGGAAACAGGAAGAAAGGTCCTTTGATGAGTTCAAATTTGAACTTGTGGGTCAACTTTGTAGAAAATCTCAGTGGGTAGCTATATATACTATTTGGCTTTCAAGAGCTGTTTGGATTACAAACAGCCATTTTTGGCCACTCTCTTTTTTGGCTTCTAAGGTTTTCTTTTACTTTAGTCTTCCTCCCTGTCTCTTTTACCTCCTTTGCATTTGCCTACTCTTCCCTCTTCCCTTATGTGATCACTTTGAGAACATAGATTTCTAGAAGCCCAGTTCTGGTTCTCTGGTTCCTCTTCATCTTCCCTATATATTCTTCCTTCTATATATTCTCTACATATTATTTNATCATCCTAGATTAGTAAACACCATATTTATGCTTGTGACTTTACAAATTGTTATCTTCTAACTCACATATCCAGTTGCTTACTTGACTTCACTTAAGTATCTCACTGACATCTCAAATTCTTGATTTGAGCCCCCTATAGCCCATCCACCCCAGTTTTCTTTGGCTTATTTTATATCATGATTCTTCTCTTGCTTACAAAAGTCAGAACTTGAGGATTATCCTTGATACTATCTGTTTTTTAAATCCCCACAGCCAACCCAACAGCAATGCTTATCAGTTCCATCTCCAAAATGTTGCATGAGTCCATTTTCTCTTTCCATCAATATTGCTGTCACCTTTAGCAAAGAACTTTTTAATTTAACTATTTAGTGGCTTCCTATTTCACTTTAGAATGAAGTTCAAATTTTGATAAAGGCCATATGATCCTTACCTCTATCCTTACTGTACATTCCAACAACATTGTATCCTAGCTCTCTAACAAGATTCTTCCCATTAAGGCATTTGTCCTTGGATGTTTCCACCCCATCAAAAAAATCTTCATTGAGCCAAACTTTTTGAATTATGTAAGTTACAAGTCACATGTCATTTGAATAAAAAGATCTTTACTGTGTTCGATATAAGCAATCCCCCCCCGCCATTCCATCACTTTTACATTAATGTATTTTTTTTGGTATTTATATAGTACTTTTCTGTCTGAAGTTATCTTTGTTTGCGTGTCTAAGTTCAGTTTTCCCATATCCATTGGGTAGAATCTAAGCTCCATGAGGCAGAGATGGTATCCTTGTTATTCAGTGCCTAAAATAGTGCCTAGTAAGTACACTAAGTTGTTGATGAATGATTCAATTAATTAATTCTTGCAAAAGACCATTGGCAGGTCTTAAGAACTGAGAGGAAGGGGTGCCTGAGTGCCTCAGCCACTTAAGCATTCAACTCTTTGTTTCAGCTCAGGTCATGATCTCACGGTTCATGGGTTTGAGCCCCCAAGTTGGGCTCTGCGTTATCAATGCAGAGCCTGCTTGGAATTCTCTTTCTCCCTCTCTCTATGTTCCTACCCAACTTGTGCACCTTCTCTCTCTCTCAAAATTAAAAAAAAAAAAAAAAGGAAGAAGAACTGAGAGGAAAAATAAAACAGAAAGGAGGGGTGTCTGGGTTCAGTCAGCTAAGCCTCTAAATCTTTCTTTTAATTTATTTATATTTATTTATTTTTGAGAGACAGAGACAGAGCTTGAGCAGGGGAGAGGCAGAGAGAGGGAGACACAGAATCCGGAGCAGGCTCCAGGCTCTTGAGTTGTCAGCACAGAGCCCGAAGTGGGGCTTGAACTCACGAACCTTGAGATCATGACGAGAGCCGAAGTCGAACACTCACCCATCTGAACCACCCAGGCACCCCAAGACTCTAACTCTTGATTTTGGCTCATTTCATGATCTCACAATTCAAGAGTTGGAGCCCCTCATTGGGCTCTGTGCTGATAACATAGAGCCCACTTGGAATTCTGTCTTCCTCCCTCTCACTGCCCCTCCCCAACCCATTCTCTCTCTCTCTCTCTCTCTCAAAAATAAGTATTAAAAAAAAAAAGAAAAAGAAAAAGAAAGGAGCAGCTAAAGAAAAAAGTCTACACCACCACCAAAAAATAAAAAATAAAAAAAAATTCTTACAGTTTAGAGAGAAAGTACTTTAAGTGGGCAACTGTGTCAATATATAGGGGTGGAGAATGATTTCCTTGGAAGGCATTGGTGACTCCAGAACTGAAGTTTTCAGGGGAAAGTAGGTATTAAATCAACTTTCAGTGGAATGAGGAATGGCTGTAGACTTCTTGGGAGGCAGTACCAAAGAGGGGAGTGGCGAGCACAGTTGGCCAGCAGTATAGGGTGGTACAGTATGTGAGGAAGTGTGTTGCCTATAGGTCATTTCAAAACACCAATAAAACTGACTCAAGTTTGTCTTCTTGTTAATGTCTCCATGCTCTGGCAATTTCAAACAGGTTAAGGTTAAAATTCTCTTTCCTTAGGTTAACACCCAAATAGAGGGATAGAGCACATGGGGTGAAAAGAAAATGACTTTATAAGACCAAAGGACCTGGTGAATATTTATAATAATCGGAAAAGAGCAGCCTAGAGGATTTTCAGTGGAGTAGAGGTTATAATCAGTAAAGCAATCTGAGGATATACAGAATGCACAAAACACAGGAATGATTTAGCCTTAAATAAAAATAGAGCCCCCAGTTCCTAGAGGAAAAACCCTGATCCTTGGTTCAGAATTGTTGTAATATGGCAAGTTGTAGATCTTTTGTATTTCTTAAATTAAGTCACAAATTCTGACTATATTTTTACATAGTTACTCATTTTATCACACTTTTGAAGATGATCTCTCAACAATAACATTGATGTTCCAAATGTGACTACTACTTAGTTATTTTATGGATTTTATGTAAAATAGTTTTAAATGCATTGTGTCAATAGATATAGTCCACTTTCTGACATTAAATTATTGTATTCTGCATTTGCACTTATTTCATACAGGTAACAAATATTGGGTGTTTAAGGATACAACTCTGCAACCCGGTTATCCTCATGACTTGATTACTCTTGGAAGTGGAATTCCTCCGCATGGTATTGATTCAGCCATTTGGTGGGAAGACGTTGGGAAAACTTATTTCTTCAAGGGGGACAGGTCAGTACACATTTCACATGAGGAAGACAATTAACTAATGTTTAAAGAAGTTAATATTTCTCCTTTAAAATGGACATGTATCGTTGATTAGGAATCTGTGTGATATAAAGGCAGGAATTAATGAAAGGAAAAATATTTTTAAGCATTCAAGGTAATATTCCTGTATTATACCCACATAATATGGCCTTCTTAGGAATGCATGTGTTCTTCCTCTTCTCCATCAACTCATCATGCCTATAAATCTGTATAGGCAGTGTACCTATAATTTTGCAATCCATTTTCTTGTCATTTTACTTTATTTAAAAAGCACTTTATCACATAGGCTTTTTTGTTTGTTTTCATTATTCAAATTAATGTTTCGGAGGTATAGCTCAGGAGTAAAGCATTTGACTAAAAATTAAAGTTTTATACTTTACATGCAATTAACTGTGAACATTTTCAAATAATTCAAGTTTAGTCATGAGTTCTAGTTCTTAAGAAGCTAATTGTTTAGAAAGCAACAAACAGGTGTTGTGAACTATCACTTAGTTTAAAGTGAATTGATATCTCTTCCCTATAAATTTCTTTCATGTCTCTTCCTTTCCTTTCTTTTCATTTTCTTATATGACATTAGTAAAAACTGAGTGAACTATGCTAGTCTTATGACTTGTAGCATCTACTAGGCATACATAGTTCTACTCCTGTACACTTTGACATGAATTACACATAAAATGTAACTGAAAGGCTATGCTTTTTATTGATTTAAGTTAGTATTAAGTAGAAGAAGTAATAGAGGTGAAAAATAAATTTTTAATTACACTACTACTAGCTGGGTCAAATGTGACACTCAATATAATATTTTTGTATATAGAAGAACTTAAGTATTCATTTTAAAGTAAATTTTTAAAAAATACCTAAACAGGGGCACGTGGGTAGCTCAGTCAGTTTAGCGTCTGACTTTGATTTTGGCTCAGGTCAAAATCTCATGGTTCATGACATTGAGTCCCAAGTTGGGCCTTGTGCTGACAGCCTGTAACCTGCTTGGGATTCAGTCACTCCCTCTCTCTCTGTCCCTCCCCTGTATATAAATTTAAAAAAAAAATACATACACATACACATAAACACACATTTGAACAACAGGCTTTAATTCCCAACTACCTAGTATTGAGTTTGCCTTATAATCCTGGCATAGTATAACCCTATAATATGTCTCAAACTTTAGAAGAAAAATATGTAAGGATATAAACTTTATTTTATAATTTTAATTACAAATGATTTCAGACATTGTGCTTTATCTGTGAACAAAAACCTCCTATAATTTGTCTTCATGGATTAGAATATAACTTTTAATTTATTCTGTTACTAGCTTACTCTACATTTGATTTGTGTATACTTCTATAGCAAAATATTCATAAACTTGCATGTAATATCATGAAACTAAAGTTTGCTAAATGTTCCTTATGAAATCACAAAACAAAAAAGGTCTATCAAACAAAACTTCCATTAAAGGAGAAGATGCTACTTCTAGCCACAAAAAGTGTATGATTCTCAGCAAGATAGAAGCGTAATAGAGTATGAAAGAAGAAATTGATGGCCACAGCATGGTGACCACTAATGAATATAAATCTGCAGACTTATAACATATTCCTTAAAATAACAACCCTGAAGGTTGTTAGAGCTTAAGCCCCAGTCAATTTAATTGCTTGAATGTACCCTTTCAGGACCAGGTTCAATAAGGAGTTTTTTGTTGTTTTTGTGGGGCTATGGGGTAGAAAAAGGCAGAGAAACAAAAGGCTGACAAAACACACTTCTGCAGGACATTTCATGTAACAGTTTTAATGAGGATTTCCCAGATGATAACAAAAACTGCCATTCTATGATCAGAAAGCCTGTTTTGTTTTGTTTTGTTTTGTTTTTCACAGATGCAATTATTACTTTTAAAATGTTCCCAGTCTAAAATTCAGCACTTATTGAAAAATTTAAGTTTAGAAACTAAATGTGCACTGCTTCAAATAAGTGAAATCAATCAATGTTAGACACTAAATTCATACTAGAATAAAGGCAAGGGTAAATGGGAAAGGAGTTTTAGTTTGTTTGTTTCCCACTTGAGAAGTTACATGGAAATATAACAAAATGTATAGAAATACTTTATTTTAAGCTCTGCCTAAATAACTGGTCTTATAGGCTTAAAAATATTTATAAGTTGGTGCTTCTGGTGGCTCACTTGGTTACACATCCAATTTTGGCTTAGGTCACAGTTTGGGGGTTCACAAGTTCGACAGCTCAGAGCTTAGAACCTGCTTCAGATTCTGTGTCTCCATCTCTGTCTCTGCCTCTCCCCAACTCATGCTCTGTTTCTCTCTCCCTCTCTCTCTCTCAAAAATAAACATTAATGAATTGTTTTACTATTTATAAGCAAGGATTCAGTTAATTACCGTGTGTGATCTTCTGTAAGATTTCATGTGTCATAGGTGGTTTATAAGCAGATGATTTCATATTCATATAATTCTATAATTCCAAAATCACAATTTATCAGTACATTCATTCTAGGTTAAAATTAGATCAATAAGACATTAAACTATGTGCCTGAAACATATAAACAACAATTTGGTTGTCACTTTAATATAAGAATTCAGTGAGTCTTTCTTCCTTATAGACTGTATATTTTTAATACTTATCAATTTTTTTTAATCTATTTATTTTCCATGTATATTTTTGAGAGAAAACACTGAAAATTGCTTTGTCCTTACTCACTTCTCCCTCTTCTCCCACTGCTATCTTTTTGCTTTAGAAGGGGAGCAGGGGATGGATGGCTGTTGATTGATAGGTTTCTATTTCTCTAAGGCTAAGAGGAGAAGGAGATTTTAGAGATCATCTAAAAAACTCAACTGCTTTAAGGGGCCAGGCAAATAATGTATATTCTACCGAGTACAGCAATAGTATGTAATGAAATAGTAGGGAGTGATAGGTACTGTAGTGAGTTGAAAAGGACACATACACTAGAAGAGCACTCAAAATCAGAATCACTTATTTGACTTGCTAGACAAACAAAGCACAGCTTAACTGTCTCAGTCACCTAGGCACCCCTTACAAAGCACAGCTTTAACTTACATTTGGCCCAAGTGCTACCATATGTCAGCTCCGCATCTTGTTTTCACATCCTACCAGTGTGTAGACACACTCAGTTACACTCGACAGGAATTCATCCCTCTCTGACTCTACTGCCCATGGTGATAGTATGACTATGAGACAGACTCTTCCATTTTCAACAGCTCTAATTCCTACTTCCTTAAGGTTTCTATAGCAGTCCTGGAATAGCCTTCATTCATTTATTCAAAAAAATATTTTGAGCAAATATGATGTGACATGTGTTATAAAGGACCACAAAGCTTCTGCTCCCATGGCACTTAGCTTCTATTAAAGGAGGCACTTATAAGCAGTAAATAAGTAAATGAGCCTAATCCTTTGTCATTGAGATATGCTACAAAGAAATAAAGCAAAGTGATAATGTGATAGAGACTCATGAGTGAGCAGGAGTGTTCGGAAAATTAGTGTAGAATTCAGAGGCCTTGCTTCTGAAGGGGACACAAGAGTGGGGCCTTTGATGGGTGAAGTTTCAGCCATGGGAAGCTGTTTGGAACAATATGTTGTAGGCGGATGACATAGTAGTGTAAACGCAATAATAGAATGTTTAAATCGGATAAAACATTGTGGCTAGAACATAGTGAGTTAATTGGTAAAGGAAGTCAAATAGGTAAGCAGAGACCAGATTATATGGAGCCCTATAGACTATGACAAATGTGTTGGATTTTATTCTAGTACAGTGGGAAGGTATTGAAGGTATTTTCAACAGGAAAGTGAGATGATCTGATGTGTATTCACAAACACCCCTGTGGCTTCTAGTGAAGAATGGGCTTCCAGAGTGGAAGCAAAGAGGGTCGCTGGAAGGCTATTGGAATCGTACAGGAGGCTACGATGGTAGCAGTGGTGATGGAACAAAAGGAGTGAGTACAGGATATATTTTGAATGTAATCAGAACAAGTCTTTCTTATGGCTTGGGTTTTAGGGGTGAGGAAAAAGCAAATTAAAAGATAACTTCCAGGTTTTTAAGCTCAAAAATGGAATAATGGTGCCATTCATGGAGATAGAGCAGGCTTGGGAAGGAATATCGAGGAAATGGGATTAAAATATTGAAATGTGCATATTTAGATTGATATGCCTGTTTCACACACCGATAGAAGGAATTAAGTAGGTACTTGGATCATTTGAGTTTGCCTCAGAGGAAAGGTCAGTCTGAGATACACATTGGAGAATGATTGACATAAACTGTATTGAAAGCAGTGGCCTACATCAAATCTCCTAAGTGTACAGATAGCTAAAGATGAATAGTTGAAATGATGGCTCTTTAAAAAGATCTGTAAAGTCAGATTAAAATTTCCACTATTGCACTGTTTCACATACAGCCTGGAACTCTGTTCCTCAGATTCCTTCTTGCCCTTTTCTTAATACACTATAATTTGATACTTGGATACATTTTGATCCACATAGCATTTAACTCTAAAAGGCTATGTTTCTAAATTATCTCTCAGCATCTTCTCACAGATACATACCCTATGGCCATACTTCATTCTAAGTATTAACCTTTAACAAGTTTAAGATATTTTCAAAGAAAGACAAAATTTAGATCCACTTTGGTTTTTACTATTATCATCCCATAATAGTCAAACAGAAAAACATTTATTTCCTCCAGCTTACCTTGTGTGTTTATGAAGTATTACTCAATATACGTGTTTTTAAAATCATCCAACACAGTACAAATTAGTATCCCCAATTCTGTTGCATCACTAAGAATGTTTATGAAGAGTGGGACTTTGTGTAGTTATTTGGGTAGGAAAAAAGAAGGGCTGCTGTATTTTGTGTAACTTAAGAGAAGCGAATAGTCTTGACTCTGGAGTACAGATGAGACACTAGGATGAAGAAATGGCTGGGTCACGTGAAATAACCCTTGGAACCACTTTTTGTTCAGTTTGAATTAGGTATCCAGCAACATGCCATTAATGTATGCCATTCCAGAATTTTCTATACCATTTTTTTCTTAGCAGAGACATTTAACAAAATGCTATTACCATTACATGCACAACTTCTGTCTCTTACGGACGTGACCCATGATTAAGTCATATAAAATGATTAAATCTCATTTCTAATCATAATTTATTTTGAATCATTGATTTGCAATGCTTTCTCAAAGAATCAACAATGTAAAGTCATAATTCTACATTAGAGATAACTGATCTATCAGAAGAAAAAAACTATAAATTTCATTTATAATAGGTTTTATCATTTGATTACCCTCCTGTACAAAATTCCAATTTTTTTCCATTATAATATCTAAGTTGTAAACCCCCAAATAGTTTTTATCCAGGTTTTAACTGAATATGTTAATATGCTTCTCAAAGACCCCGTGAACTTATTTTTCAGGGAGAAAAACATCAGTGCGATGAGCTTTTTGTTAGTGTTGAAATATGTTCAAATATGTTGAAAGTTAAAATGCAAACTTGTATTTATGAATAAGCTTCAGCACCTCTTATAAGACAGATCCGAATATAGTTAAATGATTCTAATCACATTCAAGTTTACTGGATACATATCAAAACTGCCACATAGCAGATAACCTGAGGGTCCAAGCCTACACTGAGTGTTTCAAAGATTGTGAAATGATCCCAAATTATAATTTTGCATTATCTGCTAGTGATGAAGGGAGCAAAATGCTTTTATTCTGATAAATTCATATCAGAATTAAGTTCCTACAAGAGAGTGTAATAAATTTACATTCCATTAATATTGAAATTGTGATCTCTATGAATCTTATGTGCTCAGCATATAATATAGCTGCTCAAAAAAGTGTTGGTGGGTAAATGGATCTGAGTGAACAGAAGGAGGGAAGAAGGAGAATTATACTTAAGTATGTTAAGAGTTTGAGAGAGAGTACTGAGAGTAAGAATGCTATGCCCAAGGGAAACAATAACACTAATGCACTAAACTATGAAGCTGAAAGTATTAGAGTTTCAACTCTGCAACATTTCAAAAGGGTAAATGTGACTAAATCATTATCTTTTAAGTGAGTTGAGTGACCATACATACTAAGTCTATGGTTAGGATATCATCTTAGAAAGCATTGTAATATGCAATATAAAAGATTGTTGAGGGATTTAAATGACATAAAATAAAATAATGTATATGTATAAATTTATTTATAACTACAAAAACCTATACAAATGATTGGTATTGTTTAAGAACATCACTACAACTACTTCTCAGAGAACAAATCTGGTTTCTAAGTATGTAGTTAATCTTTCTTAAACCACACACAGGGTGTGATCACTTTGTCCCCAGGATTTGTGATTGTTCCAAACTTCTGGCTTAGCAATATTGAAAAACTTACTTTAAGTTGTAGTTTATATCTAAAAATGACATGTATTATATAAGTAAGCCATTATTTAATCTATCATGTAGGGGAAAACCCTACCAAGTAAACTTTGATACAGTATCTACTGTAAAGTACATTATGATTTTAGAAATGTAAAATGCAAAAAAAAAAAGTTTCTTAGAATCTGTGAAAATGAGGCATTTGACTAGTTACATACAAGAGGTTTTCTTTTTTTTTTTTAATGTTTATTTATTTATTTTGAGAGAGTGAAACAGCATGCTTATGAGCGGAGCAGGGGCAGAGAGAGAAGACAGAATTCCAAATGGCCTCTGTCCTGACACCACAGAGCCTGAAATTGGGCTCCATTTCACAAACCCTGTGATCATGACCTGAACCAAAATCAAGAGTTGGACTCTCAACAGGCTGAGCCACCCAGGTGCCCCTGATGGGCTTTCTTTATGATCAAGTGCAGGAACCAGTAGACATATATGACTATTTTAAACCCCACTGAAATATTTACTTAAGAGAAGATATCTTGAAATTTAACCATAGTAACAATTCTATATTCATCGTAGAGTGTTCTGTGAGAAAGAAATATTCAGAAATATTTTTAAAGCAGATGTTCCCATGAACTAAATGTGAAAGAAAATATACTTCAAAATTGGTAGAACAATACACTAATGATTCTGCCTTCTTGTCTTCAGAAAAATAGGCCCAGTCACCATTTTATTAGCTCAGTGTTCTCCCTGAAGCTTTTCCTGATCTTTCCATCAGATCTGTTCTCATCTTCTTTTGATGAGAATCTGCCTTGTGGTTTACTTTTTGGAATACCTCATGAAACAATCTTTTTCTCTTTTCCATGTAAACATTGAGGAATTGCTAATATTTCGGATGTTACTTGAATGGATGTTTCTAGGCAACTATAGCAAAACCTTATGTACAAAACCCCAAAATTCAATAAAGAGTCTTCCACTGGCCTAGAATAGGAAAATATCCAGAAAGACCAGGAAATGCTTATTTTTTTCTGATTTCAGCCAAAATGCCTAATCCTGAGATAATGCATTAATCACTTCCCAAGCCTGTGTTGGTAAAACATTAGCTTTAGCAGATGGAAAGAGATGTTTAAGTGGGGGAAAAATGCAAAAGGTTGTCAAATAAATTTAAATTTGGAAGACATATTTGGTGTGCATAGAGGAAAGAGGACCGAATTTTAAAATCAGACCAAGTTGGTGATAAATCTATCCCTTAGTGTCCTCTTAGAATTCTCCTCTCTTAAAAGGGGACAATGATGACTATCTGATGGGTTTGCTGTGTTTAATGAGATAATGCATAGAGCATAGGCCTGCCCTAAAGTGTGAGGTATACTGGAAACTGCCAATGGCTTCACCCCAGTTTTTTATTCCTTTTGAATATTCAAGATATAAACTCATTTAGCTCTTAGAACATAGAAACAATCATGAATGATCCCCAGTAGGGCTGGTTAAAGTTAGTTTTTTGGGTGTCTAGCAGTTCTGTGAAAGTGCCTGAATGGCCACCGTGTGAAGGCATGGGGATCTGAGAGTTCTGACTCTTGGAGAGCTTTCCTTTTATCTGTTTTCCTGTCTGTACACTGAGGACTCCAGTCAAGACCTGCCCTAAAGTCTACATTTATATACCCAACTGCGTCCTCAACAACTCCACTTTGATGTCTAGCAGGTACCTGAATTTAACATATCTAAAACCAAAATCATGATTGTTCAAACCAGCCCAACTTACCTTCCCTCATTTCCCGATCTTACTGAATGGCAACATTATTCTTGCACATGTTCAGGCCCCAGGTTCTTGAGATATGTTCAACTTCCTTCTCTCACATCTTGCATTCAACCCATTAGTAAGCTCTCTGGGATTTCCCTTCAAAATATATCCCAACCCCTTGAATTATCATCAACTCTACACCTTACATTCCAGAAGCAGGGATTCCTGCTTCTATTTTACCTCCTTAAGTCTATTTGACTCACAACACCCAGCATGTTCCTTTAAAAAATAAACCAGATCTTGAAGCTCCTCTGCTCAAAATCTGTGTTGACCTCACATATCTCTTAGAGGAAAACCAGAGGCTTTGCTGTAGCATAAAGGTCTATCTAATCTTAGATTCTGGTTCCCACTCTGACCTTTTCTTCCATTTGCCAGCTCGATTCTAGTCACCCTAGCCTCCTTGTGGATGCCTAAGTGCTCCAAATTTGTGCCTGCCACAGTAACTTTCAACAACTAGCTCCTCTACCTGAAATGTTCTTCTCCCAAAAACTATATGTGTTGTGCCTCACTTCTTTCTACTTTCTGCTCAATATCTGATAAAGGAAGGACTTCTCTGTTCACTAATTAAAATGGTTTTCCCATATCCCTAGCTAACTTTATCTGCTTGTTTTCTAAATCTTACCACCTCCTATCATAGCGTGTATTTGTTAATAAATTATTTTATTGCCTATAACCTGTAGATACCCAAAAATGTAAGACTGAAGAGAGCTGGGCATGTCTGTTTTGTTTAAGGTTATATCTCTCTAGTGTCTACAATATGCCAGGAACATAATAGGTACTCAGTAAATATTTGTTAAGTGAATAAATGAATGGAAAATGAAACAAGATTCTGCTTAAGATGATTCCAATAAATAAATAAATGAAAGCGTTCGGCTGCTTAAGAAAGATATTTTGAAAATCATGAAAACCTCTTTTTTATCCTTAGGTTGGTGATACCCTTTTGAATTGGAAATATATTTAGCAAGCACAGTATACTTAGCTAGAATTTTAAAATTAATTTTAGCAGACAGAATAATACAATAATAATACCCACTTTTAAAAAAAATTTTTAAATGTTTTTATTTATTTCCAGGAGAGAGAGAAAGAGAGACAGCGTGAGCAGGGGAGAGTCAGAGAGAGAGGGAGTCACAGACTCTGAAACAGGCTCCAGGCTCCTAGCTGGCAGTCAGCACAGAGCCCGACGCGGGGCTCGAACCCACGAACAGCGAGATCATGACCTAAGTGAAAGTCGGACGCTTAACCGACTAAGCCACCCAGGCGCCCCTAATAATACCCACTTTTAACATGTGCAAGATAGGCAACAGAATGAATGTTCTTTGTATTCAATGTCTTTTTTTTTTTTAATATTTTTATTTATTTCTAGGAGAGAGAGAGACAGCGTGAGCAGGGGAGGGTCAGAGAGAGAGGGAGACACAGACTCAGAAACAGGCTCCAGGCTCTGAGCTGGCAGTCAGCACAGAGCCCGACACGGGGCTCGAACCCACGAACCGCGAGATCATGACCTAAGTGAAAGCCGGCCGCTTAACCGACTAAGCCACCCAGGCGCCCCTGTATTCAATGTCTTTATAGTGTTTTTAATCAGTTCTGTAAATCATTAACAGATAGCATACAACAAGGATTTAATGAATGTTAGCTATTACTGCATATACATAATTTCCTTCTCTATGCATGTGTTTTTTGTTTGTTTGTTTGTTTGTTTATTATCCTTTTTAGGTATTGGAGATACAGTGAAGAAATGAAGACCATGGATCCTGGCTATCCCAAACCAATCACCGTCTGGAAAGGTATCCCTGAATCTCCTCAGGGAGCCTTTGTGCACAAAGAAAATGGTATGCAGCATATGCATTATGTATTTCATGAGTTTACTAAATATTTTAATAATGCATTCTAATATTTCATTATGTTGAATTAAATCATTAGAAAGCACCGTACTAGGGCCATAATATATTTATGTGAACTTTCCTCTCTAAATTTATGCTTAATATTATGCTTCAGATTTTTTTTTAACCTCAACTTATTTTAGTTTATAGGAAAAAAATAAAGGCAGTGTTTTAAAATGGTGTGGATACCTTTGAAATAACCTCATCTATTTTTCTATTAAAATTACTATAAAGTTAATAACAGACATATATAGGACAGGAGCTGGTCACAAGGAAGGTATATGCCCTATCCCTTGCACTCAGAATTTCATGAGTATATATGCTTATATTCTCATTATCCGCTCTAATGTAAACTCTCTGAAGACAGTCACATAGTAAATATTCAATAAATATTAGTTGTATAAATTAATTTTATCCCTCCCATTACTCTAAAAATTCATTCCATGGAGGCGATATCTCATTTGTCTGAAACACATATTCTGTACAATAGCAATACCAGCCAATAGGAAGGCCTTGGTCTATCAACAGCAAAGTCTCCACTTTTCATCAGATTCAGATTTCATGCTTGTAGCTTCTCACCTTAAATTCATACTTTACGCCATTTTTTTCCTTTAAGTTTGTGTATGAAAGATGAAAAGTTCAAATTATTAAGTAAACAAATTTATATTCATAGTTTGACTCAAAGTAATTCCCCGCAAGTCTATGCACTTGGTATTTGATAGTCATAAAGTTAAAGATGATAGAACACTGAATGTTTTCTCTGGTTTATCCTTCTGTCAGTGTAGGAGTTTGTTCCCTGGAATCATCTTCTAGTGGTAATCATAAAAAAAAAAAAATAGCCTACAAATTCAGCAATTCAGCTATAGATTTTTGAAGAATACTTTTTATATTAAGGTGGAATGTGCCTCCCTATGTACCTACTGGTATTAATTCTGCCATTTTTATCAATGAAATATGAATACTTGGTGCTATTTATTGAATGCCTATCATGTATCAGTTGTGCTACATAAATTTATTACCTAATTTAATTGTCCAGCATAAATAACTTTTTATGTAATTATTATTTATTAATGAGGAAACTGGCATCAACTAGTCTAAGTACCTGATTCATGATCATAAAAAAGGTTAAGAGTATATATTTGAGGTTTGAAACTAGAACATTCTAGCCCCACTGAATTTGCTGTAATGCATTATCTCCAAAGAGGAAAGTTTAACACCACTCTCTACATGATATCATTAAGGCAACTGATTATCTGTCAAGTCTGGCTAAATTTTGCATCTTGTGCTACTAGACAAATTCAGGCTTTCTCAGAACGTAGCTTCCTGGGCCACCATCCTCCTGATTTTCACCTGTAACCATCTAAACAGTTTTCCCATTTTCCTCTTTACTCTTAGTCTCTGAAAATACAGCAATCCAAATGAGATATGACTCATGCAGAATATAGTGGAATGATTTCTTCTTAGCATCCATTGCTCAACCATGTTTTAAGCAAGAACAAGTTTTTAACACATATGCAAGTTTTAGTAAAGAATCATTGAATTACTTCTCCTTCAAATTGTTTCCATGTTAACTGACATCAAGGTATGCCACCGAGGTATTCTATATTTTCTCCTTAGAAAATGCACTTCTAAGGTAAATACAAGATTCTACTTTTAAACTGTTGCATTTCATTTTGCTGATTGCATCCCTACTTTAGTCTGACTCTTGATTCTGTTGATTTGCTATAGTCCCTACCTCTCTTACCCTGTTAAAATATACAGGTGAAATCCAAACACATATTTCTGCAAGATTCAGTTTATTCATTCACATTTATTAAACACTAATTAACTTCTTACTAATAAATAATCAGAGTGGAAAACAGAGAACACATAGGCACTGTCATCCAGGAACATCTACTACGTTAGAACAATACGATCTCGTTAACATTTTAGGACTAAGCATAGAAAACTCATCATAAAACGCAGTCAAATATGGGAGAAGAAAAAGCCATCACATAATATATTACAGCCCCACTGAATTCTTTCTCACAATTTCTCAAAAAATGGTAATTTGGGTAAGAACTCGTCTGTAGCTACTATTCTTAATAAGCATAACATCTACAACAGTATAACATCAAATTTACTCTTAAAAAGGAAAAGAATGAGTACATCAACATTTCTTCAACCAAGTACTATTTCATAAATGGAGGAACAAAACCAGACCTACATTATTGAATGAGATGAATACTGTGGGATCAAGTTTTGACAGATTTCTATTACCATGATTTCAGACCATTTCTTTTCGAATACTTTTATTATTTACATTCTATGGACTAGATGTGTTACTTCATAACAAATATATTCAGTAAAGTATAATCCTACTCCTGTATATGGAGTGTGCTGCTATAAAATTTGGGTTGCATAAATATAAAAATGGAAACTTCTGAACTTTTGCATGATACCCAGTAGGTTCAGAGTAATTAGCTTTGACTAAAAATTAAAGATGAGGACACTTCCAGCTGTTGGTTTCCAGTTTACAAATATAAGAAGTACGTTCACCTGTTTTGAAGGTCTGTTTAATTCTAAATCAATGCCATTATTCAACAGTGATTGTCTAATGTACTATTATTTGGCAAGTCTTCAACATTTCTTCATCCAAGCTTGTTGAGTAATTACATTGGATTTCATTAGTGTGATCAAATACCAGCTCCCTGCTGAAATATTTGAATCTACATACACCTGCTTTCACTTGGCAAGTTACTCTGATTGCAAAACTGTCCTTCTAAACTACAAGCAACAGCAGATTTTTATGGCATTGAACTGAATGATTTCCAAAATGAAGTGACCTGAAGTGCTGGTCTGTCCGAGATGAAATTTTCTGAAAGGTGTCAGAGTTTTTCCTTGCATGGGTGTTACGTCTCACAACTTGTGATGTTTAATCAAGAAGGATTTGTTAAAAGAGATCTCTAAAGGACAAGTTTTAGAAAACCATAAAGTGTTCAGGCTCCAGAACTAGATCAAGATTTAAATCCTGCTTGCACTAAGATTTAGGCATAGTATTTTATCTCTAAAAGTATAGGTACATAATTCTACCTGACAGACTGGTTATGAGGATTAAACTATGTCATTTACTGAGTTTTAAACACAATACTTTTTCCATAAGTGCTCAATAATACAGGATAAAGAAAAACTATCATTAAAGATTATTAGGCTTACTATTCAAACAGCTCCCAAAATAAAATTTTTAATTATAGCATTAAAACATTTCTTCTTGACATGTTTTATCTCAAAGTAAGAATTAAGTCCAACAATTGTAGTCACAAAGAAACTTGACATGAAGAAGCTCTGGATGAAAAGAACTTTTTTTCCCAACAAGAACAACAAAAATTGAGAGAACAGTCTTAAACACACACACACACACATATTTGTAGCTTAATTGTCACCAGCTTTCAAAGTCTATTATCTGCATCCATAAAGTTTTGGAACCTAAATCACATGTATTGCTAGTTACATGAGCCTTCCACATACCACCTCCTCCCCCATGAAATATGTTAGTTGGATAGTTAAAGATAGAATTGTAGGTTGATTTATACTCTACTTTATCAATCCCTCACTATACAAGTAAATAAGAATATTAAACAAAGAGGACAAAAGGAGAAGGAACAAAATGGGCATGATCTAGGACCAGAAATAAGGTTAGTGCAGAAAATAAATACTTACTTACTTACTGAGATTCCCAGCAGATAAGGGAAAACATCTCTATAGTTTTATGAGATGAATCGTTATGATTTCTTGTTCAAGTGATAAAAGCAAACCTATTGTTTAAGTACAACTGCTCCCAATACTAAAATGATTAGAAATTTCCCCTGAGGTGTTTCATGGAGAGGCCTCTCCATCACATATTATAAAATGTATTGATGGCGGTCTGCAGGCAAACACTGCTTCAACGATAAGGCTGTTTCAGCATCTTTTGACATAGGTTGATATTATCATCCTGATGTGTAATTCTGAAACAGCAACCTTACAGGTGAGAAATAGGATCAAGTTTTCTTTCCAGACTAGGAGTAGATGTGTACAGAGCAATCTTTCTACACTCTGCTATAGATAGATATTTTGGCTCTTGGCTAAGCTTTTCATAGGCATTAGAGGGCACAATTCCTACAGCATATCAGCCACATTCTTTTCAATAGACAGCTGAGCTGAAGATGTTTTCTTCCTACAAAACCCTAGGGGCCTTAACATGCATCTTTTACAAAGCGACCTAATTAAAATTTAAATCTTATTTAAATTAATTAAAATTTCTATACATATACACTTTCACAATAAGTGGTACCTATGTGTGTGTGTTTCCCCCTCTAGGCTTTACGTATTTCTACAAAGGAAAGGAGTACTGGAAATTCAACAACCAGATACTCAAAGTAGAACCTGGATATCCCAGATCCATCCTCAAGGATTTTATGGGCTGTGATGGACCAACAGACAGAGATAAAGAAGGACACAGCCCACCAGACGATGTAGACATTGTCATCAAACTGGACAACACAGCCAGCACTGTGAAAGCCATAGCTATTGTCATTCCCTGCATCTTGGCCTTATGTCTCCTTGTATTGGTTTACACTGTGTTCCAGTTCAAGAGGAAAGGAACACCCCGCCACATACTGTACTGTAAACGCTCTATGCAAGAGTGGGTGTGATGTAGGGTTTTTTTTCTTTCTTTCTTTTCCAGGAGTTTGTGGTAACTTGAGATTCAAGACAAGAGCTGTTATGCTGTTTCCTAGCTAGGAGCAGGCTTGTGGCAGCCTGATTCAGGGCTGACCTTTCAAACCCAGAGGGTTGCTGGTCCTGCACATGAGTGGAAATACACTCATGGGGAAGCTTCCATGATGCACAGTATCTGCCGTTCTTCAGTCCTTTGTCTTTCTTTGTCATTCAGTTCTAGGCCTTTCCTCTGCACGCTCAATGCCCAGTAAATTTTCAGGATTAACTAAAGAAGAGGAAAAAAAGAAGAAAAGATTCTTCTTAAAGGTTTCTAATATTATTTTCCTTCTGAAGTCTGAGCCCATATCTGGGGGAAAAATGCAAAATGGAAAACCCATGAATTTGCTTTAAAGCAAAGAAAAAAAAAAGTTAAACAAAAAAACCCACAATTGAACTTTCAGGAAAGTGTGAAGACCCAAAACAGCTTTGTCTCCAAAGAAGATAGCTCTCTGACCGCTATGGATAGTCTCCCACACTTCATTTTGGTCAGGTGGGAGATCTGGAATACACATGCAGGACTTTAGACTGTTGGGACAGCCATTTTCCAGCAAACAAGGGGCCAAAATATCTGCAATATAGTAACAGCCTTAATAATACATCCATTTTTCGTTTTATACAGCTGTTCTCAGCTATGTCCTCAATGTTTCATCACATTTATACTCATAGCTATATTCAAACAGGACCTTTTGATTGTTTTTGAAGTGTTCCTAATCCCCTTCCTGCCACCTGACCCCTGCATCATTGTGATAATCTCCCCAAGTTGTATTAGGCCATTGCCCCAGGCCTTCCGTGGGTCTGTCAGAAATATTCATTATAAGCAGAGCAAGAAGCAGTATGTCTCCAAAGTGGTTTAAAGTGACAGTTATTTTACAAGGATATGTGACACTAGTAATACATTGGTGTAACCCTTTGAGAACTATCAGATCAGCTTTCAGAGTCTTAGGCTTGTCAGTCTTGCTATCTGGTAACTTATAGAACTGGGCAATGGTAAAAACAGGCACAGGTTCAAGAAGTTCAGGTTTTTAAAACAGATATACTATAACCCCATGTAATTTTTAAGCGATTTATGGTACTACATAAATGCATTTATAGCAAACAAAAATGATGTTACTTGCCAAAAAATTTTCTGGCAAATAAAAAGATATTTTATTAAGAAAACGTAAGAGTGAAATTTATTTGAAAAACTGATTATAATATCCTAAGTCTTTTTTTCTCAGACATATTGAATTTCTGTTTTAAAATCCATTGCATGAAAATTCAATTTGCCTTGGTACATGCCATTAGCATTGCCATTTTACAAATGACTTAAAATGATGACTCTGAGATTGCATGAATATCCTCTAGTACATTACCTATTGCATGTCAACCATAGTTCTCAAAGGGTTAGTGTGGCTTCTGGCATTTAGCCATCCATTTGATCACTGACAGAGCCAAGAGACCACCAAAGCATTTCATTGTTGAGTGTAATTTGTCCTAACAGCAGTATTGTCATTTTCATGTGACCTGCAGAGCAGGTTTGTATCAATATTTTTTCCTAGAGAAAAGTCAGCAACTGACAGACCTCTTTATTGATTTTTAGGAGCTGCTTCTTGCAGTGAAAGGCTTTACAGCCACTGGGCTGTGAACTTATTAGAGATGGTCAGAACGAACGCACCCCATGAGTCAGACATTGGCTTTGTGTGAAAGCCAGCTTTTGAGGGGATTAGCTTTTGAAACAATGAACAGCTTGCCTTGAACTTGATTATTGATCTGTTGACTGTCATTAACAACAACTTAAACATTGTCTTTTGTGAAAATTTTCCTTGAAGAGTCCTGTTCTATGTCTTTGCCCTTTGACCTTTAACTTGCAAACTGGCACAAACTGAAGGAAATCTGGTATTGCTTCTCCTTTGGAGTGTTAATTGTACTCTAAAACCTTAGTAAGCATGAGCTGTTTCCTTAGAGTAGAGAGAGAGAGAGAGAGAAAGAGTGTTGATGGTGGATCTGCAGATGGACACTTTGCAATTTACATGCACACTCGAAAAATGCCCTATAGGTAGAAGTGACTTTTAATTTTCCTTTAATATAATTTCAAACCTAAATTCATCACTTTAAGTACAAATATAAAACTATAGGGGATAAACAAACAAAAAAAAACCCTCAAAATACTTGAATGGCCAGTGTGGCTTTTATATAAAGCAGGAATTTTATACTAGTGAAAATTTCTTACTCATTTGCTAATAATACACATTTCCAGATGATTTTTAATGAGTGTAGGTACACACATTCTTATTTTGAAATGGATAGTTGGGCTGCCTTGAATTTCTATTTATACTCAGCATAGCATGAAAATTAGAATGTCTATCAGTTAAAAAACATGTTTATGATTTGGTTTGGGAAAATATTTTGTAATCATGGGTGGCATGTTGCAAAGCCTTGCAGGTTATTTCTTACAACCTGAACATGTATAATGTAAGGCTAAGAAAAAAGAACAGTTCAAAAAGAGGAATGGCTTTACAGTAAAACAGTATGTAATACAAACTGCATTTTGACAAGATATCAGAGATTATGTACACGAGGGCCAAGAAAGCATGGGGAGAGGACCAAAATCAGGCCTGTAACTTCACTTCAGTGCTTCCATTCTAGATGATGCTGATATTATAAAGAGTTCGTCACTTCTACTGAGCATGGAAGACTACACACATAAGCTCATTTATACAGTGTTTGCTTATGGGAGGGTTTAATCCTTCTAGGACCTTGATGTCAAGAAAAAAGATGACTGGGAATTATATTTTGCAAAACATAGAAATGAGGACTACGTCATTTGGGGACGTGAGTAAATCATTGAGGAATTCCATCAACCTGCATTGAACATTGATTTTTTTTTTTCTAAAATGAGAAACAAACTGAAGAAAAAATCTTTTGCCTCTTTACTCATTTGTCAAAGTATCCTGATCCATCAGAAGACTATAAGGATATAAGGGCTAGAAAATAATCATAGCATTAAGAAGGGAAGGACTCTGTCACTATGCTTGAATTATGAGAATGTCATTGCTAAGTGTTGGGTCATATTTACTTCAATCTGAGATGAGATTTATGTGATAAGAAAAAACACATACTGATTCTCTCTTTACTAGGACAGTTAAAATTTCAGGCTGTGAGACTACAAGGGATAAGAAAACATTAAGTTCAGTATAATCACAAACATCACGATTCTATTTGTTTATTGTACACAGGGCACTTTGTGAGAATGGTTGCTGACTCCTCTTCCATTTGGGATTTGGAAAAAAAATCTCGATCTTATTGGTAGTGAAAAGGAGAGTGACCAACTAGTCTAGCACATAAGAACATGTGCTATTCAAAAACATCGTGGAATAAATTTCCATGGGTCAACAGCATAATGTACCAGTTCAGTATCAACAGAAACATGCAGTCTATCAAATATTTTTTATCAGACCATCACTAATAGCATGGAAAGTTCAGACCTAGGGTTTCTCAAATTGAAATCAAAACACATTCATGATCACAAAACACATTTCTCCTTCTGTTTCATTATTTCTCATTACTTTAATATAGACACAAATGTAAACAAGGTAATGTTCCTTACATAAATGAACTATATAGTTTATAATTTTAGCCAAATATTATTGTTCTATATATTATTAACTGGACTGAAATGAAGTATTAAAATAGCCAATCAGTCTGTATTCCCTATAAAGCAGTAAATCCACATCAGACCACAGAGGAGGTTGTGAATTTAACTAATGACCCCTTTTAGAACAAAGTGTCTACTGACATGGCAATGAAAACAGGTGAATACAGAGGCTCTTTACAACTGCAGAGACATCATAGGTAAATTAGAGAACATTATATGATACTAGCAAAGACAACTTCTGTTATAAATCAGAGGGCAAGGCTTTTCTGAATCAGATGTAATAAATTACTAAGTAATAATTTACAGAAAATAATTACTAAGTAATAAAGGATAGAGACTGATTTACTGAAATAAGCAAATGTTACTTTTACTAGTCAGATTGCTTGTAAGCTTTTTCTATTGACACAATTTGTTTCATATATGGTATACTTATTTTTATTCCCTTTCTGTGGGTGATTAAAAAACACAGTGTGGTGGATGGGAACATTGCCGAACTTCACTGGTAGTTCCAATATGTGGATGATGTGTATATACTGGATCCTAGGTATAGTAATATAATACTTCCAAGTTCTGCATATTATACTGATATCTCTAGTATGATACAAGTACACTCCCACACTTTGTGAATCTTACAGTAGAACAACAAATGTGTCCATATTGACTAAATCCAATGTGCTATCTGATGAGAAATGGATGTTATAATCAAGTAGACTGAGTTAACACAAGAGTCATGAAAAGGTCTCTCTTTTTTTTTTTAAGTTTTGGAATTATTTCCAGAAACTAATAAAGGCGGTGATTTACAGATAGTATTGAGTCTGTGAGATTGTAACATAACTGAAACAACCTTGTGGATGGTGGTGAAATCTTTTTCAGTAAACATGGCAAAGAGTTTATTTAATTTTTGATGCTCTCAGGAGCACAGTCCAAAATATCACAGATGTCAAATGGAACATGCCATCTAAAGCAAAAATGTTAAATTCAGATAAGCTATTTATAAATAGCTGTAAATACAATCTCAGCCAATGTATGATATCACAGAAGGTTTCAAGTCAATAATATTAGAGGATCTAACCATTCCATTACATCTCATGCACCTTCATGATATTGACTTACTGTGACCACAGGTTATAACTGGCAGAGGATATGTATCTATGTTTTAGGTTACCTGTTGCCTAAGAGGAAACCATAGCTACATCAGAAAAGTTTTGTCGGTTATATACTAAAAATTAGAACTTTATATAACAAAGAAAACAGCAACCAGGCATAGCACCACACCATAAATATGAAAATTAAATATTATATATAGTAAATATAATGAAAATGGAAGAAAAGGAAAAATGATTGTTTTGTAAAATAGAAAAACATACTATAGCACTCCTTAACACAGCTGGAAGTTTTACTTAGCAAGTATTAGAAGTAGAGAAAAATGCAGCTTCAGGCTCTTTGTACTAGTAATGGTATGTGACACGTCAATGTATATATCATTAACCGGTGAGTGGTCTCTAGATGTTACCCTACATAAATACATCTGATACTAATGCGCTGCCTTATAGGCTAAAAATGGCAAAAGTTAGGTGTTCAGTAACCTCAGTCAGAAGGATATGTAATGTTAGAATCTCCTGAGAAAAGCCATTTCTCTAGGATAGACATTTACCTCAATAATCATATAACACAAACACGTGGCATAGTAGCAAAGAGCTTCCCTTTGTGTTCTAACCATAACCTCTGTCTTTCTGTCCTTTTCAAATCATTTTTTGTTTCCACTGGTGTCATTCTCAAATGATTCAGAGATACTTCAGGTCAAACGAATAACATCAATTACAAATAATCTCTTTGAATATGTTATACGTGTGTCTACTTTAAAATTTAAACCAATAGTATATGAAGCCTAAGAATGAACACTGATCTGAACAAACACGACACATTCACAAAAATTGAGTGGAAAATAGATATTGTAAAATTTGTCAATTTTCTGCTAGAATGCTGAAATACCAGTACTCAATTTTTAAGTGATTTGTGAGCTTAAAATGGGACAGAGATGTGCATCTATTTTTTTAGAACAATGCTAGTTCTTTATATGGAGTAAGGGTCTAAGACCATGAGTGCTGTAACACAGCACTTCACAGACACTCGTAACTAAAGCTCTTTAAGGAAAATGAGGGCATACCCAGTTAACTCATGGTCAGTGCATAGGAATAAAAACCATATGAAGGGTATTTATTTATGAAGATTTCTGAAGATCCTGTGCCTTTCCAATTTAAAGAGCAGTGTGTCTTTAAATTTATCTTATACTAACATTGGACTGGGGAGAGTATTCAAATGTTCACTTAGTGTGTCTTTACATTCCAGGGCACACTGGGCATTGGAGGACAAATACATCATAAACTAGGATGTTGTGCTGATTCACATAACTTTTGCCATGTGCTCTTCTATAGAGCTGGATTTATATGCCCTTAAGAAGGGAGACAAAAGTCAGTTAAATTGAAAAATGAAAATATGATAACTGTATCATGTGAGGCCACTTAGCTTCAGAGCAAGATGTTATTAACCCTCATTTCCACGTTAGAAAAACCAGAAGAAGAGAATGGTAAACATAAATAAAATTATTAATTTTTGACTTTTGAAGAACGTTTCTTGATTATTTTATCCACTTGTTTTTCTCCATGAAAAAATATCATGCAGAATACAGACATATCTGTAGCACTTGGTCTGTAGCTAGACTGGATCCCAGGCATAACACTTTTTGACACAGGCCTTTTTATACATGCTCATATACGATGAGGCTTTGGTGAGATGTGAATGCATGATGGTAGGATGCTTTTTCCTAGGCGAGGATACGGTGCTGCTTATACTTGCCACCTTTTGTACAAATATATGTTTCTATGTTGGCCTGTCTTGCTAAGATATGGATGAATAAAGCCTGGTGAGAGCTGTCTATTTGCAAAGTCACTAGAATGCATGTTTCATTTGTTCTTTCATAATGCTGATTTGCACTTGCTCCCTCTCTATACATGGACAACCCAGTTGTGAAGGTAAAATGTAGTTTCCTTGAGTGAATGATTCAATCCTTAAGTCAATGTCATAATTTTTGCTACCACCGAAATACCATCACAGAGGCCACATGATTGCCTTTCTTCTCACAGCTCTTTGGTATATACTATTGCCTGGGTAAAAAAAATGTGGTTTTGCTCTTTTTCCACTTCTTTTGTATCTGACATGAAATACATTATTCTTTTATATGTTCATAAATACAAATTTTCACAATCTTAGTTACTTTGTTACTTCCAAACAAATTTGATTTCCAAACAAGGATGATTGTGTGTCTGGTTTTTCTGCTCCTCCAATCCTGAAATTATTTGTTTGTTTTCTGTGTGTCACCCCAAAATACAGATGTTGGGAGGGATATACTATTTTGTGTTGTCTTATGCAGTCTATGCCTGTATTTGCATTCCTTCCCATTTCCACCTTGCCCTTTTTATTTTTTTTTTACAGATTTGATTTTCCCTTCCATATATGAAAACCAGAATTGAGCAGCACTGTACATCAGACATGGTGCCTAGAAAATATGTCTTTGTTCCTCAGTAATTTCCTTCACAAGTTTCATGCAAAGACAGCCTCAACCAATTTCACACACCTTCCAATCTCTTACATTGGATGCTACCTTTTTTAGAGTTATTCCCCTGAGAAAAGTGAAATGCTGAGCATGAAGGCTGCTGTCTGTTGATAAGACAGCTAAGGAAGTTTGCTTCTGGAGAACGTTTCTTAAATAATTATACAGGAAAGTAAATACCATAATATAGTGTTCTGGTTAAGGTACATCATGAGTACATGAATGCCTAAAACCTCAATTCTTTGGTCTATTTACCTTTATGTGTAAATTACATAAATTACATGTATATTATAAAGAGAGTGAATAAAAGAATAAGGGGTATTTTAGTGGCAGCATTTTGCTGCATTGGTTTTGACTGCATCAGCATTTCTATTGTGAACCTCTATTTTTAGGGGTTTTAGAGACTCACCCATAAAAATTTGCTTCAGGCTTAAAAGTCTTGAAAGATTTTTTTTAGGTATATAATTTTAAACAAATATATCTTGTTTTATATTATAGGAAGGAAATAAATGGAGTTTACTAGTTCAAATTTATGCTACTATAACTTTTAATAAACTTAATTTTTTAGCAAAAACATAAAATCTAATTAGTCCATAGTCTATTGATGGTTTTTTAAAAGAATCAATTATTGATACTGAGAAAATTGCCTGCTTTGTCAGTATACTAACCTATCTTCAAGATGTTTTAAAATCTGTATACTTGTATTAACATTATCTTGATTCCAGTAGTGGATCAGTATGATAATGAACAGAATTTATGCCATCCATATGAGCTATCTGATAATACAGATTCAGAAGTATATAGTGTGTGTGTGTATATATATATATATATACAGATATGTATATATACACACTGTGTGTGTGTGTATGTATGTGTATATACACACACATACATACTTAACAGATTAAGGGGAAAAATGCTCCCATAAATTTAGTTTATCAAATAAATACCATATACTATATTAAAAAATAATTGCACATACATTTGTCTTTTAGAGCCAGAATGAGATGCAAGCAATTGCAAAGGAAAGTTGTCTCTTGGGTAAACAATAGACATTTTATAGCTTCTTATGAAAACCATTTTTCCTTTCTATATTGTGGTTATGGGAAATTAAAAGAATGTAATGCATATAATTAATGCAGACTTTAAATAACATTAAAATATGAATCAGAAAGAAACATTAGGGAATTAAATATTTAGTTTATTATCTTTCGGTTTGCTGACTATCCTTTGCCTTTAATTCCCCATGATATTTTCAGTTTTGGAGAGGGTATTAAAATCTAACTTTAAGCTTCTGGATTGCTCACATTACACTCAACACTACTTCATTAAGTTCTTGATAATATGTAGTCTTCTGTGTGCAAAGAAAGAAATAAATAACACATTTATTTGCTGAATGATCTTTAAGATTTGCAAGTTGTTAGTGGTTTTTTGCCCACACAGGATTCTATACATTTATAACATCTTAAATCTGGCATATAGATATTTTTTTTTCAGATAGCTTCTACTGACAAACACAAAGCTTGTTTGTGTGCAAATATAAGGCTAAATAAATGGTGCTAAAGTGTATTATGACTGTCAGATATAATCAGGCAAAATTTTGTGGTGCTTAAATTAATTTTTTCATTGATTTTATTGATCAATGCATTGAACAGTGTTTATTATTCACAAGTTGTCTTTTATTAGTAAAACAAGGCCTCATAGCACATTGTTAAATAAAATGGTTGACTAGTCTATGTAACAGCTCACCAAGCTACTATCTTTTCAACTCCTTATAATGTTGCGTCATTAAAGGTCAAGGGGTCATGCTATTAATCTCATCCCTGCAGACCATTAACATGACTGAACTTTTCCACAAAGTACTTATGTTTACAATGCTGTAACCCTTTGACTGCTGCGGCAACCTTTAACCACACAGATGTCACAAGCTAGAATCATCAGCATGGTTCTTGCCATTGCAATCAAAGAGTTAAGGGCTGTGCAGTGATTTGTTTCCTATTTATTAATTTATATTTATTTTGTTTCCATTCAAGGAGGGGATATTGGGTGGGGCAGTTTTTGTCTGCTGTAAGTGTCTTAACCTAGGGAAGGGTTAAATGGCTTTTTATACTATTGCATCTTCTGTATTTACCATCAATTCATTGTGTTGTAATTAAAAAAAAACTGTCAATAAATAAGAGAAAAGAAAACAGTTCATAGATATTGTGGTTTTACTCAATAAATGATATACATACGTTTATGACTAATATGGAGGCTGTGATATGTAGTAGCCTGCACTATCTATTGTCTTCCTAATAAATATGAAACAGAAAATGAAAATTCTTGAGTAATTTAGGCCAAAATTTCCTGTGTGTTTGCCTGAATCATCAAGTATATTAAACTGGCCACATGAATTGGAGACTAGTTTAACAATAAACTAGATGCATGTGACTGGCCAAGGACAGGAGCAGAAAACACAACTGCATCAGATATATTTCAGGCAAATACCCATGAACATAGGCTATGTTACAATTTAATCACCATTTGAGAAGAATAAATATTACTTTATGGATAGGTGAGTATAATTTATTGTTTGAAGTCATATATATTGACATCTAGGTAAATCTAATCAAAGGAGTTAATGTTTATATCAAAACTCTTAGGCAGAATCCCATTTAATACTTTTTGTTTTAATGGCAGGGATATAGTCAAGGATGGCTATGAATAACCATGAATAAAGAACAGATACACAGAAAACAGAAGTAAAGATAAACATTTCCATATCTGCATTTTATTAAATTATCTTGATCACAGGATCAAGTATGAAATCTCTTGTAGTATCAAATAGTTGCATAAAATCTGATGCTAAAGCCAGAGTTTCCTGAAAATCAGATCAAAGATATATCAATAGTCCCAAAGAGTCATCATTTTAGGAAGAATTAGGAATGCACCCTGGGAATGAAAAAAAAAAAAAAATGTGTTCGCTCATGCAAGAATCAAGGTGCATCTGTGCACCAAGAAATTAATCTTATAAATTTTAATCCAGACAAAAAAGAGGAGCTCTTTAAAAAAACAAAACAACACAAAACAAAGAGGAGCTCTGAAGCAAGGTAACTGACACAATCACAAGGGACTTAATTGTCTGAAGTAACAAACAGTAGACTAGAGGGACAGAGAACTGTTTGTGTTGTCTTTGAAATCTGCTTCTAGGGTGAATCCCTGGGAATTTGGATATCTATCTTAAAGTGTTTAAAGGAAGACTCACAGATAAGACTGGTTGGGCTTTTGAAACATATCAGCACAGAACCTACAAGTTTAGCCAAGCAACAATACAGTGTATTGTTATTTGTAGAAGGCTTTTTAAAAAAAATGTTTTATTTATTTTTGAGAAAATGCAAGCAGGGGAGAGAGTGAGGGGGAACAGAGGATCTGCACCGACAGCAGCAAGCCCAACTTGGGGCTCCAACTCACAAACCTAGAGATCACCACTTGAGCCGAAGTCAGATGCTCAACCTACTAAGCCACCCACATGCACCTATAGAAGGCTTTTAAACAAAAGATAACCTTTATTTTCATAAGGCTGTCAACCTTATAAATAATGAGGCTGAATCAAAGAATAAATCTTCCTTTTTATTATCAGAGATATAAAAGCTAGAAATATCGATCTAACCCAGTATTTATTTTTCTTATGTACTTGAATTTTATTTATTTACTTAATATTAAAATACACTCTTGCATGCTTGTTGCCTCAATCAAGGACCAAATTAGAATGATATGTTGTGGAAAAAAGGAAAAATTCAGATAGGGTTATAGATAACTCAAGAACACACCCAGCATACTATAGAAACATAAATACTGTTGAATAAACGATAATGTTTGCACATTTTACATCCTTTATAGCAAGTATTTGAAGAGACATAACTTCAACCCAGTTTGATACACTCTGCCACTTCCTCCATTTAGTTACCCCAGTGTATCACTAGCTCTCCCCTTTTTTTTCCTTCTTCCTCTTCCTTCTCCTCTTTACCTCCACCTCCCATCTTTCTCTCTTCTATCCCCACCTCATTCTTTACTCACACTTTACTTATAATTTTGTGGCACCCCTCACCACTATTTCTTCAAATACAAATGATATATTTATAACTAAACCTAGTCTAATTCCCTATCTTACTTGACTTCTTAAGAGTATTTAATACTCTTAAGTGGCTGGGTGGCTCAGTCAGTTAAGCATCCGACTTCAACTCAGGTCATGATCTCGTGATTCTTGAGTTTGAGCTCCACATTGGGCTCTGTGATGACAGCTCAGAGCCTGGAACCTGCTTCGGATTCTGTGTCTCCCTCTCTCTGCTCCTCCCTCACTCATGCTCTGTCTCTCTCTGTCTCTCAAAAATAAATAAACATTAAAAAAATTTTAAAGATTGTTTAATACTGATAGTCACTCTGACATTAATACTTCTGCTCCTTTAGGACAGGACCTATTCATTTTTTGTTCCTTTTTTATACCTAGAGCCTGCTATAGTACCTAGCTCATAGTGAGCCCTCAGGAAAATGTTGGTTTCTACGTATTAAGGTTTAAAAATCTTTTTCTCTATCATATCTAACTTTTTAAGTGAATTCTAGCAAATTTACATAAGTGCCCTTATATGTTCATATATATGTATGTATATCTGTGTGTGTGTGTATACATAGATATATGTATATGTATATGTATATGTTATAATTTCATTCTTGAGAAAGTGCAAGATGGGGAAGAACAAAGAGAGAATGGGACAGAGGATTTGAAGCAGGCTCTGTTTTGACAGCAGTGAACCTGATGCAGGGCATGATTTCGGAGTTCTCACCAGGAGATCAAGACCTGAGCCAAAGTCAGATACTCAACTGACTGAGCCACCCAGGTGCCCCCTATATGTTCTTAACCTTCTTTATTCTATGACCTCTCATGGCCCCTTCTGCACAAGCATGTCTTTAGCTTTGTGGATATGATGTCTTACAAAATCCATATTGACAATTTCCACCCACTTGCTGGACAAACGAATCTGGATTTTTCTTCTGCTTCCAAGATTCAATCTACTAAATATGAAACATCAACCTTCCTTTTCTCTCCCTCTATATAAGCATATTTCCTCTTGAATTATCTAACCTATTAATGCATTAAATTTTCTCAGCTAACTATCTATGAAAACTTTGTGTTCTTGGCCTTCACCTTCTCCTTTTGCCTCTGATGTCCCCCTGCAGATATTTACCATGTCTGTGACTTCTACTTTGACAATATTATTGGCGTCTAATTTCTCCTTGACAGTCTTGTCCTAGACAGGGTTCCTTACTTCTTTCTTTCTGAATCTTCTTGCCTAATTCAATCTCCTTCTTTTCTAGCCAATCTACACATTCCTGGCAGAATAATCTTCTCAAATTAGAGTTTGAATCATATCAATTCTTTATTAAAGGTTTTATAAGAAGATCCTTCAAAATCTTTTTTTTTCAAAAGTTTTTTCAAATTTTCTCACCAGTACACATTTTTATACCTGAAACCATCCAAATATTTGCCACATCTCATCCATAATTTGGCTCATGCTCTCTCTCTACTTTGAATTTCCACCTTTCCCTTCTTCATCTTTCCTGATCTCACTGAATAGACAAAGCTCCCCAAAATTTGAAACCTCCTATTATCTCTTTGCATTTTGTTTTTCTGAGGATGACCCCAGTATAATTATTAATATTGCACCCCTCCTTTCTCTTTAAAAGTCTCTCAGGTTTAATAATAAGTTATATGGTCATAGTCATGCAACATTTTAGACAAAATCTATAATTTTATGTGAACTTAAACCATTATTCCTTGTGAATGTCTAAGCTCCTGGGAACTGCATTCTTCCTGGTTTGCTTCGGTTTTGGTTTGGTTTGGTTTGGTGATTTTTTTTTTGTTCCTCCTGTAGCATCTAATTCAGTGTTGAATAAGGTATGGTGTGGTCTGGTGTGGTGGTGGTGCTCGTGGTGGGGTGTGTGTGTGTGTGTGTGTGTGTGTGTGTGTATAATTCATACAGAAACACAAAGTGAAATCAATAGATTCCTTGACGTGATTGACTTTGTGGGAAATTGTATCTAGAGACTTATGGAAGGTGTAAGGATAATTCTGAGTAGCTAAAATAAGAATGAAGCAAGTGTAAAAACTAGGGAAATATTAATTTTTTTCTTTTTACAAATAGTTTATTGTCAAGTTGGCTTCCATATAACACCCAGTGCTCATCCCCACAAGTAGGCAAATATTAATTTAAGAAGCCGTTTTAAAAATTAAAATATAGGTCCAATTCAGTGCTCAGTTCTGAAGAGCTATAGGCATAATAAAGTAAAAATTGAAACTTTCTTTAATCAAAAATTATAATAAACTATATTTAGAGGACGAAGAAGTGAGAAACAGAAGAGATGACACAGGAAGACAGTTTAGTCTTTATCTAACAGTAGGAAATCAAGAGATGATGTCTAAAATTGATTGATTTAAAAATTCATGTGTATTACTTAGAAATACTGAGGTATTTAATTCCAGGGGAAGAAGAATCAGCCAAAATTATTACAAGAGATTTTAGAGAGGAGGACTATGGGAGTGGGGCATAAGGGAGGGAATGCTTATTTATAGCATTATTTTAACACTTTAATAGTAATCTTTTACTATAGTAAAAAATTATAGTATTTTTACAGTATTATTTTAGCATTAAATTATACTTTAAAAGACTTCCCTGTATTAATCTGATAATTATTTTAAATTAAAGCTCAAAAACTATCTATGGTCACCAAGTCCAAAATCTACATGCACATAAGGGTGCCCTGCCCACGACTCCACCGTTTCTCCTCTGTCTCTGGACATTAACCATATTCATTTAATTGCTGTTTCCTTTTCACCCACTTCCCAATAGGGTCCCCTTTGTCTTTGATCGTCCTTGCATTCTCCATCCTTCTCTTACAGCACTTGTAGTTCCTCACTTGGCAGAGAAAAAGTAATGAAAATCTTGGCAACTGCTTTTCAAGAACACTTGACTCTTGCCTTAGGGAGATATCTGGTCAAATGTTTTTGGATGATGACAGCTTAGAAAAGATAGATATTTCAGTTTATTGAGTGTGAAAAATACTCTTCAAAGGAAGGGTCAGTGGGGTAAGTAGCAGTCAGTAAAATTAAATTGGAACAGGATGTCAACCAACTCTAGGTCATCTGCCCTACCAGAAAGTAAGAATCCCGAAGAAATAGGTGAAGATTTAAGATCTGACAGAAATTTTTGTGAGCTCTAAAGATATACGTACAATTTTTAACATGTTATGTGTCAATGTAATGGTATTACAGTGAAATTATAAATTACTCTTTCTGAAAAAAAATGATTATTGGTTCATTTGTCTGTTCATTCAGTATTAAAGCTTCACCACATTTTAAATATTACCCACGACAGGGGATAGATAGAATGAGCAAAGTGAAGTAGGGCAGTCAAATTTGCCTAAATTACTATACCTCATTGTAATTAACATATAGAATAATATACATAGTGCAATGTAACATAACATAAAATATGATAGGTAATATGAAAAATATTATATTATAAGTACAAAAATTCGTGAGAGAATCCAGATGGTGACTCTGCTTGGGACGATCATGGAAGATTTTATACAAAGGGTAGTGCATGAAAATAAAAGGCAGGTTAACAAGTGAACACCAGGAAAGTAGTATTTTAAGCAAATGTTACAATTTTTAGAAAGGTGCACAAGTGTTAAGAGAGCATAGTATATTTGGGAAAATGAATTATTCTGGAACTGGAGCCCAATGTACATGACGGAGAATTATAAAAAAATAAGTTCAAAGATTTAGGCAAATGCTAGATCATGAAGGGATTCGATGTCTCTAAATCTTTTTTGCCTAATCTACCTGGTGATTCTATGAGCTACTCATTACCCTTTTAATGCATTTGTTTTTGGCTCAAGTCAGGCAGAATTGTTTTGTTTTACAATTTTATTTGATTTACTTAAACTAAAGAAAACAAACAAATAAAAAAAAAAAGAAAACCAGTTCATCCATTTCTCCAACCCCTTACTCCCTGCCTGTTGCAACCACTGATTTGTTCTCTGTGCCTATGAGCTTGTTTTTTTTTTTTATTTGTTTTTCAGATTTCACATGTAAGAGAGATCATTTGGTATTTGTTTTTCCCTGTCTGACTTATTTCCCTTAGTATAATGCCTTTGAGATTCATCCATGTCATAAATGGCAAGAGTGCATTCTTTTTTATGACTGAGTAATATTCCAATATGTGTGTGTACAAATTTTAAGATTTTTCTATTTCTGTGAAAAATATCATTAGAATTTTGATAGGGATTGCATTGGATCTGTAGTTTGCTTTGAGTAATACTGACACTTCAACAATATTACTTATTCCAATCCATGAGCATAGACTATATTTCCATTTATTTGTGTGTTCTTCAATTTATTTTATTAGTATCTTCTGGTTTTCAATATGTAGGCTTTTACATTATTTTATTGTAAGGCTATTTTTATGCAGTTGTAAATGAGATTATTTTCTTAATTTCTCTGATAGTTATTAGTGTAAAGAAATGCAACAAATTTTTGTACATTAATTTTATATCCTACAACTGTATGCAGTTTATTAGTCCCAACAGTTTTTTTGATGGAGTCTTTAGTCTATATATAGTATCATGTCATCTGCAAACAGTAACAGTTTTACTTACTTCTTCCTTTCCAATTTGAATATCTTTTCTTGCCTCATTGCTCTGGCTAGAACTTCTAATACTATATTGAATAAAAGTGGAAAGAGTGGACATTCTTGTCTTCTTCCTTATCTTAAAGGAAAACCTTGCACGGAGTATGATGTAGACTGTGGGCTTGTCATACAAGCCTCTCATTACGTTAAAGTACATTTCCCCAATACCCATTTTTTGAAGCTTTTTTTTTTCATAAATGGATTTTGAATTTTGTCACTTTTTCTGCATCTATTGAGATAATCATATGACTTTTATCCTTTGTTTGTGTGGTATATCAGATTGATTTGCAGAAGTTAACCATCCTTGTCTCCCTGGAATAAATCCCACTTCATATTGATGTATGATCCTTTTAATATGTATTGTGGAATTCAGTTTGTAAATATTTTGTTGTGGATTTTTGCATCTGTGTTCATCAGTGATATTGGCCTATAATTTTCTTTTTTTGTGTGGTGTTCTTGTCTAGTTCTGGTGTTAAGGTAATGATAAACTCACAAAAATATAATTGGAAGAGTTCCCCACTCGCTTGCTTATTTTTGGAATAGTATGAAAAGAATTGGTATTATTTCTTTGAATGTTTGGTAGAACTGACCAGTGAAGACATCTGGGCCTGGACTTTTGTCTGTTCTGATTTCTATTTTATAATTATTCAGTCTTGGTAGGTTCTGTATTTCTAAGAACATACCCATTTCTTCTAGATTGTCCAATTTATCTTTACATAATTGTTTATCCCAGTCTCTTACTTCTGCAGCATCAGTTATAACATCTCCTCTTTCATTTCTGATTTCACTTCTCTGAGTTATTTCCTTTTCTTGATTTGTGTAGCTACACATTTGTCAATTTTATTTATCTTTTCAAAGAACTAGCTCTTAGTTTCAATTGATTTTTTCTACTGTCTTTTTAGTCTCTATTTCATTTATTTCCATTCTTTGTCATTCCCTTCCTTCTATTAACTTTGGGTTTCATTTGTTCTTCTTTTTCTAGTTCCTTCAGGTGTAAAGTTAGCTTACTTGTTCAAGACTTTTCTTGTTTTTCAACAGAGGTATGAACTTTCCTCTTAAACTGCCTTTGCTGCATTTCATAAATTTTGATGTGTTAAATTTCCATTTTCATTTGTCTCAGGAATTTTTTTGATTCCTCTCTTAATATCTTTGGTTCATTGGTAATTCAGTAGCATTTTTTAGTCTCTACATATTTGTGAATTTTCCAATTTCTCCATATAATTAAGTTTTTGTTTCATATAGTCGTGGTTAGAAAAGATGCTGGATATGATTTCAATCTTTTTAAATTTATTAAGACTTGTTCAGCGCCCTAACATAATCTTGAAAAACACTCCATGTGCACTTGAGAAGAATATCTATTCTGTTGCTTTTGGATGAAATATTCTTTAAATATCTGTTAAGTCCATCTGGTCTAACATGTCATTTAAGGCTGATGTTTCCTTATTGATTTTCTGCCTGGATGATCTGTCCAGTGATGTAAGTTGGGTATTAAAGTTCCCTACTATTGTATTGCTGTCTATTTCTCCACAGTGGATTTCTTGGGCATGCAACTAAGACCTTTGACTGAAATGTTCTAGGCAGTGGAGACTTAGAGAAGAATTAGAAATGACATATCTGCCCTGATGAGACAATGAATGGTGAAAATTATTTTAAAGAGGTATATATTTGATACCTAATGGAAGATGGAGGCAAAATAATCAAATTATCACCTACATTACCTGGCATAAGGTACAACTGAAGGCAAAGCTTCAGAAGACCCGGTTGCTACTGCCACTACATAGTAGCAATGTATAAAGATATTACATGTGAAAACTTAAAGACAATTATGTTACATTTTTCTTGGTTTAGGCATTTACTGAAAACTTAGGGCTCCCTATGAATTTTTTAACTTTTCAACCACAGGTGTGAGTGAACTAAAATAAAATACTTGTTTGATCCAGTATGATGCCAAATTTTAATATTCACTGGATATATTATATAAAGTGGAGGGTTTCAGTTGATAAAGAACAGAGATATAGTCATTGAAATTGGGTGATTTAAGGTGTTAAAAGTATTCACAAATTTCCAATCTACTATAAGCTTAAGTACTTCCTTTACCCCCTTAATTGTCTCCAATTCTAATAGCTAGAGTCATATTCCAACATGTCCTTAGGAGGAATGAATTATAGTGTAAAACACAGGGAAACAGCTTATATACCAAAGTTATAAAATATAGCTACTTTATGTCATCCACGTTCTGAGGAACATGTATGAGAATGGATTCTGAAGTTTCCAGGCCAGTATGAATAATGTATTTTTTTTAATTGGCTAACTTTACCAATTTTGTTTAATTACCAGAGGTTCTGTAAAAAAGAAAAAAAATGAACTAGGTCAAACAGCATGGAATATTGTACAATTAGAATCGACATTGGTTCACATAAATGATGATGAGATGCCAAAAATTTCTTAGTATGATAAAGAAGAAGGATCCAAAGACTGAGTGAGATGGAATGTTGGGGTGGATATATAACATGCAACTCACTCAACTACAGCCAGCCATATTCCCAGATAAGGGCAAAGAAGGCAATGTCTGTGATGGGGAGAGGAGCAGTGTACACTTTGAAAGAACTTTTTAGTGGTTGTTCTCTGCTAAGTGAGAAAGCTAGTAAGAGAAATTATAGATGAAAAGGGGTTACTATTTCAGTGGGGATTCTATTATTATTTGAATGATAGTTTCCAAGAATAGAAAAGTTATAGAAAAATTATAACAATAATTGATCACAAGAGGCATCTAGAGTCATAAGAGGTATGTGGTTACCATTACAATCAGTGCATCTTCGGAGATAGCTATTTAGTTATAAAAGCCTCAGAGACCAAAATAAAAAGCATCCCATTCTATCTGAATTGTAGAACTGATAAAAATAATAAATGTAGCAAACAGAGGCCTGATTAAAGCCTCACTAGAGATCTAGAGCTTTTTCAGTTGGCCTGAATCAGTTATCAGACCTGAATCAATTCAGAGTCAACATCTATTGAAATTAAAATGAAGCTCTGCTTTAAAAAAAAAAAAATGGGGGATATTTATTTTGAGAGAGAAGGGAGGGTATAGAGAGAAGGAGAAACAGAATCCCAAGCAGCTTTGTGCTGTCACCACGGAGCCCAATGCAGGCCTTGATCTCATGAACCATGAGATCATGACCTGAGCCGAGATCAAAAGTTGGGCATTCAACCAACTGAACCACCTAGGCACCCCTAAATGAGCATCTGCTTACCCCTGAGGAAGAATTTGTCAATATTATCACAACTGTCACAGTGAACCTTTCCCTTTCCCTTTCCTAGAGGTCATTTCTCAGGATAAACATGTTCTAGAGTAAGATAAGTAGCCAGTCTTTTTTATGAACATTTTTACAGTTACATTGCTCTAACTCTAATTCCAAGCCACTTCGGTCTTCTATGCAGGTGACTTATGGAAAGAGTTTTTGATTCAAGATAGTCCCAACAGGATCCCAACATATGTTACCATTATTTACCTAATGAATTGGGAATATTCCCTTTAGTATCTAGTAGTCTTTTTTGGGTATCCATCTAAGTGAAGACTGATTGTAGTAAGTAGAACACAGTAGGAGCTCCCAGAGTTCCCTATTCATACAAAAAATAAAACTACATCTTTGGAATAATTCGTTAAAAAATTAGAGCCATCATCAAAGATTTGAAAAATTCAGAATGTTACTGCTACCACATAACCATTTAATTCTCTGCTTTAGCCAGTCAAGAATATGAATGGGTTTTGGAGAATGATGATGGATTGTCATAATGATAATCAGATGGTGATTTAAATTGGCCATGGGTATTCCAGACGTAATCTCTGTGCTGGAATAAACTGTACAGTCCCTGCCACTTAACTTGTGTCTACTGATCTAACAGATAATTTATGTTTGTTTATATCAATTAGTACAGAATATCAGATTCAGTTGTCCCACTTGGCAAGGATAGCAGTATACCTTTACCATATTGCCACCATGTTATGTCAAATCTCTATTATAATTTAGTTTGAAAGAAAATTAAGTGTTCTTACCTTTACATAGAGCTCTTGCTTGCCAACTACACTGATGGTAACAGGCCGATATGCAGATGCATATATGTCAGCATACAGGACACAAAAATTAGACAAAAAAGGTCTGCCCTATCCAAAGAAATTTCTAGGTGTCTAATTATTCAAGGCATGTTGGAATGTTCTCTATAAATTAACAATAATAAATTATTAGTACACTGCTGTACCTTATAGACACTACCATCAAGAAAGAGGCACATGAACTATTTTGGGTATGGCTCTTTAATTCATTTACTCAATAATCTAAGACTGCTAAGTTTGAGTGGGACTCACAGCATAAGCAATTTGCTATCTGGCTATCATTACTCAGTGTATCTACGTATGTTCAAGCTGTCTTTGGTAGGTTCAACATACAGCAGTCTGTGATAAGAGAAATCTTCAGAGCTCTGTTAACAAGAATCATGCACTTTTGATCAAGTAACTATTCTCACTTTGAAAAATAATTCTTGGCTTTTTACTGTGCTGTATTAGATATTAAACCACCAACCACAAGTGCTGGCACTTTCCATGAACTGAATATCTGATATACCATGCCTAAAAGTTAAGCACACCAGGAGGGCTCCATTATCAGGTGGAAGTGGTATATACTGGATAAGGTCCAAGAAGGTCATGAATGCACAAGTTGCATGAAAAAGTAATGTACAATGTTCCTAACTTACGTATACCTGCTGCAAAGTCACCCCTCCCTCAAGTTCTGGCAGCAACCAGGAGGAAAAATTTCCAGCTTGTTGTATTGGTTGGTTATTTGAAATGCTGACACCAACAGAGAAGGACTGTAGCCGCGTTAAGAGTCCAACTCAGGAGTGGCTCAGAAGGAGAGTGGGAAAAAGAAATTCTTCAAGTGACAAATTCTCACTTCGCTAGAAGAGACTCTGAAGTGTCTACACTGATGCATAGATTGTGGCTAATAGTTTCACTGGATGATCTGGATGTTGAAGGGGACAAGATTGGAATCACAATAACCAATTTGTCAGTGGACATTCTTCATTGTCTCAGCTTTTGGAAACAGAGTAGTCATTTTCCCAACAATGCTTTCTCCTTGCTAAAATGAGTATCCATTTAACAAATGACGTTACTCATGCTTTGAATTTTTTTTACCATAAAGTATTATGATACTTTATCTGTAAGAACTTTTTTTTTCTGAACAATATAAGAGATGTGACATTGTCATCTGGCTTGTCAGTAGATAGCCAAGTTTTTAAACCAGAAGTAAAACTACTAAAATATTTTAACTAATCTTACCCCTTTCACTTTTCTCACTTTTCACTGAGAGAGGTAGCATAGTGTGGTGTGTAGAGTTGGATAGGAGTCCAGTGTATCACTAACTAAATTTTGGGAACTGGGCAAGTCATCTCCCTGATCCTTTTGTTCTCCATCTATAAAACTTATTGTCTTACTAGGCCTTTTCTGTACCAAGATTCTACAGATGACTGAAATGAGAGGATTATTAAAATGACAAGGCTTCAAAAAAAGATAAACATTTTTACGATACCATGGATAAGCTGTTAATAAGACAGTTCTTTTGTGGGCTGTTTTGCAGTAAAATGGTTTTACCTTTTAAGTCCTACATTCTAGATATTGATTTCATATCATCTTTTCTTAAATACAGTACAGCAGTGTTTCTCAAAGAGTGAGAATTATCATGAACATTTAAGGTACTAAGCAGCCATAGAGATTCCTGACTTCCACCTCACACTTACTGAATTAAATTTAACAAACACTTCCAATATTTTTGATGTTTGGCCAAAGTTTAGAAACACAGTCATTTGCTATTGCTGGCTAATCCTTTCCTGAGAATATTAATTGCTTAGCCAACACAAATCTTAACTTTCCTGGGAGCAGGGGCCATGTGACACAGTCCTATCATTTCCCATAATGCCAAGCCAATGTTTGGGGACACAATAGCTAGTATATGTGTGTGTACATATTTGGCAGGGTGCTTTTAACTTAATGAACATGGATTGCAGGATGAAAAAGTGATCCAGGGCGTATTTTCTTCTAAATAAGACTTTTTCTTATGGATTTGACAGCTGGAATGGTTCCAATTTGAATGTGTTAATGGTTGTGAATTATTCAATACAATGACAGTGATGTTTGATTTGAAACTCATTCATTCCTTCAGCAGTCGCATGTGAACACCTCCTAAAGAGCATTTTTAATTGCCCAGATGTTTGTGTGAAATTACTGCCATTAATCACAGTATTGATTATGTTTCTCCTGTTTTCCGGCAGTCTTCTATTTTTAAACAGTCCCCTGAAGTGACATACGGAAGCATCCTTGTTATCCATGACTTTCTAGTTTGCAATATAATTGATAGATGAAAAATTCATTGTGAACCATTTAAATCTGCTGCTTGTGTTGAAAAGGTAGTTATTTTTGTCACTTCCTGTTTGACGCAAAGCATGTTCTATGCTGCAATTTCAACAATGGGGCCACTTTTTCTCCAGTCAGCATTTTCCTACACATAGTATCGGCCTTAGGCAAAACTGTCTAGTAGGCAATTTTTTGGGCTCTCCCCCAGCTCACTTGCCAACACACCTCTTCATCCTGCCTTTCAAACTACAGGCTTACAGGTTGTCTTCAGTTTCAAAGGTATCAGCTATTAACCAGCTTTGCTTAAAATGCAGAAGTCTGTATATCTCCTAGACATATCTGTACTTGGATAATTAATACACATTCCACTTCAAAAAACAGAACACATGTATGAACTAAAAATTTTGAAAACCACTTTTTTGAAAATCTGAGCACTTATTAAGAGCTATCTTTCAGGCCAGCTAAATCACTGTTATCGTGGTGAAGGACAGATTATCAGTTATTATTAAATGATATCATTCTGGGCCTCAGTTCCCTAACTGTAAAATAAAATTATTGAACTGGATTATTCAAGTTACTTGGGAGTAGTAGCAGGAGAATCAATACATGCATGCAACCCACGACTGCCCAATTTCTCTTTCTATCTCCAGTTCTATCTTGTATCTCAAGGAGCTACACACCCAAACTCCTTCCACCAGCCTCCAAACTGATGGCTGCTTCTTATGTACTCTGATGACACATTCTACTCTAAAAAGGAGAGACCCATGAACACTATGTAAGCAGGTTCAGAGCTTTGGGCAGGGAATTCTAGGTTCAAGTGACAGACATGTGTGTGTGTCATCTCTGGATGGACATCCTGCTCAGTCCTGTGGACTTCACACACTGTGAAGAAGAATACAGTCAGAGGAGTTCAGAATGCAGGAACCTAGTGCAGAGACCCTATAGCCCAGGTGGAAGAATAAGACTGGATATGGTTAAAGGACCATTCCATTCCATCCAGACTTGAAAGCTCTTAGACATTCACTGCTGTGTTACTCTGTGTTGTCCACTGATCCAGTTCTTGGTTAATTCTGTGATTGTGATGGATGTTCACCAAATAGTCTTTTCCTTGGCTTAGAGCATTTAAGATCTCCCTCTTTCTCACCCTTTCTCCTTGCAAATGTCAATAGTTTCATCTTAAATATCCTGAATGTTTATAGCTATTACTTTCCCTATTTTCTATGCTACAGTTTCATGAGGTGCTTGGGATACAGATTCATAAGCTCTGTAAAAATGCCTGCTTCAAGTCAGACCTCAGAATAATTTTTTCTTTCTGTGTTTATTGTGATAGTGGGGAGGGTTTATATAAGAATTCTCTAGCTTTAAGACTGGAAGAGAACAGGGGTACCTGGGTGGCTCAGTCGGTTAAGCGTCCAACTTCAGCTCAGATCATGATCACACGGTTTGTGGGTTTGAGCCCCGCTTTGGGCTTTATACTGACAGCTAGCTCAGAGCCTGGAGTCTGTTTCAGATTCTGTGTCTCCCTCTCCTTCTGACCCTCCTCTCTTCATGCTGTCTCTGTCTCTCAGAAATAAATTTTAAAAAATTAAAAAAAAAAAAGACTGGAAGAGAACAATGTCTATGATGTCTTTCAAGTAAAATTCTTCTCATGCAGAAGTCATTGTCTGATACATCTTGTGCTTCACAGTCATGTTTTCTCTCTTCTTTCTTTCTGTAGTTTGCAATTTAACCATTCCAAGGCCACTTGTATGAATTACGTATATCAATTAAACACTGTTGTTAATTCCACTGTTAATGAAATTGTTTACAAGGCTCTCTCTTCTGATCATATCATCTGCCTGGAGAAAAAATATTTTTTTAAGAAAAAAAATGACTACTACATTCTACGGAGGAGAGTATTTCCAGCCACTAATTAAGAAAGATTTGAACCAATCTCTGACTTTCATGCCCATTCATAAACAGTTCTTATTTTAAAAATCAAATTTCTTAAAAATTATCTTAAAATTATTTTTAAAAATAGACTTTTAATCACAGACACAGAAACCAATAAAGCAGAAACAATTTTGGCATATATTTTCATGTTATATTATATGGTATTATAATCAATGTTGAAAAGAAGAGCTATTGATATTTCAATCTCATGGACTTTGCTAAAAATAAGGAGTAGCCATACTTTTGATATCTGATATTATAAATATTGGAATAATTTTTCTCTGTTGCTCACTGTGGTAATAGGAAGCGTTTATATACAGTGCTCTATCTAGCTTCAGGACAGACAGTGAACAAAACTATGTGTTTCTTTCTTTAACAACCTTCTTTAACCAATTTCAGCTTGAATTTTCTGTACTCATAGCCTTTGTTTCCGCAGAGTTCTTCTAGAAGGCCTTGCCAGTGTTGGACTCAAAAACACATTTGTAACAAGATCCTAAGCAAATAAACCTAATAGTTATGAAAGGCTTCCAAAATCTGGATACAAACACTGAGTTGCATTAATAATTTGCACAATTAAGGCAATATCAAGAGGGAGATTCCAGGCACCTTAGAGACCCTCTGTAAGTCCAACAAATAGTGTGCATGTATTGGAAAGATGCTATGATGAATGTTTCATGCTTAGTCCAGATTTTTCCAGTCTTTCAAGGATTTAAAGAAATAGTAAGCCATAGATGTGGCTTCACTCAATTAGTCGAATGAAAGTTTTCTCAAGACAGGTGTGGAAAAAAATTCTGGTGTTCTGCAGATGAAATGAAAACAGGAGAAACAACGTGATGTGTATTTATTCTAGTTATATAGTTCATATTTTAGAAAAGAACATATTTGGTCTACTGAAAGTAAAGGAAGTCATCTAAATAATATATGTGAAAAGGATGCTCTAGTACCATCACTTCAGAGTTGCTAGAAATTGACTGGAGAGAAAATTCAGTTCTGTATTTGCTAACTATGCCTCTCATCAGGGGCAAAAAATGAATAGAAAAGTATAGTGCAAGCCATTTTTCAAGACCTAGAAAATAACATGAACTGCAATCCTTTGTCAAATATGGATGCATAAAGTAACCTTTGTTTTAATCATCTCCTTAAGAAAGAATGAATAGTGATGAGGGAAACACTCAATTTGTATAATTAATTGGGGAAGAAAGTGGAGGATGTATTCATAGAGTAGTTGGGAACAATAAGTTTAATCTCAGTGGGTTTGAATAAGATTTTTAGATCAGAGAAGTTTGGAATCCAGTTCAATCTTCTTCAGTTAATAGTTGGCAACTCTGGAAAAAGAATGTGTGTGGGTGGTTAGATTAAGTTATGCACATGAATTCATGGTTTTTAATATAAGATTACAGATAGACATAGATGAAAATACATTTAGATATGGAGATGTATATGTAAGTACACATACATATAGCCTAGTTCTGTTGACTGAGAGGGCCTGAAGTCAATGACCTGCTAGCAGCAATAAGTAAAAATATAGCACTCAAATCTTAGCTCTTAAATACCATTATTCACTAAAATGAACCATGGCTCATTAGAGAGAAGGCTGATTCCAGGGCTGAAACAGGGAAAATACAATACAGAAAGAACCTTTGTGTGCCAGAAAGTAAGGAGGTTTCAAAAGAGATGAGATGATGTCAAAAGGACAAAGGAATCGTCTTGAAGGAAGGTTTAAATGGTCAAGATAGTCAAATCTGGAAAAATTTGTGTATCAAAAAATATATAGTAATGGATCATACATAACACACTGAAATACAAATCTATGGGTTTCTGCTGATGTAAATATATAATGAAAACATAAATAAATGGTACAAAATGGAACATTCTTCCTTATAGTGGGATGCTAACCAACAAATATAGAAAGACTTAGAAAATCATCAATGGAATAAAAAATTGGTGGATTAAAGTTTTAAGGGTGCGAAATACTTATATAGTCTGAAGTTATCTCCTCACAAACTGCTTATTAGTTACAAATGGAAAACTAACTTTTGAGTGAAGAAACCTGGTGGATTCCACAATAACAAAATGATTAACTTAACATTACCAACATCAGGAAAGTATTGCATGCTATCTAATAGGATGCAGTAAGAAAGAAGAGTGTTGCAGTATTTCTGCCAAAAATACATAACCTGAATCTAATGATGAGGAAATAACCAAAAACTCCCAAAATGGGGGATCCTTTACAAAATAATTGGTCTGCATTTGGCAATAATGTCAAAATCAAGCAAAACAAAGAAAAGTTCAAAAAGTCTGTCCAATAAAGAAGACTAAATCGACATGACAATTAATTGCAGTGCCTAATCCTGGACTAGAAAATAATAGCTATAAAGTATTTTATTGGGACATTTGACAAAATATGAGTATGAGCTATGGTTTAGAGAAAAAAACATTTTGCATCATTTTTAGATTTCCTGGTTTTGAAAATTTGTCAAAGAGAATATAATTTTATTTAGGGTATATATATAATGACGTACTTAGAAGTAAAGGGCCACAATACTTCCACCTAACTCTCAAAAAGCTCAGAGACAGAAAGAGAGAAAGAGCAAAACAGAATTGATGGTCAAGTAAATGGGACAAAATATACAAATTTGTGAATCTTGATAAAAGGTACATAGGTGTTCCTTACCTGCAAGTCTGAAATTATATTAAAATATAAGGGGTATTTAAAAAAAAAAAAAAAAGGAAGGGAGGAAGGAAGGAGAGTGAATGGGAGGGAGGTTGGTTGTGACCTTAAGGTAGAATGGGTTTCCTCTGGCTTGGTGTTTGCAATGTCTAGAATAATGGAATAAAGGATGGATGGGTGGGACTCTTATATGAACATCCATCCAAATTTATTCCTGTGGGCCAGTTTCTGGATTTGGTGGTACTCTGCTGCTGCTGTTACACTCCTCACTTATGACCCTCAAAATACTATTTACATATATAATATTACTTCTGGGGTCATCAAGGAAATGTCAAATTGCTTTGGTTGGTAGTGTGTGCTTACTATTTGCTACTCTATTGAATTAGATGTCTTTTTGTTGCAATATGTTATAATGTTGCATATAATTTACATGTTTCAAGAGCAAAGTAAAGAAGATATCAGAACTAAAATGGTTATAAAATATCTCTACTCACAGCTAACCTAGCAACTACCAATTTTGTAATCTTCTGTATGACTCATTAGTTGAAACAATAACTATTCACTTAAGAAGGAAGATTTCTTTTTACTGTTGAGAAAATTAAGTGATGATTATTCAAACAGTATAACACGAAAAGGATGTAATAGAACAAAGCCCCCAATGGCCTTTGAAAGTCTAAATTGGAAAATGCATTCTCAATGCAATTTTAATTAAAGCAGTTGAATTTAAGTAGTTGAGATAAACAAGGAATTGGAAGCCTTAAACCTTAATTTATCACTTTGATAGGGCAGATTATAGAAACTGTATTTTAAATGGAGGTCTCCATTGGTTTGAGCTACAGAACTCCATCAGATACTGTGCTGCCAGGCACTCTCCTGGTCTTTCATTTAATTGTCTTCTTGCCTAGTTGATTAAATAAAGATTAGTGTTTATTATCTTCACAGTATTTTACAAGCTTTAGCAAATGAAGCTAAATAGCTTTTCTATGAGGTGGGGAAGCCACTACTTTATTCTCATTTATAGATAGAAAAACAGAAGACTCAACATATGAAGCATCACAGTATCAGGGAAAAGTAGGTCATATATGGTAACTTTTACCTAGTTCCCTGATATATTTCTAGTATATCCCATTTGTTGATCACAAAAAACTTCAGATCATTTAACAGATGTTGGGATTATATGACACTTGTGAAGATGTTAAGCCTTGCCAAGTTTTTGTATTTCTTTTGAATGATTCACAAAAGAAGGAGGGGAAAGTTTGTTTTGTAGTAACCACTTATATTAGTTTTCTGTTGCTACTGTAACAAATTACCATAAACAGTGGCTTAAAAAAACACAAATTTATTTTCTTACAGCCCTGGAGGTCAGAATTCACAAAATCAAGGTGTCAGCTGAGCAAGTACCTTTTAGAGGCGCTAAAGCAAAATCAATTTCTTTGCATTTGCAAGCTTCTAGAGACCACTTGCATTGCTTGGCTCAGGGCCCCTTCCTCCATTTTCAACATTAGCATCTTAACATGGTCCTATCTCTTTCACCGACTCTCCCCCCTGCTGTTTCCTTTTATTAAGGGCTTTTGTGATGATCTACTCCACTGCAATAATTCAGGATATTCTCTTCCATCTAAAGATCCTTAACTTATCACATCTGGAAATATGCTTTTATTATATAAGGTGACATATTGACAAGTCCAGGGACTAGAATGTGGGTATCTTTGGGTGGCCATTTTTCAGTCTACCAGACCTCTGAAAACTAATGCAGGTAGGAAGATAACTGATATACATGTTTTCTTCCCTTTATACTCTTTGGATTATACCATTTCACCAAATCTCCTGCATCTATTTGTTTTACAAATTTATTTCATACTATCTCCTAAAACATCTTTTTCTCTGGCCCAAGAAATTTTCTGTTAATATATTACATGAAACACATTGAAAATCACCAATATGGATTATGTACTCAGAGGAGAAAATATCCTATTTTCCTCTCTTTTCTCTCCCTCTTAACTGAAGCTTCTACTACTTGTCTTGACATGGCCATTTATGAATAGACTTTAGGCAAGCCATACAATTTTTTGAACCTCATTTTTCCTCTTTCCAAAATGGGCACAATAATCACTACCTCTGCTAGGGAGAAAAACTTTTACTGTACCCTTCGAAGTTCTCTTCAGAGCTTTTGAAAATTAAATTAATATGAGAACAACTAACAGAAGTGATCAAATTTAATTCTATACACACAGGGATTCCCAAAGAATATAAGGCCCATAGGCTGTCAGGCAATTGAGGCTTATTCATATAACCTAAGGAGAAGGGAATAGGAATCTGGGACTTCAAACGAAAGGAAGACAAAGCATAGGAAGATGAAAAAGTCAATGTTTGGTAAACAAATATATACTGCACCAGCAGCAATAATGGGACATAGAAAGGAATTTTAATAGACATTGCTAAGTTTGTCTCTGTAAACCACACCTAGTTCATATTAACTATAGCTATCTATGATGATAGCCACCTTCCTGGAGGAAGTCTTCTTTCTAAATTCTTTTAGGCAGCTAGGGGGAAGGTCAGTTTCTTCCCTAGCCTTCTGTTTCTTAAAAATAATCAGTTTAGGAGCACCTAGGTGGCTCAGTTGGTTAAGTGTCTGACTTTTGATTGAGGCTCAGGTCATGATCTCACGGTTCATGGGATCGAGCCCCGTGTTGGGGTTAACAAGCATGGAATCTGCTTGTGATTCTCTCTCTCCCTCTCTCTCTTTGCCGTGTCCCCACGCCATTCATATTCTGTCTACGGCCATACCACCCTGAACGCGCCCGATCTCGTCTGATCTCGGAAGCTAAGCAGGGTCGGGCCTTGTTAGTACTTGGATGGGAGACCCACTCCATTCATATTCTTGCACTCTTTTTCTACCTCAAAATAAATAAGTAAACTCAAAAAAATAATAATCAGCCTAAAATAATCCACAGGCCAAAGAGACATATTTTGGTGTGGCAAAATTTCCCCTATGCTTCAGTAGAGTTTTGTGGGCTTTCAGTGAAATCGCACATGAAGACCATTTGGTACATATTAAATGGTAGGTAAAACACAAAAATAAATCCAAAAATTTTGGAATATATTCTTCTCAATAAACCCATTCCTCAAATTCCATTTCAAGCAAACGCTTTTAGGCTATTCAGCCTAAAAATATGAGTAGTATATTACCATAGAATAAAAAGCGTAAGGATATAAAAACTTTCTCCCTTAATAAATAAATGTACATTAAGATCCTGTCAGGTACTATAGATCCTATCAGGTACTATAGTGTAAGTACTAGGCACAATTCTCCAGATGTGCAGTTTCAGAGAAGATAAGTCACTAGACATAACATGAACAGTACTATGATCAAGAGGAATAAATTGGTTATAAGTACATTGAGCAGACAACCTCTTCTTTTTCCCATCCGTGGAATAAGGTGGTGAAAACAAATCGTATAACAGCACAAATGATACCAATTCCTCCGTAAGTAAACATACTTGACAAAGAACTTGTATCTTTGCTATTAAAGCCCTAGGCAGATAAGAAGGAAATGCTTTTCAGACAAGGGCAGAGAAACTACAGGTAAAATACCATTCCAACAAAATCAGCACAAAATCGTTTTTATTCATCCAAATTAGACCTGTGTCCTGGTTGACTGTCCATGAAAACAGTAGTATTTTTCTTAAACTAATTACACTATTTCCTTACAAAGAGCAGTCTAAATTTTATCTGATTTCCTCTCTAAATGAAAGTCCCCGCTTTACCAAAATGCTTCATTCAGTCCTCTGCTATTCAGTGGAAAGGATAAGGAGCCAATCTCTTGTAGTTAAGCCCTTTGTTCTTTATTTCCTCTGCTATCAAGCATCCGTGTCTCCACCTAGGTCCTCCCATTCAAATATTCCACAGCCTAAAATCTAAGTAAACCCCAAAACCACCACCACACACACACACACACACACACACACACACACACACACAAAATCAGTCAAGAAAACAAACATTCAGAGGGAAAAAAATAAGAGTAGAGTAGATGCGTGTTGAGCTCTTTCATTCCTAATGAGATTCAAGCATGTTCCATGTGTCACTTTCATATGCTATTAGTGCAGACTAGAATATGATTTATAGACTTGTATTACTTTTAGTAAAATCCCATTGAGACCGGACAGCTCAGGTGTCCTCCAGAGTTGTTTATAACAGGATTTTATCTCTATTAGAGAGAACACAGCACTAGTTCCAGCTGTTCTTGCTTTGGATAAAAATTCACTTTTCATCAGTAAAATGTGTAAAGTTTAGTTTGACAGCTGGCCTCATACAGTTAAATGCTATTTTATATTATTTAGTTTAAAATTTCTCTCATAATGCTAGGAACAGATAAGATGAGACCCAGGTGCTGAATGGCATATTTTTAGTTCTGATAGAATAGGCTTTGTCAACAAAGTTGGAAAAGTGAAAACAAGAATTAAAACGAACTGCTAAGAAAACTTATTTGAATGAAATCTACAGAATATAGCCTGGTATTCTCATGAGTTTTGCCAAAAGTACAAATGAAAAGAATAAAAATTGGTTCTGTCAGCAGACCTATATGTTATAGAAAATAACTACTAAAGACAAACCACAACAAAATGAAAATGTAGTATTTGTGCTCTTTACATGTCTCCTTTCCTATAATAAACTCTCAAAATAAAAACCAAAGAAAGAAACATTCATGGCTAATCAGCTTTCTTGACCTAAGAGATATAAACTAAGAGGTTTTATAGAAGTTCACTGAATGCCAGTGGAGAAGGTAACCAACTAACCATATAGTCATCAAATAGTTACTCATAGTGAAACAAACATCTAATTCTAGGACACTTCATTTGTGAACCAGACCATGATTTCAATACTATATGCAAGCAGAGGTATTAAAGCTCCTTATTTTTTTTTTTATAACAGCAGGTTGAAACATCTCCCACAAAAGTAATACAGTCAAGTGTACTATCATTAAAGATGGGAAATGATGTATAGTTAGAGTACTGGAATTGGAAAGTATACTAGGGACTCTTGTTAGCTCACCTGGGTAAGTAAGGCCATTGGTTATAGAGAAGTCAGGATACAGGCAGCCAGCTCTCAAAGCCAAGCACACCATCAGCTCATTCATAGGCTTGAAATAAATATATCAGGCAATACTTTTAAGCACCAAAATTTTCATTACTTTTCCTGGCATATTTAATTTCAAACCTCATCTATTTTCTTACCTCTTCATACAGCACACTGAAAGTTGCCAAAATATCTCTCCCTAATATAGACATCCTGGAATAAGGAGGTGACTAGACACTGCATCATGTTTGGAAGCTCTCAGCTAACCTATGAAAGCAACCTTTTACTATTTCTCCTCAGTAGTTATTGCCCATTTAATATAGTCTAAATAATGATGTGTACAAGGTGTGTGTGTGTGTGTGTGTGTATTATAATTTTAGTCTACTACCTTGAACATAAACATTGAAGTGTAGATAATTGAGAAAATTATCCAGGAAGATTCTAAAGCATCATTAAGAAATTAAATATTTAAATAATATATTTTATACTTATAATAATAAATAGTCCCATGCTATGTACTATGTGCAAAACTCTGTAAAAGGCAATGGATTACATGAAACTAACTGAAGCATCTGATCATAGAGATATTCATTACCCAACAAAGGTGGTGGTAGGTAGCAGGAGATAGTCATATAAATAATAGGAGACAAGCCATTGTTAATAAATAGCATAGCTAAGATTTTTTTTTAAAAAAATGTTTTATTTATTTTTGAGAGACAGAGAGAAAGAGACAGAGTGCAAGTTGGGGAGGGGCAGAGAAAGAAGGAGACACAGAATCCAAAGCAGGCTCCAGGTTCTGAGCTGTCAGCACGCAGCCCGATGTGGGGCTCAGACCCATGAACTGTGAGATCATGGAAGTAAGATGCTTAACCAACTGAATGACCCAGGCGCTCCACATAGCTAACATTTTAGGGCAATTACTGCATTCTGGGCACTGGTATTGTGTATTTTACATTTATTTTCTCACTTTTTCTTCATACTTTCATAAGATAGGGTATAAGAAAATCACCTAGTTGTCTACTCCCATGTCTTTCTTTCCTGTGAGTCTCCTTTACTTTCATACTATTATCACATGCACATAGGACACTTCTGGTTACCCAATGTGTGGAGGTTTTTCCCCACAGCAAGCAACTCTCTGTGACACCAGATGGGTAGCATACAATTCAACACAGTCCTGATACAATTTACCCAGAGGTAGTAGCCTCAGATTCCACAGGTTACAGGTTCAATCCCACAAAATTGTACTCCCCTCCTCCACTTCCCAAGTTCAACTTCAGATGCCAGGCTTAAGCCCTGGTTGTCACCTGTGCTTCTGACCAACCTACTACAGATGGGAGGTTCCTATGACCCCCTCCTTGGGTGTGATTAATTTGCTAGAGGGCTCACAGAACTCAGGGAAACACTTAGGTTTACCAGGGCAGGATAGTCTGTCGCTGTCCCTGTGGAACTGCAGTGTGTCCCCCTCCCTATGTGGATGAATTTGCCAGCCTAGAACCTCTCCAAACTCTTTACCATTGGGATTTTATATATGCTTCTTTCCATAGGCATGATCAATTTATTGATTTCATTTCCAGCTCTTCTCCCCTCTCTGGATGATGGGAGCAGGGGCTGAAAATTCCAAGCTTCTACTCATGGCTTGGTCTTTCTGCTGATCAGCCCCTATTCAGAAGCCACCTAGGAGCCCACCCAGAGTTGCCTCAGTAGAACAAAAGATGTTCCTACTGCTCTTATCACTTAAGAATTTACGAGAGCTTTAGAGTTCTGTGTCAAAACTGGAGACAGAGAACAATATATATATTTCTTATTATTTCATAGATACTATTATTGTCCCTGTTTTATGTATAAGGAAACTGAAACCCAGAATTAAAGGCATCGCCCAATATTATATAACTAAAAGTGATTGATTCATCAAGTGATTCATCCATTCATTTATTTATCCAATCAACAAATATTCACTTTATACTCATTATGTGCCAAACACTGTTTAGGTACAAATGAAGTAGAGCAATGGACATAAATTTAAAATCCTTGCTCTGAGGAAACTTACATTTTAGTAGGAATAGATAGGGAGACAAACAGAATACAAATTAGCTTTTACATATGTGAGGAGGCACTAAATGTAAAGAAGATTGACACAAGACAAAGTAATAGACATAATGCTTGCTGATAGAGACATACCATTTTTTTCAGGGCTGACTATTGGAGGAGGTAGCGTTTGCACGCTCGTCATTTAGTTCAAAAAAATTCAATGTTACAACATTTTTTTCTTATGAAAACAATGTGTGCTGAGGAATATATAGAAATATTTTCTAAAAACATAAAAAATAAGATAAAAACTCATCAAATAAAATCCAAAATGAAAAGCATCCATTATTCCACCACCCAACTGTAAGTATTATTACTATTTTAGTGTTTGTCCTATAAGATAATCGGAACATTGAGATCATATTACTTATGCAATATTAACAGTGCTTTCTTTTCCTATTTTGGAAGAATATTTTTCAGTATCACTAAGTATTCTCGTAACATATGATTTTAATACTTGCATAGTATTCAACTACATGAACAAGTGACAGTTTATTTAAACTTTTTCTTATATTTATACTCTCTGTTATGTGTATATTACCTCAAAGTTTTTACTATTATAAATAATATCTGGATGATGACTTTTGGTACATAACTTGTAAGCTTCTCTTATTATTTACTTAGAACAAATTCTTAGGTGCTGGATTCCTGGGGAAACTGCTGTAAACATGTAAGCTTCACCCACATACAGACTCCAAGCAACAGAGTTCTTGATATTTTTGTTGATTACTATATCCCTAATTCTTAGAATAGTGCTTGGAACATGATAAGCACACTGTGAGTATTTGGTGAATGCCATAAATAAGAAATAAAATAAGAAAAGCAGGTTAATAAGATAGAGAATGCTTGTTGGGTATGTGTGCACTAATTAATATCAGATTGTTAGAGAGAGGCTTAATTCCAACATGATGTCAGTAGATGCGTTCGTCTGTACAAGAACTGGTAAGAGAGCCAATGTGGGTGCTGTGCAGACGATGAAGAGAGTAGAAGATGTGTTGTGGAGGAGGAATGGGGAGATGGGATCATGTGAAGTCATATTTGATCTGAGTGAGATGAAAATCCATTGAAGTATTTTAGACAAAGGGGTGACCAGATCCAAGCTGCATATTAAGGATGACTTCTTCCAGATTCTAGAAGCAGAGAACAGAAGCAAGAATACCACTTAAGAGAGGCTGTTGCAATAATCCATGATGTAGTGGCAATGGTACAGAACAGAATGTTAGCCACAGAAACATCAAAGAAGTGGTAAAATTCTGGGTAGAGTTAAGAGAACAGAGCCATCAGAAATTTCTGGTATTTAGGATGTGGTATGAGAGAAAAATTTGAGCCAAGAGTGATTCCAAGGATTCTGGCCCAAGAAACTGGGCCTTTACCTTTTACTGGTAAAAAGTTGTATAAAGTTGTATAAAGAACATTAAAACATGTAAAAGGTTGTATAAAGAATGTTAAGAAAAAGGTTTTTTTTCTAAACAGGGATTTAGGAAATTGTTTTAGTGATATGTTTAAATTGGGTTTAACAACTTTGTGAGGAAATAAATAGTATATAATGTTATTGAAAATGCTTTAAACAAAAGATCTAAAAATCTCTACTTTAGGAATTAAACTAGGTAATGAGTGAAAAGCTAATGAGTTTATTTTGAATTATTCAGAGTCATATGCATTTTTTAAAAATCTGCTTTACTTAAATTCAAAGTAAGAAGAGCATTGCCTTTGGAGTCCTCAAGCTTAGTAACATATAAAGGTGAGGGGACAGTCTTTATTTTGCAGTAGAGAATGTAGCATCTCTGGTGTCTTGATAGCCTTTGTGTTAAAAATACGTCAAAGATGCTTTATACACAGGTTGGTGCCTTGAGGTTGTATATTAACAACATCTAGCAAGTATTCTTTGTAAGCCCAGGCAAGAAGATGTCTGAGTTATTACCGCTAATCTAACTTTATCTTTATCCACAAACCAGTAAGTGCTTAAAAATACCAATTACACAGGTTTCCAGTCTTGGAAATTTATGCAGAATAGTTTTAATTCTTATTATAAATTAGTGTCGTCAGTTGAAATTGTATGAATATCTTTACACTTTGCAATAATTTCACATTACATTCTACTCATAAATCTAATGCTTAAGAAATAATTTTCTAACAATTCTGTAAAATATTCAAAACATATTTCAATGCTTTTTTGTAATAATGAGGATGTGGAAATGATTACTCAAAGAGAAATTCCTCATGTCTCAGCAACCTAAGGCGTCTATATGTCATGATGCTATAGATCTTTCTCTGGGTTTCTTGAACTGTCAACAACTCTTTTAATTAAAAGTAACAAAACTAAAAGTCATGCAATGGGTGTTGGAAAACACCGTAGGACAATATTTTGTGTCAATATGGAAGAAATATACACTGCAGCACTGAGGATGTATAGCTTCCTCCAATGCAGAGGGTCCTGGTCAAGTCCAACTAACAAGAGATATTAATAATGAAATTGGTAACAAATATACATACAAAATATACACACATACCTTTTTTAAAGGATTTATGTACACTAAATTACTAACTGGATCATGTGAAGTGTTCTAAAAAAGAAACAGTAAATTTCATTTTGACAAAATTCACCCAAAATTAATTCTAAAGCTCTTGGAGTCATCCTATTTTGTGGCTTACGCTAAAAGCTTTTCCCTCTGATTTTTCTCTATTAAAACAGAATTCCTCAGGGACCTAAACTCAGGAAGCCTCCTGCATGCATCATAAATTTTCTAGTGACATATTTAACCCAACTTCCTCTGTTGGAGCCTAGTGTATCAACAAATAACTCCTCTGACTTCCTAGAACACACACCTTTATTGAGTCACAAAATGACCGTTTTCAGGCCTATTGGAACACAAAACAAAGCTCTCCTTTTACCATGGGCTCGTTGAAGGCCACTTTGATTCCTCCATCAACACTAGGAACTGCCAGAAAAATTTCATTTTTTCCCCCTGTGCCTGTTGGCAGTAGGAGAGAGGTTCTAATGAGTTCATTGTCAGCAAACGCACTTTCTTGGATTGCAGATTGCTAAATTACAAATCAGTTGTGCTTTAAATCTCTGGATGTGAATGTGTCAGTGTTCTTCCTCTCCTGAAACTCTGCCAATTAGGAAGCAGATTCTCCTATCCTGTATTTCAAAGCCTTATTCACGAACTGACATTAGTGTTACAATTTCAGTAATGGACCCTAAAAAAGCATTACGGCGAAATAGTTCTAATTTCAATTACAAATGACATCGTATAGAATGAATGCTTAGACAGATGCTTCAGACTCCCAACTAAATACACGATGTTCTAATTGCTTTGCAATCTTTCAATTCAAATCAAGTGAACACTTCAACCCTGTTGCTTCAGTCTCTCCAAGAAGGTAAACACTGGGCTTTAATGGGCTGTGCTAATAATAACTATGCAAAGCAGTTAGACAAAACTCTAATTCTTTTCAAGGCTGGCAATAAAAAGAAAGTTCTAAAAAGAAGGTCTGTAAGTATCTGAGATTAGTGCTAAACTTAACAAAAAAAGTTTTGGAAACTTTGATAGCCTATCTAAAAAGATGGCCATAGAGCTCTCCCAAAAATATATATTTTTTTGATATATGAAGGCAACAGAATGAGATTCAAGGTAGACTAGAGGACTTCCCTTTTATTTCTTTCCATTCTTAGATCCTTATCAGGGAATGGTCCTAACTAGCTCAGAAAGTTTATTTAAAACCCTGTTTTACTTGGATGGTTGCTGTATTTTAATCTCAGAGAGAGTAATGTAAAAAATACTTTTCACAACTCTATCTAGTTACCCATTTCTAAATATGAATCAAAAACAGGTCTGTGAGAAACAATTGGCAGTAGAAAGCAGGACACAGCATGAGGCTAGTTGTGCAACAATAATTCCTTGCTTTCTGAGAATTCTAAGAAAGAACTGAGGCATGAGGCCAGGGTAGAGATTAGAACAAGAATTCCAGAGTTAGAGGAGAGACTGGAGGAATAACTCAGTGATTCCTATTTTCTCTGAAATATTTAATTTGACATACAAATGAAACATGTTCATCTGATGAAACATTTAGGCACTCAATAATGTTTGCTGAACACACTGAGGAAGTGAAAATGAAAAATGCAGAATTTGTTACTTTATAATTATACATCCATAAGTCACTGTATGTTTACAAAGTACTTCCCAATCCTCGTCTTCACTTTAGAGCAAAAGAAATAGAATGAATTAGCATTAGTCATAATGATTCTCAGCTGAACAGCACTTTAAAACTTTCCCATATATTATTTCATTGTTGGATGTTAAATGCCTTGTGCTACACCATTCCAAAGGGTTGCGAAAGCAGCCCTCACTCCCTCCATACCCACCGTGCGACGCGCTCATCAAGCCATTTTTGCCACTTCATCAGCCCCTGCATCATTATCTGGAGAAACATGGTAAAAGAGCAAGTCCGAGTACAGCTATTTATGGGATACCGCTGAGGAGTATGATTAGAGGGTCTCAAATCATTTACTACAAGATTTTAGAATGCTTTAATTTCCCAGATCTCATCAGTCAGAGAATTCCTACTAAAAATTCCAAATTGCAATTTTACAACACAAAGATGGACGAATCAGATCCAATAAGTTTCCGTTTGCATTTTGTTCGTTCAAGAAACTCTAACTTTCTTGAACTCCACTTTGTCCAATTTACAGAAGCAGATTGCTTGCTTTCTAAATATTTCAAATTATCTCATGTTCGTAAGTCATATGAATTTGTTTTAAACTAGTTTTGTGTGCCCTAAAAATAGGATAAAATAGTGAAGCAATACGTTGTCAACAGATAAAACTTATTATCATTATGTACTGATCAGCTTCAAATAAATGTGAGGCCCAAAGTGACACACTGTTTAACAAGAACGAATCACTGGATCGTATATGAGACATAGGAGTTCTAATTACTGGAAGTCTGAGTTTACTATTTCCAGGTACTTTCACATGTTTCTTTAATTATCGCTAGTGAGATATTATTGCACAATATTACAGTTGGGAAAATTGAGGCTCAGAACATCTAAGAAAAACAGTACTGTACAGGATAGGATATAATAGCATATTCTTTAGTGTCAATCCATTATGATTTTAGTACCAGAGTTTTTTCTCATCTTAAGCAATTTATTCCATATTGCCAAGCCTCATTTCCTCATCTATAAATTGGGAATAATAACAATACCTACCTCCTACAGTTGTGAGAATTAAATAAGACTATGCATACAATGTGTTTAAGCACAGTGCTTGACACATGGTAAGTATTCAATAAATGTAAGCTGTATACCATAATAATTTATAATTTACCCAGGGATACTGGCCAAGAAGTGGCAGCCCTGATTTGCTGCTACTTCTGAGTCCAGATACTTTGCCCCTAGCCATTACAGTCTACTGCCAACCATTGTCTATAAAATGAGAGTATTCTAAAGGCACCACATGATCTTCTAGATCTGAAATATTGTGATATGGTGGCATGAAGATATTTGTTAATTCCTCATTTTAGTTAATCCATCTAAATGTGTATTGCTACTATTAGATCACAGAGATCACTTATCTTAACAATGAATTTAGTCATTTCAAGAAAGTGTCATTTCTTGTTCAAAATCAATTATCTACCCTCAAAAATTTGTCCTAAAATGAGGAATATGTCTGTATAGCTCAGGGTACTTTATTTATAATAACGTAAGTTTAAAATTAAAAAAAAAGTTTTCTTGTTTGAATTCTATACATAGAATAGGCATCATCTGAACTAAACATACAGCTCAAAATTTGGTTCGGCCCACAATGGACTATTTTTAAAATTTTAAATTTGAATCACAAGGCATATACCATTAGTAGATTGAGTTTTCTTAGCTTCATTGGGGAAAGGAATTAGGTGAATCCCACCAGGGAACTGATAGAGTTTTTAAAGCCAAAAATAATCCAGATACTTCCCTTAGACTGGCTTAAGTGAAACTATCTTGATTTTGAGTTATCATTTTGCATTGTCTTTTGCAAAACTGAAATTTTTTGTAGCAGTATAGAAAATCAAAGGGAAGATTTGGAAATGGTGTGAGTATCTGTGGCTGTAGCCCTGATTATAGCTTCACATAGAGCAGTTGGTTCAGCTCATAGCGTATTACTTGACAATGGCTGAGCTTTATTTCTGGAAAGAGGAGATCCGGAAACTATTTATGTTTGGGAAAGATGAGATTTCTCCCACTGGCCTGAGTTCTTATTTATATATACTTGTGAAATACTCTTTGTTCACTGACAATTATTTCTCCTATCCATTCACCAATGAGATGTTCATAGTCAAGGATAGGTCTTTTTTTTTTTTTTTCTTTTTAGGATAGTTCTTGAGAGTGTTTAGCAACATTTCTACTGAAAGATAATTTCTTATTATGTATAAATGTGTATTTAAGTTAACTTTGAATATACTGGATGCTTCAATATGAAACTTAATAGATGCATATTAATCATTGACTGAAAATAAGAAAATCCACATTGTAAAGCTAACCAAATATCTATTGTATTTGAAAAATCTACTATATAAGAAGAGACACACAATTATCTGCTAATATAAATTGATCTTGACTGGAGTATCTCAAAAACTGGCTGCCATTTCATTTATGAATAATACCATTAGGAAATAATAATTTCTTCAAGTCTGTTCTCTTTCACAAAGTTTTAGGCTTTTTATCAGTTGTGATTTTCCTTTGAGATTGCCATTTATTGGTCTCTGTTAACCTTTAGAAAATGGAAGAAAAGTAAATCTCTCCTTTGAAGATTGATTTATAAAGATGGGGAAAAATATGTGCAAAGCTGTTTTGAGTTTCAATTATAGTATAATGTCTCTGTATGATGGGAAACCAGTATACAAGTGTAAGTGGAAAGAAACTTTTCATCAAAGAAATAAAAAATACAATGAGTTTGAGAGTCACCAAGTTTTTCTTTCTTTCTCAAAACAGGAGAAAAATTAAAATACTTCAAAATATAGTATGAGGCTTTCATTCATTGCCACCTTACTTCACAGCTACTTCATCATGTCAGCTAACCTGGGATAAAGAAGGACCGGAAATCATTCAACCACAACCTGGTCCAATGAGAGCACTTTATCTACATCCTGGTCATCAAAGATTTATAGGGATCACATGTTCCCATAGTGGGGCCCGTACAGTAAATTGGGGAATCAGACTTTCCATTGCCTATTGGATGGTCGACCATTGGGAAAAGATATATAAATGAAGGTCAGTGTTGCATAGCAGCAGGCATATGTTGACCATCATCTAGAAGAAGATGACAATTTTTGGATTGCTACTGGAAAGAACAAGAAAGAGTTGATTTTGTGCTTCTATATAGTCCCCTGTGGTTCCTGGCCACACTCTTCATTTGCAGTGTGAGCTATACGTCAGACTCTGAAAGATGAGTTTCCAAAGTATTGTGACTAGATTTCTAGTCTATAACTTATGATTTCCCTAAAAACAATGAGTGCATTGGAATATGCCTTCTGTAAGTCTAATAGATACATTGTGGACTTTAATGGTTTTTTTAAAGCCATCTTATTTTGAAAAAAAGAAGAAATCCAGGGTCCTGAGGACATATTTTTGGAATAAATGCATTTTATCCAGTTGACTTACTTTGAGATTGCAATGATATCATCGATCCTAATTTTAGCTATGCCAATTGAAACCCTCTATTCTTGTGAAGATAAACAAAATAATTAATGCATCAAGGAGAACCAAGGATAACATGTACTTCGAAAAGAAGACAAGTTGTATCTACTTATCCTCCATATAGAACTACAGACTTTAAAAAAGTTCCCATATTACAGGGTAAAAATCTGCAGGTGGTGTATCCACAACTTGATGCTAACTGGTTGATACCAGGATAGAAGTTGACAGGATAGTGGAAGAAGAATGATTCACACAACAACAACAACACAACAGGGTGACCATTATAATCTCTTAGGACAAGTAGCTTCAAAATCACAATGAATACATGCATAATAGGAGTAGAATATCACTACAGATTAAATGTTATGTCGCCTGCCTTCATTTTCATCTTTCATATCAGCTGTATCTGACGTTCTAGTATATAAGACAGCCTTGTAGAAAGCTGAGATTATAAGTGACACCTCAGGATACATAACGGTGTGCTTCTAAGGCAATGATACCCTAATGTCCTCCTGTTGCCATATTGACTTTTTGGGCCAGTATACAGAAACCATATTAGGAACCTGTAGATATTCCATGAAGGTGGTCTTGTCCTGTTTTTAAATTGTTTTATTCCCAAGATTCTAAAACTATATGTGCTATTTTATGGATTTAATATTTAGATTAACTGTCATAGCTCGATGCCAATACAGTTTTAGGGATCAATGGATACAAGAAATACCAATACCTAATCAGTATGAGAGGAGAAAAAATGGGGGTTTGAAGAATGAACAGATGAATACATAGAGAGATAGAACAGTGCATATTCATACATACTTATATATACATCTGTGTGCATATATATTTATATGCATGTGTATTTATATATATACATATACAGTTAATTCTCTTTATTTGTGATAGTTATATTCTATAAAGTAGCCAAAAACATTGAATTAGTGAATATTAAGTCATTGTGTCTAGGGGAAATGAAAAGTTAGGTTCCTGTGAGATTCTGGTTACATTTTTGTCAAATGATGAATACATAATTTTGTTTTATGTCTCTTTCTGTTTAAAGATTCCTTATTGGGGGTGCCTGGGTGGCTCAGTCAGTTAAGCGTCTGACTTCAGCTCATGGTTCATGGGTTCGAGCCCCGTGTTAGGCTCTGTGCTGATAGCTAGCTCAGAGCCTGGAGCCTGCTTCAGATTCTGTGTCTCCCTTTCTCTCTGACCCTCCCCTACTCATTTCTGTCTCTCTCTCTCTCTCTCTCTCAGAAATTAAAAAAAAATTTTTTTTAAAGATTCCTTATTGAATATTCATTGTTGACTGACATTGAAATCATGGTGAACAACACTATACCCCATGCCTGAACAAAGCTCATCTAACATATTTATTTTCTCCATAGACTTATTAAAGCCATCTTGCACTTATTTAGGAATACTAGACAGCACTTTAATATGACACTTGGAGGGATCTTTATCAAAGTCATCAACAAAGAGCACAAAATGTAAAAACCACGTCTGTGAACAAGTCACCTGTTTACAGTATAACAACTGAAGCAAGAAGATAGAGTGTCACCTTGTTTGATCTTAGCTGGTAATGTATGCCTTGGGCAACTCAAAGTTTTCACTGTTCAGTGCATGTCCAAGAACGACTGAAAAAACACCAGAAGTAATGGCTTTAGGATTGGCCTACAAATACATTTTATGCATAAATCCACAAATACAGAATATAGGAATAATGAGATTCAACTATATATAGTATATACACATATGCTTGATATTTCTCTTTTAATTTTCTAATTGCACAGGAACTATTTCTTTATTTTTTATGTGTGTATGTATAATATTTCAGTATATCACAGTCTTGGTGGAGTCTTAAGGATACATGAAAATGTACACGGGAACATATTCATGAGCATAGCTCATGCTATGCTCAAAGATTTTCAAGTCAACTCACGTTCCTAATGCTATAACATATAAACAGCCCATTGTATGACCACCTATTGATATTCTTTGGTCATAGAGATCTCAACTCCAAAACTGTAACAAAATATTCCATGGTGATATGGTCATGTGATAAAGGCAGAGTTAGGAGGTTTTAGTGGTAAAATCATGATCATCCTTAGGAACATATTTGTTCCACTTTTAACAAAAGAATGATACTATATTATGATCCATGAGATTACACAAGGATGCATGTTTTCTATTTTCAGGAAAGAAAAGAAAAAAGTTCAGACTGATTAATAATAGTACTGTCTTTAATTAATTAAATTTCTCAACATCAGTATTCAGTTGGGCTTACATTATTTTATTCATTTGGATCCAATAAGTTTTAATTAACAACATTTTCAAAATTTAGTTAAGGGTGGTCAGTTAGGAAGAACTCGATGGCCCATACAGGAACCCAAATTTCGACCACAATTTTATACCCATTGTGATGGAGTAAACTAAGGTAATCAGTTATAAAGAGCGGGAATGCCAATTAGTGTAGTTTAAATAAGAAACCACAGATTAAAGCTTTCTTGGGTTTTTGAACTCATACTATTTAACTGATGAGAGTAATCAGGGGTATTTCTTGGTCACCGTCATCAAACTCTAATTGGATGGTGCCTTTTTTATGGAGATGACTTTTAAGCAGAATCAGAAGATGCAAAAGAAGTAGCTCTTGTGATGCAGAAAGAATTTTTTAAGTATGCTGNCAACATGAATGCTAAATCTTACCTGTGTGTTTTGATGTTTTTTTCTTGATTAAAGTATCAATCTATCTATTTTTAGAACTGGTTAATGGACCAGTGATACATCTTGTTTGGAAATATGTGAATTATACTTTAAAGTGCTAAGCTTTACTACTGCTGTGTTGCTCTGTGACGGGGTATCTTTGTCACATCATTTGTATTCAAATCTGGGTAAGGAAATATATTCAGGTACAAAAATGATTACTTAGCCTAAAATGAAACTATGAAGTTATTGCAAAAATACTGTAAGAGATATACAAGGATACAGACATTGTAAAGCAAGTGTATAAACACTCTTTTTTAGTTACAGGAACTATTAGTGAATATCCTCATTTTATTTTTTTAATATTTATTTATTTATTTACAGAAAGGGAGAGAGGTAGAGGGGCACAGACAGAGGAAGAGAGAGAATTCCAGGTGGGCTGTCAGCACAGAGCCTGATACAAGGGCTGGATCCTGGATCCCAGGAACCCAGGAGATCATAACCTGAGCTGAAATCCAGAGACAGATGCTTAGCTGACTGAGCCACCTAAGTGCCCCTTTGAATGTTATCGTTTTAAAAAGAAATTTCAGGGCCCCTGGGTGACTCAGTTGGTTAAATGTCTGAGTCTTGGTTTGGGTTTAGGTCATAATCTCAGTTTCGTGGGTTCAAGCCATGTGTCAGTGCAGAGCCTGCTTGGGATTCTCTGTCTCCCTCTTTCTCTGCCCTTCCCTGACTTGAGCTGTGTCTGTCTCTCTCAAAATAAATAAATAAGCTTAAAAAAATAAAAAAGAATAAGAAATTTCTATTCCAAGGATATTTTTATAATCATACCATTAAAATGTAATATCACCTTGAGTTTTGGAACATTCTGGAGAGCAATCAGAGGAGTCCAAAAATTCTCTAGGGAGGTGGGAATCTCTTTTCCCATAGGGATTTCCTCTTTTAGTCATTATCTGCCAACTTCTGGAAAAGTACAGAGAGGGGGTTTTTATTCTGCCTACCCATTGCTCCATAGAATATGTAGAGGCAGCGGAATATGGCAAGAAAACTTATACAGGACTGTGAGCATGTCTTCATGTCAGAAAGAACTGGTAGCAATACTTCTGATAAGCAGTGAAAGAATATATTCAAACTCTGTCACAAAACCAAAATCAGGAAGCCTTCAGTCAGAATGTTATTTTCACCAACAGAAACATTTTCTTTCTCCTTTGTCTATTTTATCTTTAGATTTTAAGTGATATTGACTATAACTTTTTTTTAATAGTAGTACTGTCTTTAATTAATTAAATTTCTCAACATCAGTATTCAGTTGGGCTTACATTATTTTATTCATTTGGATCCAATAAGTTTTAATTAACAACATTTTCAAAATTTAGTTAAGGGTGGTTAGTTAGGAAGAACTCGATGGCCCATACAGGAACCCAAATTTCGACCACAATTTTATACCCATTGTGATGGAGTAAACTAAGGTAATCAGTTATAAAGAGCGGGAATGCCAAATAGTGTAGTTTAAATAAGAAACCACAGATAAATAAGAAAGAAACCCTTTCTTGGGTTTTTGAACTCATACTATTTAACCGATGAGAGTAATCAGGGGTATTTCTTGGTCACCGTCATCAAACTCTAATTGGATGGTGCTTTTTTTTATGGAGATGACTTTTAAGCAGAATCAGAAGATGCAAAAGAAGTAGCTCTTGTGATGCAGAAAGAATTTTTTAAGTATGCTGAGAAAAGGTAAATGGATGAAGAAACACAGGAATTAGAGGAGGCCAATACAGACTTCCCAGGGCTTGTACCTGAACTGTCAGTGAGGCTGTGAAGCACTGGGTGGTAGAAGGGTCAGTGGTTAATTTTAAGAAGGCCATGGGAATTCATTCTCTCTCCAGGAATTTTTTCTCAAATAGTATGCTCATTGATTTTGGAACATCCTTGAAAAAGTACAGATTGAAGACCTCCTCCAGATATTGGATTCATAGGAGGTTATTGATACCCCCAAGTGAGAAGAAAAACAAAACAAAATTAATTTCTGGAAGGTGTAATAAGGATTTATGTACCTGGCTGGGTCTCCAAGACCTGTATTTCTGAAATTTGAAGGAACTGGTGTTCTTGAGGTTTCAGAACACCTGTTATATGGACCTAGGGATTATCTTAAAAAACCTTTCTGTGCTCACTGAGATATGTTAGAGGATCAGTGACTACCAGGGTGGATAGTAGATAAAGGTTAAAAGGAAAGAATTGGGCTACACTGATGATACAAACTCATGAACTATTGGAGAGAAATATGTACACATTTGCCAAACTTGAGGGCAGGAATAGGGCAAATTGTAAAGTTCTAAGTTTTCAGATCTAACACTGATATAGAAGAATACTGAGGAAGAATTTGGGGAAGACTGGTTTTTTTTTTTTTTAATTTCCCTGGAAATTTCAACATCTTTTTTTAAGGAAATGAGCTGTACATTTATTTGGGGGATATTTTAGTGAGTCTTTTGGTATTTTGTTGAGTATTATAATGACTGATTTTAAATGTCTATAGGAACAAGGGAAAAGCCTCACTTAAGATGGCTTAAAAAAAAAAAAAGTTTGGTTTTGGAGCACCTGGGTGTCTCAGTCATTTAAGCATCTGACTTCTGCTCAGGTCACGATTTCAAGGCTGTGAGTTCAAGCCCCGTGTAGGGCTGTGCTGACAGCTCAGAGCCTGGAGCCTGCTTTGGATTCTGTTCCTCCCTCTCTCTCTGCCCCTCCCCTGCTCATGCTCTGTCTCTCAAAAGTAAATAAACATTTAAAAAATTTTAAATAATAAAATGTTTGATTTAGAAATTCTCTGTTAAATATCATTTTTTACATAATAGGGACTGTGGTTACTTAAATATGTATGTTTGTTGCTTTAAGTTTGAGAGGTAGATCACATTGGTTAGCAAGTGATCTAACCATTTAACTCCTTTTGCAAAATGTTTGGTTATTATTATCCTCCAGGATAGCAGATAGAACAGGGTATAGAAAACACACTACCTCCAATTTTCCCATATTGTATAGAATATCTTACTTATTCAGGACAACATGAAAAAAATGTACACTATAACCACATGCAAAATTAAATTTTTCACATGACATTTGTAATATGAAAGGCTAGATGCAAATAACATTTTTTCAAACAATACTTTAAACATTTTTTGACAATACTTGAAAGGAGAATGTTTAAAGCAAAAAATCTACCCTGTGACTCCATTATAATACATTCACTGTTCTATTGTTTCAAAGTAATCTTTAAGACCCTCCTTTCCCAAATTCATGTGTAATTTTAAATAGTACCTCATATGTCCATAGTCTTCACAATTTTTGTACTTTATTTTATAAATTAATCTGAGTATACATTTTTTAGTGTTATTTATTTTTTAGAGAGAGACAGACAGACACAGCGGGGGAGGTTCAGAGAGAGGGAGACACAGAATCTGAATTAGGCTCCAGGCTCTGAGCTGTCAGGACCGAGTCTGATGCAGGGCTCAAGCTCATGGACCACAAGATCATGACCTGAGCCAAAGTTGGACACTTAACTGATTGAGCCACCCAGGTGCCTGACAACTTTCGTATTTTAATGGCTGAAAACTCTTACACTAAGTTGATGGAGATTTACTTACATGATGGATCTTCTGTTGCCAGATACTGTTTTCCTCCTACCTTGCCCTTTCCCTGGCATTACAAAAAATAAGAATAATAAAAAGAAAGAAAACAAAACAAAAAGAAAAAGAAAAAAAAGAAGATAAACTTGCAATTTATGTCTTCAGAAACTTTTTTTTCTTTTCCCTTTGAATACTTTCCTTAGGATGAATGTCTTGGAATTAAGTTTCTGGTCCACAATTTTAGTTTCATTATTTCTTGCCATGTCTGCCTAGGGAGAAATCACGTACTTAGTGCCAAGTGTATTTGTTCATAAGTAGATTTTGCAGACTGTTTTAGATCAAAAGATTCCATATATTTAAATGGAAATATTAACAGGTCCCAGTAGCTATCGTTTCTGAACACAAACTGGGAATAAACTCTGTTTAACAGATCAGTATATTTAAAGAGTACTTCAGACATTAGAGCAATACCACCCTCCATAGCAAGTGCTTAGTAAAGAATATGCTTTGAAAGTAGACACGCTAGCGTTCAAATCTAGATGTTTCTACCTGCTTGGTTATTTTTCTCTTCCTCACTGAGGAAAGAAAGGGTAATAATAACATGTATTTCCTATGGTTGCTGTTAGAATAAAATAAAATGAGGAAGAAATTACTGAGATCAGTGGCTGACAAAAACAGGGGCTTAATGAATCTAAGACCTTTATTTTCTTTCTAGAGATGATGAAAAGTCACCTGGGGTCTATCTTAAATTCAGTATTAGTGGATTTTTTGGATTACAAGTGTTTGATTGCCCCATATTTTAAGGATAGCAAGAATATTCCAATGGGAAGAATGTCATTGCTATGACTGTATTAAGATTACCAAGTCCTGATTTACTTTTGTAGCAGAGATGAGACACTGTGTGCAATTATGAGAGGGTACAGGTGTGAGATCGATTATATTGCTTCTTTACATCTGGCCCTTATTTAGGCTTTTGTATACTTGTGTGTGTGCAGGCCTCTGTAAAACTATGTTCATTTTCTGGACAAAGGGACAAAATTATTTTACTGGTCAAATTAAAGAAAAGGAGCGCTCCAAATTTTTGCAGCCCCAAGTTTGACAAAAGAAACCAGAAATATTTGCCAGTTTGAATAGTAGGCTGTGCTTAGCCTGGACAGTGCTAACTGGTAGATTAATTGTAGGAAAATACAATGTAGACTGACCCATAGGTAAGGCTACAGTTTATAAAGAATTTGCATGATTTGCCTATGACGAGAACACATCCATTTCTCTGATACCTGAAGGCTGAGAGGCAGGTCTGTGAAGAATGAGAAAACTAATAAAGACGAAGGATAGGAAATATCAAACAAATGCAAACATCTGTGCCTAGTCATATATCATTTTTGCTACCCTCAAAATAAATAGTGTTGTTAGGAATTCGTCTCTCCTGGAGGGACCATTGGCATCCCCTCACCAGACAATTTCCTGAAGGTTTGAAGGAAAGTGTAAGCTTTAGAATTTCATGAGGAGTTGAAGAAACCATTTATTCTGGTCTTGTATGAAAATGATTTAAAAATGATTTTCATTAAATCAACAGTGAGTTCTATGCACGTCCTAAAGAGATCCAGCTGCATTTTGCTGATAGTCACAAAGACAACTGTCAGAAATTCGAAGTGTTTCATGCTGCTTTACCATCTCACTGCATTTGTACTTGTCTCATTTCTCCCTTGTTGCTTTTGTATTTCTTGCCCTATAATTTTATTAAGAATTTTTAAAAAGAGAGAACACTCCCATAAACTTCAAGTAACATTTCATCAAAGATCACAAAGAGGAAACCACCAAATAAAACAGAAGCAGCCCGATAATCAGTCACATCAAGAGCCTCCACTGGGAAAACCCACAGAATTGACAGAAGGCTTTGTTGAGCTGCCCAGAAGTTTTTGTTTGTGTGAAGCAAGGCTGGCAGTTAGATGCTTGGTTATACATTTTGTTCAGGCAAAGTATGCTTAATTTACACACACCTGACTTTTCATTAAGGCAACTGGGGGAAATGCAATATTTCTCAGGTTATAAAAAGAACAATTGAAAGGATGCAAAGAAACAAAAGTTAGATGGATGTAACACAATTTTCTTTATTTGTCACCACAGACACTTTATTTTTGATTTTTTATTTTCAATTGAACTTCTTGGAATCTCTAATCAGTTGAACTGGAAAAAAATAAGAAAAGGATGTTTATTTCTACCTCAATCTAAATAAAAATCTTGACATTTTAAAGTAAGAGGTAAATCAATTTCACCCTATAAGTAAGTCAGTATAAAAGAGCCAGATTTTAGAAGGATACATAGTCATTTATTTGAGGCCATCATTTAGCCTCCTCTTTCCATGCCCATCCATTATCAATGTGACTAAAGTGGAAAAATATATATCTGAGGAGCTTAGGGGGAAAAAGAGTTGAAAACAATTCATACATCATTTCCAGATAAAACATAATTGTGCCCAATAAAGAAAACTATGATTCACTGAAAGTAATAAACAATTCAAATACTTAAATCACTTAAATCACTTCTGTTCCTCATGGACTGTGTTCCACTAGGTACCCTTTGTACCTGATCCTCTCATGCCCAATCAGTTCCACTGTGGCTGGCACCATTAAGGAGCTCAGCTGACANTATGATCATGACCTCATTCATCCCTACCAAAACACTCAAGCTGAGAAGGTTTTTCCGTGGACACTACTCCCTAACCCCATTCTGATAGAAGCCTTAAATTAACAATCACTTGGTTGTGTCTACCCAGGTATAACCCATCCCCGAGAGCACTTGGGGAGTCTGCATTATTTTAGAGCACTTAAACGTTTTAAAGTACTCTTTAGTTTGCAAAATTACTAATTTATTATGTCACGTTAATGAACTGTCCCAAAGCAGCTTTCCAAAAAGGAAAATGTTTCTAAAAAGGAAAATGTAGTTGATACACTGAACAGAATCTATTTAAAATTCACTCACATAAGACTTTGAAAACATTAATCAGCTACATGACAATCTGGGTTTTCATATTTTAAACCTCAGAGCATCAGGGAAGTAGCCACTATTTAATCATTTCTCAAGAGGCATCCTGCTCTAGTGGCAAATGCAAGGACCAGGGAAGGAAAACAGGTTTTAAGTTGTAGCCAACACCAATTGATTGGTAATGGCGTCTTACAGTGCTGGGTAGGAAAGGATTCTGGGACAACACGGAAGTGAGGAGCAAAAGGTAATTCAAATTGATTAGTGATGTCTGTCATGCGCTCAGGAAAAGGCCATGGCAGTTTATGTGCCACAGAAATGCAGCCTGCATGGACTATGGAGATAAAAAGCCCTAGATTCCAAACACGGCATTCTAATTTTAAAGTTCTAGACCTTGTGTAACTAAAGTTTTAAGTTTCAGGTTCCTCGTCAGTAAAGAAGGAAAGGATATACTTCACAGCTGTTTTATTCTCAAAAGCAGAGGAGAGCAAATTAAAAGCAAAAGCAAAAAAAAAAAAAACAACAAAAAAAACGCAACACATATTTTTTTAAATATTTATTTTTGAGAGAGAGACAGACAGAGGGTGAGTGGGGAAGGGGCAGAGAGAGAGGAGACACATAATCTGAAGCAGGCTTCAGGCTTCAACCTGTCAGCATAGAGCCCCACACCTGGCTCCAGCCCAGGAGTCCTCAGATCATGAGATGAACCAGTCATTCAGTTAACAGACCAAGCCACCCAGGTGCCCCTACCCAACATATTTTAAGTGTTTACTGATTTTTTTGGTTCTATTTTATTTTGAGAAGGTCCTTTAAAATACAACCAAAATATAGTTTTTTCCTAATATGAAACATTATTTTTAATAATTAGGTACACACAGCAGTGCCCAAGCTCATTCCTTTGCCTCCTTACCGCCCAGTAAGGCTAGCCATGAGGTCTAGAGGGCCTCGGAGAAGAACAAGGAGGGCCATACTGTTTGGCCTTTCCCAGCAGCACAAGATCAGAATCCCCAGTGAGCTGGGTACGCAGGGCCCACATGCTCCAAGCCCAAGCCTAGGGCTTCCAGGACCCCTGTGCTTGCTGCAAAGAGTTGGGGGGAGGAGGGTGGCCTGGGCCCAGTGGGCAGAGACATCCCCATGAGAAAACCAGCCAGGATAAAAGGACCAGTTCTGTTGGCCATAACTGGGATCTCAGCCTTGAAAGTAAGTGTTCTCCAGCTGTGCCTTGTGCTTCTAGGTAGGGAATGAAATGTCGACCTGAATTTATGGGGTGAGCAACCCTCTTGGAGAGCCTTGTGAAGATTTAACTGCAGTAAAACCTTGTTTTGTGGGCATAATTCATTCTGGAAACGTGTTTGTAATCCAAAGCACTTGCATAACAAAGTGGATTTCAAGAACCATTGGCTCAGTTGTGATCATGTGACATGCAGCATCAGATACTACTCGGATTGCAAGACATTGCTCATTTATAAAGTTAAAGTTTATTAGAAAAGTTTGCTCATCTTGTGGAACTCTCACAGAACAAGTTACTCACGAGCCAAGGTTTCGCTGTACATCTTTTTTTATTGTGGTTACTTAGAAGAAAAAAATTTTGTTGCAACCTCCTATAAAACTATATTTTATTTTATAAGTTATAAAATTGAAGATACAGAAGGCTGCTACCAGTGAGTTAGATGTAGACACCAAATGCTTTGGTTCCCATTTTCTTTTGCTTTAGAGATGTGTGCAGACATATTTAGGTGTTAAATAATATGTCTAGAAATAATTTGCTTCAGAATAATGGAGTTATAAATGAAATATGAAGGGTCATAAGTGATGTCTATTGAAGCTTCATGGTAATTCTCACAATATAAATTTTTCACAGTACATCTTAATTTTTTGTGCCTATTTAAAAATTTTTTTATCATTTTAAAATACTTTAAGTATACAAAATCTGAAAGCTGCACAGATGAACATTTATTTTATTATAGTATCTCTATTATATCAATTAGAGCAAGAACTTGATTTAGTTGCCATTACGTTTATGAAATGTGGAAAGCTTTTAAGTCATTTAATTAAATGTAAATGCATCCTTTTTATTAATATTTGTCACTTAGATGTAATGCCCTAAATATACTGCTAAACATGTGCATAGAATATTATAAATTATGAAGCAACAAATATTTTCAGATATCCAAATTGTTTTACATCACACTAAGTAATAACTTAGGTTTTCAGCTTTAAGTAATGTTTTCATTATTATAAGATACAAGTTCAGCAAGTAAGAACTAAAAATCAATTCTTTTCAGATTTACAATGGTACAGTTAATTCTCCAGCTGATACATCTCAATGTATATTATTCATTTTCCCCTGTTAAAAGATAAACTGAGGCACATTAAAATTTACAAGAGTTTATCTGAGCAAACATTGATTAGAATCAGGCAGTGCCAAACAGAAAGAGGTTAGGACCGCTCTACCAATAGGATTGAAGGGAGAGGTTTTTATAGAGAAAATGGGAAACAAAGCAAGGAAATTATTCCATTGGCCATAGCCTAAGTGTTTGCTTTATTCGGAAAAGCCTAGTTGGCTCTTTGGTCGTTTTTAAGTGTTCTTTTCTTAGATTCCTGTGAATTGACTGTGGCTGAGGTTTGGTTTGCTTACACAAGCTGCAAAGGCATTAGAGCTATCTCAGCCTAATGGTCTTATTTAATTACTTTAACATCTCTAATTTTGTTTCTAAAAGTTAGAGCTATATTTATATTACGCAAGAAGATGTCTTTACTCAGTTTGCTACCTCCGCATTCTGAGGACATCTTGCTAAAAGTCTCTCTTAAGTATCTTGTAAAGTTGATTTGTTTATTCATTGTAGTGGCAGCAGCTGGTAGATTTGAGAAGCAAGAAGGGCAATTACCAGTGACAGAGGAAAGAAAATTTAAACTGAAAATGACCACATTCCTTTATTTGTAGTAGAAAAATAAGCCTTTCATAGAAAAAAATTGTAGCTCTATAAGTTGGTGTAAGAAACCCAAAGAATATCAACTAGTATTGTAATTAAATGTAGACACTATCTATGAAAAAGTGAAAAGTGAGAAATTGTCAGTCAGCCAGTTTTTTGTCTATATGGGGGGGGGAAGATGAGTTGAGGTTTTATGTATCTATTTTTTTTTTGCATCGTTAGTTGAGTCATATTTTAAACATTATATTAATTAGATATAGTTTTGTGGGGCACAAGATTAGAAAACCTGTACAGTAATTTCAGATGCGCAACCACATTAAAGTTCGCTCACTGTGGTTGTTGTTGGTTGGCTAATTGATTTAACATCAGGCAGGTTATCTTAAGTCTCAGGAGGAATATTTTTACAACTGAACAAGAAAGTCTTCCTTAGGAAGGTATATCCTTACGAGTTAATTTTTAAAGCAAGCGCTTTTTTTTTTCTATGTGGCATAGAATTTTAAATACCGAACCAAATTAGAAGTTATAAACTGAATTCGTAGGTAAAATACAATTTCTTTTCAACTGAATGCATAAGAGGCAAAGGGAAAATTCTACACTTGATATATAATCTCTTTATATATTTACCACCTCATCCAACTCAGTGACTTTGCATTTACTGCTGCCTTCACTTAACTACTTTATTAAGAAAAATACTTCTGGAGCACCTGGGTGACTCGGTCAGTTAAGCACTCGACTTCGGCTTACGTTATGATCTCAGGGTTTGTGGGTTCCAGCCCTGCATCAGCCACTGTGCTTATAGCTCAGAGCCTGGAGTGTGTTTCAGATTCTGTGTCTCCCTCTCTCTCTGCCCTTCCACCTACCCGCACTCTGTCTCTAAAAAATGAATAAATGTTTAAAAAAATTAAAAGAAAAGTACTTCCATTATAGAACTCAAAATTTCCCAAAAGTTATCAGCACTAGAAATCTAGACACTAAAAAGGGGTCATTTATAAGGGTTAAAAATTCTGAATGGAAAACTTTATGTTGTATCTTATACTCTGGCACATTTTGCATTCTGCATCACAGAAACTCATATTTGTTAAAAAAATTTTTTAATCATTTACTGGGAGACTAGGGATAAGAATCCAGAAGAAATTCCTACCCAGATGTAGTATTGACATGCCCACTTTCCATGGATATAGGATGCCTAGGTTCAAATCTCGTTCTTCCTACTGGTGTTCTTGACTAAATTCCTTAGCCTTTCTATGCCTTAGTTTCATTATCTCAGAAACAGGAAGATCAATACCTCTTACAGATTCAATGTGAGAATTAAAAGCAAAAACAGTGGTGGACTTCTTACACCAGTGACTGAACACATGATAAATACTTGGGAAAACTTAGATATTATTTGTATTGGTCCTTACATATAAGAAAATTAAAACTGCAAAGAGCTGACTGCCTATTATTGGCTATAGCATCCTTACATATTCTCTTTTATGTTTTCATGTCACAATACTTTAAGGAACAGCACCCTTATAAATATAAGAATGAAACCACCTTTCAAAAATCAGCCCTTCAGGATATATTTATTGAGCATTTGTGAAATATTTTATTAGACACCAGGAATACCTAGAATGCTAAAGAGAGGGTAGAATGTAATCTTTTGTAGCTATTACTGAAATTTTGATAATTACAAATGTTATGCATTTTATTCTAGTTCAGATTTTGCTAGTTTAAAACAGTATAAAATATTAATGAAATCTTGTTTTATGAACCAAATTTTCAAAATAAATAATACAAATGCTTAATTGCATTTATTTCTATGAGATACTTAGATTAGGTGAGTTTTGAGTAACAGTGTCTTCAAGAATACATGCTTCACATGAAATTTTTATTGACTTACTTTTTTTTTTCTTTTGCTAGGAAGTCCAGTTATTTCTTTTAATAACAGACTGAAAGAGTTTCCAGTCAGTGGGTACCCTCTTTTGTCAAAAGACTTTAAAGAAACACATTGATTAAAACATAACATAGGCATAGAAAAGCACACAAATAATAAGACTACATGTAGTGCGATGATTTTGTAAAAATTTAGAAAAAAATTATAATTTAGGAAAAATTCATGAATTTTTACAAATTCATCACTCTATTTTAGTCAACATACATGTCAGAATCAACATATTACCAGAAAGTTAAGAAAACTTTTCTTATGCTTCCTGCTAGTGACTACTCACTACAAGGGTAACCTCTATCCTGACTTCAAATATGATTGATTGATTAGCTTTACTTGTTGTTGTACTGTATATAAAAGAGCCATTCAGAATATATTTTTGTGTCTAGCCCATTTCATGCATTATTATGTTTGATTTTTTTTCCTCCACACAAATTTATATGGGACTTCCCATTGGGGTTACAAATAAATATTGTATGTGTTCCATATGCTAGAGGCTATATAACTACATTTAATGCATAATCTCATTTAATTACATTAATCTGAAAAAAGGGTAGTGCTATTACTTGAACGTTATTGATGTGAACTCTAAGCCTTAGAGTAGCAAGTACATTATTTTCCCAGGATGTGCAATTATAAGTAATAAAACTGAGAGTCTAAACTCAAATCTGTCTAAATTAAAAGCCCAAAGAATCCCCAAACATCATTATAGCTCTCATGTTAGAAATGTTATTTCACCAAGACCTTAGTTCATATATGAGTAACTTGATTTGGGGGAAGAGCCAATTTTACAATCTTAGGTTGCTGATAAACATGTTGGCAATGTATGAAATAGTATTAACTGGAAAAATTGATGGTATGGCATGATATTTTATAAATCTGTAAAAGGAGCCACCCCCCCCCCGTATTAGTTACAATGTGATGAGTAATAACAGAATTTTTCTTTTCCTTTTTTTAAAATGTTTTAATTTTATTTTTAAGATAGAGAGACAGAGCAGAGGAGGGGCAGAAAGTGGAGGACAGAGACTGAAGCAGGCTCAGTGCTCACAACACAGAGCCCAATGTGAGGCTTGAACTCAGGAACCAAACCATGAGATCATGACCTGAGGTGAAGTTGGACACTTACCTGACTGAAGCACCCAAGCGCCCCTAACAGAATTTTTCAATTTCAAAATCAGAAGTTACACAAAAATATGTCAGATATTCAGGAAAAACTCATTCATTGCAGCTCTCCCCTTGGATTTGCAAATAATTGTTGTGATTCATATTCTGAGTAAATTCTAGATAAAATTCAACATATAATGGTAGGGTTTCTGTGTGTGTGTGTGTGTGTGTGTGTGTGTGTTACATACATTAACACATTTAACTTCCCTTAAGCTCAAAGATCAAATATTTGGTAGCAAGAATTAAAAATAAATCAATATTTTAAAGTAATAAAAAAGAGGAACTGTTTTCAAAGAATGATTCATACAACAAGCTTTTACCAAGTGCCTACTAACAAATTATTGGCAAACCAAAGAAGACTATACTCTGAGACTTTTTTTGCCTTTATTTTTCTACTTTTAGAAATTCCATTTCTAAAGGTCATGGATTCTCTAAGTATATATACTTTTTGACTAGGGGAAACTAAACTAAGTGTTCCAAGGGTTTAAAAAAGGGAACTTGTGAAAAACACTGATATTTTCCATCCAAAGTTGATGCTTTTCTTCATTCATACTAATAGAATTCCAAGGTGAGCATATATATATATATATCTTTCTAGCCAAACACTGCATTCCTCAGCATCCTTTGTATGTAGTTTTGGCTTTGTTACTAAATTTTGACCAATGATTTCCATGAGAGGAAATAGTATGAGCCACTTCTCATTTATGTTAATGGAACATATTTTTCCTTTCTTCTTCTTTGTCCATGCTCTTTTCTGAATTGTGGATACAATATTGAGCCAGCTTATACTATGTGGGAAAGGACAACCCACTAGGAAAGGTGGAACAACAATCTAGAAAGATCCCGGGTCTCTGGGTGCTCTGGTAAAGTAGATCTGCTTCAGTAGCCCTGGACAGCCTACATCTGGATTGTTATTAAGAAAGAACATTTTGTCTTATTTAAGCACTTTTGAGTCTCTGTTATAAACAGCTGAAATGTATCTTAACAACCACAAAATTTGGCACCTGAAAGTGATGTCATGACATAACATATCTTGAAATGTGTAATATTTATTGACTAAATTGTCAGGAGGTAGACAGGGAAGACACAGACATTCCTGGATGAAAAGCTGGAATGTTGTTAAAAAGTATTTGGTAGAAGTTTGTCTCTAATATCTTGGGAACTAGACCAAATGCTGACTGATACTACAACTCTAGGGAAATAGTTGAAAAGTCCTGAATGCCAATATAAATTGGTATGAAGTGATGCTTTTAACACATTCTGTAAAGGAAAAAAAATGAACTCAATCTATTGTTAATCAGCTTACAAGGAGAAATTTAAACACTTACAGTGAGGATGAGGGACATTCTCTACCTACACTCAGCAATCCAAATTGGCAGTGACTGGCAACTAGGAGACTTGAAAATTAAAACAAAAAGAAAAACTGCTTTTCCACTTAAACTGAAATGTTTATATGAAGTGCCTCTGAAGCTGGCAAGAGATATGCCCCCACATACTTCTCAAACACTTCCAATGTAAGATTTTTAGGCCAGAGAGAGGAAGCTGTCATAGTGGTAGAAATCTTATTAATCGGATTCTCTCTCTCACCTAAACCTGTTATCTAGATTGCTTTAAGATGGTCTCCATTACATTAAGGAAGAGAGATGAGCAGAGAGACTAGTGAATAAAAAAGAAAATCTTTAGGTTTCAAAAATATAAATAAATGGGGGCGCCTGGGTGGCTTAGTCGGTTAAGCGTCCGACTTTCGCTTAGGTCATGATCTCGCGGTTCGTGGGTTCGAGCCCCGCGTCCGGCTCTGTGCTGACTGCCAGCTCAGAGCCTGGAGCCTGTTTCAGTCTGTGACTCCCTCTCTCTCTGACCCTCCCCTGCTCACGCTGTCTCTCTCTCTCTCTCCTAGAAATAAATAAAACATTAAAATTTTTTTAAAATATAAATAAATGAGAATTTTGGTGTTGGTTACAGGAATGTGGAATTTGTTGGAAGCAAATATCCTAGAAATCTGTTATGTTTCTAGGGGGCTTTATTTACAAAGAAACTTCAAGCATCCAAGCTAGAGCATGTGGCCTACATAATGTCAGGCCCTCAGAAGAGCAGCAGTAAGAATAGGGTTGGGAAAACTTCTTTAGCCAACAAGAAGGGCCAGCTATCCATTGGTCACTTTAGATGTAGTCTTTAGAGATAATGGACAGGAAGAACCTTCCAGAGGAAAATTCAGAGACAAATGGAGGACCATGTGTAAGGGTGATCCTCCAAAAGAACAGAATCAGGACTTATGAGATGGAACAAACAGGAACTTACGTCATTGCCAAGGAAGGGACGTATTTGCAATTTCCATCCAGTGTGATTTGATACTTATAAATAGACATGAGTCTGCTGTGTATTTTCCATTCCCCCCTCTTTCTGAATAGATTTTTAGTGACATTATCTTGTTTTGACTCCACAATATGTAAGTATATAAGGTGTGTGTGTGTGTGCGTGTGGTGTTGAGGGGGGAGATTTGAATAACCTGTTTTTTGATTTGGAGGTTATCAGTCCCCCTTTCCCTCATAAAAGTGGATGTATGACATCAAGATTCTATAGTTTGAGCTAAGTGCATTAACTCACTGGATACGTAGAATTGCATCATTTGGAAAACGGGTATGGTCTTTCTGTACAAAAAAAAAAAATGCACACAGAGATTTAGATGATCAAAAGGGCAGACAGTAGAAAGACTACTAATTTCCCAGACTTGGATTCCTCTTCCATAATATCATTTGTTGTAAAAATCAAACCATTTCTTCAGTCATAGGTTATATTCCTCAGGCTCCCTTGCAATCATGCCTTTTACTAATTTTTACTAAATTTTACCAAGTTTAGCAACGGTGTGTAAAGATGTAGTGTGTTCTACTTTTAGGTTATATCCTTGAAAGAAAAGGGCATGCCCCCCTTACTCTGTTCCTTCATCCAGCTTCCTGAAACATGAAGCTGGTGGTCAGTTATCTCAGGTGATGTGGACAAGGAGACTACCCTGAGGTACTGATGCTACAGCTGGTCTGAGTTGCTGGCTGCCATATAAGCCCTAGACCACTAGCATGTCTCCTAAGAGAAATAAACCACTGTCTTGTTTAATTCATTGTAATTTGATGGTGAACCACAAAATACTGATTTACCACAAAACAGTTTCAAGTGTGCCAATATAATTATCTCCTCAGCCTGAGAATAGCCAGGCAGATCCTGAAGCTGCTATAGAACCATTAGGCTAGTTACCATCTTCTCAAAAGATCTTTAAAAACAATACCAAAGTAGAATCTACCTACAATGTTATGTTCATTTCAGGTGTACAACACATATTGATTCAATGATTCCACACATTACTCAGCTCTTAGCAAGGCAAGTGTAGTCACCATCTGTCACCATATAACATTATTACAATATTATTGACTATATTCTCTATACTGTACTTTTTACATATGTCATTACATTAGAAACGTTGGGAAGTACTGCCCTAATCAATACAGTCCTGTTATTTTAGGTTATGGGTAACCTGCTGCACCGAAACCTCAAGAATGCCCAATGTAACAACACGAAATACAATACAGGAGTGACTAGTCTAGGGATGGTTGGTTGGTTCAGTAGGAAGAGAATGGGACTCTTGATCTTGGAGTTGTAAGTTTGAGCCTCACATTGGGTATAGAGTTTACTTAAAATAAAAAACAAACAAACTTGCAAATCTATTTGACAAAAGTCTTATATCCAGAATTATATAAGGAATCTGTAACTCAACAATAAAAGAACAATGCATTTTTTTTTTAAAACAAGGAAAGTAGTCTTTGTAACCGGTGGCAAGCAGAATTTCCTTTTATGCTAATCTGATATGGCTCTCATCTGTAAGCCCTCACCCTGAGAAAGTGTAAAATCAGTTTGCAGGCCTGGCCCACATTCACCTGGTGTCCTCCTCAATTCCTTTGGATTATCGAAAGGATCCAGCCTGGGTGTGCCTAAGTAGGAAACAGGAAGGCATCAGGGATTGGCATGCACTGACTCCACTACATATGCTTCATTGTGTTCTTAGCCCAATTTCCTAGCCAAAGCAATAAATACCCCATGTGAAAGTAATCCCAGCAAATTCCAAAGTTGTCATTTTTGCCTATCCTCAATAGACCTCAGCTTCGGTGGTCTGACCTAGAATCCTTATTATTCTTTAGAATAATTTCATAGAGGTTTAATGTAAAAAATAAGCCCAGAGGGTAAAGTAGATCATGCCATTAACATTAACAAGAGTTGTAGATAAGCAATCCATTGCAAAACTATTTAATATAACTCTTTGGACCACAAGCATGAGAAAATTTCCAGTTGCCTTTTGAATTTATACAGGATCAGAGATTCTTGGAGTCAGTCATAAACAAAGCTGATTTAACAAAGCTGATTTAATGACTCCGTGTTTGGAACACTAAACTATTCACAGATGTTAAGAAATAAAGTAAAAATGGGTTGGCAACTAAGATGATGAGGCCCTAGAGCCCCCACCCACCTAGTCACCTCCTCAAGGGAATGATAACTCAAAGTGTTACTTTTGACCACCCTGGGCTTGCTAAGTCTCAGAGTCTCCATGCACTATGACTAATGGTTTCTTTTCTGTCTGGCGTTTAAATGTGAAACAATTTGAAGAGGACCACACCTTCCCTCTAGGCCTTTATTAATATGGGGGGTGGGGGGGGGAGGGAATCAGTGTTCTTCCAGCTGGGCAAGTGGGAAGTAGACTATAGAAGTAAGTTATCTAGTGACACATTAAGTAATGTTATAGGACAGGGAGCCAAGAATGCTCCATGGAGCTGTCCATCTGACTCTAACCAATATTTATCTTCTCTTCTAAATGAATCTTGACTCTGGCTTTTGCCATATGGCCAAATGTATGACATATGACATATGATGTAAAGAAACCAAACATGGGCTGACCACTGACCTAGGATCTGTGGCCCAGACTGGAAAGGCTAAGATAGGTAAAGAGATCTCTTTTAAGAATGTGAAGGAAGAAATATGAAACAGATGAACTACTTAACAATAGGAATTGAAGAAGCAAAGTCATGGTATGAATAGAGACCACTTCTTTGCCTAACAAACTCTTGTCATACAAATTTCAGCATAAACTTGACTTTATGAGGAGGCATTCCTTTACTTTTAGACTGGATTAAACCTCCTTGCCTGCAGCATAAGAAACTTGTCCTGCTTATACTCATCATAATGACATGTTTAAGGTCTTTCTCATACTGTAATTCATGTGATTGTTCAAATGAGAAACCTGGCCATTCCTGAGTCCTCCCTCTTCTTTATTCCTCAAATTCAAACTATCGGTAAGCCCTGTAATTCCTACTTCCAAAATATATTTCAAATCTGACTACTTTTTTTCCCATATCAATTGCCAACACCTTACCCAATTTACCAAATTCTATCCACTAAACAACAAAAACCTCCAACAGTCTAAGTGGTTTCCAATTTCTATTTTCACCTCCTATCTATCCATTTTTTTTAGAAAGCTACCTGGATGATCTTTGTAAATGTTCCAAATCACCTACTTACCTAAAATGATTCAGAAGCTTTCTGTAGTGCTTTGAAAAAAAAAAAAAAATCCAAACTATTTGACAGACTATAAAGCATTCACGGTCTTTAGCCTGCCTAACTCTTGTTAAAAAACAAAATTCAACTGAGTAAATTTGAAGATCTAATTGGCTTTTTTCAGCATTTCATGAATTGGGCAGCATCCCACTTAGCAAGTAGAGAGGAGCCACAAGGAACTGTACTAAATGAAAGGTTTTAATAGACAGCAAGGGGCGATAAAAGCAGCTTTCTAAAAAAAACTGGATTGTTTCAGACTATGTTCACCTAGCTTTGGAGGAAGTTCGGGGTCTGTCATGCAGATTATCTCACTAGTGTTGACCAGGAAGCTTCAGATTGACTGGTTAAAGGTCACATTCCTGGGAGAGGTGGGAACTTCAGTTAAGTCTTGCTTTGATGTCCTGTGGGCACGTGACTGACTCCATTTTGGTTCCATTGTCTCTTGTTTAATATCCCAAAACCTCCTTTCACGCCCCTACCCCCACACCCACTTGGTTTCCCTTTCACCTCCTACTTTTCAGTTCTTCAAATGTATTAAGTTCTGTTCCACTTCAAAGTCAGTATCAGAGCATCTTTCTTGGCTATCCTGTTTTCAGAGGGTATATCCTCACAGGGTCTTTCTTTCTGCCTGTTCTAAAAAACTTTTCTTGTTATTCTCTCTTAAAACAACTTTTAAAGTACTTTTCACATTTTTTTTGATAGCATGTATTTATTTTTCTAATTACTTTTCTCTCCCTGTGAACTGCCAGGTCCATGTGGACAGAGGCCATATCTGCTTGGTTTAGCACGTAGGGTAGTGTTTTGCTCATAATAGGTTCCAGTGCATCTGTGCTGGATTAGTTGGAGTGTAAGCAAAGAAAATTTGTTTGGTGAATGAGGGCAGATAGAAAGGAGATAGAAAGATAAGTAGATAGCTCTCCTGAGAGGTATAAGGCAATTGATTCTTGATATGAAATGTTGGGGCTCAGGAGCAAAGTGTCAGGAAAGAATTCTTGAGATGTCTTCACTGCAAAAAAGATGGTTTTATTAAAGCATGGGGACAAGACTCGTGGGCAGAAGAGCTGTACTGAAGTTGTGAGGAGTGACTGATTATATACTTTCAAGTTGGGGGAGGGTAGGGAATGGAGTAATTCTCTAAGGAATTTGGAAGCAAGGTTTCCAGGTCCTTGAGGGTCTAGATGTCATTAGGAAAATGTCATTCACCACTGTCTTAGTAAAACCTTAGTCATGAGACCCTCAGATGTATATTGATGGGCCATATGCTTGGAGGATGATTGCTATATCTTAGGTGGTAGAAATAAAGGAAGTTTCCAAAAGGATTTTTACAGTATCCTGGAGGTCAAGCTAATGTCAAGCTGAAGTTGCCTTTGCCTCTAAGAAAGTATTAACATTGAGGACACTAAGCTCCTTGAGGAAAGTCACTCTGCCTGTCTCAAGTATTTGTCAATAGGCTGTAAATTATAAGGAAGTTTATTGTTTTTTCTTTTGCCTTTGATCTCCACATCAGTTCTCAGAGTTGCAAAAGTCCCAATTTTGCTCAACTTGTATCCTTTCAAAAGGAAGAAAATAAAAAAACAACAAAAATCTCTTTGCGTAATGAGTGATAATATATGATATGTGCTCCTTTGTTCTTTAGAATTGAAAAAAATCTAAAATAGTATATTATCGTGCTAAGTGAATCACTTTAACAGTACTGAAGAAAGGAAAGAATGTGTATGCCAAAAACATAATTTGGCATTTTAAAGGAGAAAGGAATACCACTTTCTTAGATTATTTTTAGATTATTTTTATCCATTTCTTGGTGGTTAGCTTGTTATCTATCCCTCCGTGTTGAATGTCAGTTTCCTGATGGCAAGGCCTTTGCCTTTGTTGTGCATTGCTATATCTTCAGCACCTCTAAAACATAATGATTTTTATATATAAGGAATATATGGATTTAAAAGTTACTGTTGAAGAGTAGCAGAGGATGTTGCATGTACACAGAAATACAAAAATTAGAACATAAATTAGAACATATTTCTCTTGGGGTTAGTTCTTGGCTCTTGGATAAACTTTTGTCCAGGGACAAATTTGTTAAAATGATGTGTGGAAACTTGCATTATAAGTGAGACTTGTATGTTTCAATCATTGATAAGGAAAAGAACTGAACATCTATTGTCCTAAATAGCAATTCTACTAGAAATATTGCAGTAGAAACCTTGTATTTGGGGAAGGATAATGTAATCAAGGCTCTTTACCAAAAAGATTATAGGATTCAGAAGGCAATTTCTTGGGTACTACAGTCATTGTTGTTTTTGACTTATCCATCAAAAGGAATATCTTCTAGAAGTCTGAGAATATTAGTTCTCTAATTCAAATAAACTAAGTGTTTGGCTACCTTAAATCTACACTAAGGATACCATTGTATCTGTACAGCAGATTTAAAAGGAGGCTATATGTGGTTAAGTGTTTTTCAACAAGGTAGTTCCTTGAATACTGCCTTCATACACTTGTTAATTTGTTTAACATTTATCTATCATCAGTGTTTGGGAAATTTTACACAAATGAGTATCCACTGCTTGAAACAATTATTTATAGTCCCTGTAGAGGTCCAATGAATGGACTAGATCTTGTATTCTCAGTCTTAAGTTCACATTAGCATTGTTTGGTAGAGTTTGAAAATAATCTATCTCTAGATTCCACCAAAGGAGAGCTCATTCCAATTAAATTTAAATTTTTGGTCAAAGGGTCAGATATGGATTTTTTAGAGCTCCCATGAATAGCTGAGGTTGCTGGATGAATTCCTATGATTTGTTGATGAAGAAGCCCTTCTTTCTTAATGCTCTTCTGAGCTGAGTTAATGTTCACTGAGCACAAAATGGGCCAGCATAAGTGTCTGCCATTTTCTCCATTTGAGGCCATGACTACTAGAAGCTTTTGCCTTTTTCACTTCTTTTCAGTCAGCTTTATATCAGCCTTGTTTGATCTGTAAATATCCTTTTTAGTAGGGAATAGATAACAAGATGTTTTTCAAATCTCTATATCCAACTGTGTTGTCTGATAGTGAAAACTTGTGGTAGAACTAGATACAGTCAATACTGGCTCCTTCTACACATAACTAAGAATACAGTCAAACTGCACAAATCATTTAGATTATACAGAAAATGTCAGCTTGGGTTTCCACAGATGAAAATAGTGTAGTCTAATGAATAAAATATTTCTTTTATTAAAAAACTAGTCTAAGGGCGCCTGGGTGGCTCAGTAGGTTGGGCGTCTGACTTTGGCTCAGGTCATGATCTCATGGTTTCCGGGTTCGAGCCCCGCATCGGGCTCTGTGCTGACAGCCAGTTCAGAGCCTGGAGCCTGTTTCGGATTCCGTGTCTCCCTCTCTCTCTGGCCCTCCCCTGCTCATGCTGTCTCTCTCTCTCTCTCTCTCTCTCAGAAATAAATAAAACATTAAAAAATTTTTAAAGTCTAGTCTGTCAAATTAAGAATCTAGCACTTTATAGAGTGAGAAAGTTGAGTGAGTATGAGTGTCCAGTAAAAATAGACTTAGGAGCTTCAGGATATTTTCTTTCCCATCTTATTGTTAAATTCCCTCCATCTTGTCGTAATTTATTTATTATAGTATGCATCCCTAAAGTGATGAAACTTTCTGTAATTGTGTGATTTTCAGCTGAAATGTTACTTAAAGACAGAAAATGAGACTTTTGCCCCCGGTTAGATGAGTGGCGATATTAGACGTTATCGGAAATGAGCAGAGTGTGTTAGAGTAAAGACAAGACAAAGACTGCCAGGAAAGCCATGTCAGTTCACGGTATTAATCTTGTCCTAAATGGCATTGAGCATGTGCCAGCATCTCTGGAACAAAGCCATTTATGTGGAAGCCAAGGAGAGGAAGAGCAGGTGGCCGGCAGAGGAGTCCAGGCACTCACAAAGCTGCCCCTGTTCAGTGGCCCAGCCTTGAAAAGCTGCCCTGCTGGCGGAACTGAGTGAATGAATCCCAAAGTGATTGACACACTGTGAGTATCAGTGGGTGCTTCTGAGTCATGATTAGCATGCGCATGGAACCAGGAAATTTAAATGAATGGCCATAATCTTTGTACCTCTGTACACCAGCTCAAAATGCCAGTCTGTTCAAGTCATTTCTTTTTTTCCAGTTGACTATATTTGGAGTAGATGGTTCAGAATGCACATTTAGCCTGACAAATTAATGGGGCTTCACCAATTCACTAGGCATAGTTGTTCTTTAGGGAAAAGAAATTAAGAAAGCAACGGCTAAGCTGATATTCAATCATGGCAGTTTTCTTTTAGTTGAGATCCCCATTAAAAGCAAATTTACTAATCCAATTCAGTATGGGTTAGTAAAAACATCCATTGACCATATTTTTATAGCATTAATTATTCTTTTTTGTATCTTTGCCAAATTCATGAATCATCTCTACTAATCATCATATCGATGATGTCTAGTTTCTTTTTTCTAGCAAAAACCCTGGTGGACAATTTACATGAGCCTAGGAATAATAATGGAAGCATCATGAAGTTTTCCAGAATTAGAATGTATAAGCAAGCAGCTTAAAGAAAAGCTACATACATACAGTCTGTGGACCTAGAGATATTAGGTGACTTTGCTTCATGCAGTATTAACAGTTCCTATCAAGTTTCATATGCTGCTATTGAACATAACTTTTGAACAGAGAAGAGTTGCTTGGTAAATAAACATCTGTTTTACAAACAACACAGGAATAGGCACACAGATGGCTCTGTCCTTGCTTATCTCTCCTTTATCTCTGGAACCTCCTAGGGTTGCTCAATGGGTTACTCTATAAAAAAAAAAATCAACTGTGCTGATAAAAATAATTGAAAAATAAATAAATAAGACTGCAGGTTTGGGAGTCGATGGTGATGATGATGATGACAAAGACAATGACGACGACGATGATGATGATGATGATTTAATTTGAAATGCAGTAAGTATTTAAGGTTCTGATCCTGGGGTGAAAGGTAAATATCCTGGCTTGATTAAAGATGATACTTCGTGCTCTTATCCAAGATTTGTCTCTGTCCTTGTACGTGTTTCCCCCCTTTGTTATACTATAACTCTCTGGAAGTCTGTCAATTAAAATTATTTTTGTGTACCTCTTTGTCCTTTTCTTAGTGTAACCACAAGTAGGATGAAGGAGCTAACCGCCATTCATATAGTCACATAATTCTGTTTAGTAAATCAAGTCCTTTGTAATTCCTGGTTGCAACCAATTGTTTGAAAGAGTGAGGGCTTTTACTAGGATGAGATCATTTTGAACTATTGGGGGATAAATCAGACTTTGGGGAGGTACTTCTTTGGCACTATTTAGTCAGTTCACAGGAAGCTTCATGTAGTACCAAGGCTCTGGATATTTGAGAATTAGAGAACAGGGCAGAGAGGAAGTTAGGAAGGGATCTAAGGAAAACATGCTATTTAAGAAAAAAAAATATATATATATATGTATATTATTTTTGTATGCACTAGATCAGGCTTCCAGAAGTACATAGTTTTGAAATGGCTTCAACAGGTCTTATTACCAGAAATGAAAAGGAAATTTTCTCACCTTTTTTATTGCCTTCTCTTTTTTAGTACCTCTTCCCTTTTTTCCTCTTTACTTGAGTTTCCTCCTTGTTAATAGAAAGACCATTTGTTGAGAGCCTAGCTTCAAAGATATGTACAAAAGCACATATTAAAGAGAATTATGGGGGTGCCTGGGTGGTTCAGTTAGTTAAACATCCGACTCTTGGTTTTGGCTCAGGTCATGATCTCATCGTTCTGAGACAGAGCCCTTCATAGGGATCAGAGCTGGGCATGGAGCCTGCTTAAGATTTTCTCTCTTCCCCTCTCCCTTCACTCTCCCCTGTGCATAATCTTTCTCTTTCTCTCAAAAAATTTTTTTTGTGTGTGAAACGTTGATATGAAGGTTATAGTGACAATGACAAAAAATGATATTAACATCAGGGTGTTAATAAATAAATTCTAAGAATTTATCTTCCCAGGTGAACCTTCTGATATGAAAAAGTGGCTTTGTCTCTGCTTTATGCATCAGACACTGTGCTAGGCAGTTTACCAGCTTGTTTGTTTAACCTTTAAAATATTAACCCTTTGTGGTTATTATTAGTCCACTCTCTCAGGAGACCAAAGATCACAGACGTAAAGGAAATTGCCCAGGGTAACATAATGAGAGGTATTTTACCTAGGATTGAACATGATTCTAAGGATTATGTAGGACATTGTTTATGTGGGTAAATGTGACCTTACAAATAACATTTAAAAGTACAGTCTCGTATATATTGGGGATGACCGACAATGAAATTTTTAAAAAGGAGAAAAAGTACTTTGAATCAATATTATATATTTTAGAACAACCAAATTCGTCACTTTCCTGGTTTTGAGAAAAGCATTTGTGACCGAGTAATATGATTTTGAAAGTTTATGTGCAATTGTTCAGGTTGATCACCGTACAAAAAGGCACCTTGCTGAGGGGATGAATGGAGCCAAGGTCCAGCTTGCACTAATCCATTAGGCCTTAAGTTTAGAGGGTACTGTTTTCTTATTGTTCTCTCTGCCCTGGAAGAGACACCTGTTTCTGATTTTTTTTTAAATCTCGAAGGGAATTCCTTTTTCTGTTTTTACAAGGGTGGGCAGTGCCTCTTTCCATGATTTTTTTCACTTCTCTCTTGATAGCAGAACTACATGTTACTGTGGTAGCAGAGGGCTCAGTATGAAGGTCAGCCAGACAGTGTCAACCCAGTCTTAAAATTAAACAGTTTTAAAAGTTTAATCATGACACTACCTACTAAATCAGCTTCCTTCCTGAAAGAGAAATTAGGATGCGGTCTCCCAAAGTCCGATTGTAAATCATGCATAAAACACTAGCAGGCCATCCAAAAGAGACTACTGTTAAGACAGAGCACTGCTCGGTTAACATTTTTGGTAAGAGGGACCATAAAACAGTTCTTTCAAATGCATAAGATGCAGAAAAACAGAAATGCAGAAGAAAAAAATCATGTAGTTTGGATAATTCAAAATATTCAGACAATCAAATAAAAAATTAGAGCCTTTTGAAAATACGGTTGGTATAAGGTGAGAAAAGTATTCAGAGAATAGTAATTCAGGGTTTGTTATTTTCCTACAAACATGATGTAGCTTCTAAACTTTTTACATGAGAAATGAGGCAAAGATTTTGTCGTCTTTATGCAACTTCAATGTGGTTAATGCAAATTGATAGTGTTGCTAATTAAAATGACTGTATTTTTATCTAGGTTTTCTGGGTATAAAAAATGCACTTAATTGTAATATTAATGAAGTGTTTATAGAAGTTTGGGTGGAATTTGTTTTAAGATAAGGCAGCTTTATAATTATTACTTCTATTACGTATATAAACATTTTCTCTATCTTAGCAATGAAAGTCCTTCCTTAAGTAATGAGAAACAGCAAAAACTAAAATATATTACCCACAAAGGAAAAGTATTTGAGCATCATAAAAGGAATACACAAAACCTCAAAATATAGAATTCTTTAAATAAAAGAAAATCTATTTCGTTTCAGTGGCCAGTAATGAACATTAAAGCTAGTAAACCAAAAAATCCTTTGCGACTATTTAAGTGAAGACAAATTGACAATTAAGGGCTGCAAAGTACATTTGAGGCTGCCTCATTAATATTAATTTTAGATACATAGAAGTATCAGTACATTGTAAGAAACACTATAGGATGTAAGTATTCAAGAAAAGGAAAAAAATAATTGGGCTATTTCTTCTGCAAAACATTTTATAAGTACAATTTAGAGAAGTGTAATTTATAGAAAAATTTTTGAACTATTCAGATATTTTAAAATGGATTTTCACAGTTGGCACGTAAATTCAGTTAGAGAAAAATTAAATCTATTAAATATAGTGAATTAAAGAATAATACAACTGGATGTTTCAAATATAGATATATGTATATGATTCATTTGTTTTCATTTTTCGTTTTCAGAGACTTCCAATACATTTGAACCTCAGTCTGTCATTGTTAATTATAAAAGTTATTCAAAGTTAGATTCTAACTCCCTGGACTCACTGACTCTCTGAATTGTAATAAACAACTTCTCTGAGCTTCAATATCTTTATCTGTACAATGGGCAACCCCTTTCAGGCTGCTGTACTGATTGAGATAATGCCTATGAATGCTCTCAGTACAAAGCAAAGATAGCACATATTTATTTAACTTCATTTAATATATAGTTTAATTAATTAATTTATTTATTTTTAATGTTTTTTATTTATTTCTAGGAGAGAGAGAGAGAGACAGCGTGAGCAGGGGAGGGTCAGAGAGAGAGGGAGTCACAGACTCCGAAACAGGCTCCAGGCTCTGAGCTGGCAGTCAGCATAGAGCCTGACGCGGGGCCCGAACCCACGAACCGCGAGATCATGACCTAAGTGAAAGTCGGACGCCCAACCGACTAAGCCACCCAGGCGCCCCAATATATAGTTTAATTTAATATAAGTGGAATACTATATAAAATTTGCAATTCTCAGTGATTTACATTTTATAATGTTTATGGCCTTTTTTATGAAGTATGCATGAGATTTTTTTTGTTTGTTTGTTTTCTTTATTTTGAGAGAGAGAGGGAGAGAGTGTGTGTACATGTGTACACATGCATAAGAGAGAATGGGTGAGGGGCAAAGAGAGAGAGAATCCCAAGTAGGCTCTGCTTTCACAGTGCAGAGCCCAATGTGGGGCTTGAACTCAGGAGCTGTGAAACCATGACCTGAACTGAAATGAAGAGTCAGAAGCTCAACCGATGGAGACACCCAGGTGCCCTGAGATATTTTTCAAAATGGAAATAAGAGTTGTCAAATTGAGTAAGATCTATCTGAAATCTTTTAGTCAGACCTGGTGGTATTGAGTTGATCTGACTCCTTAGCCTGTGCTGATCACTACATCATGCAATTTCATATTGATGAAGCATGATTCAAGTTAAAGTAATCTCTATGAAGAGACACTTACTGTAAAATAGTCCCACTTGGATTCTTTCTTTTTTTTTAATGTTTATTCATTTTTGAGAGAGAGAGACAGAGCATGAACGGGGGTTGGGTGTGGGCAGAGAGAGAGGGAGACAGAATCTGAATCACGCTCTGTCAGCACAGAGCCCACCATGGGACTCAACTCACAAGCCATGAGATCATGAGCTGAGCCGAAGTCAGAGCCTTAACCAACTGCACCACCCAGGTGCCCCACCCCACTTGGATTCTTTCCATAGAATATTTGTGTTTAAACACCAAAGGGACTTTGTTGTAAAATAATTTCAGTAGAAGTGGTGCTAGCTACAATAATTATAATAGTAGAAATAATATCATCAGTTTACATAGTCTAAATGGTGTAGAGAAGTAGTTTAAAATAAGACAGGATGGAATTGGTTTGGAAAATTCTTGGAAGGGGGCAGAGAGAGCTTAAATAATGATTTGAAATGCTGGAAAGGTGAGAAAAAGAATTATAATCAAATTGGGTTGGAAGATAATGCTCAAATCAAGACTCCATAAGGATAGCCTGATGCAGTGCTTAGGGATGCAAGCATTTTTTAGTAAGGAATGCTTGTAATCAAAAGCCAAGAAGTAACATAACAAAGTGGACATGAGGCTTTGTGCCTACTGCCTGAGTTTATATCCTGACTTCAGCAATACTAATTGTATTTTGGAGGGCAAATTACTCAACCCCTCTATAGTTCCGTGTTGTTTCCTCATGTGTAAATTGGGGATAATGGTAGTAGTTTTCCATAGTTTTATTGTGAGGCTTAATTCACCTAGTAGATGTAAAATGGTTGGAATAATATTTGACATACAGAAACATCTCCTGAAAAATAGCATTTGATAAATATTTGCTGTTCTTATTGTTTTTATTATGAGATTCTTAAGAGTTTCTGTACTCTCTCTCATTTTCTTTTCACTCTTAAAACCTGCTGAAACCAGCTTTTGGTCATCAGCCCTCCTTTAAGCATTCTTAACAAGTTTACCAATAAACTTCCGGTTACAAAATTCAATAAAGCTTTTTTTAATACTTTTCTTTTTTGACCTCTCAGTGGTATTTGTAATGTTGATTTATTTCTTCTCTTTGAAACTGTCTTCCCTTGGAAATCTATTAATAGAGTTTATGAGGCATAAGAATGCCATGATACATGTCAAGCCCTTAGCCATGTGTCTGGTACACAGACATACTATATGCTAGTAGACAGTTGTGTTCTTATTATTCCTGTCTTTATGTGGAGGTTCCATTCTTCTCATTATAAGTCATACCTGTGTCCCAGCAGATGCCATGTGTATTCAATTACCTACCACAGAGCTTGCCAGAGAGCAGGCACTCATTGTATACCTGTTGATTCCATAAATGCTCAATAAAAACCTACATACAGGTGCTTATAGTAGCTTTATTTGTAATTGCAGAAATGTCAGAGCAACCAAGATGTCTCTCCATAGGTGAATGGATTAAGAAATGGGTTCATCTAGACAGTGGAATATTACTCAGCACTAAAAATAAATGAGATGCCAAGCCATGAAAAGATCCAGAGGAATCTTAAATGCAAATTACTAAGTGAAGGAAGCCAATCTGAAAAGGCATTGTGCTATATGATTCCAACTGTCTAGCATTGTGGAAAAGGTAAAATTGTGGTGACAGTAAAAAGATCAGTGGTTGCCGGGAGTTTTCAGAAGGAGAAGGGGATGCATAGGAAAAGCACACAAGATTTTTGAAACAGTGAAACCATTCCATATGACATTGTAGTTACGTGGAATAATTTCACAGCCAGTGTCATACTCATCATTATATGTTTGTGAGAATCCATGGTATATACAACACCAAGTTGAACCCTAATGTAAACTATGGACTTTGGGTGATTATGATGTACCAGTGTGTGCTTATTGATTATAACAAATGTACCTGTCTGGTGCAGCACGTTGGTAGTGGAAGAAGGGGTGTGTCTGAGGGGGACAGGGAATGTATGGGAACTTTCTGCACTTTCCACTCAACTTCATTGTGAACCTAAAACTGCTCTTAAAAATAAAGTTTATTAAAAATAAACAATTACGCTGCAAGGCAACAGATTGATCAGTGAAGATTTAACAGAGCAAACAACATCTGAACTGGAGTTTGAGGCATTAATAAACAGAATGCTAGGGAGACAAAAGAGAAGAAAACATCTCTGGCAGAGAGGACAGTCCACATCAGTGTTTGGAGGTTGGAAAAAGCATTTTGAGTTTAGAAGAGAACTAGCATAGACAGATTAGTCAGATTAGTATTGCTGAAATATAATTTAGGTAAACAAATACCCCTAATTTTTTTTAAAAAATGATGTAATTTGTAAGTCTGTAACTCAAATTTAATCTTCTTAAATCAGTATATTTTTATTATTTTTTCATATCTGAATATAGTAGCCACCAATTATAAGCATAAGGTAAAAATATTTTGACAAGCTGACAATTGATAAGCCTAAATGCTTCCGACCTCAGTTGAGAAAAGGGTCCTTTTGATCTGTTCACAAGAAAACAAGGACCCTCTGACTCATACAGCTTCCTTTGTGTATCTGAAGACCATGGTTTAACTAGTGTTTAATCCACTGAAAGAGACACTGTAGTTCACTAAAATGACATCCTGTGGCCTAAAAGGAGATTTTGATTCAGTTCCTACAGGACATAAAGTGTTTTTACAGGCTTTACAAGAAAGCACTGTTCAATTTGTAACACTAAGGTTTCTTTCATCCCATAGAGGATAAAACTTTATGGCAAAAGAGTAGTTTACCCATCACCTGTCACAATAGTTAGAGGGCAGGGCACCAAGAGATGGTAGTTTAGATGGCTTACTTGTAAGTGGAACTAATCCTGGTAAAATATTGTCCAAAGTAAAAGTACTAAAGCACAACATAGTGAATCTTTTTTTTTTACAGACTATTTTTGGGTTATTCAGCTTTATGAATGTACCCATTGAGTTAAAATCCTTGAGTCAAAAAAGCATTTTGAAACATGAAATACTATGGAAAGTTTGTAATACATAGTTTATGGGGGGGTGCTGTTAATGGGAAAAATCAAACTTTGAATAGCTTTTCATTCACTGTTTTGTTGTTCTGTGCAAATATGCACGTGTATTCACTACCTATCACATATGACTGCATATTAGTTATGTATTACAAAGTGTATCCAAATATACTCGTAAAGTGCCTTCCATGTCATTTATTGTGCTACTATGGCAGAGAAACAAACATTCAGAACTGAGGTACTTTTGAATGCTCAGAATCATTTGGAAACTCTGAATAAAGAAACTGATTACTTTGTAAGTAGCTTTTTTATGATAATAAATCATATGTACAAGTAATTAAGATGGACTGTTTTTTATTGCTCTTGATCTTCTAAAGGGGTATTGCATAAGAACTGACAGGCAGTTTTAAAAATTGTCATCATTAGGGATTTACATCTTGGTAGAAAGAAAAATAAACAAAGAATAGTAAGTGGTAAGATGGACTGCTGAATATTGAAATAGAGAATTTTCTCACTGTGAATAACAATAATGTCCTTTTCTCTGCAACTTTCAGAACCGAGGTCAGGAGGAGATTTCCTTAAGAGTTATATGACAGTTTAAATAAATAATGACACTTACTAGAGCTATTGATCGGGTCTCTTTTTGTTTTGTTTATTCTAGACATATATTCATATCATACATATTTCTTTTAAAAGTAAAATAGTTTACTGAATGGCAAATTTCAACAGTAACAAACTTAAGATATCAGAGAAAATAATTTACTTTTTCTTTCAAATAATTCCTAGAATAAATCATAATAACGAGTGAATTCAACATCTGAAGATGGTATCTATTTTGGATATGAAAACATCCCACAATTTTAAATACTATAATATTTCATACCATCCTTCTCACAGAAACTATTAAGTAGCAATTTCCCATCTGTATGTGCTGACAGGTCATCCAGACGGTATTGATGTTTGCTCAAAAAAATGTCTTTGAACATCTGTTGTATTGAGCATTAATTTTTTTCCTTTTGATCAAAAATTGCTTTTTTGCCTTTGTTATACTATGGATAATCTGAAGAAATCCATACTAGAGAGCAGAAAAGCTACTGGCTTTTTCTGATGAGGGCCAGAGAGCAAATGATGAGTACCAAATTTAAAAAAGGAATATGAATTTTATAAAATTTTGAAAATACGAACCCAAGATCAACTTTCTCTCTAGTTTTTTAAATGTTTGAATTCAATGTTCAGATTGAGCCAGGGGTATGGTGCTAAAATGGTTTTCTAGAAAGAAAAAAACCCAAGACTTGTTATAGTATTTGCCGATTTCTATGGTATAAATATTCCCAGCATGGTGATTTGAGGTTAACAGTGGTTCAACAACTTCTCACAAAATTGTCTATTTTTTTAAAAAGTTTATTTATTTATTTATTTTGAGAGAGAGAGAGAGAGAGCATGAGCACAAAAGTGGGAGAGAGGCAGAGAGGGAGAGAGAATCTCAAGTAGGGTCCGTCCTGTTGGTGCAGAGCCTGATGCGAGGCTCAAACTTACAAACAATGAGATCACAACTTGAGCTGAAATCACCAACAAAGTCACCCAGATACCTGACAAAATTCCTGATTCTTAACAATTATCAATTGTGAATCAGTAAGAGCTAACTCCAGAACACCACTTATATATGCATGATAGAAATAACATATGCTCCGTCTCATAAAGACGGCTATAAAGTCCAATTTGTTCTACATAAACAGATGTTTCAGTTTACCTTTCATCTTGAGTATCCATTTTTAATTGCTATATAATCTGCTATATAGGCAACATATACATTTGAGTAATGTAGTTACCCAATTGCTCCTCTTCTCCAAATTCCTCCAACAAATGTTTATTGCTTATTAATGGGATGTGGGTGATAGAATGCATGGAGAGAGATTGAATTTGAAGATTATAAAAAATGCTACAAAATAGAGGCATCACTTGACCAATATCATTTGTATTTCAGCTCACTTTTTTTGAACTTGTACTAACATGTGATATCACTAACCCCATGATGTATCATAGGCCAGTAAAATATCTTATTATTCTGTAATTCAAACCAGTCACTTCCTTTATTATATCAAGGCCATGTTGTTATAGACAGTCCAATAAAAAAATTCATAAATGACAATATTGTGAATACTGAGCTATCAGTTCTAGTTTATAAGAATTTTATAAAGACTCCGATCCTTGTTTTATTTTTTGAGAGGCTAGCTCTCTCTGGTCCAAAAGCTTATCTGAGCCTTGTTTTCTTTCTTATCTTTTTTAAAAAATCAGATTGAATATATTAGTTTCAGAACATATTACTCTAAATTTTATTGGCTTACAAGAGTAATAAACACTTAGTAGCTCACACAGTTCTTGTGGGCCACAAGTTTAGGAGAGATTTAGCAGAGTGATTCTAACTTTAGATTTCTCATGAAGTTGCAATCTAGATGTCTACTAGGGCTGCAGTCATTCAAGGTCTAACTAGGATTGTAGATTCTGCTTCCCATCTGCCATGTCTGTGGCTGGCTCGTTGGTGCTGGCAGTTGGCATTAATCAGAGTCCATTGCTACATGGTCCTCTTCAAAGGGCTACTTGACTGGTCTCACAACATGACAGCTTTCCTTTAGAGCAAGTGGTCCTAGAGAGAGCAAGGTGAAAGTAGCAGTGTTTTGTATGACCTATGCTCAGAATCCAAACATTGCAATTGCCACAATACCCTAGTGGTTACCCAGGTCAGCCCTGTGAGAGAAGACCATACTAGAGGATGAGAATGAGACAGCAAGAAACATTGGGGTCATCTTGGACCATATGGAGGTTTTGTTTTGATTTACACAAGGTTTTTAGAAAGGTATCCTGGCAATCTGGAGTTTTAGTCAGCTGAACCAATAGAGTGATAGGCTAAAAGATTTCAATGAATCTTAAGTGGCACTATTCAATTTACACTGTATGAAATATAAAAATTATTATGAAGTGAGCTTTTTTTGGTCTTGATGATAATTTTTTCTTTAAAAAAATGAAGATGGTGAATGATTGACTCAGAGGGTTCGTTTCATTTGTGCAATAGTACAGCAGAACAGCACAATCCCCAAAAATCAATATTCAAAGCCCAGTTCTTCCACTCACTAGCTGGGTGACCTTGAACAATTAAATAGCCCTCTGCCTTGGAATGCTGATTGGCTCAGTGGATTAAGCATCTAACTCTTGATTTAAGCTCAGGTCATGATCTCATGGGGTTCATGAGATCAAGTCCCACATTGGGCTCTGCAGTGACAATATGCTTAACTGACTGAGCCACCCAGGCATCCCTGCAGTGACAGTATGGAGCTTGCTTGGGATTCTCTCCCTCTATCTCTCTCTCTGCCATTTCCCCACTCATACCCTCCTGTGTTCTCTCTCAAAAATAAATAAACATTTTTAAAAAATAAATAAATAGCTCTCTGTTTTAGCTTCCTTATTTGAAAAATCATATAATAAAATGTACTTTACAAGATGATTTTTAGGATTGGATTATTATGTCTACATACGTAGATGGATTAGAAAAATGCCTTCATATAAGCACTTTATTAATTTTGGGTTTATTTTTTTCATTGAGTTGCTAGTGTTACACTATAACAAATATCTACCATTCTTTGGAGGAGGTGAACATAGTATTCGTCATAGATTTCCCTATCTTAATTCCTCACAGCAAAGCTGCAACATAGGTTGTCATTTTATTTTACACATGGAGAAGCTGAGATGAATCAATGTGGGGTGCTAGCTTAAATGGGACAGTAAGTAGAAAGAAGGATTAGGGCACCAGAGTGCCTGAGTTGGTTGGGTGGACGACTTCAGCTCAGGTCATGATCTCGTGGTTTATAAATTCAAGCCTGAGTCGGGCTTTGTGCTGACATTTCAGAGCCTGGAGCCTCCTTCAGATTCTGTGGATCCTCTTCTCTCTGCCCCTCCCTCACTCATGTTCTGTCTCAAAAATGAAATGTTAAAAAAATTTTAGAAAGGAGAATTGGATTCCAGATTTACTTGGTTGTTCTGCACGCTGAGGGGATCAAATGTTTGCATCAGTGATATTTTCCTCAAAACCTTGATGTTATGAATTATTGATAATAATATGATTGCATACTCTAACATATCTAAAAGCCTAATAGCACTGATATTAAGAAAAATATATGCCATTTACATTCACTTTTAATGTCTGAGCACTGGCTTTCAAATATTGGTTAACATTACAGATAAAATATGGAATGAAATCTTTTTGTGCTTTTGTTGGTAAAATTCAATCCATTATATTAATTAAAAATTGTATCTACTATCTCAAGATTGTGAAAAATTTGGGACGCCTGGGTGGCTCAGTCGGTTAAGCATCTGACTTCGGCTCAGGTCAATGGTCTCACGGTTCATGGGTTCGAGCCCTGCCATCAGGCTCTGTACTGACTGCCAGCTCAGAGCCTGGAGCCTGTTTCAGATTCTGTGTCTCCCTCTCTCTCTGACCCTCCCCTGTTCTCTCTCTCTCTCTCTCTCTCAGAAGTAAATAAAACGTTAAAAAAAGATTGTGAAAAATTCTTTTTTTATAGAAACAGTTGTAAAGAAACTTCAAAATAGAGGGGAAAACATCCACAGTTAATATGATTATCAGAAGAGGGTCTTTTAGCTCAATAATTGTATGAACATTTTGAACAAGTACATGTTTATAAAAATTAAATAATAATTTGAGGCAGAATAATATAAATGAGGTTATAATTTTATTATTTATGTGATTTCTAAGAGTTTCTAAGCTCTATGTCTATTAAACATTAAACAATAACTATCATTCATAATGTGAAACCAAAAATTTAAGTAGTCTTTGAATTTTTAATTACTTAATTTCACTAAGCCACAAGGCTTGGCAGTAAAAAAGTCCTACTTAAGAACTCTTCACTTCTTATAAAGATGAATTAAAAACCACTAAAAATTACACAAAGAAGAAAAACTTGAAAATCATCTGTGACTATACCTACAATAAGACATCTTCAATTTGACAGAATTATGTGTATAAAAGTATAAAGAAAATAAGAAAATATGAGAGAAAAATATGCCCCGCCAAAAAACATACTTGTTTTTATGAAACAATTAAAAAATTGACTTTAAATGGAGCTCTAAGAGGAAAATGCTTTTAGAGAGCTGAAACTATAAATGTTAAAATCCCAACAAAACCTTGTTGAAATAATTGCTACTAACTGCCAACTCTTCAAAAGTTAAAATTGAAGACTTTTTCAGATTTGCCAGGCTGATTTTGTCCATTTATTCTGCCAGTACACCTCTATGACAGCCAGTGGGCTGCGTTTGAGATCATAGTCACTTACAAGATAATAAATGGCGTATTGTTTTCATGCCATTTTTTATGCAGTAACTAGAACAATATCCCCTGAACACTTCACTGAGGGTTCAGTCTCATCTCTGTGCAGTGATAGGGAAATTTGCTCTCTTTATATGGGAGAGCAGGCTGGGAATTCAATAATGTACTTGCAACTTTTTTTTTTAAGGTTTTTTTTTTTTTTTTAATTTATTTCTAGAGAGAGAGAGAGCGTGAGCAGGGGAGGGTCAGAGAGAGAGGGAGTCACAGACTGAAACAGGCTCCAGGCTCTGAGCTGGCAGTCAGCACAGAGCCCGACGCGGGGCTCGAACCCACGAACCGTGAGATCATGACCTAAGCGAAAGTCGGACGCTTAACCGACTAAGCCACCCAGGCGCCCCTGTACTTGCAACTTTTAACAAGAGTCCCTGGTTGAGAGGATGACCAAAATATGTACGTTAGTGCTAGATGTAAAGGATAAATTATAAAATCACCAGAAATGGGGAGGTACTTTATTCTTCAGCTAGGATCTACTTGTTTGGTGTGCTTCCTAAAATTTGTAATGCAAAGTGTAGGGATTTCAAAACTCCCTTGAAGAGATTATTTCATGTGCCAGTACATACATTTTTTTTTTCTAATATTCAAGAATAAATCCTCTTTAAAAATGTTTTATCCAAGCAATAATAAGTACTATTCAGGATTTAACGAGCCTGGTTTTCTCCCCTGGGGGGTGGAAAAGCTTGCCTGAATAAATGCTCTTTGGAGCTGCCAGCATTGATGACTGAGAGGGAGAGAGGAGAGGAAGGAGCACAGCCTCTTTCTTGTGTTAGGCACTGCAGGATTCTGCTTAGCTCTAGGAGGTAACTGTGCTCTATCCCTGAAGCGGCAGTAGGAGTTGGGGAAAGGAAAACAAAACGACAACAACAACAAAACAAAACAATTTAAAAAACCCAAAAACACGAGAAAGGGAGAATACACTATTTTCAGCAAGCAGCACACTGATTCAGCCAAATGATAGAAGTCTAGAAAAATGGTTTGATGAACAAATTCTACATACAATATTTTCAATAAATGGGAATGGGTGAAATATCAAAGGAAGATGCATTCAAGAGTCAAATACCTGAAACACCTTTACTCTTAGTCACTAAATGATCCTGGATAGATTGTCTAATTTCTAAGCCTTAATTGTCTTATCTATAAAAATTGAAATAATGTTTTCAGAAGATTGTTTTAATGGTAACATTAAAAAATAAGTGCTTCCCAGTGATTTTCTGCCCTTCAGTCTTTCTTCTTACCTACTTCTTTAGTGAAATGAAAATAAAATTACTACTTGTTAAGAGCATGTTTTGAATACTCTTGCACCTTACGTATTCACTCCATTTCAGATTTATTTAATAAGCTTGTCTTGGGAGAAGCGCCTGGGTGGCTCAGTTGCCTAAGTATCTAACTTCAACTCAGGTCATGATCTCACAGTTCTTGGGTTCAAGCCCCACGTGGGGCTCTGTGCTGACAGCTCAAAGCCTGGAGCCTGCTTAGGATTCTGTGTCTCCCTCTCTTTCTGCCCCTCCCTGCTCATGCTCTATCTCTCTCTGCCTCTCAAAAATGAATAAAAACATTAAAATTTTAAAAAATAAGCTTGTCCTGGGAAAGGGTTTATCATACAAAAATAAATAACACCTGTAGTCCAGAACACAGACACATAAACACAATTTTGTAAATGTGGTAAGTTCCACTGCAGAGGATATAGAGATAGAGATGGGTCTAGAAGAACACAGAGAAAAGAAAAAATCCACATGAGGGAGTCAGGGTTACTGTGATAGATATGAATCTTATTCCACAAAGGCAAAGAAATGTCATGCTTGAAATTAAGTCAAATGCTTCTGAGCATCCCACTGCACTGAAGGAAAATCCTATCTCAGTTGTTATTAGGTGGCTTGTGACTTCCTTAGACTTTACACAAGACTTCAGTAGGCTCCTTTGCTACCTGTAAAATATGAGATGGTGCTATCCATCATTGTCTATGCCCACATATTACTTTATTTGGCAATTTGATATTTTGTGGTAAGCTGAATAATGGTCTCCAAAAGATACCCACTTCCTAATCCCTCTAATTTATGAGTACTACCTTACATAGCAAAAGGGACTTTGTGATTAAGTTATGGATTTTGAAATGAAGAGATTATTCTGTTTTATCAGATGGGCTCTAAATATAATGAAAAAGGCCTTTATAAGAGGGTGGTAAGAAGGTCAAAGGAATGTGCAGCAGATGTGATGATGGAAGCAAGAATTTGAAGTGTTTTCAGGAAGGAGTCATGAGTCTAAGAATGCAGGTTTGCCTCCAGAAACTAGAAAAAGCAAGGAAATTAATTATTTTCTAGAGACTCTAGGAAGAACCAGCCTTGCTAACACATTGGCTTTAGCCCAGTGAAACTCATTTCAAATTTCCAGCCCCCAGAACTGTAAGAAAATAAATTTGTGTAATTTTAATCCACGATGTTTGTGGTACGTTGTTACTATACCATGTTTCATGCCAAGATTGGGTCCCAGGACATTTTGTCTAAGTTGGGGATATAAATGTTTGGGACCCTGGTACACCCTGTTCCAGAGAGTAGAATGGAGATCTCAACTGTTGGGTCATCAACCCATTTTTTTCCCCTGAGTTTAGGTAAAAAAATTTTACTCTATGACTGCTACTAAAAGTGGTCAACTCTTTCCAGAATAAATTTTTGCTGGGCCTTTAGGGGAAAGGTTATTAACTGGTGAATTTGTGGGTTGCAATTGGCCTACAGGTTCTGTTTTGATTAGTATATATTTGAAATTTTATTTAAAATTCAGGAAATTTCCCATTAAATAAATGCAGATTTATACATTATTTTGAAAAGTTGGAAAGTCTGGCAAATATGGCATTCCCATGAGGAAACCATTGTGTAGAATTGTCTCCTTTAGTTAAGGTATATGCTTGCCAGTTGGAAGTCTAGTGATACTCCTTCATTCAGTTACTTACCTGGCTAACATAGACATTTGAGTTTGTGATCAATTCTTAATGCCGTTAAATTTAAGAAAGAGAGTATGTTTAGTCGCCTGCTGCTTGGGAGGGAACTTGCAACCCAGTCTCTCTCAGGAAGGAAAGCAGATAGGGTCTGGAGAGTTTGTAACAGGATGGGAATAAAAACAATATGAACAAAATCAACCATAAATAAATAATAAATTTATTTATATTTTATTTTTTCATAAAAGCTTCTTTGAAATGACATTTGAACTTAATCCTAAGGGATGAAGACACATGAGCTAGTGACAAGATGGTAAATTATCATGGACTGTGGCTCTCTCCGGTGACCCAAACCCTGAGATGTCTTAGAGGTATGAAGAGTAGCTGGAGCTGAAGAACTTAAGACAGGGAGCAGGTCCTGGAAGGGGCTGGAGGAAGGTGGGATTCTGGTGAAGATAGAAACAGGTCGAATGGTAGAAGGCTAGAAGCAGTGGTTAAAGGATGAGTTGGAGAACAGGATGGAAGAGGATTTTGAGGTATGTGTGTGTGTGTGTGTGTGTGTGTGTGTGTGTGTGTGTGTGTGTGTGTGTTTCTTTCTGCTCCATTAACTGGATCATTGGTGATTATTGTATGTGTCATCAGTGATGTGAGACAGGATCTATTATGGAAGATTGAGTTGGAGGTACACTTAGTTTGGATTTAATGTGGGATATATGTTTGGTTTGTGGTTATCTCTCTGTACAGTTATTTGTAGCTGTCCTGATAAAAGAATGGCTACACTTAAAAGCTCAACTGTTTCTAGGTTATCTCTAATATGATATAGAATATCTTACCTTAGTCATAAATATGCATTATCACATCCTGAATAATGTGCATCCTTGGACTGGTGGGCAGGCCCACAAAGTTCAAGAAATTGTAGAAAACAATAATAATCCTTATTCACCTAATTGATTCTACATGTACAACCTGGTTTGAATTGGAATATATTTTTAAAAGTCAATAGAAAACAACAACAGAAAAGAGAGAACAATGAATTAGCATTTATACTCACAGAGCTGCTTCTGACCCATGTGGTTAATGAGAAAACAGAGTCCATTCCTGTGCAGAGACTAGCCCTGAGCTACACTGTAAGGTTGGTGAGCATGGTGGAGATTGGAGTTTCACCTCCCAAGTTGCCTGGTCTCCAGATCCAATTGTCCAGTGCACTGTATACAGTGACCCAGTACAAATAGATATATGGTGAAAGTAAAGTGTGGCAGAAAGAAGGACAAATGGGAAACCTTAAATATGTAGAAAGAGGGGGGTTTTTTTAGTTAAAATAAAAAATATTAGTCATTTTCATGAGGGTCTTTGAAAGCAGTGGCATTTTACTCTCACTTGTGTATCAGTATCACCTGGGAAACTAGAGAAAGAGCAAACCCCTGCTTGGGCCCCAACCCTGGAATTTAGATTTAAATTGGTTGTGGGTGATTCTCCTAGGTGATGCTACTCTGTGGCCTGGATATCTTAAAGTAGAACAATGACATTGTACTCTTGTGTAGATTTGAAGGAAATTTCCTCAAACAAGTTTCTCTACCAGGTGTGGTATGGCCATGTTCTATCTCAGGGCATTCTTGTCATATAAAAATTTTTGTAAATGATTAATAACTAAATGATTTTATCATTTACTAAATACAAAAAAAAGAATGGAATTTCATCAGTGGTATAGATTCTAATCTTCTCATCCACCAATAGATTAAATGCCTTGGATAATAGAGTAAAATAAATTTGCTTATACTCTAATTGTGGATTATATTTTCTGCTTTCCCATCATTTACTTTCCCAACTATCCTTACTTAATAAGGGTTGATCATACATTTTCCAATTGGCGGGTTTTGTTGTTGTTAGCATGATGGAAGCTAAGAGTACACAAATTTAATAAGAATTCCTGATATGTCCATAAAGCTGTTGTAAACTCTTTTTTTTATGTTTAAATGTTTATTTATTTTTAAAAAAGAGAGAGAGAGAGACACAGAGTGTGAGCAGGAGAAGGGCAGAAAGAGAGGGAGACACAAAATCTGAAGCAGGCTCCAGGCTCTGAGCTGTCAGCACAGAGGCCAACATGGGGTTCAAACTCACAAGTGGTGAGATAATGACCTGAGCTGAAGTTGGACACTCAACCGACTAAGTCACCCAGGGGCCCCTGTTGTAAACTCTTAATTAAGAAATGGCCACTCACCTAGATTTATGGAGTCCCAGAGCAATGATTATAGTTCAGTTTTTAAAATGGAAAAAAAATAATTTTAAAGCAAAAGTTTTGTGAATTCAAAGAATTATTCTTTTAGTGGATAAAGTATAAAAAGGGAGACAGACCATTTCATGAAGGAATGCAGTTTTTTGCTGGTGTACAAAGGGTCAGAACAGTACATCCTCATTGAGGAGGCCTTATTTTGTTCACATTGGATTGAAAAGTTTTTCTCATAGTACCACAGAGTTATAAATATATTACAGAAATAAGAAGTGTAGCAGTAGATCATGGTTTAAATTACTGCTTTGTATAAAGTTATTTAAAAATAAATATTACAATAACTGTTATCTTTGGTCATCATTTTCTCTTTGGTGTTAGCATCTAAAACAAATACAGGCATTTCAAATTGTTCTTAGGAAGGTGCTCCATTTCTTGTGAGATTTATTTTAAGATATCTGTCTACATGAACATGCTTGTTCTTTGCTCCAAATCAAACTAGGAAAGTATTTTTTTTAAGCATGAAAACAAACCCTTTAAGTTCTTTCTCTGTTTGTAGTGCAGTTCAGATTTCTATTTGGGGAGTGCATTAATTGTCCAGCAATGCTAAAGGAGAGTTAAATGGAATGTGGAAATGATTTTCAATATCCTTTCTAGATCAGTGCCCTGTTTTAATACAGAACAGGTGCGTGTGACTTTACATGCAATTTAAAAAATAGATATAGTCATTACTGTATTCAGACAAAGACAAAAATCTGTCTAAAGCATCAAGAAGCAAAGAAAGTTGGAACATTCTGAAAATAGACTTTTCTCCTTACTTTTGGTCTTCTCAAAAATGACAATTCTATGGAAATTTCTATACTTCAATAGAACACAAAACTTTTGTTGTTTTCCCCACATCATTTTGGTCAGATTTTATAGAGGCATGCAAGGTANAGCCCTGGGGATGTGGATTTCTGTGGCAAAATGTGAGAAGTAAGGGAGATGATTAATTTTCAGGAATGCTAAATAAAACTGTGCTGTCTAGTTAACAGTAGGTTTACAACCTATTGGAAACATGTACAACCCCCTCCACAATGGAGTCCCAAACCCTCAGACACTTTGCTTCCTGGTTCTTCCTCCCCTCTCCATTTTGTGGGCTTATTTTCAAGGGCTTTGCAATGAGTATGGGCCAAAGAACGAAGGGAGGAGGGACTGAAAGTCTGTGTATCACCTCAGAAAATGGACACTTGTTTCATTCAGACTACTTTTTTCCTTACGTGAGAATAGGTGACATCTGAGTAAGGCTGTAACCTCTGTAATACTCAGCCAATGAGGAACTAAGGAAGGGACTTGCATACTAGATGGTAAATTGTCTGCTATAACTGCCCCAAGTGAGCCTGTCTGCAGACACCCACTCTTGTAAGCTTGTTGATTAAAGACTTGTTTCACTCTGTTCCTGAGTCTCTGTGTCCCTCCTTTGATTGGGTCAATTGGCTTATTTCTAAAACAAAATATGCCAGCTTCTTCTGCATATCTCCTGCCATCATTGAGTCTGAATATGGTTCCAATTTCTCCTTTGGGGTTCCAGTTTCTTCTCATGATTCTGTATTTTTTAGTTACAGGTTGAAAAAGATGAGCTGAGGGAAATATCCAGTTTTTAAGCAGAAATTAGGAAGTATGTAAGTATCCAAGATTTGCTGAATTTGATAATAAAACTACTTTCTTATATTCCCTCTTCCAAACAAAATATACTCAGCTAAAAATAAAAAAATAAAATGAGAGAGAGAGAGAGAGAGAGAAAAGATCTCAGAGCAAAGATCAAATCCAGGATGAAGTCATGAGAATACAGCCTCTGGGCAGGTCACAGATGAGGTCAAGGATGTGACTGTAAACCCTTTGTTATTACTTAAGAAAGATTTAAATTGGTGGCTTATAGACCTTTTGACATAGATAAAAGACAAAGACCTTCTAAGGATCTTCAGGATGTGCCTTTCATATCCTCCCCACTAAGTAATAAGGTTTTTAAGAATCCTGAGGGCATTGTCTCACAGCAACCTCACAAAGACCCAAAGTAGAGAAAGGCTTATTTCAAAAATTTTGTAGCTGTGACTTTTGCCTAATGGAATATAATATAACTTGGTGTATTAAAAAGTTTTTTTTTTAAAGGAACTTTATTTCCTTGTACTAAAAGGTATAGAGGCAGTACAAAATGAAATGAGACCTTGGAATCTCAAATTTCTACAGATTGGAATTAAACTGAGAACACCACTCATCCTAGAAACTAATTGGGTTTTGTAAACTGCTCTAACAAGAACTACATTTATGGGAAAGAGAGATGATTTGGACAGTAGGACTCGAAGACCAGAGGGCGGAACTAAAAGCTATGGAATACAACTTCCAGGTACTTGGGAATTAACAACATGGACCTTGTTGGATATTAGAACTGTGATAGACCAGTGACTGTTCTCTATTTTTCTACTTTCTGAACGGGAGGAGGGCTAGTCTCATGGATGTATGAACTGTGCATTTGCTAAGGACCTTATGGTTAGGGCCCAGAGCTATTTTAATTCCCTGCTGTGAACATCTTGAAATTCTTAATAATATTTGAATAGGGGCTTTATATTCTAATCTTGCACTGGAACACACAAATTATGCAGCTGGACCTATACTGGTATGTTTCTTACAAGTAGTCTAGGGCTCTCCTGTCATTGTATATTTTTTCTGTGTGGTGGGGGCAGATAACTTGCCTCTTATATCACTAGTCTTCAGACTTAACAGAACGTATGGAACCATATCCAAAAAGCTTCATCCAAGCCTGGATTGGATGATGAAATCCTGTATCTTGAACCTGAACTGAAGGCCAAAAATGAGATGAGACTTTCAGGGGACTTAAGATGGGCTAATATACTTTATAATGCTGAAGGGCAGACTGTGGCAATTTTGACATTTCTTTCTCTTTTCTTTTCTTTTTTTTGACATTTCTTTTATTCAGAGTTGAGGTATCTATTCTTCTCTTTGAATCCACAGGGTTTGTGATTGCTTCAACCAACAGAGAGTGGTTGTAACAGCATGCGATTTCTGAAGTGAGGTCATAAAAAGTCCAAACAGATTCCTCCTGGTTCTCTTAGGATTTCCACTTTGAGATGCTCCTTAGAACCCAGATGCCATTCTGTGAGAACTCCAGAATAAATATAGGGGTTCCAGTCAATAGTCACAACTAAGCCCAGACTTCAATCCTATCCCAGGTATGTATGTAAGAAAAGAAGGCTGGAGGAGATTCTAATCCTCAGCTTTTCAACTCTTCCTAAACTGTGCTTAAGATATATGGAACAAAATATAGTAAGTATATTAAGACATCTCTACTACACTCTGTCCAAATTCCTGTCTGCACACTCCATCCGTGGTGGATTATTTGTACAATATCATATATTGTATTATTATACAATTTTATTATTAAAATATATACTATATATTGTATAGTATATACTCTGGAATACCTTCCTTCTCCTGCCATTCATGTTTGATTAGATAATGTTCCTCTAAATCTTCACATTTAACTTTGCAACCCATTCTTTATGGTTAGTCTACTGTGTCACAATTTACACGTTCATGTCTGTCTTCCTAGTAGTGCAGAACAGTGTCATATTCATCTGTGTAACTTAGAGTCTTGCACAGAGTAGTTACCTAAACTGTTTGATGAAACATTTAGCATAAGTGCATATATGGTTTCTTCCTTAACTACTAGTCACTCTGTTTAACAACTTCAAAGACTGAGCTCAGGTATGACATTGTTCTACTTTAAGTTCTTGCCTCAACAGTAATTAAATAGAAAATCTTTGAGTCAGGCAAGCTAAGTGTCTAGGCATTAAACTCAGAGTTCTGCTCTGAGCACTGTTGCCCTGACAAGACTTAACAATTCACCACATTCTTTCTGATCTATTGCTTATTTTTCCTTTCAGCCTTATAGTTCCAAGTTTCTGAGAGATAAGCAACAAGACCTGACTGATTCTATAACCCAGTCCCCTGCCTTTGCCTAACAAGTGAGGTGATATGATTCTCCACTCCCATCCAGTCATTAGGACCCAAAAATATCCTTCATGTCAGAGAAGATTCCTTAGCATTCTTAGCATGGTCATTGGGCTTTGGAATCAGAAAGACTATGGTCCCAATTCACTATCTACCTCTTTGAATAGAGTATCTGAAGCATTTTGAGCCTCATTTCCTCAGCTGTGAATGGGGATAAAAAGAGTATGTATCTAACTCATAGGGTTGTGTTTAGAAATAAAATGAGAAAATGCACATAAGATGTTTGGCACAGAGTAAGCATTAAGTAAATATTGGCTACTATGCTCTCCACACCAGTAGTCACAGGCTTTGCATCAGGTCTCTATTCAGCCTCTCTATACTTACTTCTAAAAATTGGGTTAATGCTTCTTTCACAAGCCCCAGTTCTTGTCTTTTGTCCCTGGTTCTTTAATATGGCCCTTTCCCCAGATCTTCCTTTTACCTTAGTTGTTTTTCTTCTTTATTATTTGTTTATTTGTTTCCTAGTAACCACACACCCACTGGTATCCCTCTCAGTACTGTGACTTAGACTGGGACTTCAACTTCTTCCACCAAGGTCTAGGAATCCTGCTCTGGATCACAGTCCTGAAGGTGCAGTTATTACCTGATGTCTGCCACCCTGACAGTAATATTTGGAGTCCTTGATCTCATGTACTTTATTTGATTCTAACATAATTTTTTTCTACAGCTCATACACAGCCTGCTATCCATTGCCTGGTTTGAAACTGGAGACTGTCACACATTTTAAACTCCATCTTAACTGCCAGACTGAATCTTCTGAAGGAGAATTATCCTCTGCAAATGTCTGTAAGTCATCAACCATGCTCAGTTGGATCCAGAGATAATGCAAAATAAAGAGTCTCTGAGTGGAATCTGGAGAAACTTGTATATCACCTGTCTCAGGACAGGATTGGTTCTGGAAAAAAGTGAAGAAGATTGGGCCTATAGAAAGGGAACAGCTTCTCTCATCTAAGGGATACGATAGAAAAGTAAACGTAAAGGCTTTGCTGGGAAACAATGGCCTGATTAAGATTGTGGGAGAGGGAAATTAAGAAGAGAAATACTCAAAAGACCAAATACAAAAACTCATGACAAAAGGGCATGAAAGAACTTATTACAAAGACCAATTCAGGGGCATGAGGTAAATGGTGGTGCCCCTATTAGAATAAGAAATTGAAAAGAAAGGGAAGTGATTTGATTAATGTTTCATTGTGATAGATAGAATTTGATGTCATGTCAGAATAACTTGGTAGAATTTTTTAGTAGGAAGTTGAAAATAAATTACTAGAATTCATATAATGACTCAAAATAGGATTTAAAGTTTTGGAATTCAAAGGCATATCAACAGAGTAGAAACTGTATGAATGAGTGAGAAAAAGATATAATATAAAGTGGGCACATGGGTGAGCTAGATAGCCTCAGAGGAGCATGTGATGAACCAGTGAAAAAAACTCAGAAGGAGATGTTGAAGATTGAAGGCGAAGAGAGCTAATATATTAATAAGGATGCCAAGATAAGTGGGTTTCAAGAAGAATGATCACTAGTAACAAATGCGTAAGAAAGGTCAAGGAGGATGAAGTAGAGAAATAACTATTGAATTTTAAACAAGATCATTGGTGTCAGCCAGGAGAGCAGTTTCAGTACACCTATGTGGATGAAAGCCAGCTTTCGTGTGATTAAGAAGGGTGGTGAAAAATTAAACAGTAAAAATTGTATTTCTAGTATCTTGAATCATTAATCTTAATGTACTCCCGCAGTTCACTGACTCTTGGAGTTGCTAGAAACCTTTGAGATCTTATAGTTCAACATCTTTGAGTAAAAAGTCTGGGGAGTTGGTAATAAAACCTCTACACTTTAACTTCCAGGAACTTTTTGGGAGCTCAGTATCTCAGGGCATAATGTATTCATTGGTTAAAAGTTCCTTTTTACTAACTCATGACATAGTAATTTGAGTAGATATGGTTCTCTTGGCATTGTTTCATCCATGTGTGCTCTGGGTGTCTAAATAGCCATGGTTCTAACATTGATTTCTCCTCCTCTTCCTCCTTCTCCTCCTCCTCCTTCTTCTTCCTCTTCTTCTTCTTTAAATCACATGACAGAGGCTTTATCAATGTTGTTTTCAAAATATATATTCAAAATACTATGGTTGATGATCCTCGCAGTCATTTACCTCCTGTATTCATAGAAGTTAGCAGGAGTTTTTGTCTACTCCACGGAAAGAAAAACAGATGATGTAAAAATTCCTGTTGGAAGCACTGCAGGCCAACTCATATCACATCTCATTTTCCCATAAATATTCAATTTTAAAAGAATAAGTCAAATTTATACAACCTTTAATCACGCGTTGCTTTGGAATATTTCATGATTGTATATGTATGGTTTTCTTTGTTTCAGTCTTTCAGAAAACATAAGAGATTTTGTTGTACAAGTAGCAGAGGTGAATTGAATTCAAATTCTTATAACTGAAGTCTCAAAGAGACTTCAACTTTTGATATGCTGTGCTTATTGTTTATTTACAGTCACATTGCCATCTAGAGCAGAGTAAAATAAATGGAATGTTGGTCTTTCACACTTGTTTGCAAGATGAGATTTTTAGTTGACTAGGGAGAGTACCTGACATTTCCAAAATTCACATTCTTTACTTGAATTCACTGAAGAAGAAATAGTCGTGTCTGATGACTTCATTGGAATTGTTTGGGAGGGGACTTATTCTTATGAATGTCACCATATTTTTAGATATTTTAGATACATACCTTCATGAGAACACTTACAGAAATATTATTACAACCATCTTACGGCTATGGAAAGCCCTATACAAAATATAAAGATGACCCATGACCCGGCCATATTGTCTCTCCTAAATTGGGTCCTTCTTATCATGACTTCTTCCCTACAATCTCCCTCTAGTTTAATTATACTATCTCTCCAGCCAAAAGAACAAGCTAATATGGAACTTCGTACACTTAGAGTGTATGAAAGGCTTGAGGTGAACACTGAATGCATATGACTCAAAGCCTGTCAAATACACATCAAGAAGCAATGTGAAATGCCAAAGGAGCTATTTTAAGAGGTAGACAAAAATGTTGGAGAGGACAGAAGGGAACATTTAATAGATATTGTTTTAGAGAAAGCTCTATCATAATGAATAAAGTTACAAAATTGACTATATGATCTAATTCGAAATACATCTCCTCATGTACAGTATAGCATCTTCCCTCACGTGGCACAGTGTTAGTATATCTTTCCAAATAGCTAACTATCTCCAAATTGCAGCCCCCAATTTTTCTATGGGATTATTGTGTGGGGTTGGAGAAGGGGGTCTACTGAAACCTATTATCAGTTAGAAATAATCTCATAGGATCTATAAAATTCTCATATGGCTCAAGAGTCCATCTTCCAAGTGGGATCCTCATAAGAGGACCTGCCCCAGGTTAGGATACTAATACTGCTGTGCCAAAAGTCTCCTCTGGCAGTTTTAAGCAAGATAAACATTCTTTTTTTTTCCTTTATCTTTCTGAATCTGCATTTCTTATCATTGTCTCTATGATCCTTATACCTCTGGGTTGAAATAATTTCATGTTTTATATTTCTCTATGATGGCAGAGGCATGGAAGATGATGGTGCTCAATATGTTTTAAAGACCTTGAAATTAGAGCTATAGGAAAGCATGGAGGTAGACATTGAAATGAAAAGCCAAATTTGCAATTTGTTTTACTGTTATGCTCTAGTATTTGTCAAAATGGAAGCATTCTTCTTAACTTATACTATTTCTACATGTCATCGTTATGCCTGTGTATGAGAAAGCATCACAAAACCTCTTTGTAGATACTATGAAGGCTAGAGGAATATATTTTGTGGAATTTTCCCATTGTCATTCACAAGTGACATTGTTTCTTTTTAAAAAAAAGAAGTTTCGGGATGCCTGGGTGGCTCAGTTGGTTGAGCATCTGACTTCGGCTCAGGTCATGATCTCATGGTTCGTGGGTTCGAGCCCCACGTCAGGCTCTGTGCTGGCAGCTAGCTCACAGCCTGGAGCCTGTTTCAGATTCTGTGTCTCCCTCTTTCTCTGACCCTCCCCTGCTCACGCTGTCTCTCTCTCTCTCAGAAATAAATTTTAAAAAATTTTAAAAATAAAAAAGAAGTTTAAATTTTATCACAAAATGTAATAAATAACAAATATCCATGAGCATAAAAATAATTTATACTACTGTTTGGCATGACCAACAATAACCAACTGTCTGTAACCTTATTCAGTACACATTGTTGATTTCAAACAGCAAAACAATTGGGTTTAAAATTAAAAAACAAACAAACAGAAAATAACAAATGTTGTCAACCATGGGGAGAAATTAGAACCCCTGAACATTGTTGGTGAGGATATAAAATTATTCAGCCTCTGTGGAAAGCAGTTTTATGGTTCTTCAAAAAGTTAAACACAGAATTACCATATGACCCAGCATTTCCATTAAAGTATGTAACCAAAAGAACTGAAAATGGTTATCAAAGGAAAACCTGAATGCAAATGTTCATAGCATTCACAGCAGACCTTCACAATAACAAGATGGTAGAAACAGCCCAAATGCCCATGGACAGATGAATAAACAAATTTGGTTCAGCAGTTAAAAGGAATGAAGTATTGAGTGCTACAGCATGGATGAACTTCAAAAACATTATGCTGGGTAAAAGAAGACAGACACAAAAGGTTACATATTTTATGATTATACTTATATGAAATATACAAAATAGGTAAAACCGTTAAAAAAGAAAGCAGATGGATGGTGGCCAGGGGCTGGCGGGGATAGTGGGAAGGAAATGAGGAACAACTGCTAAATAGTACAGGGTTTTGTGCTGGAGTGATGCAGTTTTGGGGACTCTAGAGAGAGGTTGTGGTTGCATGGCATTGTGAATATATGAAATGACGCCTACTTGTTCATTTTAAAATGGTTAATTTTACATCATGTGAATTTTATCTCAATGAACAAGTTTGTGTTTATATAAATAACTTTAAATGCAAGATTTAGGCGGTTTTTCTCAGCATATCATATTGGGTGCAGTTTTAATTTCTACATCATTCTACATCACAAAGGAACATGACACTTAAAAGTCAAGGTTTCTAATTCCTGCTTTAGGAACTTCTACCATAGGTGTACCCTGCTTTAAACCATATCCAGTAATTAAGCAGAAGTTGGAAAACAAATTACTGGGGCCTTATTCACTTTCCCACGTATTTTTTGAACTTTAAATTTTACTTCAGAATAATTTTAAATACTGGATTGCTCCATTATTTATAGTTGGAAGTTATTTTCTAAAATGTAACATACAGACATTTCTACAGACATTTCAGGAACATATCTTTGCCAGCAAAATTTCACAGCAGACTTCCAGAAATTTAATTGCTTCCTTTATCATCCAACTGGAGAAGTAGTTTACCTGACTTGCTTGGCTCTATCAAGTGTTGGAGGAAGGCACACTTGGGCTCCATCCACTGGCGATGTGTGGCTAAGTGGAATATTATTACAATAAGTACAACAGATTCTTCATGCACCACTCACTTGATTGCTCTGTTATTGGCAGAAAATATCTTGAGTTTGCCTCTGCACCAGTGCATACTATTATAGCTGGTTCCTATTAAATGTAATAATTTGGTTTTCATCTTTGGGATATTTCTTCCTGAGGCCAAAATCTTTGGTAATGAGATTGGATTGGGACAAAGGGACAAATATAGATTGTTTTCCTGGAGTATCTTGTTTCTAATACAAGTGCATGATTGAATCCTTTGTTTTATTTTAATTCTTCTATTTGGTAGATATTTGATAGAATGAGAATAATTGCTATTGATGGCCCCATTAAATGAAATTTAATTGGTCTAGGAAGAAATATTTTCTTCTTTTCCTTCATGATTTCAACTTCGGAGGCAATAGAAATCCTTAGTTAAATATTTCAGGATGTATTAATAGATTGAAAGTGTGGTCATATATATCTTATGTCTATGCCACGTCTCATCAGAATAAATTTCCTTTACATACTACTGAAATAGGGTGCCATGTCCACTGGCATCTAGAAAATACTACCTAATGTTGCTACCACAGATATGTACATTATTTGAATTATAAAATAGGGCCATGTTTTTATGAATTATAGATGTATGGTCTTCTATTCAGAAATCACTTTACATATTTTATTTCTACAAATATGTACACTCAGCAAAAGGCTCATCTTTCCATCTACTTCAGTTATAACTCAATTTCTTAATATGGTACTATTTCAGTAGGACAGTATGTTAATTCAGAGACATAAATCCACCATAATTTTCAAATAGTGGCAGAAAATTATGCATAAATTGGAAGTGTAAAGTTATAAGCAAACTCTGTTTAAAATTTGGATAAGAAACATTGCCATAGAGATACAAAGAACAACAAGATACATTTGAACAACTCCAAAAATTTAGCTACTTATATGTGTAGTAAGTAACCCAAGAATCACGCTAGGAGTTATAGATCTAAGGATAAGAATAAGCCACAAATTGAACATAAAACTGTGATATTTTTATACTGAAGCACTAGAAAATAGAGGTATGGCATGGCAGCAGCAAATGAAGGATATATTATCCATGTCACTACCAGTGTATTTAGCTCAGATCAGGAGTATAATAGAGTATTAATTTTTATTGTGGATTCTACATGTTTCTGATCTTGATGAAGAATGAGACAATTTAAAATATATATTGGGAAAAATGGAAAGGAATTAATAAAATCTAATTTGGAAAAGAGAAAGATGAAGGAAGTCAATCATTTTTATTTTAATTTCTTAATTTATACAAAGTCTACTACAGGTAAGACACAATGTTTCCCCTGCTAGGACGATCAAAAACTTATTGCACTTCTTTCAAGATTAGTCAGTCTCTCTCTTTCTCTCTCTCTCCTCCCCTCTCCACCCATGTATATGTGTGTTAGTGTGTGTAGAGGGAATGACTCAGGTATAAAAAATAACTGTAGTACAAGATGGAATTACATTTTAAGGAGATTTGGAGGAATCAGTTACAGCTGGTTGAAGAAAACCTTTCTGGAAGGATAAGATTTGCATTTGGCAAATGACATTAAAACAGAAGTAGGTCTGGGAGGAAGAACCTGTGTCTGTCTTATTCACTGCTATAACCCAAATGATAACAAGTCCCTTGAACAAAGAAGTGCTCCAAACATACTTGTTTAATAAAAGAACAGTGGGCAAAAATGGGGGATGGGGGTTAGGAAGACACTATAGGTGGAAGGAACAACATAAGAAAGTTTATAGAAAATAACAGAAGGATTTGGGGAAACTGCAGTCAAGTTTTTTGAGGGGGTGGTTTATGGATGTGTGATAAAAAAGAAAGCTAACATTTACTGAGCACCTGATTTTCCAGGTTTTGTATGTTATCTCTAATTCCCATTTTATACATGAGGAAACCAGGGGTTAAGTTAGCTTACTCAAGGTTAAAACTTGGTAAGTGCCAGGCTCTACTTCTGGTGATGGTCAAGTGAACCTCTATCAGACCAGCCACTCCACAGATAACAATTATGAAATCAGAATAAAATGTGAAAAACATATAGCATGAGCAAAAGCAGGAATAGTTTACTGACAGAGAAAGGGAAGACACTAGGTAAATTTCTCTTATCAGGGAAGAGACTGGGTAAATTTCTGTTGTTAACTTTAGGAAGTAAAAAAAAAAACAAAACCACTAGAAATGGTGAGTGTATGGGGAAACAGTGTTTCCCTATGTTTTTCTATTAAGTTCTTGAAAATACAAGACTATTTAAAGCAAAAATTGTAGCTTTAAATTGTAGCATTGTATTGTGAGGTTTGTAAAGTATGATTCATATGATAGCTTAAGAGTGAACAGACCTATATAGAGCAGCAAGGTTTCTAAATCTCACATGCATTAGTACAATATTACTTTCTGTGAGATGTCCCTAAGTTTTTTTTTTAATTAAACTCATTATTTTGAAATATTTATAGATACACATGCAGTTGTAAGAAACAATACAGAGAAATGTCATGTGCACTTTATCCACTTCCCCTAAAGCTGATATCTAACAGAACTGTGTAATATAATATCACATGCAGGATAATGACACTAACTCCTTCCATTGTCCTTTTATAGCCACACTGACTTCTCCTCCACAGTTAGTCCCTTGTTAACTCCTGGAAACCATTAGTCTGTTCTCCATTTCTAGAATGTTATCTTCTCTAGAATGCTATATAAATGCAATATGTAATTTTGGGGGATTGGCTTTTTTCACTCAGCATTCTTTGGAGTTTCACTTGGAGTATTGTGTTTATCACTAGTTTGATCCTTTTTAGTACTGAGCAGATCCAACAGTGTGGATGAACCACATCTTATTTAACCATTCACCTGTTGTAGGACATCTGGGTTGTTTCCAGTTCAGCGCTATTACAAATAAAGCTAGACTAATCATACATGTATAGGATTTGTGTGATCATACATCTCCATTTCACAGAGATGAATACCCAGGAGTGTAATTGTCAATTGATATAGTAGTTACAGATTTGATTTTTAAAGAAACTGATTTCCAGATCGGCTGTACAATTTAACATTTCCACCAGAAATGCATGAGTGATCCAGTTTTTCCACATCCTTGCCAACAATTAGTGATGTCACTGTTTTTTATTTCAGCCATTCTGATAGGTATGTTGAAATAACTTATGGTGGTGTTAATTTGCATTTCCCTAATGGCCAGTGATGTCTTTTCATGTGCATATTTCGTGTGCATATTTGCCATCTGCAATATCCTCTTTTATGGTGAAATGTCTCATCATGCCTTTTGCATATTTTCTAATTGGATTTTTTGTTTTTTACTATTGAGGTTTTTAAAATTTTTTTAATGTTTATTTATTTTTGAGAGAGAGAGAAACAGGGTGCAAGTGGGGGAGGGGCACAGAGAGAGGGAGTCACAGAACCCGAAGCAGGCTCCAGGCTCCAAGCTGTCAGCACAGAGCCCGATGCAGGGCTTGAACTCACGAACTGTAAGGCACCCCTTTCTATTGAGTTTTGGAAGTATATCTATTCTATCTTCCTGGAAGTGAAAGCCTACAATATTTGGAAAAAAAAAAAAAAAACCGTCTTGGTGTATAATAAACTGCACATGTTTAAAGCACACAGTTTGAAAAGTTTTTATTTACATATAAACCTGTTACATTGACAAACTGGTCTTAAAAGTTATATGGATGTGGCAAGGAGCTAAAATAGATAAAACAATTTTGAAAAATAACAGTTGGTGGGGCTTCCTGTCTTCAAGGCTAATTATAAAGATTTAGTAGTCAAATTCAGTTGTCAACATATTGAGGTATTGAAATAAGGATTCACAAATAGCTTGATGGAACGGGAGAGAGGGTCTCAAAATAGACTCATGCTTATGGAATCATTCCATTCCACTCTTCTCAGAACACAGCAAAGCAATTGGAAAAGGAAAGTCTTTTCTTTTTTATTTATTTATTGATTTATTTTTTATTTTTTTAAATTTATTTCTAGGAGAGAGAGAGAGACGGCGTGAGCAGGGGAGGGTCAGAGAGAGAGGGAGTCACAGACTGAAACAGGCTCCAGGCTCTGAGCTGGCAGTCAGCACAGAGCCCGACGCGGGGCTCGAACCCACGAACCGCGAGATCATGACCTAAGCGAAAGTCGGATGCTTAACCGACTAAGCCACCCAGGCGCCCCAGGAAAGTCTTTTCAATAGGTCGTGCTGACCAAATGATGGTCCTATGGAAGATAGTAAACCTCAACTCCTACTTTACACTATACCTAAAAATTAATTCTAGATGGATCACTGAATTCTATGAAATAATGAAAATTAAATGAAACTGGAAGAGACTATTTTATCTAAAATATCTATAGAAGATTCTTTCAGTAGCTCAGGTGAGAGGTAATAAGAAATTGAAAAGAGGCAAGACATCTGAGCATTTGTTGAGTGTGGATGAATTGCAAGGATTCCACATCTGGCTGTGGGAGCTAAGGAAGTGAAAGCCATCAAATGGAACTGTGACACTGCCACTGGGTAACGAAGCAGTTATGAACATCTCAATAGAAGAAATAGAAGAAATAGAAGAAAGGGATGGAAAACATGTGTTCCCATATGGATAGGTTATAAACACCTGAAATGTTCAGAAGGGTTGTGACCAATTCTCTTCACATAACCACTGAAGAAAAATAGACAACTGTTAAATTAGATGCAAGAGCAATGGAGATCAGGGAGGGCTCACCTCTATGGAGAGCTGTTTGACTAGGTAATGAATAGCCAAGTGGCTGTGGGATTCTCTTCTTTCATCAGAGAAGATGTGGGTTGGGAATGAGTGGTTGCCAACATCTGGTGAATTTTAGTTAAGACACTTTTCAGTGAGCCAAATTCTTTATTTTGTGTGTCTGTTTTTATGGGTCATCAGGTAGACAAATCAATGAGGTTACTGAATTAATATTTTTTGAAAGATGTTTTGAGTTTTTTAAGGATCATCTCTTATCCTGAGTTGATGAAAACGTGGTTCTCCAGTCAAACTGCTTCTGCTCAGTGTTTTGAGGTCTTGCAGTCTATAAAATTTCACATCTGTTTTTAAAGGGCAAGTTTCATATACCCAGTATACACATTAGCAATACATACATACTTAATTATTAAGGTGGGCAGACCAGAGGAATATGCTGGTTTCTATCACAGATAATTCTGAAGAAAACATTAAAACAAAAATAGAAAGAAGACTGGAAATGTTAATTTAAATGTTTTAAATTTGTATCTTCTAAAGGAAAATATAGATTTGGTTTATACAAACATCCCAAACCACTGTTTTGGATACATAACTAAAAAGGTATTTGTAATTTTACCAATTAATTCAATTTTGTTTGCTAATTTATTTCCTATATAAATGAGACAACTCTTTAATAAGATAATGACATTTAACATTCATTAATTAAAATTATACATCCTTTCAGGTATGTTATTTTAAAGATTTTTTTAAAAGATTATTTATTCATTTTGAGACAAAAAGAGAATGAGCAGAGGAGGGGTAGAGAAAGAGTGAGACAAAGGATCCGAAGTAGACTCCATGCTGACAGCAGAGAGCCCAAGGCTGGGCTAGAACTCCTGAGATCCTGACATGAGCTGAAATCTGACACTTAACTGACTGAGCCACCCAGGCGTGCCCCTTTCACATATTTTCTTTTGGTTTCTGAAATCTAATTTCATCTTTAGATTATTTTCCATTGTCTCCTTTTATTTCCTCCTTCTTCATTCAATTCTGTACTAATGCGAATGATGGTGATGATGATGATGATGATGATGATGATTTTTAAAAGAAAGAGAGAGAGAAAGTGTGCACCTGTGCAAGTGGAGGAGGGGAAGATGGAAAGAGAGAATCTTAAGCAGTCTCCACACATCAGAGCAGAGCCTGATGCAGAGCTTGATTTCACAAGCATGAGATCATGACCTAAGCTGAAATCAATAGTCTAATGCTCAACTGACTGAGCCACCCAGGCACCCCTAGATTGATGATTCTTGAAAGAAGAATTTATGTTTTATTAAGTGTAGTACTACAAAAAAGTCTAATGCAATGTCTTAAATATAAGAGACAAAGTAAATAAATAAATGAAAGATGCTTGAAACTCATATCAAGCATTTAAGGTTCTGTAATTTTTTTTGTGATAATATATTAATACTATTATGATTTTTAGGCAAATATTGTTATTCTTTGATTTAACTAATGTTGAACTTAAGAAACAATGTGTGTGAGAAGATAATGCTCTTTAATGATACAGTACTTAATGTGTGATTACAACTTTCTGTTATTTAATCCAAGAAGAAATGGAAATTTACTCATACAAATCACAATTTTTCCTAAAGCCCTTTTGCTCCAATTTCAAGTCATCTGGGCTAAGGTTTTTCTTATAAAAACAAAACAAAATAAAACAAAGAAACTATTAAAAGACTATAATAATGTTCATTTTTTATTATTGATTTTAAATTTCTGTTAGATATATCCATGTTTGTCCTGTTAATACTTAATGACATTCTCAATCACATGGATTAACATATCAATAAACCTTAAACAACAAGGGAAAGGATATAGGAAAAACACTTAAATTAAGGAGGCTAAATTTGTACTGGACATTTGGATTATGCATGTCCTTTTGAAAGCTGAAGTTTAGAAAAATATATATATATATATATCACAGTCAGCAGGTTGCCATAATAAAATACCATAGACTGGGTGCCTTAAACAACAAGAATATATTTCTTATAGTTTTAGAGACTGAGAAGTCCAAGATTATGATGCCAACTGATTGAGTGAGGGCTCTTTTCATGTTTGCAGATGGCCACTTTTTCACTGTTGTCTTCATATGGTGGAGAAAGGGGGTGGGGGCAAGCTTTTGTCTTCCTTCTTGTATAAGGACACCAATTCCATCATGCGGACTCCATTTTCACGACCTCATCTAAATCTAATTACCTCCTAAAGGTTCCACCTCCAAATAACATCACTTTGAGGATGAGGGCTTGAGCATATGAATTCTGGGGGACACAAACATTTAGTCCATGATAACAGTATATACATACATATTGCTTAATAGATTAAAAGATGTAATAGAAAGATACCAGAAGAGATAAAGATCTGGGAGGGGCATTTACAGATATCACTTTGATAAGCATAATTTTAAGAACATCAAAAAGTGTATTATTAGTAAGAAAATAGTTTTATGAAAGGCAACTATAATCTCAAATCTCTATGCCATATATTGTTCCAAATTTATACACATATGTTTAAAATCTCGCTCTCTCCCTCTTTCTCTCTCTAAATATATATGACATACATACACACACACACACACACACACACACACACATTTGGGGGGGGCACCAGTGGGGAAGGGGCAGAGGGAGAGAGAGAGAAACTCAAGCAGGCTTCATGTTCAGCTTGGAGCCCAATGCTGGGGTTGATCCCATGACCATAGGATCACAACCTGAACTGAAATCAAGAGTCAGACACTCAAACAACTGAGCCACCCAGGTGCCCCTAAAAATTCTGCTTTTTAAAATGAGGAAATAGATGGTCAAATATATAAGTGTGTTGCCCAAAGTTGCACAGCTAGAAGGTTACACATCTGGGACTTTACCTGGTGCCCTGAGTCCCTATGCAGGCTTCATTCTATTACACACACTGGATCATGACTGGACTGTAGGCAGAAGATACAATCTAAAGAGAGTAGCAGTTTTCATTTTTGGAGAATAGACCAAAATTACTCAAGGTTCATGGCCACTTAGCAAATGAAAGTCCAAGACTCTGAAAGTTAGAGATGATTTGGGCAGCCAGGTTTCCACGGGTAAATTGGATTCAATTTGGTTTGGGCCCTCGTATATGACATATATGGAATAAGTGTCTGCTGACTAATCAAGGACTCCTAGAAGACCACTTTCTCAGCTCTTCCCCAGAAAGCTAAGCAAGGGTAGCACAAACCTTAAATTAATAGGATTTTCAGGGATAATTTACATTTCAGTGTATAGAAGATCTTTGACACATTCTTTAATAAACCAACATGTTAAAAATAAAACATACCCACATTATTACCATTTTTAAAGAATTAATTTTTCAGACAGATACTCTGTAGACAATTAAGATTCAGTCATGTTATATATAAATGATGATAAAAACAATGATGTTAATGATGGAATAGTACATTGCATTACTCAAGCCAGGAAAATTTATAGTGGTCACCATAAATTGTACATCCTACCATCAATAATCTGGCATGAGCCGAATGAAATTCCAGGATTTAATTTTTGTTTGAATGTCTGAATCCCACCTTCCCATTTTGCAAGAATATTTTTTGGTATGTGAAGGATTATTGTACCTTTGAAAAATGTTTTTGATTAATATTTCTTAAAGAAATAGAACACAAACATACCCCACAGATTCTAAATTACACAGTCAATACTCTCTGTGTATATGGATTTGTATGGTTGTACTGTTAATAGTACAGTAAAGCATGATCACGTTATAATTTATTGCAGTCTTGTTTGCTGAACTACATATTTTTATCTCTACTTCTGCTTTATTGTCTTATTGTTAAACCCAAAAAAGAAGGTAATTATATCTACACTTGCCATGTGGAACAGCACCATGACCTTGAAATTCAAGTAACAAATGGGCCATTTTTTCTGTTAAGACTTTTTTACTGCTGCCCCATATTCCTCAAGGCATTCCAACACACAGCACTCTGTTTTATTCACATAAAACTTAGACTTTGACATTCAATTCTATAACCTCCTGGCTTTTCTACAAAGAGCATTTCATATGAACTCCCCTAGATGAATATAATAACTCATATTGTTGTACCCCAAACACCTGAACATTTAAACATTTGAAAAAGAGACATTTTTTCATAAAAATCTTTATTGTAGGATATTTTATTTATAATTGGTGCTGAAGCATCAGCAGATGCTGTAGACAGATAATATACCTGATCATGATTATGAAGGATTTATTTCAGAATAAAATAAAATATCTTCTTTAAGTCATAAAGATTCTTGAAAAGAGTTTGATTGTGTTAATAGCTTAATGATTATGGCCTAGACCTGAAGCAGGGGCCAGTCTGCAACTGGGTTCATGCAGATATTATAACTTGTTGATTGGGTCAGTTCTTTTCAGCAACTGGTTATAAAGAAAAATAAATAAATAAAATAGATAACCAGATCAAATCAGATTTTTGGCAGTGCATACAAAACTAATTGGTTGACTATTTTACTCTTAAACGGAAAACATTTTGTAGACATAGCCTCAAGCATTTATAGAAGGCATGAATTACTTTTATTTTTGTTTTGATTTGAAACTCTGCTCTAGAATTTCCACAGCCTTTGTCTTGAATGGTTATATTGGATCATTTCTTACAGAGGCTTAAAAGCTTGACTGTGTCTAAAACACAATATTTTGTTTTCTTCGAGAAAATTATGACCTTTGTAGAGGAAGGTCATAAAGTAATGAGATGTTCTTTATATTTCAGGTAAATTGGCAGTGAAGGTAATTCTAAAACAGAAGTTCCAAGAAACATTTTGAATTAATGAGAGCTTTGTTGGAAAAAGCATTCAACATCTGGATATGACCATCTTGAAGGACAGCATTCGCTTTGTTATAGAAGCTCTGACATATCCTTGTTACAAAACCAAACAGAAAAGTATAAAATCAGTTGTGCCCCTTTAGTGTTCCCATCTACATCAGTTGCTGTGGAGTTTTAGAAAACTGAAGATAGTGTGTTTTATGGCAAGTTGTTTTGAATAAAGTGTTTTGGGTAACTTGGCTTGTTAAGTATAGTTTAGCCCACTTGGGAGATAAAAGTGCTGTAAACCAGAGAGAAACAACGCAATGGTTTGGTGGAAGAAGCTGAGAAAATTTTGATGAGGGAAAGAGCCATTAAGGCCTTGCTCCTTAAGTCTGACTCTAGCTAGGCATATGATAAGGTTAGACGTGGATCCTGAAGAGAAACTATGTGGTCCAGCCTGACTTCTGATGGTGGGACAGAGAGACATGTTGTGGACAGAAGAACAGAGGGAGGAAAAAAAACAAGTGCCAGTACTTCCTGGCCTTCTCGCACTAAGCTGCTGGGTGAATGAATGCTACCAACACTGTAGCTAATGTGGACAAAGCATGTAACTCTGTTGCAATTTGTGATCATAGTTCCTCTGTCAAGTTCATTTCAAATGGTCTCCTGTTTTTCTTTAAATAAGAGAAAAAATAAAGAATGGCTGAATTTTTCACCCAGGACTCAAAGTGAAAGTACTAGTGAATAGGGGGAAACACATCAACAGTATCTATCTGACATTTCCCAATACACTCATTATTAGAACCAGTTCAATCTTCTAGATTTGAAAAGAGCAACCCTTTGCTAAATCAGGGGTTTTCCCTGATTCCTCGAACACTTTATCCTTGAACACCTCCTAGAGTAAGAGAACCTCAAGAACTTAATCACCTATTGAGGTGGCCTGGTTCTTCCTTCCTCACTTTATTGACTGTTTCCTTTTTGCTGTGTGTGAATCTGGGTAGATGGTTATAGAAATTGGGAAAAGGGTATGATTCAAAGGTGGCCGAATTGGTTCCTCACACAATGGACACACGTTCCACTGTTGTTCCCTGACTCTCCCTTTGTGTACTAATTAAAGAGTCCTCAAGATTTTCTTGAATCTGCATTCAAATCTCCTTGTGAATGAGCCCCAGAGAGATCATCCTAGTCACCGGGACTCCGCTTTTGTAGGAAGCATGTTCAGTTTTGATGTCTCAGCAAACAGCTGTGCTTTAAAGCTCAGACCTTTTTTTTTCCCCCCCAGCAAGTGGTTCAGTTGACACATTAGCCAGGACTTGAGACTTTTCTTAGAGAAATGACACTAAAACTCCTCTGGGAGTGATGGGTGTGGTCACCCCTCCCACAGGGTCACAGAGAGTTAAAACTTAGGGCTCTCTTTCCTTTGGTCTTGCTGAATTCCTACATGGCTGGGGCAGAGGAATGGGGCTAAATAAAGTTCAAACAGGACACAGCAAATCAGAGGGGAATTTCTTGTGTGGCCATCACCATCATCCATTTCCAGAACTTTTTCATCTTTCCGAATAGAGAAGGTCCTGGGGGACCACCTATGGCAGCATAAGGCTAACTCGTTAAAACAAAATTGAACCAAACATTAGCATAATTACTATGGGATGTGAGATATAAACCATCTTATCCATCTTGGTCATAAAATCTTGTGTAAATTCAAAATCCAGGAGCTGCTTAGGGTATTTGGACTCCCTGCACTGCCCCTCTCCTTTTTTTTTTTTTTTTTTACTTGTACAGACACAGTCACAGCAGCATTATTTACAATAGCCAAAAGGCGGAAACCACCCGAGTATGCATTGACTGATGAATGAATAAATGAATGTGATATATACATAAAATGCAGAATTATTCAGTCTTAAAAAGGAATCATGATGGGGTGCCTGGGTTGGTTAAGCATCCAACTCTCGATTTTGGTTCAGGTCATGATCACACAGTTTGAGTCCCACATCGGGCTCTGCACTGGCAGCTTGGGTTTCTTTCTTTCCCTCTCTCTCTGTGCCACTCCCCTGCTCACACACATGCACACTCTGTCTCTCTCTCTCAAAATAAATAAACATTAAAAATTAAAGACAATCAAAAGGAATCCTAACATACACTACAACATGAATAAACCTTGAGGGTATTCTGCTAAGTGAAATAAGCAGTCACAAAAAGGACAAAAGCTGTGATTCCACTTACATAAAGTAGTCTAGAGATACCTAGGGTACTCATATTCATAGGAACAAAAAGAATGGTGATTTCCAGAGCCTGAGAGGAAGAGAGAAGCGAGGAGTTATTGTCTAATGGGTATAGAATTTCTGCTTGGAAAGATGAAAAAGTCCTGGAAATGTATGGTGGTGATGGTCACACAACAATGTAAAAGTATTAATACCAGTGAACTGTATATTTGAGAATGGTTAAAATGGTAGATTTTACCAAGTCGTCCACACACACATACCAAGTGACCCAAACTGACAAAGATTCGGCCTGCGTAGATGAGGAGAGACCCAGCTTTATACAAAAGCAACAGACTAATTCACCTATTGCAAATTATTGTCCTATAATAGTAAGTAGAACAGAAACTAGCCTAGGTCACTTTGAACCCAAACATTGAGGAAAATCCATAACATTGAAAATGATTTTATTGAATCACTATATTGTACACCTGAAGCTAATATAACACTCTACGTTAACTATACTGGACTTAAACCAAACCCTTAATTAAAAAAAAAAAAAACGAAGAAAATTATTTTACCATGGGCTATTCTATTTTTATAATCTGACATGACTTTTTGTTTTAAACTCAATTTTAAATAAATTGATATTATTGAAAATGCATAGTAAAGATTACATATTTGAATTCTAGAATCCAGATTTTCTCTAAGAAGCAGGTTGGGGTCTGACACTAAAGAGTATGTTCTTTGACAGCTACTGGATTCAGTTGGACATTATTGACCTAATCTTTTGCACCTTGCTTCTTGTTGCTAAGCAACTCACTTGTTCAACAACCAAGTAAAATGTTACCTCCCCTTTCTCTCCCTTCACAGAAAGTGGAATAGGGTGGAGCCTGAATATTCCATACGTGGTTATTCATTTAGCTTGAAAGGAAATTTATTTTAAATTTTGTTTATGGTTTCTTTATTTTTGAGACAGAGAGAGACAGAGCATGAACAGGGGCGGGGCAGAGAGAGAGGGAGACACAGAATCTGTAACAGGCTCCAGGCTCTGAGATGCCAGCACAGAGCCCAACATGGGGCTTAAACTTGTGAATGGCGAAATCATGACCTGAGCCAAAGTCGGACATAACCGACTGAGCCACCCGGGCGCCCCTAGATTGAAAGGAAATTTAAAAAATTAAAAAATTTCTTTATTATAAATTTACCTGGAAAATATTTCACTTTTTTTTGAAGCAGAATAAAATATTTGGAACACACATACCTGAAAATGATGCCAGTTTGACCTAGAAATTCTCTTACTGTACCACGTTGCTTTCACTAATTGACAGTGTTTCAAGAAATGATTGCAGTGTAGATTGAAGTATTTGAAGCATACACTAAAAGTTAAACTATTAAAGAATACAAGTCTAAAGTGTCCAACAATGATCATCTAACAGGCTTAACGTTGTTAAATTTAACATGGCTAGTTATATGCAGTTCAGTCTTGTACATTGCTATGTGTCAAGGTGAGAAATATATTATGTTCCAATTCATAAAAGGACCTACCTCTTGAGTAGTATACTGAGAAAAAGAAAATAAAGCGTTAAAGGGTCCCAGTGGTATCCTAGCAACTTACTTAGGGTCTTGGAAACAAGGACTTGTGCATTGAATCAATTCCAGAAATCTGTGGCACTAGCCAATGTTGAGATGGGGAAACTGCCAAGCCGGGGAAGAGAGGTGATAATTATTATATGCCAGGTGGTGTTTGTTATCAGTAGTCTAACTTCTTTCATTTTGTTCCCTCCAATGAACATAAGATTACTAGGGTTTTAGTTAGTGCTGTTTCTCAACAGAAAAGTCTGTTGCCACCCAAAATTAACAGAGTTGACAAGTGTATAGTGAATATTTACTACCAAACCTGAATAGTTACATAAGTTACATTGTTTAAACCTTTCCATGGTCCCTGAAGGTAGCTATTATTACTTACATTTTACAACTGTGGGAACTGATGCTCCCTAAGGCAAAGTGATGTATCCCAAATGGCATATTGAGTCACTAGCCTGACTGGGATTGGAACCCAGGCCTCTGGTATGGGTTAAAGCAACAAAACTGCTACTAAAGAATAAAGATGAATGCAGTGTTTGCAATATACAGCACATCTAGTCATCTTTGGGTTTGCAGGTCAACATAGAGCCCAAGGAGATTTCTGGACTGTTAATACACAATTCCTTTCCAGGCTTAAAGGGTGTGTGTGCTTTGTTCAAACTTAGTTTACTTTAGTTCTCAAGGTATGCTTTTACTATTGCTGTCATATTACTGCCTTTCTCTCTTTCTCTAGCTCTCTCCTTGTACTTTCTTTTTCAGGGTTGCTTTAATATTATGACCTGTGAACATATTTTTTCCAGACTCCTCTTTGATATTCAAGTACTTCTACCCAAACAACAAGATTCCAGGGTAGTAATAATCTCTGTTGAGCTTCTGTATTGAAATGAATTGGTTTCAGCCCTTAATCTTTGAACATAATGGTCAGTTGCCACGATTTCACATTTGTTTACTTAAACGCACAGACTTTTCTGTCTTGTAAAATCTGGTCTAGGTCAGCATGTACTGATAACCTACAAATCAAACCCCAGGATCCTGCATAGGAATAGCTCTATCTTTATTTGTCTTCCAATTAGGTCTCTGCATACCATCAGGTTTGTAATGGATTCATTCCAAGTTTTCGGCCAGAAGCAATTTAAATTTTTGCCTCACTGACTTCCACTCAGTATCTCTTAAATTGGTAGAAGAAGCTCAGTGATAGTAACTCATGGTTGTTTTCAAGATTAATTTGAAAAGCACTATAGGAGAACTCACCTAAAGGTGTAAATTACAGTGAACAGATTTCAAAGAATTAAGCATCTTTGAAAAATGGTGTTTTTACATGATATGACCAACAAGAAAGATTACCAGCTATCCCTACCTTTTGGAGTTTATATTCCATCAGAAGCCAATGCAAACTGTTTACAAAAAACACAGATATGCTAATATCTTTTACTTCCCCTTATTCTTTTCCCAAGAGTCTATTCTTTTGAAAAATTGTAAAATGGTACATGCAGCATTAATGCTTTTCCAGAATGCATTTTTCATATTTTTTCCAATGTGAGATTATCAGAGAGAAGAGCAAAAAGCCACAAATGATGCAAATCTTCCCACTGTGATTGAAAAATTTGGCTGCATATAAAAATTGTCACTGGTAATTGCAGAGTCAGAATGAATTGTGGCCTTAAGGCACTTGAACAGAAGGCCTAATGAACCTCGCATCTCACAAAATGGCATAACGTGTGGCCATTAAGTTAAAAACAAAGAATGTACAGCTTGCTACCATGGAGCCACCAGAGCAGTTGGATTACGGGTGGAACGTGACCTTGTAGGCTACATATGTAACCTTACATCACTACTACACTGAATTTAGAAAGAAACGCTTCTTATATAAAGTAAAGCAGCTAAGCTCCATTATAGATAGTTTTTGGCACTCCATACCTGAGATCACACGTGTATTTGCTCTGCTTATTTTAAATTTAAATGACAATATTTTTTTCAAACAGTTTTAAAGTATTGACTTCAACCTAACAACCTGCTTATCTAGTATGTCATGTGGTTACTGGTGATTCTGCTATATAAACACTGAAAAACAGCAAACACCAGTTACAGGCACACAGAGTAGTTTCATCCCACACCCTAAAGTTCAGGACCCTTAGAGTTGTTGAATCAGTGTTTATGCTTATATGAGAAAGTTGGTTTTGGATGAGGTATGTACCCTTGTGGAAATTTCTTTATTTAACTAGATTAAGCACCAAGCAAAATAACATTTACTGACTGAACAGAAACACCGTGTAAAATTCCAGAGAGCTTGCCATGTAGGATTTTAGTTTCACAATGCTGGGATCTTCAAGAGAGGGCACATAATATAGAATTGAGTCATCCCTCCCTTTGCAGATGCATCCTGCTTTTTTGGAAAATGGTTGCCATTCATATTTCTACTGAATTTCATCAACTTAGAAGCAAGGGAGAAAGAAACCCTAGAAATTATTATTTCTGAGGAATAGATGGAAGAGATGTCTAAAATGAATGCTGTTTTTCATTGTATAGATCTGTGAGGTCTAAAAAGGTAACAACCACACACTAAAACCCAAATTAAAAATGAAATGAAGAGAACACTGAATAGCAGTCTGACCATCCACGTTAAAAGTCCTGTTGTGTTGACTGAGAAGCTAACTTATCTAAAGATATTTTTAGTGTCTTCTAAAGCTTGAATCATTATGTTGAAAAAATTTTACAGCTCATCATAAGATCAGCAGTAGTTACTGTATATCCTCTGGGAATGAAACCACTAACAGATCAAAAGACAAGAGATTAATGCTTATTATTGTAGAACGTAAAAATTTGTAGCAACCAAGTGCTTAATTCTTTTTTTAAAAAAATGATTACAATATCCTCTTGACTGGTAGTACTAGAAAGGAAGAAGTAATTTGTTGAGGGAAGATTAACCTGTCTGGTGTCTGATGCAGTTTTACTAAGACCTTTAGTATAACTCACATCTAAGCAAAGGAATATTCCAGTATTGATTGAATATGAATCTCCCCTGGAATAACTGTGCTTGATTCCATTCAAATCACATACTTTCAAGGATTCAAATTCAAGTATTATTCTGAAGTATTGATTCAACAAACCTTTTTGAAATGACAATTTGCTGTGATTCTGAATTTTATTTTATGTTTATTTTTCTGAGGGAATTTTAGTAAACTTGCAGTACATATGCTGCCTGGAGGATAAAAACTAGGACAAGAATTCTGCACATTAGCAGGATATAGTCAGTTTTGCACAGAAATGGGTATATTATATGGGTGTTTTATCTTACAACTATACTATGCATTTTAAGCAGATGATGTCATGCTCTCCCCCTCCCCCATGTTTCTTTTTTAAAAGAGAGATGGGGGAGGGGTACCTGGGTGGCTCAGTTGGTTGAGCATCCGACTTCGGCTCAGGTCATGATCTCGCCATTCACAAGTTCAATCCCCATGCTGGACTCTGTGCTGACAGCTCGGAGCCTGGAGCCTGCTTCAGATTCCGTTTCTCCCTCGCTCTCTGCCCTCCCCCACTCACACTCGGGTCTCCCTCTCTCAAAAATAAATAAACATTTTTTTAAAAAGTGAAATGGGGGGAAAAGCAGGGAAATGTAGAGTCTGTCTGAGCAGAGAAAACAAGACAGCAATGACAAAAGATTGAAATGCAGTATTTTTGAGATCTTCACCATGACCATTCTTACATGTAGTATTTTTCCATGTCTATGTTTTTTTAAAATTTTTACTTCCATTTTCATTCTTTTATGTATTATTTATTTTTGAGAATGAGAGTGCAAGCAGGTAAGAGGCAGAGAGAGAGGAAGAATCTCAAACAGGCTCTGTGCTATTGGCTCAAAGCCTGATGACCTGAGCTGAAATTAAGAGTCAGATGCTTAAGTGACTGAGCCACCTAGGCATTCCTATGTTTGTTTGTTTGTTTTTTAAGGAAATTAATGGGTCCTCTTACGAGTTGAAAGGATCATCTTGGTAATGGACTGTAAACCCCTGTGATATATTTAATGCTCCTGATCTTCCCAGTATCGGGAAATTTACTACTGTATCAGACTTCTAAGTCAGCATGTGGGCCTCAGTGCATTGTCTCCTTCCAATTTAGCCTCCACATAAGGCTATGCTCTTTATAAAACATAAGCAAGATCATCTTCTTTTCATCTTTTATATTAAAAATAAATGAAATAAAAACTCTCCAAAAAGTAGTGTTTTGGGGATATGGGTGGAAGAGAGTTCAAATATGAGTGCTACTTTTTATTTAATAGATCTGACAGGTCCAAAAGATGAAACAATCACAGCCTGTTAAAACCCAAGTAACACATAAAATGAAGTGCACAGAATAGCAGTCTGAGGATCCATATTAAAAGTACTGTTGTACTGACTGATGCTGCAAACTTTTAATATGGCTCATCACATCAAAATTCCTTAGCTGAGTACCAAAGGCCATAAGTAATGTGGTCCCTTTCCGTTTCTGCAGCCTTATCTTTTGCCACTCTCCTTGGGATAGTCGGTATTTCAGCAAGACCAAATTACATAGGAGTCACAGAAGAAGCCAGGCAGTGTTTAAATCTCTGTACCTGATAAACCCCTACTTTGTTTTTCAGTGTCCAGTCCAATTTCTTTAGGTTATCAGCCTAGTTTGTACTGGGCTAGCAACATTTCATTTTAAAAATGTGAGGGCAACAGAAGGTTGCTAAAGTTTGATTTTGCCAAGTAAAGATAGTAACATCAAATAAAACACAAGGAACAAGCCATCAGCTGCAATCATATCATTTTGTAAGAGAGGAACATTTTAACATAAAAAAAAGAATATAAACAAATTCAACAGAAATAATAAATTAGGCTTTCAGAAATATCAGTCTATGTTTCTTGTCAATCTCATTTTATTCTCTACTGGCAAAAACTTCATTAGACAGATTCTATACTACAGAACAGTGTTTTACAAACTTTCTGGGGCAGAGCCAGGTAACAACAATCACTTTCTACTCCAGGTGATTGTCACAATTATTGTTCCGTACTGCAGCTCTTCTTTTTGCATGCTATTTCCCTTTCGAGAAAGTAAATTATTAATGGCATATACCAAGTCTTATTCATCTTAGTATCATCTGCACCTAGAGGAGTGCCTCGCATATAGTATGAACACAGTGTTGGCTGAATGAATGGAAGATTTAATAAATGAAGACAATGCATCCTACTGTTGGACAGCTTTAGTTGTTAGAAAATGTCTTATGCTGAATTGAAATTCTTCCCTAGATCTCCCAGTTCTACTGCAAAGAACAACTCTATTCCTGCTCCCAAATAGCAAGCCTTTAAATACTCAAGCTGATCTTTTCTTTAGGCCACAAATCTCAGTTCCTTAAAATAATTCTAGTAGGAAGATGTTTAGACACTTTCCAATCCTCTGTTCCTTCTAAATTAACTCAATCAAGTTTCTTTTTTATCTTTCTTAAATTACAGCGATACTGTGGAGGCCTTGTGTAAACAGATTTGGATCCAAAAAGATCTGGATTCTAGTTCTCATTTAGCTGTTACTTAGCTCAGTTGAAAGTGCAATTTGGGATGATCGACTGAAATTTTCTGAGATTTGCTTTCATTATGTGTGAAATTGGGATGATAATGATGACTGAAAATAATGTATGTAGACTGCACATGATCTGAAATAAAGTAAGTGCTCAATTAACTTCTTTTTTTAAAATTTTTAAAAATGTTTTATTTTTGAGAGAGAGAGAAAGAGACAGTGTAAACAGGGGAGGGTCAGAGAGAGAGGGAGACACAGAATCTGAAGCAGGCTCCAGGCTCTGAGCCGTCAGCACAGAGTCCAATGCGCGGCTCGAACCCACTAACCGTGAGATCATGACCTGAGCCGAAGTCAGACACTTAACCGACTGAGCCACCCAGGCTCCCCTCAATTAACTTATTTAATACACCTAATATATAATAGCACAACACAAAAGAAATACGTAAGTCATTCACATAAATTGTCCAAGCCATTTTCACACAGGTGGGGTGGCACTGGGGGGAATATGAACTGAATCTTTGTCCCCACAGAATTCGTCTATTGAAACCTAATCCCCAAAGTAACGATATTTGGAAGTTGGGGTCTTTGGCACATGATTAGGTCATGAGGGTGGAGCCTTCATGGGTGGATTAGTTCCCTTATAAAAGAGACCCCAGAGAGCTCCTTTCCCCGTTCTGCCATGTGAGCACATAGTGAGAAGATGGCCATCTATGAACCAGGAAGTGGGCTCTCACCAGACATGGAACCTGCTAGCACCTTGCTCTTGGACTTAACCTCTAGAATTCTGGAAAAAAAAAAAAAGTTTGTTGTTTAAGCCACTCAGTCTATGATATTTTTGTAATAGGAGTCCAAATGTACTAAGACAGGGGCTAAACTTTAACAGTCTTTCGGAGACTCAGGTTGATGGAGCCTCTGTTATCTTTAACATGGTTTCCAGGGTCACCATGGATGATCTCCCTGTCAGTGAAAAATGGGATAGGGTGGAATAGAGGAGCAAGAAAGGGAGGCTTTTATGTGCCAGACATGGAGGTGGCATATGCCATTTTGAGTCCTGTTGCTGGTTTAGGACTCATAGGGTCATGCCAAAGTTTAAGCAATATGGGAAATAAGGTTAAGTCAAGTGAACCAGAGGAAGGGAGAAAGGAATTTGATGAACCATACTAGACTATCCATCACAGCTCAAGAACAACGTCTATTAAATTAGATTAAGATGGATAATGTTATTTTGTAACCTCATTTTATTGTTGGATCATATTATATTTGTAGTCATGTTGGCAATTTGTGCATTTTTAAATGTAAATTGGTATCTACTCTTCTATAAATCTGGGCAAGAATTTTTAAAATAAAAACATTATTTATTCTGATCTAACTATAAAAGAAAAATACAGTGACTAACAATTTGGAAAATACATGAAAGTCTGAAAAAGAAAAGTAAAGCTTTTCCAACTTACATAAATGGAGATAATAATAAATATTTTTAAGTTATCATAAAGATAAGATTTCATAAAAATGACAACATTTATTGGGCAAAGTGGCTTCCAGGATTAACCACATTTGTTAACATTTGTCAGTATAAACATTAGTTATTTTCCTATACAAATATATGGGTTTTAAACCCAAATTAGATTGAATTATTGTCTTTTGTATTTTCTGTGGCTGGCTTTTAAAATTTATTATGAATTTGGGGCTCCTGGATGGTTCTGTTTATTAAGCATCCAACTCTTGATCTTGGTTCAGGTCTTAATCTCTCAGTTCATGAGATCAAACCCCATATTGGGCTCTGCTCTGGCAATATGGAGCCTGCTTGGGATTCTCTCTCTTCCCCTCCCCTGCTCATGATCTCCCCCTCTCTCTCTCAAAATGAATAAACTAAAAAAATTATTATGAAATTGTCCTTCTATAATTGTATTCATTTCCATTCTGAGCAACAAATTACCACAACCTAGTGACTTGAAACAACATGTTTGTTTGTTTGTTTGTTTTGCCTTAACAGTTTCCATGTGTCAGGTGTTCAGACTCAGCATAACTGGGTTCTCTTCTCAGAGTCTCAGCCTGGATTCAAAGTATTAGCTGGGCTCCATTCTCATCTGGAGTTCAGCTTCCTCTTCCAAACTCATTCAGGTTCTTAGACAATTGGGTTCCTACCAGATATACAACTGAGGTCCCTATTTCCTGCTGGCTCTTAGCTGAGAGCTGTGCTCACTGTCACCTGTAAGAGGCTGCCTGAGGTCCTAACCACTTAGCTGTCTCTCATGGCAGCTTCCTTCTTTAAAGTCAGCAGAATAATACCTCTTATGCTTTGAACCTCTTCTTTCAGGAAGCTCTCTGTCCCTTTCAAGGGCTAAATTGATTAGATCAGGCCCAGACAAGGTAATCTCCCTTTTGATTATTTCAAAGTCAATTGATTTGATACCCTAATTACATCGACAGGATTTCTTGGTCATATAAAGTAACTTAATCACAGAAGAGAAATCCATCATATCCACAGGTTCAGGCAGCACTCAAGGGGAGGGAATTATACAGGGCTTATTCCTGGGGGGAAGGCATAGAATATAGGAATCTTGAGGGCCATCTGAGAATTCTGCCAATTGCAGTCATTGATTTTATTTCATGCAGTTTATAATATATACTAGTACTGTTTGGCATACATATGTGATTATCCACCTGTTGGGCACAGGGTATAATGACACTTCCCTTATTTGCAGGGTGGCTACATGACTTCTTTTGGCCAATGGATTGTGAGAAGAAGTGATATGTGTCACTTCTGAATGGAAGTCTTACGAACCAGTGAAGGATTTCACAATTTTTACTTTCTTTTTGGCACAGCAACCAGAAATGACTGAGATGGGACTGCTTTGTTTTTAAACCTCAGTTACTCTGATGCACAGAGCCCTGTTGCCAACCCATGATGGGCATGGGCATGAGCAAGAAATAACCTATGTTTGAAACCAGTAAGTTTCATGTCTGTTATAACAGGAAAATGCCTCCTGTCATTTTAGAGATACATTATACTTTGGTTAATTTATAGATAAAATTTTAAATACTTTCTTGCTAAATTTTCCTGTACCGGTTTTGGTCCAGCTTTCCTGCCTTCCAAAATCTTTTTGAATCTGATTCTATAATCATCTTAGCAGTTCCTTTCAGTTTGGGATCACCTGAACATTTAATAAGTAGCCCTAGATATCTTAATACAAATAATGAACACAAATGTTGATTATGATTGTTCCAATGACTGAGCCTTCTGCCGTGTACCTACAGAGATCCTCCATATGACAAAGAACCATTAATCACCACTCTCTGGTGCTCTGATGCAACTGAGTTATATAAAAGGAGTATCCATTATTTAGTGTTCAAAAAATAATAGATGAAAAAGAGATGATGTCATAAAATAGAAATACAATATTATGTCATGATTTTTAAGTTACTTTTTTAACAGTTCTGTTAGGGTATAATTTACATGCCATGAGTTTCACTGTTTGTAAGCATCTCTTTCAGTGATGTCCATTTCCCTTTTCCATTTTCTCCTTAAGACTTCTTTCAGCAGCTGTGTTTCATCCCAGCATTGTCAAAGACTTTCTGTGCCCTTCTCACTTCCTGTGCAATGGACATCCTTTACTTTTTCCCAATAGGCTTTCCCACACTGGTTTTCTTCCAAAGTCATTTCCCCATGCCACACAATCTGGAACTTGAGGCTTCTCTAGCCTATATTATGTAACACTTGCTTCTGTTATAGATTTATAGATTTTCTTTTTAAATTCAAGTTTTATTGTCTCCCAGCATCTAAACGTAGTCAGTCAAATCCAGGTCAAGATAATATTCATGGAATTATCAAAAAACATTTATCTTTCTCCCTTTTGATGTACAGTAAAACATTGGATTGCTAATAATTTGTTCTGCAAGTGTTCCATAAGACAAGCAAACATTTCTAGTAAATTTTGCCTTGATAAATGAGCGATGTCTTGGAGTATTAGTATGTGATACCGAATGTCACATGATCACAACTGAGCCAATGGTTCTTATCTCTCTCTTGCTTTGGGATTGTGGGTGATCATCTCCCATGCTCAGATGCTCAGTCTCAGGCTGTAGTGTTTGGCAGAAGTCAGTAATTTTTCAGAATGTTGGAAGATCCCAACAACTGGTACTTGTGTAATTTTTGTCACTTCAAAGCACATATGAACAGTCCTTCGCTTTTCCATTCTAGAGTAAGCTTAGAAATGCTTTGCTTCATTCTAGATCAGGCTGCCTATAGATAAAGACCCTTTCCTCTGCTGGTTTATGGCCAGTTACATTAAATACAGTATATGACAAGAGTTTGTTAATACTGTACTGTAGTCAACTTCCATGCGAACATATACGATGGCCCCCATGCAGAAAAAGATTCCATTAAGCCAATAGAGAGCAATTATTCCATTAGTGATAGTGAAAGTCATTCTACACAATAGGTCTCATCTCTCCTGTCTCCCTCACACCAACCACAAAGATTTTTTTTAACAGTAAGTGGAGGTTAATTTATTTCTCTTCATATTTTGTATTTTTAAAATTATTTTGTATTGTAATCATTTTTACATGTGTATTTCTGGGTTGTAGAACAAATCATCTGAATTTCCCTATTTCTTACAGATAAATTCGCTTTGATATATAAGTGCTTTGGATTACAAGCATGGTTCTGGAACAAATTATGCTCACAAATCAAGGTTTTACTGTATATAAAATTGCATAGTTATGGTAATCCACAATATTAGACTCCACTAAACAAGTGCATATAAACTGAATAACCTGGTTTTCACCCACACTGACTGTACATCTTGGTTATACACAGGGTGAGTGTATGTTCTCGTTTGCCCTGTACAGTCTTATTTACTGCTTTTATCTCAGGGTATTAATTATTCCCTCTTTCAATCTCAAATAGAGCCTCTCTTAAGACGACAGATTATATGATCACCCTAATGTAGAATTTAGCTTTAAAAAAAAAAAACAAAAAACTTCTAATATTAACTATTTAACACTAGTGTTCTAAAACACTAGAAGGGTTCAACAAGCCCTTCACCATAACTGCTCCCAAAGTTCAAAATTAGCAGGGGATAATTGGAATTTGCAAATCTGACAATTAACAAGCTATCATGTAATATAAACAGCTAATGAAAGGTCATCACATTTTTCTTGTGCTTTTCATTGATTTGGAGATATATCAAATATATGACAAATATCAATATTTTACCACACAGGATAACTGATACCTGGTAGCTAAGAAAATGTCTGGAAAATTCACTAGTTTAGATTTCTAGAAGAATTTGTGTCACCATTGCAACTTCTCAATCCCTACATGCAGCAGCCCCAAGGTTGCTGACATTTGTCAGATAATGGACTCAAGTGCAGATTACTAAGATATATAATCTAGAAATCAGTGTTGTTGTTTTTGTTGTTTTAATTTGAAAATGGCATTTTCTAATTCATGCGATTGTTGTATAAATTAAAAAACAGTATAACATGATAAAATATGTGAAGTACCTCTCAAAGAACCTAGCACAACAAACATTAGTCTTTATCTCTTGTATGAATGCTTATTAATTTAAAGTGGCTGCCAAGAGAACCATTTGAGAAAGATAATGGGATCATCACCGGTTAGAGTGGGAATGAATGCTACTGTAGATAGTGACTTCTGTCATAAGCACAGGAAGAGGGAGGGAGTGGTCTTCAGTGCCCACTTGGTATATTTCTCATCATATTTATAATTCTTACTTATACTTTTTTTTCTTAATAATTTTTTTACTCTCAAGTAATTGTTTTAACTGTTAATATTCCTAGATATTAAAGTTTTAAATTGCTGTTCTTATTTGAACACTTTGATGATATTATTGAAGGAAATTGTATATATACAATATCCTCCTTCACTTGAAGATGTTTCCTCCTGCAGGGACCAGGAGTTTGTAACAGCCTGTGGTGTGTGAGCTTTTGGTGATGATAAAAGAAAGGATGATGAGACATAAGCTGTTGAGTTCATGTCTGTTTTCTTTCAGACTTAATACGTTCAACTCTGAACTATTTAAATAATATCTAAAAATTTATTCTTAACACAACAGTGTTCAATTTAAAAGAAAAAAGGATGCTCCTAATGAGTTATAAGGATAGGAAAGCCATTGGCAAAATGATGAGGTAGGTAGAGTTTGTCTTTGAAATTCTTTACTCCTCTGTTCAGCCCTTGCCAACCACAATCCCAGTCTATTATGAATGTCTTCCAGTCTCCCACTCCCAACCCTGGCCTCAGCACTTTCATGATACACCTAAGAAAGCATTTGTGGAGTAATTTCCATTATTTTTTACTGTCTTTTATTTTACATCTTTATTTATTTTTGATAGAGAGGGAGAGAGAGAGAGTGTGAGCATGCCAGCAGGAGAGGGGCAGAGAGAGAGGACGACACAGAACCTGAAGCAGGCTCCAGGCTCTAAACTGTCAGCACAGAGCCCAATGTGGGACTCGAACCCACAAACTGTGAGATCATGACCCGGGCCTAAGTTGGATGCTAATCAACTGAGCCATCTGGGTGACCCATTTGTTACTGTCTTAATGGCTTACTCTCCATGTCTTCAATCCCCAGGAATATTTGTATTTAAAAAGAAGAGAATGTTAAAGTCAAATGAATATACTGATTGGAGAATTTTAAGCATTTGTATAAAAGAGACAATTTTGGCAAATAAGCCTTGATATCATATCACAAATAAAATAGTTTATGCAGACACACACAGACAGAGACACACATGATTTCTTATTCCATCTCAAGGTTGGCTATGACTGGAACACTATCTATAATCTTTTTATTGTGGTATTCATTTTACCCATCCTCCTTTATCATTTATCACTTTCTAAATTGAAGCTCTTGCTCTAAGAATTTTACTGTACTTTATGCTTAGTTTGTTCATTCTTATTACTATTCTTTCATGAGTTTCATCTGTCCCCAATGACTTTCCTTCCCTATTCCATCTATTTAAATTCTTTTCATTCTTTAATATTCAGATTGAACCCCTGTTTTTTGCATCATTCAAGTATTCATTAAACTCATCACTATGAGTTCAATACTTATAGACAGATATAGTGAATTATATGAATGAGTTCAAAGTCAATATGAACTCATGAAAAAAGAAAATTGAATATAGGATTGGGTGGTTTGGTAGAGAGCAATATGTCCATGTTATAATCCTTGGAACCTGTGAATATGTTAGGTTAAACAACAAAAGAAAATGTAGATTGTAGATAGAGTTAAAGTTGCTAATCAAGATATGGAGATTATCCTGGTTTATTTATTTGGGCCCAATGTAATCACAATAGTCCTTGTATGATAGAAGAGGAAGACAGAAGAATCAGAACAAGACAGATGGCATTGTGAGAAAGACTTGAACAGCCTTTGCTGGCTTTGAAGATGGAAGAGAACTATGAGTCAAGGAATACTGGCAGCTTCTAAAAGCTGAAAAGGCAATAAAATGTGTTCTTAGAGGTTCCAGGAAAGGAAATGCGGCCATGCCTACAACTTGATTTAGATCAGTGAGACCCATTGAATACTTAACCTATAGAACTGTTAAAAAAATAAATTTGTGTCATTTTAAGCGACTAGGTTTGTGGTAAGGTGTTACAGCAGTACTAGAAAACTAATATAAGTATAATGAAAGACTCAGGATTCAAATAAGATATTGACAAGTATAAGAATGAGTAAGAGTTTGAAAATATGTCATGCTAAGATTAGCTGAAGAAATTGGGAACATTATTTGGAAAATGGTAAATTGAGTTTGGTTTATGATAATTATCATTATATGTTTTATAGATGTGAAGAATAATTTAGTTGTTAATATTTTCAATACTGTATGCAAGGCTTTGTTCTAGGATCTTAATATTAATTTAATCTTCCAAACAATCATATGAACTAGATACTCCTATTATTTTCCATAAAAAGTAAATTGAAATGTAGAGAAGTTATATAACTCATCCCAAGGTGTTATGGCTACTAAGGGGGTGATGAGATTTGAATAGACACAGTCTTATTCCAAAAACCTTTTATTCCGACTAACATGCTGTTCTAAGGGAGGGAACCCTTCTATTCTGTGCAGTTTCAAAGGAAAAGCTGGGATCTGAGAAGTGCAAATGACAATGACTTATACTAGCTCTGGTGAAAGAAGAAATTTTAAAGCACAAAGCTATCAATAATTAATTTGGTTGAGATGTGATGCAGATTGGTTTGGTTGAAAAATGGTAGAGATGTGGTTGGGCAAAGGCAGAGATTCATCACTAGAGAAGGGACCACCTGTGTCCTGCATGAAAAAATCAAGTGAAAGTGAAGAAGGTAAGTAGCAAAAGTTCCTGATTCCCTTGAAGAAATAGAAAGGTAGTGGGGAAAAGATCTGGGATGCTTCAGTTCCTGATGCTGTCTGCAGAAAAATACAGTATGCCTGAAAGAACTAGATGGAATCCAAGAAAATGGGAAGGGGAAAAAACTGTAGAAAACTGGTTATTAGCATAAATAGACACATGTTATCCATATGCAGTAAGTCAAAAGAGTAATTTCACCACATATCCTAAGTTGAAACGTGAAGATTGATAGTTGCATTAATATATAGAATAAAAACTTTTTTTAAAACGTTTTATTTATTTCTGAGAGAGTGAGAGAGAGAGAGAGAGAGAAAGAAAGAGAGAGAGAGAGCAGAGAGACAGCATGGGCAGGGGAGGGTCAGAGAGAGAGGGAGACACAGAATCTGAAACAGGCTCCAGGCTCTGAGCTGGCTGTCAGCACATAGCCTGATGCGGGGCTTGAACCCGCAAACCGTGAGATCATGACCTGAACCGAAGTCGGACGCTTAACCAACTGAGCCACCCAGGTGCCCCTAGAATAAAAACTTTGACTTACACTAAATCTTTATCCTGAAAGGAGCTTGAGGTCAAAGGTGTATATTTTTATCTTGAATGCTTAATATTGACCCTGTAATTTGATGTGCTTATACCTGAAAATGTAGCTGTAAATAAGGAATAAGGAACAATCCTTTAACAAAATCAATTAAAATTACTTACATCCTGTAACATTTATAGGCTACATGAAACATAGACAAACTTTATTGACACTGGAAATTGGCATCTTCCTGGATCTGGAGTTAAGCAAATGATTTTTCCATTTCAGTGTCTTCCTTTCATTTAGGTTAAAATCTCCACTATGAGGCTTTTCCTTCCTCTTTGTTTGAAAACATGACACAGGCTAAGTATCAGGCAAGAATAATGTTTTCTTTCAACTCAGTTGGAGCCCAAATATTATAGTGACCGTGTTTACAGGATTTGGTGGTTTTGTTCTCACATCAAATAAAAATTTTTCCCATTGGTATCCACAGTAGGTGGCAGATTATTTTTACTTGGAGAATTATCCACATATTTAAACAATTTTTAATGTTTACTTATTTGAGAGAGAGAGAGAGAGCAAGCAGGGGAGGGGAAAAAGAGTGAGAGAGACACAGAATCTGAAGCAGGCTCCAGACTCTGAGTTGTCAGCACAGAGCCCATGATGCTGGCTGAAAGTCACGAATCCTGAGATCATGACCTGAGCCGAAGTCAGATGCTTAACCGACTGAGCCATCCAGGCATCGCAATTCACATATTTTAGTTACATATGGTGTAACTAAAACTGAATTACTCAGGTGTTAGACCTATAGAATGCGGGAAAGATCTATTTCTTTAAAACAGTGCTTTGGGGCAAAATGTCAAATTAATTTGCTATGTGGCTACAAATGATCTGGACTTTTCCTTTAAATTGTTTTTAAGAACTTTTTTTCTTTTAAACATCAGTCTTTGAAAAGTTGTAAGAAAAATGCACACCTCTTAGTTTATCTCATCTTTGAAAAGAGAGAGACAGAGAGGGAGACAGTGTGTGTACATATGTGTGTGTGATAAGGTAGGTATACAGGATGTGGGAGATTTGACACAGGAAAAGAGAAGTAAAAAACCTATTTAACTAAAACTTATCTTAGTGCCTTGAGTTGCTAAATTGGGCAATAGAACATAGATTTTAGAATTAACCTACAATTTATAGAACCAATAGATCTTTACCTATATGTAAATCAGTCTTCTTTTTTTTTTTAATTTTCATTTAATTTTGAGAGAGAGAGAAAGAGCACAAGTTGGGGGAGGGGCAGAATCCACAGCAGGCTCCAGACTCTGAGCTGAAAGCACAGAGCCCAACACGGGCTTGAATCTGTGAACCTCAAGATCATGACCTGAGCTGAAGTCAGATGCTTAACCAACTGAGTCACCCAGGTGTCCCTGTAAATCAGTCTTCTAAGGGAATTATCTCAGCCTAAAGGTTAAATAAAAAAGAAAATCAGTCACATATTTTATTTGCCTGATCTCTAGGAAGATATTGTTTCCTGAATCAGTCCTCTTCCCTCTCCCACATCTTTACTATTGGTGTCCCTCTTTGCTCAAACAGCTAGTTGTAAGATTTCAGCTTTAACATGTACTCAAAGTCTATTATAAGTATACTAAGAACATCCTTGACATCAAGGAATTTTCCCTCCAGGAAGGCAAATGGGGCAGGGTTGGAGCCCGTAGGGTGTGTTTTGAGCTTTGGATGTGCGAAGAGGAGTAAGTGCAGATCAAGATGGAGGGCAGGGAGAGGATGGGCTGGGATGTGCTGAGCATCAGCATCAGGTCAGACAATAGCAGAATCAGGCCCAAGAAGCTGTGCAGCCAGCATTCTCCCCAGAGGAAGCCTGATCTCATGGAATCTCAGGAGTTCTTTCAGGGTGGGAGGAGAGTCCCAGAAAGAGAAACACCTGGATTCTTGCCAGACTTGACCATGAAGCATCTGGCTCCCATCACTTATCACACAAACCCCAGTCCTCATGGATACCTGCCCATCCACCCACCCCCACTCAGAGTCACAGTGCCACAGTGTCTCACCCCAGGCACCCAGCCAGGCCTTGAGATCAGGGACCAAGTTATGTACACTCAACATGTAACATTTATCTGGAACATGAAAGGCACTCAGTAAATGCTTATTGAATGAAGATGAGAAAAATTGATTTTTGAAAACTAACCTGCAGCCTCATTATCTTTACAGAAATTGATCTATGTAATTAAACAAGAGACCTGGATCATCTTTTCAGTGTGGATGACCCTAAATGGGACATCCTTAGGGCATTTCCGATAGCTTTATTATCCGTCTACCAATGCTTTCTGGTAGAATTCTAGGTTTTCATTTTATCAATAACTTGTTGATTTTTTGTGCTATTTCTATTATTTTTTCTCTTAAAGATAGGTAATGCCTAGTCTCCAAAGATGGCCTCTAACAATGTCTACCCTCCTTTTATGCACATACCTCTACTTACATCAGAGACTTGAACTTAACATTCTCTACTTCCCCCAAATCCCTCTCCCAGCCTTGATTCTGTGATCACCTTGTGACTGGTTTTAACCAAAAGAATGTGGCAGGAGTGATGTTCTGGGAGTTCAGAAACAAGAAATTAAGAAGACTAGCAGGTTTACTTTCCTGACTATTGGAACCTAGCCTTCATGCTGGGAGGAGCCCAGAGCAAACAGAACAGTACTTAGTGGGTAGCACGGGTCTCTGCTGGACAGCTCCTGCCAAGCTACCAGTTGACAGCCAGAGCTAATTACCATCCATTTAAGGGAACCATCCCAACACACCAGTTCAGTTGAATCCCCAAATGACTGCAGCCTCTGTTAACATCATGGGGAACAGAAAGGCCCAGGTGGGCTCAGGATGTTTACAACATTGTAAGAGATAATAAAACAGTTATTTTAAGTTAGTAAATCTGGGGATTGCTTGCCACACAGCAAAAGATAACTGGAACAGTAGGCTTCTTTTGTCTAGCACATAAAGATAGCTTAATTTTTAAATAACATATGACTTATAGCTCCAAAAAGATATTTGAGCTCCAGCATTGCTCTGCAGAAATTATAATGTTAAGCTGTCTTATTAATACAATATGCAATAACTGTCTTATTAAAATAAAATGTGAAAGAAAATTATTTCAATTATTCTTATTAAATAGTCATGGAATTCATGTCCATTCTTATATGTGCATACTATATATTGGCTTGTAGTAGAGGCCGCACTTTGCCCCCCAGTATTTGTCCTCTTCTTTTATGGTGATAGAGTATCTGATTTCTGACTGGACATATAACAGCTCAGGATGGAGACTGCATTTCTCAACTGCCAAGCTGCTATAATTTCCGGTCAGGGAGATATAAATAGGAATATCCCGTGCAAGCTTGTGAAGTCTGCTGCTGGCCTCTTCATCATTCCTTCCTATGGATAGAAGATGGATAACAGATTTAGAGCCTCTCTTAGATCAAGAGCACAAGGTCATATCGGTAGAAAAGGACCTGGGTCTGACAATGTGAGGTATACTGCTCACCTTGCTCACCTCCTCACATGATAAAGAAACTGCTTCTGATTTATTTAACCCATCATCATCATGATTCTCTAATACGTGTAGTCAGTCCTAATCCTCAGACATATACAAAGTGAACCAATATTAGGCTGAAACCATTTGCCAGTAGCCCACATTTATTTTTTTAAGTTTATTTATTTATTTTGAAAGAGAAGGAAAGATAGAGAGAGAGAGTAAGAGGGAATGAACGGGGAAGGGGTAGAGAAAGGAAAAATCCCAAGTAGGCTCTTTATTGTCAGTTCGGAGCCCTACACAGGGCTCAAACCCATGAATCATGAGATCATGACCTGAGCCAAAATCAAGAGTGAGAATGCTCAACTGACAGAGCCATGCAGGTGCCCCAGTAGCCCACATTTCTATGTGTGTCTTTGAAACTGAGATTGATATAACACATTTGTTCCCTCAATGACTCAGTTTCCTTTGTATGAAATAGACATGATCATAACTAGCTTCGACTAATTTTCTTCTTAAAATGCCATTAGAAAGTATGAATTACGTGATACTAGCATTAAGTTAACCCAGAATCTTCCCGTTAGCAAAATACTTCATTTGAACAGTCTTTCATCTCTAATAACATATTTGAATGTTAAACAGAGAATATAAGGAAAGAGACGATGTACATTGATGTAAATGATACAAAATGAAGGTGTCCAAAATATTATATGGACAAGTTGAATGGTAATGTAACATAAACATGCACATACACGGAGGAGATGTTAAGGGATGGACATAATGGGACATATAGACAATTAACTGTGAAGGCAGTTATTTTAGCATTAGGATGCCTGTAGAGGATGTTACTTGAAGGCACTGGTGTGACATCTTAATCTATAATTAAAGCAGTATGTCGAGAGTGATGGTGCTTAATAGTGTCTGTCTAGCAGAACATGACTGAGGCATAGGGAGAATTAGGATCAATATTATCATCCTAATTTAGTGAAAATAGTATTAGTTTTCACTCTTTTTCAAAATAGATGTATTCACAAGAGTGTCTTGGTACAAATGCTCAGCAGCCTAATATCATTGCCACTCCCTACTTTCCTTACCTGTGTCTTCCCTGAGAAATACCTTTTCTAATTATCATCTTCCAGTTACCATCATCTCATCCACTGTTAGTCTTGTATGAGTGATGGTTAATAGATGCTTTGTTTCTTGGATTGGTTAGTATTTCCCAATGGCAAGATAATATACATGAAGAAGGGGACACAAAAAGATACATTTTAAATTATTTTTTAATATCAAGGGATTCTTTTTTTTTACCACAATACCCTCTCACCAATTTTTTTTAATGATCACAATATACTCTCCCCTCACAAACACACAGACATACACATAAAGAATATATTCTCTGAAAAAAAAAAAAAAAAAGAATATATTCTCTGGATTTTATCCCATAATATGCAAAGTAATGTTTTTCAAAATATGTACAAAAATGTCTCCATCCTGCATATGTTAAATTTATTTCATAAAGCTCAAATATACATAAATCTTGTCACCTTTGTTTAATATTATGATGAATGCCGGTTTTATTTATGTATATTTGTAAAATCCCTTTTCAATCCTTCTAAAATAGCATATTGATTTCCTGTAGAAATGAATTTCAAGCTTTGATTATATGCACATATCTCTTAAAATTTATCTTTCTGATTTATTGAAGCAGCCTCTAGCTATCTTAGTTAACCATATTTTTGAAGCTAAACTATATCTTGATGGAAATCCACATAGTGTCAAAATATAGATGAGAAATATGTGGACATTTGCCTGGCTATCCATATCTTCTTAAAAATGGAAATGATTCACAAAAGCCTGTGAAAGAGAAATTTGTATTCAGGAAGAGTAACATTCAGGCTGCTACAGATTGTTTCTGTCACTAAAGACTTCTCAGGCACATTGAAAGATGCAGTTTGGGATTCCCCTTCTGTAGGGTGGAAGGAATTTCCCTGCTCCCTAACTCCCACATAGATATGCTCCCCCCCACATACATACCCCTGCATAGAGATTAACTGTGGTTTGAATTCCTTTACAAATGGCGAGCTGAATCCAGCACCTGGCTGGCTCAGTCAGTTAAGCCTCTGATTCTTGATATCAGCTTAGCTCATGATCTCACGGTTCCTGGGATTAGGCCTTGTGCTGAAAGTGCAGAGCCTACCTGGGATTCTTTCTCTTCCTCTCTCTGTGTCCCTCCTTCTCATTCTCTCTCTCTCTCTCTCTGTCTCAAGAAATAAATAAATAATCTTTAAAAATGGCAAGCTACTAAGAATGGCTTTAAGTTTATACTGCTCTTCATTCTTTGAAAAAGTCCTACATTCTACTGCTAAGACAATTATGTATATGGAAATCTATAAAGGTTTTATACATGAAGAAGGTAGAGGTATCAGATTTATAATTTCACTAACACTCTGACTGAAATCTCAAATTGATTCCATGTTCCAACCTGGTTTTCATGACTCACATCTTGATCCATTTCTCTGCAACACATCACAAAAGGAATGTGTAGAATTTATAAATTTTGAAGAAACTAAAGGAAGTAGTTTTAGTGCAGTTAAATGTTTAAATTATTCCAGTGGCATGTTTTTCAGAAATAACTATGGTTTTAGTACTGGGTTTCTTTGCAAAACCAGGATAAGTAAAATTTGTCAATTATAAAAAATAAGGTACCAGTGATTATGTCAAATTCACCTCATAGCACCCGTTAATTGCCGATGAAGATAAGAAGGAACTGTTCCTATGGCCATTCCCTTGTTTAACAGAGTCAACAGACTGTTGTCTATTGGGAACTTTTACCTCCAGGTTGGAATTTTTCACTAGGGACTCTCATTCACTGGCAGGTGTTGGACTCTACACTGCCAGTTTTGAAAAGATTCATTATTCTTCTGTGCATTACTAACTCTAAAGGCAGGCAAAAATGCCAAAATTCTCATGTGCAAAATACAATCATATATATAATCTGGTATAATCTGGTTTCCAGACTCTGGAGAGTTAGATTAAATGGTGTAATTTTGAGAATTTTTCCCCCTAAATTGAACCCCAATTTTAATCCTGAGACTTTTGAAGCATATATGAAAATGGAAATTATTTTCTCCTTATTTTGTGTAGTATTTTAAATTTTATCTGTTCTTATGTAGCTTAAATGTCTTTTCTTCCTTTAAGATTGTCTATATAATGAGAAATGAAGTGGCATTTGGATAATGACATTTCTTAATTCATGAAGTTGCATTGGCCAAGGCAGGTAACTCATGTCAACAAGTGCACTGTTGAATTGCAGGTGGAATAAGATCCAACAATGTCAACTTGTATGTATGAGATAGTTTCTGGTGGTTGTTTGGGTAACTTCAATGACTCACTTTTACATGTGGGGATAAACCAGAGGGATGGGGTAAGGAGAGCAGAGAGGGAAGACTCACTTTAGCAGCTTCCTTAGGCTAGTCTTTATAGCAAAGAAACAACATTTATTTGCTGGCCTCCTGAAAGTTGTATTCTCTTTATTGATGATAATTCTTTCTTTGATAATTAAAATGTGCACAACTTAAGTGCATTCTTGGTCGTGGTTACATGTTTGCTTTTCACTTTTGGGTTCATAAAGACCATCAATAATCAAGCAACACCAAATTTCCCCATAGCAAAGTTGCTATAGGGACTGAAGTTTTTATAGTCATTTTTAAAAGCATTAAAATTAAAAGTATCAAGAGTATAAAAAAATAAAAATATCAAATATACTTTTTCTGTAAACTTGTGGAGAGGAAATGATAGCACTTGTTTTCCCTTGAGCTGATGAACTCTTTGAAAGGTTATCAGTTATGACAGTAATTAGCTAACATAGACTTTAGTTGGCTAGCTTGGGCTGGATTGTTCTTATAGTATAAAAGCTATACTATTGTGAATTGTATAATGTAAAGAAACACTCATGTTGATGGAGATTGAGCTCTAACATTCTTATTGTAAAAACAGTATAACCATCACTGATTTGTACACTACTATTCTTCTTTCCTAGAAACTCCAAAACCTATTTTCTATTATTCATATTTTGTCATTTCCCTGCTTCAATGAACTTTATGTAAAACTTTGGACTACAGATATTTTTGCATATATGTGTGTATATATATATATATATATATATATATATCCTAAAGTTGGAGTCATTGAGTCATTTATCTAGACAGATGGTCATGCTAGTTGAACACATTGTGCATAAATGCTACATATCATAGCCAGAGTATAGAATGTTCTCCTTTATAAAAAGAGTTTTGTTAAGAAAAGTCACCATACATCATGGAGAAAACACGTACTTCACCTATGTGTCACTAATTTTTCAATAAATTATTGAACACAAAGATCAGTGTGATAATGATTTATTTTCTTTTATTCAAAGCCTCATCATTATGTATAGCTGAGTTGAATTCTAGTTAATGGTTTACTTTGGTAATTTTTCACACAAATTTCCAGGTGAGGAAATAATATTTATTGAGACTGTGTTTATGTTAGGATTTGACATATGCTAAATCATTTTAATCTTATCTTTCTGATAGGATAGTTATGATTAATAGCTTAGTTTTACAACTGAGAAAACAGTCTCAGAAGCATTAAATACTGTGCTTGAAGATGTGAGTATGAAGGCTGGTGCAGTGATCTTATTTAAAAGTATGGCTCCCATGCTGTTCTCCTCAGAACCTTCGGTGGCATCCCATTATGCAAAGAATAAAACACAGATATCCAGGCAATATCACCGTGAATGGATTTCATTCTATGTTTTTGTTTGTTTGTTTGTTTACTTTCTACCTTCTAAACTTGATGCTTCCGCCACATTCTGGACGACCCAGCATCCCCTATTCTGAGGTGTCCTATTTCTGTTCCTGGTTCATCCTACTCCCCCACTTCATATTGAATTCTCCTTTTTGTCACCTCTGCCAGTGAATGTCCCAACCTTCCTTTATGGTCCAGATTAATTATCAGCTACCTCTAAGTGCTCCTCAGTTTCTTCAGATGGAAATAATTATCCCTCTTCAAGAGAAAAAAATAATATACCTTTATTACCAGAAATCTTCTGATAAGTTATAAGTTCCTTTAGAAAAAAGTCACATTTTATTTATGTGCATTGTTTGCTCTACCCCTGTAATATCTTGCACATAGCAGGCCCTCAATAAATACTTTTGTATTAGCTTTCTAGTTGATAGAATATTTTATAAATTAGCTTTTTGGGTATTGAGAAATAGTGGAAATGTCAAAGGTCTAATTAATATAGGAGGACCACAGTGATATATAATGCACATATTCTAGAGAGATCTCTACAATATGCAGCATCAATATTAGATAATTTTCTGTTTTATCATTATTATAAATTTAGCCTTTTTATTAATTTCTGGAAAACAGTTAAAAGTTCTAAATATTGAAAAAAATTAAAATTATGAAGAAAAGGTTTCCTGATTATATCAAGGACGCATGACATACGTTTAACTCTCTACACCATTCTTACAAAACAAGATAAATTATTTATTTTTATCATCCTAGATATGCCTTTGATAATGTTTAGTCATTTGGACATAGTGACAATTGCCAGCTATAGAAACCATTTTTATCTTCACTAATAGCGATGATTCCGTATTTCAAGGATTTGTTAGGTCAGACTAAACTTTAGATCATAGAATCTTAAGGATCATCTAATTAAGAAGTTCTTACTATTGGTTTATAGATTTAGAGATGCAAATTGCTTACAAAATATTAGTATGTGTGTGTTCCACCATTCCACTGCTATAGCTTTTTGCATATTCTCATGCAGTGCTGTGACTTCCTAAAACCACTGAAACTATCTCCTTACATTTACAAATCACCCACAGAGAGATGGAAAGACTATATACATGCCCTTGACATCCTGAAACCAGACCCCAGGTCTTTCAGCATCATGTACAATACTTTCCCTGGAGACTATGCCAACTGATGCCATATTGAAAATTTATAATATTAAAGATAAACACAGGAAAATAATATAGTATATGATAGCAGTAAGAATCAAATTACTACTTATTTTTATTAGTCCTTTTAATTCCCTCGTTAATTCTAGAAACAGAATGTAGTACAAAACAGGTAGTCACTACATGACAAATTCGTAGTCTTCTTTATTTCTGTTTGTGTTTTAATGTTAAACACTTTCTTTGAAGCCAGTAGGAGCTCTATATCTTGTGACAAGTCACTGAAATACAAAGGAAATGAGAATCTGGCCAACCACCTCTGATGAAGTAAGCAATCATTTGAATTATTTTTCTGTTTAGGGAAAATATAAATGATTGTAATTTTGATGAACAAAATTTATCATTTGTTTTATCAATATGTTTTCTGACAATGCATTTTTTAAAAATACAACAGATAGCAAAATTGAAAAGAAAAAAGAGAAAGAACAGAGAAAAATAAATAAGTAACCCAAAATAGGTATGGCAAATATTAAGAACCTTACTTGCTTTCTAGATAAAAAAGGGGAAACATTTACTGTTAATGCTTCTTACATAGTAAGTTTTCAATACATTCTATCAGTTAAAATGATAAACAGACACCTGTTACGTCATCCTGTCAATATTATAGTAAACTAGAACTAACTTTAGATCAAAAATCCAATTTCCTAGAATAATACATTAAATGTTTGGTTCTCTAAAGGTCTGTTTATAGCTTTCTGGTGATTTGTCTCACACAAATTCATGACTCTACAATTTAGAGTAATGACATATTGTAAGTAATACATTTTAATAAAAATCAATGGTTCGTATTAAAAAATGACCATTTCCACCTGTATCCACTATCTGAGTTACTGATCAGTTGATTAAATTCCATCTGTATTCTTTCTAAAACAGGAATTAAGATGATTCATCTGGTTCCTGGGGTGGGGGGATGAAGAGTAATTTTCTTGTACTTGGCTAAAAGTTGCAAATTTTCTGACTAGGACTAAGCATTAGACAATGGCCACAAAACATATAAGTATATCTCTTTTTCTTCTCTAATTCTCTTACTTTTCTGCTTCCTCCTCCACTTATGCCAAGCTATTTGAGACATTGAAAGAGATAATTGTTTGATTAACACTGCACTGTAGACTAAAGTGTTTCTAGAAGTTTGTATACATTCCACAAATCCATCCCTATGACTCAGGTCAAGATCTGTGTCAATATCTTCTCTGAAGGGCATCTTAATTACAAGCTGACAAGTAAGCCTGCCAGTGTCAGAGGTTCTGATGGAAGATATAAGACTCTTGGCACAGAGACAATGGAGACTTTTACTTGCAACACAGCATACACCATGAACTTCATGTTTGCATTGCCACTCAAGTCCTAGAGAGAGGCCTGGGTGAAGGGTACCCAAGGAGGATGTGTGCATGCAGTGGAATTTGCGTCACAGCTGAGGAAACATGAGCGTAGAAAGCCTCATTCCTTTAAAGTGGCTGCAAGTAAACCTGTTTAATCTTTGCCAGAAAATGAAGCAAGCATCTCTTTATTATCTTGGAATGCAAACAAACCTCCCTTCTCCCCCAGAGGAAGACCCTATCCCTAACTAATGGTTAATCCTCATACAAATATCCTTGAAAAGATAATCCAAAAAAAGTGTCAAAAGATTAGGAGAGTTTTCTTATATTGCCCAACAAACAGTGGCATACATGATCCTGTTTGTAAGAGTGTATGTAGAGACATGAATTTATATCTGCTGGTGTATGTTTGCATGTTATTTTCATTTTAAGCAAATATAACTGAAATGCAGAACTATTATTAATCTAAAGCTGTGATAAAACTAGCATAGATAGGGACACTTAGTTGATTTCGGCTCAGGTCATGATCTCACAGTTTGTGTGATAGAGCCCTTCATTGGGCTCTATGCTGACAGCCAGAGCCTGCTAGGGATTCTCTCTCTCTCCCTCTCTGCCCTCTCCTGCTCTCTCTCTCTCTCACTCACTCTCAAAATAAATAAATAAACATTTAAAAAAACTGGCAGAGATGAAATAGTAATGCCCAGTGTTAGTCAGAATTTAGAAAAACAGGTACTTATTTAATGTAAATGCTTATGTTAATGTAACTTGGTATATTTTTTAACAAGCAAATTTTTCAGTATGTATCAAAAATCTTAAAATATATGTAACAAATGCTCTGGAAATTTTTCCACACAAATAAATACAGATGTGGACAAAAACATGAATATATATTATTTATGTTTTCTGTAAAAACAAGGAAATAAGTATTATTTATATCATAAATAAAAAGAGCATCGCTTAAGCAAATTCTAGTTTACTCATGTAATGTACTACAGTATATAAAATAAAAACCATGTTATAGAAAAAGTCTCATCAGCATTGTAAGGTATTTATAGTATAGGGCTAGAGGCTACAAAGCAATGTATACTACTAAACAATTTTTCTAAAAAGATTTACACATATATCTGTATGCATGTGAGTGTATTAATGTAGAATTACTGAGAAATTACATAAGAAAATGTTTATGTTAATGGAGATTGAAATGAAAAGTTGAGATTACTGGTTATCTGTTAATAAAGTTATTTGCTTTAGGCTTTTCTGCTTTTCTAAGATTTTTATACTATTTTTAATAACTATGCATGTGTTATTTTATAATTAGAAATATGTGTTTTTTAACTTATAACTCAAACTTCCTGATGTGAACTAGAGTATTATTCCATGACACAGAGAATACAAAATTGTTAATTTATGCTGTATTTCTAAATGATCAGCTACAACAAAGGCGTAAGAGGACAGACACTCTTTAAATCATACCTCATTATCCATCTTGGGTATAAACATAGTCTTGAAAAAAATGATTTAAAAAGACACAGAATAAAAATATACAACTTATTTCATAGGTTAAATTCTCTTCATCAGGAATAAAATTTATATGCTTCTGATCAAAATTGTTGATTGGAATATCAAAATGTCTGGTACTTTAAATGTCAATATTAAGAAGAGAAAATGTACTAACAATTATATGCAGTTTGATATTCATATTGGGGAAAAAAGGATACTTCCATGTAATTGCTTTATGGAAAGTTCTTGCACATGGTAGCTTAGAGCATTATGTCATCATTTAGAATCGAATCACAAAAATTATAAAATCAAACTCGTTTATATTGTTAGAACTATAAAATATATGAATTTTAAATATTAGCTAATGAAGAAAAAGACTTTTTCTATTTTCAATACCATGAATTTTACTTCAATACATACTTTACTATACCTTTCCCCATACACCAAATCTAACTCATTATTATTTTTAGAAATCGTCAATAAATCACGCTTAGTCATACATAATTAATTCAAAGTAAATAAAATAGTGTTCACCACTTGTAAAATGAGATATATTAAAATTTGACTATACTACATATTTTATGAATTAATTTTAAAATAAAGTTTTAATAAAATACTAATTGACATATTTTAAATTTAAATTACATTTATTACATTTGCTATAAAAATGATAAAATTAGTTTTTAAATTCCTTACTGTGTTCAGAAATTATACATAACTCTGTCAAAAAGATCTTGCTCTGACACAAGACTGTGAGAAACCACGTATGTTTGCAGCATAGTGATTGAATGTAAATACTTTAAACAAAAACTCACATCCTAAGTACAATAAAAACCTCATCTACCAAATCTCTTATCTTCAACCCCTATGAAATTCATTGTTTTATGTGGTGAGCTAGGTGTTTTGTTTGCCCCTGCAGATGCACACTTTACTCTTCTTTCCATGCTGTCTGACCTGGCAAGCTATCCTCTGTGAATGACATCCCGATAGCATATTCAGTGATGTTACATTCAGCCATGGTGGGAGTATTTACCCCATGGAAGCCCAAGCATGCTATAATTCAGAAGGGTTTTTTTTCCTTCTTCTATTCCTAAGAGCCAGTTCTTAAACATTTACCAGCGTAAGGCTCTACTTCATGTATATACCCAAGACTACTGATTATATACATTATCTAAAAATTTAAGCTGAGGATTACCATTTTAAGAGAGAGAGAGAGAGAGAGAGAGAGAGAGAGAGTGTCCCCTCCACTCTTTTCCGGGTAGGAAAAAAAATTTTTTTCTATTGGATAGACGTTAAGACGAGGCACACTGAAATGGGAAAATTCTCAAACAAATGAAATAACTGATTGTTATTTGGTAGTGTATTAACTCAAGTGAAGAATTGGGGAAATTGCGAGAATATTAAATGAAAGGAACTCTACTTAATCATTATGCCAGGGGAGATAAAGTATGGTATTCTCTTCCTTACTAGTTCATCAATATTTACTACTTTGAAACCAGCTTCCCCTCCTCTATGGAATTTGTTAAAAAGAAGTCTGTTATAGTATCAATTACTTGAAGGACTATGTACAGTTATTAAACTGTTGGAAAGGACAAGAAAACAAATACTAATTAAAATTCTTAGTAGTAATGCTTACTGTTAAAAAAAATACATACATAGAATGGAAAGGGTAGATGATTCCATTTACCACATTAACACTGAAGATATTTTTAAAATTAATATCCTTGAACTTATAACAAATATACCGTAACTCCAAGGTTTTTGAAATTTTAATAAAGTGCTTATCAAAGAAAAAAATAACTCCAGTTAAATACTTTCTTCCTTGTAACAAAAGCTGTAGTGAAGATATATCACAAACAGATGGTGCAGAGGATGTGAGCCGTCTGGATGATGGCAGGATAATATCACTAAACCAGAATAAATTCCTGCTTGAGCCTGAGGATGGAACTGCTCAGAGAAATAGATAAGAAGCCAACATATCAGGGTTGGAAACACAGATATATCTGCTTAATATCTAAATAATGGATCCCAAAATACCAGAGAAGGTTGAGGATGGAATTGAGTTGTAGGAGGGGTCAAAGAGAGGTAGTCACTTTCTCGCTTGTGATGGTAATGTAAGGGCAATCCCAGGGAACTTTGTAGAGCCATGCAACCCTGCAGAGCTTTAAATAAATGCACATCTACAAATTCCACCAAGCACTCCACAATTTCTAAGAGCCAGGATTGCTTAACATATGGCATGTGGGCATGCAGACCCTTTTTTACGTGTAGATCTATATGCAAAAATGAGGAGGAATGTGGAATTGAAATGTGATAATTGTCCTTTTGTGCTTGCTCTTTTGGGTGTGCCTATGTGTGTTAAGGACTACTTGGGTGAGAAAGGAAGTAACAAGAAGGGAAGAGGCCTCATTCACTCCAATCAGCTACTTGTTGACTCCAATAGTGGCAAGTTGGACATTTGCATGCACTGATCCTTCCCTTACTGAAGTACAAGGCTAATGAAAAGCAAATAATGTTCAGTTGTGCAGAAGTTTAATTAATATATAAATAGAATTTTAGATAGGTTAGGTGTGAGGCATGTATATTTTTACATGATTTATCATACAATTGAAATTTGAACTAAAAATGTTCAGAATAGAGATTTATTTTGGCATGAATTCAACAATTGAATATAACTTAAAACAATTTATATATTTTATGTTTCAAATCTTTTAATGTCAAAACATCAAACAATACAGTTTAATTTTAAAAAATGAGGCGATCATTGCTTAGATTATCAATTCTCTCATTTACAGCTATATCTTAAATCATGTTATGATTCTATTCACCAAAATCCCTGACTTAAAGTTTTAAAGTACTTTGATGGACACCAGCATATTTTATAATTTTTCTGTGCATATTTCAAAATGAAAGATGCTGTTAAGTTAGTATTTGGAGAAATTGAAAGAAAGAAATTTCAAGAGGCAGAGTCTGACAAAATGAATCATGGAAACAATCTGTTTTTAAGGATAAGATAATTTAAAAAGCCTAAAGATTGATGAGCAGTGCCATGCAAAAGTGTTAATTGACTACAGTAAATATTATGTGTAAGGCACAGAGCAGTTGATGGTGGGAGTGTCAAGAACTTTTTTAAAAATTTGTATTTTTATTGAAGTACAGCATACGTACAGAAAAGTACTCAAATCATAATTACGCAGCTTGATGAATTTTTGAAGTGGGAGAAACCCACATAACCAGCATTTGGTTAAAAAGCCAGAATATTTCCAGCCCCCAGTGTTCCAACTTTTGCACTATTTGATCACGACATCTACTCCCAGGTTTCCAGGGTTAACCCTGTATCCTGAATTCTGCTGCTGAAGATTAGTTTTGCCTAAAATGTGTTCCTTTTCAAATCTCTTTCCATTCCATCCTTCTCCTCTTTGCACTCATCACATAGCATTTATACAGCACTTACCACATGCCAAGAGTCTTACATATATTGTGTTATTCAGTCTTTAAATGAACCCTATAGAAAAATTTTAAAAGAATTTAAAAACAACACTATAGGTATCATTATTATTATATACATTGTATAAATAAAGAAATTGAGGCTTGGAATATTTAAGTAAATACCCAGTAATACAGGTCGTAAAAGACAGATCTCAGACTGAGTCGCTCAGACTTTAGGACATTACACTAACAGCATCCACCTTGTTTCCACATGAGTAGTTTTACTCCTACAAAGCTTTAATTTCTTTGCCAAAAAAAAAAAAAAATCTCAATGCAGGGAACAGAAGCAAAAATATTATTATAGCATCTGCCTGTATACACACACACACACACACCTATATTCAATGTATATATACATTAATTTCATTGCAGATTTTAAGTATGTTTGAGGATATGAGAGAACACATTGTTGGGGAAAGATTCATGTAAATTTTCTTTTGAGAATCACTGCAACACAAAATCAGTTGAGAAAAACTGACCTAACAAAAGAGAATGATGTTACAGTCAATTAAGGTATAATTTAGACTTTGAATTCTATGATAAGATGTAAAAGAAGTATAATCTAGCCCAGTGAAGTGAGCATTTAATTCTGTTGGGGTGGATGTGGGTAGATTCAGGAAGGCTACAAAAAAAGAAATTATTTTTTTACTGGTTTAAAAGGGATAATAGTGTTAAAAATAGAAAGAGTATTTGAGGCAGAAAAATTAGCACCATCAGGCACACGGGGCCACAGTTTGGGGGAGTAGTAAGGTATGGACAAATTAGAAATGGAAAATGTAGAAAGTTCCACTGCAAGGCTGTGGACTTCAAACAATAGATCCCAAACAGGTGGCCTCTTTGAACTAAAAGAGAATCATTTCTAAATGCAATGTGGCATCCTGAATTGGATCTTGGAACTGAGAAAAGACATGAGTAAAAAACTGGCAAAACCCAAGTAAAGTCTGGAGTTTAGGTCATAGTAATGTACTATATTTCTGACAAATATACCATAGTTTTAACAGATGTTGACATTAGGAATGAAGGATGTAGAAGAGAAGGAATTTTGTGTTTGTGTACAACGTATGCAACTTTTCTGTAAATCTAGATTTATCCAACAATTAAAATTTTATTAAAAATAAAAAAAGAACATTAGTTGTTGAAGTGATAGCTTTAATTCATTTTATTCTTTCCTGTTCTCACAATACCTTGGGCATATATTGGCTGCTCCATGGCCACTTGAAAGAAGAAAATAACGGAACAAACCCTTTACTAACAGGAGGCAACAAAGGAACTTTATGTAGCTGTTGCATCTTAATCATTTTGTTCCTTCCCACCTTATCCCACCACTTTACCCCAAAGAGAGCAAGTCTTGAAAAGAGAAATGTGTTTGTCTTAATCAGCTCTGGCTACTACTACAAAATATACTACTAAACAGAGTGGTTTAGGCAACAAGAACTTAATGCCCGCACTTCTGGAGACTGGAAGTTCAAGATCAAGGTGGCAGCATGATTGGTATCTTCTGAAGGATCTTTGTTTGGTTTGCAAATATCATCATATGGTCCCTTCTCAGTGTGTATGGAGATTGAGAGAGAGACTGAGACAGAGAACTCTCACAAATTCTTTGGTCCCTTTTTAAAAAGACATTTATCCCATCATGAGGACTTGATTCCTCATGACCTCGGCTAACTACAACTACCTTTTAAGGGCATCATCTACAAATATTATCAAATTGGGGGGTAGGGCTTCAACATATGAATTTAGAGGGGAACACAATTAGTCCATAACAGTGTTAGGGCTAGGCTTACTGGGTAAATGGTGATAGATTACCTGACAATAAGACCAGAGTCTCTCTACTCCAGGAGCATTCCCACCCATCCCAAACTCACAAGAAGAGCAGTCACTGACAACTAAATGTTCTCTCCTCCTGTCAAGTATCAGGTTGGTGCACATGAGAACACAGGAAATATAAGGAGATTTTTGAGGATATATGCATACTATCATTTATATTGAATGACTCTGTGATTCATGACATGAGTCAGATCCAGATGAGTTGGTCCCAAACACATATCCATGTCAACCTCTGGCAAAATTGCTCAGAGTTTTATATACAAGAAAGACCTAAGGGGAGAGTTAAGTTTCTACAAGGGCTGATGTGGTCCTCCCTGTCTCAGATATGATCTTCAGTGACTATGTAGCTCCCCAGTGGGTATTCAACCCTCTGTATATAAGGTAATGTTACAGATTATTCTGTCATATATTCTGAATATACTCCACTCATTTTTAATTCCTTAGATAAATAAATACTGTTGCCATATTCAAGCATTGCTTGTGTCTAATGCCTTTATCAGTCTGAGCCTACCAGCAACATTTGTTGATACAATGGCCACTGAGATACACAATTTAACCATAATTGATAGGGTGAAATGGATCTATAGAGCTTTACTTCCCAGTGAATACAAAACCACTCCTTTAGAAGCAAACATGGATAAACCATGAAAGTCAAACTGAGCCATAAGGGAATCCTTAATTATATCTAAAAAAGAAACATAATATAGATTATGTTCTTTAATTACAATGTAGTAAAATATTAAATCGAGGGGGAAAAAACTAAAAAATTCTTTCTGTTTGAAAACTAAAAGTATATACCATGATATAAAGGGATAGCATAAGGGAAATTAACAAACATTTAGAATTTAAAAAACAAAAAAGGACAACATGTTGACATAAATACATAGGGGGAAAACAGTGAATTGAAGAGTAATAGCTACACACAAACACAAAAATGAGTAACACAACTGGAACATAGCTCTTTAAAACTGTTAATAAGTTTGAATCTTTGGTAAGCTGATACAAGAAAAGAATAAAAGAAAAAAGAGAAATCAGAATGAAAGAACAGATATTACTTTAGAGAGATTAATCTAAAAACAACTATAAGAATATTATGAATAACTGCTAAGTAGTATAATACATTTGGAAACCTAGATGAAATGGATAATTTTATGGGAAATATACAATATCAATGTTGGAGTAAGAATAAAAAGAGATGTGTCTGGGGGGCTCAGTTGGTTGAGCACATGACTCTTGATTTTGGGCCAGGTCATGATTCCAGCGTCCTGGGATTGAGCCTCACATCAGGCTTAATGCTGAGCATGGAGACTACTTAGGATTCTATCTCTATCCTCCTCTGTCTCTCTCCCCTATTTGCTCTCTCATTCTAAAATAAATAAATAAATAAATAAATAAATAAATAAATAAATAGAAAGCCTGAATAAATCAGAAACTATGGATTTCACAACCCCATAACATTCAAGAAATAGTAACAATAATAGCCAACATTTGTATAACATCTACATGTGCCAAGCACTGTTCTAAAACCATTACATATGTCAGTGCATTTCTTCACAACAATTCTAAGCATTAGATGTTGTAATTGTTCTCATTTTATAGATAGGAAACTGGAGTCATAAATTAGTAAGCAGATTGCCCACAGTCACACCCAATGTGATATAGAACAGTGATTTTATTGCATGAGGTCATATCAGACTCATTTTCTTAAATACTGTATACTACTGTCTCTCTAAATTGAAATGCCCTAATTTTTTTATTCTAAAATGTGTTTTTTCACAGTTTAACATCTCCAAAATCAGGATACCATCTAACACTGAAAACAACGTTTACTACCTATTGGCCTGATACATTTAAAAAATATATCTCATAAACTTAGATGTTATTTCCAGTTTCATGAAGAGAAAAAAATGCAACTATCATCATTTCAGTCAGTAAATTACTTAAGGAAGAAATATGAGTCTTGGTAGTTTTCTGAAAAAAAATTTTTTGAGACCTTCTAATAAAATAAAAAAGTGTCAGCATCAGAATTTACATATGGCATTGGCATCTTGGAAGAAGTCTTGGAGGTGGAAATACTGCATCACAAATGCTTTTATAGGCACAAAGGCCAAGGCTACATGCAAAACATGGCCACTAGCACTCAATCAAAGCCTCATCATATATATCTCTAAATAAATCTAGAAGAAAATTTATTTTTAAATTTTTTTTTTTTTATGTTTTATTTATTTCTAGGAGAGAGAGAGAGACAGACAGCGTGAGCAGGGGAGGGTCAGAGAGAGAGGGAGTGACAGACTCTGAAACAGGCTCCAGGCTCTGAGCTGGCAGTCAGCACAGAGCCCGACGCGGGGCTCGAACCCACGAACCGCGAGATCATGACCTAAGTGAAAGTCGGACGCTTAACCGACTAAGCCACCCAGGCGCCCCTTGAATAAGAAAATTTAAAAAAAATGTTTCTGTATTTTCAGAGTGAGAGAGAGAGAGAGAGAGAACAAGTTGGGGAGGGACAGAGGGAGAGAGACACAGAGAATTCTAGACAGGCTCCAGTGTGAAGTCTGTTGCAGGACTCCATCCAATGAACTGTGAAATCCTGACCTGAGCCAAAATTAAGAGTCAGATGCTTAACTGAATGAGTCATCCAGGTGCTCCTAAAAGAATATTTTCAAAAGATATAAAATAAAATACTCAGGGATAAGAAATTCATTGTATAACTTTCTTCTATTTATAGTCTACATAAATTAACTGTACATTTTACAATTGTTGATTTCTTGGATATAATGAATATGGTAATAGGCAAAGACTTCAATCCACATGACAGAGACTTTCACCAAGTATCTATTATCGCTTTTTTCCTTAGTAATTGGGTTACTCTTCTCCGCTCTTCTGTCTCTGCCTCTTTCTCAATATTGAGTATACTGAAACTAACTAAAAACTACAGTTCCCAGTATCCCTTGAAGCTAAATAAAATCATGTGACTATATTCCAGCCAGTGTTAGTGGTGGAAGTGATAGTGCATCTTTTAGGTCACACCTCTAAGGCGAAGAGTCAGCTGTCTCTTTTCTTTTCTCACATTCCTGTTTGCTGGAATGTGGCAGCAGTTCAAGCATCCTTCTGAGGCTGTGAGATTCCAGCCACATTTTGAGTTTGTGGAATCACCAATCGAAGGAGCCAACTCTGTGTCTTATGATTAATGTGACAAATAAGTACTAAAGGATAACCAACGGAAGACTCTTGAGTTTTGATTGGTGGAAAAAGTGAAGATTTTTATTTTCCCTAGAATGCTACATTTTATCTTGAGTTTATATGTTAATTAGGATTGATGTGTCCTGAAATTTACTATCAAAGCTTAAGAACCAAGAAATAACATCTTCAAGAGAAAGAGATATTTTCTATAAAACAATATTCTTAAACTTTGGTTACACACAAAGCAGACTAACATTTGAGATCACAGCCACTGAGTTGACACTGTAATACAAATACAATATTTTATCCTTATATATATTTTTAAGTTTTTTTATTTTGAGAGAGAGAGTGGTCACACAAGAGTGAGTGGGGTGAGTGGGTGAGGAGCAGAGAGAGAGAGAGAGAATCCCAAGCAGGCTTCATGCTCAGTGGAGATACCAATGTGGGTATATTCTCGAAATCATGACCTGAACTGAGATAAAGAGTCAGACACCTAACCCACTGAGCCAGCAAGGTGCTCCTTATCCTTACGTCTTACCCTGATTAAATTACAAAGACTAAAATATCTGATGCTTTGTCAGAGATATGGGAGGAAGAACTCCTCTAAAAGGAAATATTTTTCCTTAATTGTTATGAAGCATAATTTATTAACTTCAGCAGGCTTGTGTATCATGTGTATGTGTGTGTGTGGGTGCATGCACACACATGTGCACGTGGGTGGCTATGAGACAGAACCAGGATTTAATAAAACATGTTATAAGGTTTTAATTTAGCTTAATCTTTCTAGTTTTAAAAATAGAGTCTTTTCATTCCCCTCTTCACCAAAGAAAGCATATTGTTTTATAACATACCTTAAGGAAATGGGGTGTAAGATTTTACTAAAGAGCTTATCTTGGCAAAATTAGAGTTGGTGCACTTCCAAGTTCCCACATGGAATATAAATTCTCAGGAGAGATGACCTTTTCATTTGCAGTCAGCTATCTGGCTAATATGAGAAGTCATTGGATGAAGAATTACATCAAAAACACATGAAGTTTAATAGGCAAAACTGTACCAAACCATTATGAAACACCAATGAATTACTTTGTTCCTTAAATTAATTATCATTAAAAAAGGACTCATTTTTATTTGCCTCAAAAAGTTTATGCTTTAAAACAGAAATTGTTAACAGCTTCATATAAAAATATAACCATGAGATCATATTAATATTAGCTATGATAATATTATTGATCATGATACTTGCAAAGTGTTGGGACTGATGTTCAGTACTTTGCATACATTTCTGTTAACATTTTCATCTAACTTAGTAAGGTATGATAATCCCTATTTTCAAGATGAGAAAACTGAGGTATGTAGCAATTAACTTGCCCAGCAACATACTAATAATCAATGATAATGATACAATTCAAAATCAGATCTAAGTCCAATCTCTTTTCTATCACAAATATTTGCATTTTGACTAAAATCCAAATATCTTTTGAAGTATAGATGTAAACTATATAAATATTTTTATGTATGCATTTACATAGTCAGACATTTCTTTAAAGACAGTTCCAACTATATCTTGGAATAGAGGACATAGCTGAAAGCTAATATATCTATATTATAACAGGACAGCCCATTTAAAGCAATTTGATGCTCAACGAGTATATTAGAATGACTTTTTAAGATTATGAAACCTGCCTTGTCTTGTCAAGAACAAATGAGTGGCCTGCTACAACCAACTGTGTTGTTTCATATAAGGATTAACATCCCTCCACCTCAATCATTAGCTTATAAAATTGAAGACAGTTTTCTGGCAGAAATTAGCTGATGTTCCAGGTGGTATCTCTTTTCCTTTTTTTATAGGGGTGACAATTAAAACCACATCTAATAATAAGAACATTATATGAAAAAATAAATATCATAGGTAAATATCAATGATTTTAACGGTCTATGCTTTTTTTAGTTCTAATATTAGGTGGATAAATTTTATCAAAGAATTCTGATATTCATTAATGATATTTTCAAATATTAATGACTCTGCTGTCCATGTCTTCAGGAAAAATTGTTAGTCTTCTCATAGTCTATTAATATTTTATATTTGTACTTTATACCAAGATAGGAAAACAATACTCTTCCATCAGTTCTATCAGTTTTTTTTAAGAGACTGTTATTTAGAGCATTTTTAGGTTCACAGAAAACTTTGTGGATTTTTAGGGCAGTGAAACTATTGCATCTGATACTATAATGGTGGATTCTTCTCATTATATATTTTTCAAAATCTATAGAATATACAATACCAAAAAGGAACATTAAAATAAACAGACTTTGGGTGATAATAATGTGTCAGTGTAGGTTCATTGTAATAAATGCACTGCTGTGGTGCAGAATCTTGGTAGTGGGAAAGGTCATGTGTGTTGTGGGTGGTGGTGAGTCAGGGGGTAAATAGGAACTTTTACTACTTTCCAATAATCTGGTGGAATTAATTCCAGGAATGCAAGTTTGGTTTAGCATTTGAAAATCAACCAGTGGATATCATCACATTCATAAAAAGGAGTTAATAGGATCTTTTCAAAAGATATAGAAAAAGGTTTTGATAAAATTTGACATCCATTCATGATTTAGCTTTCAGCAAACTAATGCCAGACAGAACTTCCTTAATTTAATAAAGTTTTCTATAAAAAAAAAACCCTACAGATAACATCATTTATACTGATGGAAAATTATATACAGACAGTCCCTGACTTCAATGGTTTGACGTACAATTTTTTTGTTTCTTTACCTTATAGTGGCACAAAAGCAATAAGCAAGTGTTCAGTAGAAAGTGGAATCTGAATTTTGGTTTTTGATATTTTCTCAGGGCTAGTGATATGTGATCTGATCAATACTTTCTTGTGATGCCGAGCTGCAGCTCCTAGTCAGCAGCACTTCCACGAGGGGAAACAACTAATACACATAGGATCATTCTGTACCCATACAACCATTCTGTTTTTCACTTGCAGTACAATGTTCAAAAAATTACATGAGATATTCAATACTTTATTATAAAATAAGGCCTTGTGTTGATGATTTTGTCCAACTGTAAGCTAATGTAAGTGTTCTGAGTATGATTAAGGTGGGCTAGACTAAGCTATATGTTCAGGAGGTTAGGTATATTAAATGCATTTTCAACTTATGATATTTTCCTTTCTTTCTTTATTTTAGAGAGAGAGCACATGCAAGTAGGGGAGAGGGGCATGGGAAAGAGAGAAAATCTTAAGCAGGCTCCATGCTCAGCACAGAGCCTGACTTGGAACTTGATCTCATGACTTTGGGATCATGACCTGAGCCAAAATCAAGACTCAGACATTCAACCAACTGAGCCACCCAGGTGCCCCAACTTAGGATATTTTGAACTTATAATGGGTTTATCAGGATGTAACTCCACTGTTAAGTCAAGGAAAATCTGTACTTTTTCTCCGGATTCTGGAACATAGAAAATATGTCCACTATCACCATTTCTATTCAACACTTTAATGAAAGTGTGGGAGGCAATCTAAGAGAATAAAATATATAAATATAGGAAAGGGAGAAATAAACCTATCCCCTTTAAAAATGGCATGACTGTATATGTGAAAGTACCTAGAAAAATCAAGTAAAATTTGGAATTAAGCAAACTTACCACTGTTGCTGAATAGAAAGTCAAAAGGCAAATATTATTTTTCATAATTAATGGCAACAAATAACTTGAAAAAATGAAAAATAAGCAGTACCATTTAACATAATATTAAAAAAAAACTTCAATTATTGGGGCACCTGGTTGGCTCAGTTGGTGAAGCGTTGACTTTTGATCTCAGGGTTGTAAATTTGAGCCTCACATTAGATGTAGAGATTACTTAAACATAAAAGCTTACCCAAAATAAAAAATGTCTCAAATATCTAGTAGTAAATCTAACAAAAGATGTGCAAAATTTCTACTCTAAACATAGAAAACATTGCTGAGAAAAAACTAAAAGAGACAAATAAATGGAGTTTTATGCCATTTTCATGGATTGGAAGCCAGTATTTGTAAGATGTCAATTTTCCCTGCATTAGCTTCTGAATTCAATGATAATCAGAATCTAAGTTATAGCATGGGATTGGGGGGGGGTAGACACTGGCAATCTATTTCTAATATTTATAAGAGAATCACAATTAGCTAGAATAGCCCAAGCAATCTTAAACAAGAAGAAAAAAGTTGTAGGAATTAAACTTCCAGGTATCACACATAGTATAAAACTACTTTATGTGGTATTGACATAAGGACAAGTTAATAGACTACTGAAAGAGAACAGCAAATGTAAAAGATGAATCCATACATGTAAGGTTACCATATTTTAAACAAGGATGCCACCACAATTGAGTGGGAAAAACATGGTCTTTTAATGGTGCAAGAGCAATTGGAGAGCTATATGGGAAAATGAATTTTGATTTTCTGTCTCACTATACACAATTTATTTTATTTATTTATTTTTTTACAAATAGTTTATTGTCAAATTAGTTTCCACATAACACTCAGTGCTCATCCCCACAAGTGTCCTCCTCCATGCCCATCCCCCCTCCCCCCCCACATCCATCAGTCCTCAGTTTTTGTCAGCATTCAAGAGTCTCTCATGGTTTGCCTCTCTCCCTTTCCCCCACCATTTCCCCCCTTCTTCTCCCCCTTGTTCCTCAGTTAAGTTCCTCCTAATCCTCCTATACGTGCAAACATATGATATTTGTCCTTCTCTGCCTGACTTATTTCGCTCAGCATAACACCCTCAAGGTCCATCCATGTTGCTACACATGGCCAGATTTCATTGTTTCTCATTGCCATGGAGTATTCCATGGTATAGATAAACCACATCTTCTTGATCCATTCATCTGTTGATGGACACTTAGGCTCTTTCCATGTTTTAGCTATTGTGGAGAGTGCTGCTATGAACATTGGGGTCCATGTGCTCCTATGCCTCAGCATTTCTGTATCCCTTGGGTAAATTCCTAGCAGTGCTATTGCTGGGTCATAGGGGAGTTCTATTGTTAGTTTCCTGAGGAACCTCCACACTGGAGAATAGGCCTTAGTGTCATCAATATAATAATGTTTGAGGAGGAAAATATGCAGACGTCTTCAGGATATCATGTTAGGCAAATATTTCTTTAAAAGGATGCTAACAATGGATTAAACTTCAATAAAATTATAAATTTCTGTTTATCAAAGTTATGATTAAAAGAACAAAAAGGTATGGTTTAAAGAATGGAGAGGCCAACTACAGCCTTGTAGAAGATATTCTTGGGGCACCTGGGTGGCTCAGTCAGTTAAGCTTCCAACTCAGCTCAGGTCATGATCTCACAGTTCATGAGTTCGAGCCCCGAGTTGGGCTCTGTGCTGACAGCTCAGAGCCTGGAGCCTTCTTCAGATTCTGTGTCTCCCTCTCTCTCTGCCCCTCCCCTGCTCAGTGCTCTCTCTCTCTCTCTCTCAAAATTAAATAAACATTAAAAATTTTTTTTAAAGAAATTCTCAATATGCATATCTGAAAAAGGCTTGTATTGAAATGTATAAAGATATTCTATTGATCAAAAAGAAGATAAGCAACCCCATTTTTAAAAGATGTGTAAAATACTTGAACAGGAATGTCAGAGAAGAGGATGTTCAGTTGGTTAATAAGCACATGAAACAGTGCTTGTCCTAATACTCTCTGGGAAATGCAAATAAAAACCACATGACCTACTAATCACTTCTACCCCAATTTCTACAATGTAAAATGATCAATAAAAACAAGAATTGGTGAGGATATATACACATTTCTCATGGAAGAATAATTGGTGTTTGTTAGTATCTACTGAAACTTAACATATGTTTATTTAATAACCCTCTAATTCCACAACTTGTTTAAAAAAAAAAAAAGCGAGAAGTGTATGATGGCCACCATGAAATATGCAAAATACCGTTAATTGCTACTTCTTAATAACCACAAATTAGAAACTCTCTGACTTGCTACTGTTAAAATTGATAAATTGTGCTGTAATCAGACAATTGAATTCCATGTAATAATAAAAAATAAAGAGCACTTGTGACATGCAAAAATATAGATAAATGAATTTCATTGTATTGATTGAAATTAACTAGGTAAAAAACAGTATAAACCAAATGATTTCATTCTGAAGTTCAAGAGCAATGAAGACTCATCTATGGTGACTAGAGTTAGAATATGGGTTCCTCTGTGAGAAGAATATTGTTTGGAAATTGTAAGGAGAGAGCCTTGAGAAATGCTAAAAATTTTCTTTTATATACTTCCCATTTTTACAGTTTACTACACATATATTACACTTCAAATAAGAAAAAAATATGAAAACATTTAGAATAGTATAGCAGTTGGCTAGACAGGAGATAATGATGGCTTGGACCTGTGTGTGAGAAGTAGAAATGATCAGTAATGATTATATTGAAAAATATTTGAAAATACTATCCATAAGACTTGCTGATGGATGTAATCTAGAAAGTGAAAGAGGAATAAAGGTGATGGCACCTTTTTTTTTTAAGTTTACAATTGATGAATAGTGGTATCATTATGAAAATGGGGAGGATTGGAAAAAGTTTCAGGAGAAAGCAGTATTATTCATTTCAGGTTCATAAAATTCTGTTAAACCTCCAACTAGACATTAGAGATGATGTCAGGGGCTGGTGGTATAAATTTGGTGACTTCAACACGTAGAACGGAAAGCCATAGGATAAATGTATAATATATATTGCAGAGATGAAGTTAATTATATAATAAATATATATTGATAGATGAGTAAATAAATAGAGAAGATAATGGAAGGATAGGAACATAGGTTTTTGAATTAGAGTCTTAATTCAATCTATCTCCCATACTCACTAGCTTTATGATATGAGAAAACTGTGTGAGTTTTCCTTGCTTTCATTCCCTCACCTGCAAAGTGTCAGATAACATATCTAACAGATATGTCAGAGATCTGTCAGATAACAGAATCTAACAAGTAGATATAAGGTTAAGTAGGTATATGGGTAAAAGAGACATACATTGTCTCTTTTACATTGTAAATATTAAATTAAAACTAGCTATAGATATATGTTTAAAAAGCACAAAAGCAGACATAGGCACTTGACAAAAAAATAATAGCTAATAAATCTTGAAAGACTGCTCACTAACACTTGTAAATAAAATCTATGCAAAAATGCAAACAAAGCAATAATAGCATATCATTTTCATTCTTCACATTAGTAAATTTCCATTTGTTTACAGCAATTTTATTCATAATTACCAAAAACTGTTTGCAATCAAGAATTCCTTCAGAAAGTCAATGGATACGGTCACCTCGATGGCTCATTAAGCGGCTGACTCTTGATTTCGGCTCATTATCTCATGGTTTGTGAGATACAGTCCCATGTTGGGCACTACTCTGACTGTGTGGAGACTGGTTGGGATTTTCTCTCTGCCCCTCTCCAACTTGCACACTTGTGAGCTCATTCTCTCTCTCTCAAAATAAGTAAACATTTAAAAAAATTTTAAGTAAATGGATAAACAAATTATAGTACATACATTAATACAATGTGATATTATTTTAGTGATAAAAAGAAATGAGCTATCAAGCCACAAAATGGCAGAGGACATTTTAGTGGGTATTGCTTCTTCTTTTTATTTTAAATGTTTCATTTATTTCTGAGAGAGAGAGAGAGAGGCAGTGTGAGCAGGGGAGGGTCAGAGAGAGAGGGAGACACAGAATCTGAAACAGGCTCCAGGCTCTGAGCTAGCTGTCAGCACAGAGCCCGATGCGGGACTCGAACCCATGAACCATGAGATCATGACCTGAGCTGAAGTCAGATACTTAACTGACTGAGCCACCCAGGTGCCCCTCGTGGGTATTGCTTCTTTACGAAACCAGTCTTAAAAGTCTGCATCAGCATAGAATTTCAACTATATGATATCCTTTCTGGAAAAGACAAAACTGTAGAGATAGTAAAAAGATCAGTGGTTTCCAAGAGTTCAATGGGAGGGGGAGGAAAGATTAATAGGTGAAATCCAGGGAAATTTTAGAGTAGTGAAAATATTCTGCATGATACTGTAATGATGAATTCATGACATTATGCATTTATCAAAACTCACTGAACTGTATTGCACAAAAAAATAACCCAATATACAATAATGTGTATTGTAGGGTTTAGTTAATACTAATGAATTGATATTGGTTTAGCAATTATAACAAATGCATTACACTAAGGCAAGATGTTAATAGAGAAACTGAGAACAAAGGAGAGAAGTGAGATATGGGACCTTTCTGTACTATAAATCTGCTCAATTTCACATAAACCTAAAAGTGCTGTAAAAAATAAAGCCTATTAATATTTTTTAAAGAATAAATCATTTATGATCATAAAAACCAGAGCAATGTGTAGATTATTCTCCAGTTGAGTGATATTTAATTTGGAAAAATCCATCATGAGCATCATCTGAGACCAACAGTGTCCAAGAAGGTAAACCTCTGAAAGCTGCAAGCAGAACCAAGGTCAAGTCTTCTTGGCTAAAGATGGTATGGTGTAATACCTAAAATTAAGGTCCCAAATCATGTGCTGTTTGTACATATGAAGGCATCAGGAAGGCCTTGAATGTCCTAACTTCAAATTCCCCTTCTTATTCTGCCCGCACAGATAAGGGGTCCAGCCAAAGAAGCCTCCCAATCAAGGAGATTTGGCATAGTGCCTGCTTATTTTTGAGTAACAGGTTTCAGTTCCCAGCTGGCCTGTAGAATTATTCCAACAACCCAGTCCCTCCCATGGGAAGCAGGAGTCACCTTACCTTCTTGATACTATGAAGTCTGTTTCCTATAGTGCCTGATTGTTCACTCTATTCTTAAATGCAACCCATGTGGCTCTGTGTGATACGTAGTGTCTTCCTCCCTTGGTCTGTGAATATATGTAGTTAATTGTTATCAGTCTCATCTGTTCAGCATTGGGATTCATGTTTAGCCATTTTCCAACCTTAGATAGGAATCGCTTCCTCATCAACAGGATGAATGGGAAGAGATTAAGACATGTGGGTCTTGTACTTGAGTAAAACTGTGGGGGAGAGACTAGACCCCTAATGGGACTCCAGATATTCAAGATTTCTTCTAGGAATTGGAGAGAGGGGACAGAGGTCTGCCTGCTTTAAACATATTGAGATTACTAATGCACAAGGTGGACACCCGCCAACTAGCAGAGTTCAGATGGCTTTTGCCACACATACTGGTGGCTGCATAGTTCTAGTAAAGTCCTTGGGCATGAGAGAACACACCACAGAGCCCTAGAAGTTGTTTAACACACTTAGCGCTCACAGAATTTCCTCAGTGTACATATATGGATGAATGAGCTTCAATTGATGGTTCTCTCCCTTGTAAAGACTATTTTCATAGTTTCTCTCTGATGTGAGTCATTCCCTGCATTCCTAAGGCCTTTCTCCAATGTGAATTTTCTGATACTGAAAAAAGTTAGGCCTTTGGGTGAAGGTGTTCCCCACATTCAGTGCACTTATAAGGCCTTTCTGGGCTGTTAATTTTCTGGTGTTGAATCAGAAACACACAATTGGCTGAAGTCTTCCATGCATAAGGTCTTTCTCTGTTGTAAACATTTTGGTGTCAAATGAGGTTAGACCTTTTGCTAAATCAAATCCAATATTCACTTCATTCATAAGACCTCATTGCAGTGTTGAACTGAGCTAGGGGTGTGGCTAAAGAACTTCCCACACTCACCTCATTCATTATGCCTTTTTCCATTGTGAATGCTTTCACATTTGATGAGGCTGGAGATTGTGTATTAACAAAAAAAAAAGTAGCTACATTAAAAATGCCTCTCTCCAGGATGAATCTTTCAGGGCTCAATCAGTGTGGAGTCGTAGATAAAGGATTACCCCCATTTGCTGCAGTCAAAAATCTTCTCCAGTGTGAATAAGGTAGAAGCACTGGCCAAAGAAATTACCACAATTGCTGCACTTGTACAGTGTTTCTCCGGTGTGAACTTACCAATGTATGATTTATGGTGTGTGGATTTATGGTTAAATAATTCTTGCATTCACCGTATTTGTAAGGGTTTTATTCAGTGTATGTTCTCTAGTGCTGAATAAGCATCTACTGTGATTGAAGTCCCTCCCATATTCAGTGCATTTGTAATGCCTTTGTTCAGTGTGAAAGGCCTCCTCCCATTTGGTGCTCCTGTGTGGCTTTCCATCCCTCACCTGATGTTTAAGAAGACCTGAATTAGGTAATGCTTCTCACCCTCCCCATATGTGAGGGACTTGTATAAAACATGTAGACTCTACAGTTCTCCAAATTTAAGACCCTGCAATCCTACCTTGTTAGTTTCTGGTGTGATGAAGGTTTACACTAAACCAAAACCTCTCCCAAATATCCAATACATTATGACTGCCATCTGAACACACAGTTGGAAAATGCCTTTCAAGAGAGGGCCACACATTGATGGAGTGGACCTTCTGGTTAGACTTTATCTGCCTTGAGACCCTTGACCTTTGACTGTCTATGTACAAAAACAGTCTTCTCAGAAGGTGCTTCTTCAGCCTTTACACCCAAAACCATGTTAGCCCCCCTCTAAGTCATTCTTGCTATTGCTGGAATCATGTCTTGACTACATTAGTCTCACAAGGTTGCCATTACAAATACCACAGACTGGATGACTGAAACAACAGAAATTTATTTACTCACAGTTCTGGAGGCTAGAAGTCCAAAATTAAGGTTCTGGCAGGTTTGGTTTCTCCTGAGGCTTCTGTCTTTGGTTTGTAGACAGTCACCTTTTTGCTGTGTGCTCACATGGATTTTCCTCTTTGTACATGCAACACTGATGCATGTAAGGGTTTTTTTTCCTCTTCCTGTAAGGGTGTCAGTCATGTTGGATTAGAGTCCCATCCTTACAACCTACTTTACCTTTGTTTACTTTCTAAAGGACCAGTCTCCAAATACAGTCACACTGGGGATTAGGGCTGCAACATATGAATTTTACAGGGACATGATTTAATACATAATGGGTGCCAAGAGATCTCCCCTCTTCTCCAGTTGGATATTATCTGGGATGTAGAAAATGCAGATCTCTGCATGGTCCCTAAGTACTTCTTCAATCAAAAGAACCAAAAAACAGTCAAAATGGCTGCCACTATACAGTTGGGATTTTTAAAGATAGAATTTGCATGGGAAAGAGAAAATGTGGCCCATATACAGCTATGAAGAATACAAAATCCAAATATTTTTCTGAAGATCCACTTGGAAAAACATATCAAATTTCAGAATTTTGCATACTTGTTGAGTCAATATAATAATTACATTTCTAGAAATCTATTTACAAAACACCTAACGAACATGCCCAAAGGTTTGCTGTTTTTCTACCACATTCCTATATATAACTTGCAATTTGATACATAAAATATATGTAGGAATACATTTTGATAAGCAAATTGTTATACATCTCATATATCCCATTCTGGAATACCATTATTTGCAATTGTCAATATAATAAAAGCTTTTGGGGGAAATAAAAGGAATGGCATGTTAAAAGTAAATGTTGTAATATGCCCTAAGGTGTCTACACATTAAAAAATATGCATTTTAGAGAAGAAAAAGTTTGTGTTTGTAGTAGAATGTACATAAAGAGAAACTTTTGTTGTTATTGTTGTTGTTGTTAAGCAAATTAACTAGTAATTGTAGTCAAATTGAATAGGAAGATTAAGTCAGTTATTTTTTTTTAACACGGACACTTTTGTTTTAGAAAAAAATTATGAAAATATCTACAAAAAAGTAAAATAATTACACACCTAATATAGGAACAATAATTTCAAATGTAGATACTGTGGATTGAGATATAAAGTATAATGTAAATTGGGTTTATATTTAGCCAAACTTTGTCCTTAAAGAATTAGAGGAAAATATACTCCTAAATATTTAGCTATTGAATTGCTTTTTCCCACATGGTTTTATTTTAGACAGAACAACACAAGACTTCAGGAAACATATTGAAAACGATGAGGCTTGCCTTGCCTGTGCCAAAGGAGGGGGAAAAAAGTCAGAGCACATCCTGTGAGTGAGGGTGGGGGTTTCCCCTGAAGGAAATGGCCCTTCCCACTGTCCTTCCTGGTATGGAGAGAATGGGTGTTTTTTGGAAAACAGGGAGAGAAAAAACTCTTTCCACTGTCTAAGGCCAAAAGATTGAGAGTCTTTGTGGTAAATGGGTCCAGAGAGTTTCCTTAGCAATGTGTGGGAGTAATAACTAGTTATCTGACACATGGATGTGATCAGGAGATAGCAGTGGCCCTCTGTCTGGTTCAAGGTCCTTTGAGTTCAAAGAGTTACCACTGCTATTGTCAAAGAAATACCTATCTCTTTCTGATTATTAAAATCAATTACTCCTGTTAGGATGGAGTCTTCTTTCCTTGCCTGCTGTTAGTGGTCTGCTTGTAAACGTTTAACAGCCAGTTCTGTGGGTGGGGTGGGGAGCCTTGATTTGTAGCATTTGCAGTTTTTTATGGTGTAACTTCTCCCCTTTTGGCTAATTTCAAGCTACTAATGCTAAGTTACATGTTGAGAAAGGATGCACATAATTGGCTCTGGCAGCCAGTTTGAGCCTGCTGGTCTCCTGGCATGAGAAGCTTGAAGTGACAGAGTAGCAGCTATAGCTTAACATTGAATGGGAGTATTGCTATGCCCAACTGTAGATGTATTTCCTTTCTGATAATCATGATCTTTGGGCTCACATAATGAAATTTGTAGGGACATTTCCCAAGTGAGTCACAGAAAATGATGATAAGCTGTGTTCCTTCTTCTATCCCATAGTTTCTGGACCTACATGTTCCACTTATTGGGGATACAGCACCATATAATGTTTATTGATTTGGGGATACATACTGCATCTTAGAAGGTGGTTCCCTAGGCTTGCAGTATCTTACTTCCAGGTTTGTACTTTAAAGGTGTTGTCAAAGGTCATTCCATTTATCTAAAATGCTGTCAGTTTATTTGATAGAACCAGTGGAGCCCCTTGTCATGTGTCCACTATTGTATCTCCTTTGCCATTAAATGTTTCCAAGAAAGCCTTAATATTCCTTTCAGTTTGATTAAACCTTAGAAAGGATCTAGGCCTTGACATCCCCTTTTTTGATAGCATTTATATTAGGAAAGTTATATATTCTTTCTATATGCCTTTGACATGTAAATGCTTTAAAAGACTCTTACCAGTTTTACAATCCAGGAAAATCTTTCTCCTGGAGCCATTCTTTGAAATGTAGTCATCAAGGAAGGTAGGACCTGTATCTCCCAGATTCTGTGGGGAGTAGGAGCCTAACTTCTGTGAACACCAATTAGCAAACACAGATGGCTAATCACAGAGAAAACATTTGCAAACTCAAGAATAAATCACTGTGTTCAATGCATCCCATTGATCAACCTCCCCAATAACATCCTCGGTACTTTTCCACTAGCTCACCCCAGCACTTAGAAAATCTCCTGTCTTTTGTTTCAACAGAATTGAGTTCAGACTGAGCTTTGGCTTCTCTATTCTACTGCAGTCTTGAAAAAAGTCTTTCTTGACTATTTAACTTGGTTCAGTGCAATTTTTGTTGTGATGGCGGGTCTTTTGGTCTGAGGTGATATTTTGTGAAATGCTGAGTAGGTGGGTCAAACACTGTAAACTTTTGGATATTGAGGTTATCTGAGGCCCTGGAGTCAGGAAAGGCATACAATACATGAAAAAAGATGGATCTTTGTTCTTTCCAGGATTGAATGAGTCTTGCATAAGTCCAACTACCATCAGTAGTCTGGTACTTGCTGCAAATGATAATGCTATTTTTGAATTTCAGCTTTTGTCCTTAACATTAGCACATTAGATGTTGAGCAGTTATAGGACTTATCTTGGCCTTGTGGATGGGACTCCATATTATTGAGCCCTAATATAGCCTTTATCACTGCCATCACAGTTACATGAGTACATTAGGACAGTATTGGGGGTTGATAGCAACGATGGGTTCAGGCTGTTATCTACGTGTTTGTTTAATGTCCCTCAGTGGAGGATGTTCTCTGGTGGGTATTAATGCATGATACAAAGATCTTCATACTCAAGTCTCACCCAGATATGTATATTCATATATCTCCTTTCCACAATTTTTTCCTCTAGATATCTGGCTTATTAACAAAGCTGTTTGCCAGTGCTAATGAATCTATATTTATTCTTACCTTGGGACAGTTTTCTTTCCATACAAAGTAGATAACCAGGGGCAGTGTCCAAAGCTCTGTTCATTTGATAGATTTCTCCTCACCACTCCCTTTCAATTGACTTTCTTAAGTGGGGCTTACAGATAGTTGTAATGCATTTTTGGGTTGACCCATATTTTGGACCAACCTATCTATAAACCAAACTAGTTCTTTTCCTTCTTTTTTCAACTAGTCATAGGGAATCCTCATGCTACTCTCAGTGTGAGCTGAAAGACAGTCTCTGGTATAGTGGTTGTAAGTAGTATGGACTTCTGAGCACCCTGCAATGCATTTTCTTTCTTTTTCTCTCACTCTCTATATATGGAAGAAATATATATGTTCTATATATATATATGGAAGAAAGAAAGAAAGAAAGAAAGAAAGGAAGGAAGGAAGGAAGGAAGGAAAGAAGAAAGAAAAGAAAGAAAGAGAATTGGTTCATGGGATTGTGGTGTCTAGCAGTCCAAAATCCACAGAACAGGACAGTCAGCTAAAAACTTAGGAAAAAGACAAAGTCAGTCTTGAGTCTGAAATCCATAGGTCATACCAGCAGTTGGAAGTTTAGGCAGGATTTCTATTTACAGTCTTGAGACAGAATTCTTTTTTCTGTAGGAAACCTCATATTTTTACTCTTACGGCTTTCAACTGATTGGATGAGGTATACCTACATCATGGAGGGTAATATCCTTAAAGGCAACTGTTTTTAAATGTAAAATCTACACTGTTTTAGATGTTTAAATAGCAATATCTACAACAGTGTTTAACAGAACAACTGGGCACAGTACCCTAACCAAGTTGACACATAAAGTTAACCTCACAATATTTATCTCCTTGTAGCAGAAGATAGGATTTTATTTATTTATTTGATTTTTCATGCTCTCATGCAGTCAGACAGTTTCATCTAATAATACAAGGAACATCTTATTATATTGGTTCCCAAAGGCTTTTGGTGAAAGTCTTTTATTTTTTGTTATATAGGCCATTATTAGTTTGTCTTGCCTAGAATTTAGTGGAGGTTATAATCATCATTATCAAGTAAAGATAAATGTTTCACTAACTAATAAAGTCTTAAAAAAAGAAGTTCAACAAGCATCAAAATTATTTTAGGCATTATGATCAGTCTTATTCCCACTGCAGTCATCTAGTAAATCAGAATGCATATCTTCAGTAAATATCCTTTCCTTTCCTTTTCCCCACTGAGGTGCTATTAGACTGATTAAGACAATGTCTTCCCAAAAGTAGTAAGCAATAAACTGATCTTGTCTCAACAAATTACTCCAGTAACAAAGCATTAAGTTTAAAAAGATTTATAAAAAGGTGGAAAAAAAGTGATTAAAAATAAATCAAAATCATTTCAACTCAAAAATTTAAAGCTGTTATGTATTTTAAATGCAGTTAATGTAATTAATTCCCCTTCACCTCCCTCCCCCACTCCAAAAAGCACCTCTTAGATTTCATTAAAAGTTTTTCTTCTGTTTTAAGTCCGATCTTATCTGTACCTGGTGGGGTCCTCTTTGCTAATTAGCAAATGTGACTCTTTTTTTACATGTAAATCATTTCCAGCTTCTAACACTAACATTTCTAGCTTCATTACTGGGAAAGGCAAATTTTTGTAGTAGTGAATGGGGTGGCAATAGAATTGACATTTAGCTTTTATTTTGTCAGATAGATCTTGCAAATTCCTAGGTCTGATGAACAAGCAGGACCTTGCATGTATGTCTGGAAGATAGAAATCAATTCCACATGCTTAGGATATAAACAACCAACTTTGGATGCAAAGAACATCAAGTGAAGGCTTCAAAAGGTGTAATTTAAAGAGCATTTTTAGTTTCCTAATTACTTTATTGAACTTTTAACTTCCTTCTTAAGTAAAGATTGTTTCTTGTTACAAATGGCTTTCATTAGGAGTCATGTCCTTTTTACCTCCTGTTCTTGGGAGAAACACTATTCTTCTGAGTAAATTGGCAGGAAAGAGAACATGGAAAACTGTTGTATTGGAGGATGAGTCAACGCCTTGGCTTTATGTAGCTGATTTACATTAGTACTTGAAAACTGTACAAGAACTTTTAATAATCTGCTTACGTTTTCATTCATTACTGCCATTCTACTTTAGCCCAGCTATGTTTGTGATAGTTCATAATCACTATACTCCAGCATCTTCCTTCTGGTGTACTGCTAATTTTAATTTTTCGTATTTTTTTAACTTTTTAAAAATTTTTGTTAATGTTTTATTTATTTCTGAGAGAGAAAGAGAGAGAGAGAGAAAGAGAGAGAGAGAGAGAAAGACAGAGCGTGAACAGGGGAGGGTCAGAAAGAGAGGGAGATACAGAATCTGAAATAGCTCTAGGCTCTGAGCTAGCTGTCAGCACAGAGCCTGACGCGGGGCTCAAACCCAGGAACCATGAGATCATGACCTGAGCTGAAGTCGGACTCAACCGACTGAGCCACTCAGGCGCCCCTAATTTTTCATATATTCTTAATGGGGGGAAAAAAAACACTTTTCCATGTGCAGTCTCTCACAGTAAAGAATAAAAGATAGTAGGAAATAGTGTTAACTTGTGTAAGATTGATATAATATTGTATCTTTCTTTAGATTAAAAAAATTATCCAAGGAAAATTTACTGAAATATGATAGGACCATGCTAATTAAAAAATATTATTTTGGAATTATGAGTTACTTCTAAGATGGCTATTAACAAAATTTTGGTCTTAGGTAGCTGCTTCTTTGCACACCCCATCCCTAATCATTCTTTACCTATTCTTTATTCCACTGGACTTTCATACACATATACTATTGGTGCAACCATCCTGCAGATAGTCAATATTCTTCTGGCATTAGTCATTATTAGTGTCCTGACATTAGTCAGTGCATCTCCTGGAACTCTGAGAAAAGTTCAACCCTTTGGTGAAACCATGTTTTAATGGTAGCAGCTGTTAGTGGACTGTGTCCTTCATCCATCAGCATGATTACTCTACTTGTAAAGGCAAATTATCTGCCCTGGGTAAAATTCTGTTTCCTCTTAATTCATCAACAAATACTGTATATGCTATTTAAAAGGTTTACTACTAGGTCTAAAAACATTTCAATGATTTCTCCTTCTTAAAGTTTTAAAATCCTCACAAGCCTTGCCAGGCCTGTGATTTGACTCCTAACCTCCTCTCTAAAACTGTCTTCTACTCTCATTCTTTCATCACTTTACTGAGATATGATTGACATCCAATAAATGCACATAGCTGAAGCTTACAATTCAATGTTTTGACATGTTTAGACCCAATGAAACTATATCATCATCATCATCAGATAAAAAACTTATATATCACTTTCTGAAGTTTCTTAATATCCATTTATAATCCCTTCCTTCCAACCTAACTCTTTTCCTTCCCTGAGAAACCAATGATCAGCTCTCTGTCATTAATAGTGTTCAAATTTCAGAGTTTTATATAAATGGAATATTATAATGTGTATTCTTTTTTATCTGACTTCTTTAGCATAATTATTTTGAGAGCCATCCATGTTGTTAATTGTTATCAGTTCATTTCTTGCACTGCTAAATTGGATTCTATTGTATGGAAATGCCATATTTACTTACTTACCTGTTGATGAATTATTGTTGTTTTTAGCTTTTGACTCTTTCCAATAAAATTGATATAAATATTTGTGGATAAGTCTTTGTATAGACCTACCTTCCATTTTGGGAGAATGCTTAGGAATAAAATGTTAGGATAAATATGTTAGGTACTTGCTTCGCTGTTTAACCTGCCAAGGCGGTTATATCATTTTATATGTCTAACAATTGTGCACAAGAGTTTCATGTTCTCCACACTTCACTAAAACTTGAGATAGTCTGTGTTTTAATTTAACATCATTATAGGTTTGTGTTGGTATTATATTATAGTTTTAATTATTTAAAATTACTAATGATGATGAGCATCTTTTTATATACTTATTTGAAATCCAATATATATTTTTGATGAGGTGTCTGTTGAAATTTGTATCCATTTTTAAAATTTTGTTTGTTTTCTATTGCTGTTGCTTGCTTTTAAGTGCTCTCTATATATTCTGGATACAAGTCCTTTATCAGCTCTATGCTTTCCCAATAGTTCTTACCAGTTTGTAGCTTACTTTTTCATTCTTCTACCAGTATCTTTGAAAGAATGTAAACTTTAAAATTTATGGGAGTCCAGTTTATTATTTTTCTTTTATAGATTTTTTTGTTGTTGTTGTTTTTAGATAGAGCATGCTCTCAAGACCTAGGCAGAGGGACAAAGGGGCAAAGGGAGAGAGAGAGAAACAGACAGGGAGAGAGACAGACAGAGAGAGAGAGAAAGAGAGAGAGAGAGAGAGAGATTCTTAAGCAGATGCCACACTCATCACTGGCACTTACATGGAGCTTCATCCCATGACCCTGGGATCATGACCTGAGCCGAAATCAAGAGTTGGAGTCTCAACCAACTGAGCCATCTAGACGCTCTATAGATTTTGTTTTTTTATATCATACTTAAGAAACCTTTCCCTAGCCCAAGGTCACAAAGATTTTCTCCTATGGTTCTATAGTTTTAGGTTTTATACTTAGGTCTAGCATCAATTTTGAGTTAATTTATATATCTGGTGTAAGGTATTGATCAAAATCCACTTTTTGTGTATGGATGTCCAATTGTTTCAGTATAATTTGTTGAAAAACTATTCTTTCTCTACTGAATTGCCACTGGATTTTGTCAAAAATCATTTTTCCATATACCTGTAAATATATTTCTGGACTCTATATTCAATTCCATTGATCTATATATCTATCTTGATGCAAATACCATGCTATATTGATTACTGTAGTTTTATTTTGTCTTAAAATCAGGTAATACTAACCAGCCCTCAGGTTTTGTTCTTCTTTTGCTAAGTTGTTTTTCCTATTCTTTTTTTGTTTGTCTATTTGTTTGTTTGTTTTGAGAGCGACAGAGACAGAATGAGTCCAGTGGGGGAAGGGCAGAGAGAAAGAGAGTGCTGCCAGCATTGACCCTGACATGGGGCTTGAACTCACAAAACTGAGAGATCATGACGATTGCTGAAACCAAGAGTTGTAAGCTTAACTGACTGAGCAAACCAGGTACCCCTGTTTGCAATATTGTAAGTCTTTTGAATTTCATTAAAAATTTTAGAATCAGCTTGTAAATTGCTTTAAAAAGTTGTCATTTTTTGTTTTATTGAGTCATAATTTACATACCATAAAATTCACACATTTTATGTGTGCAAGTGAAAGAGTTTAAATACATTTATAGAGTTGGGCAAACATAAGAATTAAGTTTTAAAATATGTTCAGCACCCCAAAAATATTCCTCTTATCTATTTGCAGTAAATTTCCTTTCACACCACCAGCCCTATGCAGCCACTATTTTGTTTTGTTTTGTTTTATGTTTCTCTAGATGTGCCTTTTCTGGACACTTTATGTGAATGGAATCATACAATATGGTATGTTGCATCTAACTTATTTTACTTGATCAGTATATCACTCATTTTTATTGTTGAATATCAGTGTTCCATTTATGGATAACCAGACATAGTTTATCCATGAATCCATTAGTGAACATTTGGGTTGCTTCCAATTTTTACCTTCTTTGAAGGATACTATATGAACATTTGCATGCAAGTCTTCATGTGGATATACAATTTCACTCTCTTGGGTAAATTCCTAGGAATGGAATTGTTGGGTCATAGGCTAACTTAAAAAAAAAAAAGATTTCATTTTTAGGTCACAGTAAAATTGAGCACAAAATATAGAGTCCCTCTAAATTCCCTCTGCCCACAGATGCACAATCTTCCCTACTATCAGCATCCCTCACTACTGTGGAACATTTGTTATAATTGATGAACCTACATTGATCCATTATTGGCACCCAAAGTCTGTAGTTTATATTGAGTTCCTTATTGATGTTGTACATTCTCTGGGTTTTGAGAAATGTATAATGACATATAGCTGCCATATAGTATCATATGAAGTATTTTCACTGCCCCAAATATCCTCTGTGCTCTACCTATTTGTCGCTCTCTCTCCCCCCTAATCCTTGGCAACCACTTATCTTTTTACTCTCGTCATGGTTTCTCCTTATCAGGATGTCCTATAGTCAGAATCATGTAGTATGTAGTCTTTTCAGATTGGTTTCTTTCACTTAGAAATATTCATGTAAGTTTCTTCTATATCTTTTCATGGCTTGATAGTTCATTTGCTTTTATCACTGAATAATATTGTATTGTCTAGATGTACCAGTTTGTTTATCCATTCATCTACTGAAGGGCATCTTTATTGTTCCAAGTTTGGGACTTATAAACAGCTGTGTTCATATTTTTGTGTGGACATAAGTTTTCAAGTTTTCAACTCATTTGGGTAAATACCAAGGAATGTGATACTGGATTTTATGGTAAAGATGTAATTTAATTTTGTAAGAAACCACAAAACTTTCATCCAAAGTGTCTGTACCATCTTGCATTCTTAACAGCAATGAATGAAAATTCCTGTTGCTAAACATGTCTGTCAGTCCATTCTAATAGGTGTTTAATAGTAATGTATTATTGTTTTAATTATCAATTTCCTAATGGCATAAGATATAGAGAATCTTTTAATATGCTTACATGTCATCTGTATATCTTCTTTTGTAAGATGTCTGATCAGGTCTCTTGCCCACTTTTAAACCAGGTTTTAAATTTTCTTATTGTTGAGCATTGAGGTCTTTGCATATTGTGGATAACAGTCTTTAATCAGACATCTCTTTTGCAAATATGAGACACATCTCATTCTCTTGATAACATCACTTGCAGAACAAGATTTTTTTAAAATTATTTTAATGAAGCCCAGCTTATCAGGTTTTTTTTCATGAATTGTGACTTTGTTGTTGCATCTAAAAAGTCATTAGTGTACTCAAGGTCACTTAAATTTTTCCTAAGTAATCTCTAGGAGTTTTATAGTTTCATGCTTTATGTTTAGGTCTGTGATCCATTTTTGAGTTAATTTTATTGAAGGATGTCAATCTGTGTCTGGATTCATTAAAAAAATTGTGTTAATTTGTCTGGCTTCACAAGTTCATAGCTGGAGAAGAAATTTACTTTAGGATGAATTGTATTTTGAATGTCACTTATAACCGATTTAGATTATATCTAAATAAGACTTTATATGAATTGATACTGGAATGAGTTAAGACTGGAGTATGTTGGGGTGGAATGAATGTATTTTGCATTTGGAAAAAAACACATGAATTTTGGGGGTCAGGGGGTGGAATGATATGGATTGAATTGTGTCCCTCAAAATACATATGTTAAAGCCATGCCCTCCAATGTGTGATAGTATTTTGAGATAGGCCTTTGGGAGGTAATTAGGGTTAGGTTAGGTCATGAAAGTGAGTCTTTCAATATGGGATTAATGCCCTTGTTATATCTCTCTCCCTCCGTGAGCACACACTGAGGGATAGCCATGTGAGTAAACAGTGAGTTGGCAGCTGTCTACAAGTCAGAAAAAAAAATTCACACCAGAACTCAAATCCACTGGCACCCAAATCTTAGACTTCCAGCCTCTAGAGTTGTGAGAAAATAAATTTCTGTTGTTTAAGCCATCCAGTGACTGGTATTTTGTTTTGACATTCTAAACTAAGATACTATCCATTTGTGAGGCATTATCTTCCCATAATAAAGGATGGAGCTAATGATTAAGTCCACTACCCTGTTCAGTTTCTATTCGCAGTAATCAGGACCCTCTGGATTTTTATAGACAGAAACTCAATACACACACAAAAAATCTAAAGCCAACGAAGGAACCAACTAGTTTCTGTAACTGGAAAGTCTTAGGGAAGGCTGAATCATGAGGTTAAAAATATTATTAGAATTCCATCTCAGCCTTGCATAGATCTAATGGTCTATGCTTGGAGACAGTCTTCTATGTAGAAGCAAGATGGGTACAGGACAAGTCTCAGTTTCGTATTTCCTGCTGAGCAGTATCATCCCTCTTGCTGTCTACAGTCCCCCACAACATAACAGAGATACTCATTGAGCAGAGTTTCCTGTTAGACCTTAACAGTGAGTGGCACATTTTGAGGAAGTATGAAAATTCTAAGAGAAGGAGAAGCCATTATTCTCTAGTTGTAGACAGGTTTGCGGGCAGGGGGTCTATAGAGATGAGTTTTACCATCAACTTCCAGGTATCCTGTTATAATCATCCATCTTGATGCTGCCCTGCCAGCTGGACAGCTGAAATGACTGGACAGCTCTTTGTAAATTTTTTATTTCTAATTTTCATGAAATCTACCAATGGCTTTTCTGATCTTAATTTTCTAGTCTTTCCAAGGGCTGTGTAAACCTCTGATAACCCACAGCAGGGCCCTTGCTGCTTTAAATACTTAGGAAAGAATCTGCTTTCCTATCAGAATACAAATGATACAGTAAGAACAATGCATCCTTATAGCTGTTTTTCTCAAAGAATAAGAAAAGGACCCTCTTTTAGTATCCATATCAATTTTTTCAAATAAACATCAATTTTAGTAATTATATTATTTGCCTATACCTGCAAAAAAAAAATCACTGTATTTAGGCTCAGCCTTAGGAAGTTCTTTTTATGTACAGCATGGATGATGGGACCCTTTGACTGTCAGACAACAGAGTCCCAAACAATGGAAAAGTAGAAGTTTCCAGAAGATAGGAATAAAAGTGATATTAGAAGAGCAAGATAAATAGCACTGTTCTTTTGATAAACACAGAATAGCTATGCTACCATGTATTTCTTGTTTTGGCTTTTATAAAAAATGTCGTAAACTGTATTGTCCAATGAAGGTACATGGTACTTATTGAAGACAGAGATTTCAAAATTCTGTGAGCATTCATCTTTAAAAAGAACAGTTATATCCAGTTTAGTTCACTGAATTACATCTATCAATTCACTGGCAGAATTACGAAGGTAGAGAAACCTCACATAACTTAGAAATAAGAACTGTAATCTTTCACCTAACAGAGTTTAATGCTCTTTTTTCACCTTAGCAACTAATAAATAATTTCAAACACTTACATAATTTTTATATACAGAAATGACACACTTATTAAAAACATAATATTTGCTTACATGTTTCTTTATAAGTTTTGAACTTTTAAAACTTGATCTTTATCAAATTATAAGAAATTGATAAATAATTGACTATCACCTGTGGTATGCTATTTCTCTTTTTATATTATAGAATATTCTAGACATACAATATGCACTAATGATGTTTTAGGGTAAAGCTAAAGAGCACTTATAGACACAAAAACAAATGATACAGGCAAGGTAGTTTATTTCTGCCTCTTATATTACTATTGCAAAGCAACTGTTAAAAATTGATAGTTCTCCTTACATTCATGCAGAAGGTCCCCAATTATCCCTTTATTTTGTGTTTTATGGTATAATACTAATTTTCTTTTTTGAGACTGGCCTGTGCCATGTGTTTGTTGGAGCCCACTCTAAAAGAAAGATGTGAATCATGGAGGAGACATACCTGCTATCTCTTTTTTAAATTGAGGTATAATTGAATACAACATTTTATTGATGTCAGGTGTACAATATAATGATTCAATATTTGTATATACTGCAAAATGATTATCACAATAAATCTAGTTACCATCTGTCATCACACAAAGATACAAGATTTTTTGCTGTTGTAGTGAGAACTTTAAAGTTTAGTCTCATAGCAGCATTCAAATATATAATAAGGTATTATTGAATATAGTCCGTATGCCCTATATTATTATATTCCCATGATTTATTTATTTATTTTATAACTGAAAGTTGTACCTCTTGGCCCCATTTATGCATTTTGCCCACCCCTAAAACCTCATTCCCCTAAGGTACCCACCAATCTTTTACCTATATCTTTAAGTTTTAGTTTCATTTGTTCCCTTGTTTTGTATTTGAGATTCCACATATAAGTGAAATCATACAATATTGTTGTTCACTGTCTGTCTGACTTACTGCACCTAGCACAATACCTTTAAGGTCTATCCATGTTGGACCTTGCAAATAGCAAGATTTCTTTTTTTTTTATGGTTCAATAATATTCTAGTGTGTGTGTGTGTGTGTGTGTGTGTGTGTGTGTGTGTATTATTCATTCATCAGTAGATCCTTTGGTTATTTCCATATGTTGGCTATTATAAATAATGTGCAGTAAACTTGGGGGTGCATATATCTTATCAAATTTTGTTTTCATTTTCTTTGGTAAATATCCTGAAGTAGAATTGCTGGGTCATATGGTGGGTTTTTTTTTTTAATGTTTATTTCGAAAAGGAGAGAGCGAGAGAGAGAGAAGGAGCAAGTGTGAACAGAAGAGAGGCAGAGAATGAGAATCCCAAGCAGGCTTCCTGCTGTCAGTGCAGAGCCTGACAGTGGGTGGTGCTCTACCTCAGGATCACTGAGATGCGACCTGAGCTGAAATCAAGAGTCAGATGCTTAACTGACTGAGCCACCTAGGATCCCCTAATAGTTCTATGTGTCTATACTATCCAACATTCATTCATTAATTTATTTAGCACTACACTGTGTGATTAGGGGCTTGATTGCAGGGATTACCTTCTAGGATTACTTCTGATTCATATCAGATATAAATGCAAATTCAAAAGAGAAATGATAAAAATTATGCACGTTGGCTATTTTATAATGTGAATGAATGAGTGAATTTTCTTAGCAATAAGAGAGGCACATGCCTCTTCACCTGAAACAATTTTAGGTAGTCATTGTGGTGAAATAGTGACAGTTCTTTCAGGTTACTCTTCAGGTTGGTCTGGATTCTGCCATTGGTATGATACATCTCCCTGTATATGGTGGTGTCTGAGAACATTTCCATTGCCGGTCACATTTCAGATTGGCTTCATTCAGCTCACCTGACAGGTACAGCTTGGATGTCCCCTCGTTTTTCATCCCTAGCTTTTTGGAGCATTTGAGTGGTTCAGTTGGTTGAACATCAGAATTCAGCTCAAGTCATGATCTCATGGTTTGTGAGTTCAAGCCCTGTGATGACTCTGTGCTGACAGCTCAGAGCCTGGAGCCTGCTTTGGATTCTGTGTCTCCTTCTCTCTTGCCCCTCCCCCGCTCATGTTTTGTCTCTCTCTCAAAAATAAACATTAAAAAAATTAAACACTGGCATTCAATGCTTCAGTGTAGGTGATTCTATAAGATTGTAAGTAATTTTTTATTTAATGTATGTCTCCCCCACCCTACAAACAATTATTTTGACAACTCATGGGAATAAAGGAGTACCTTTTGAGAAGAAGCAAATTTTACAGTCATGTAGAAGGTGGGATTTGATTATTACTTTTATTCATCATTAAACCTGCTTTAGAACTCAATGTTTGGGATCCACCCAAGAAAGAAGATAGTTAGAAATTTTATTTTCAAAACTGCTATGTTTTATTGCACCAGCACCTCATTTAACAGTGTCTGAAGTGTTCGCCATACTCATTCTTTGTGTTGAGGCAATGTACTAAATTAAAAATACTATGCCAATAGGAAAATAATTATTTTAGGTATTAACACCTGGGTAAAAATAACATGTCCAATTAGTGAAGTTGTGATAGAATGGACATGGACAAGATAATAGGGTTTGATGGGAAACAAAGGAGAAAGAGGAACGAAGGAAAGAAGCAAAAAGCAGGAAGAGGGAAGGAGGAAGAGAGAGGGGGAAAGAGAGAGAGAGAAAAAAAGAGGGGAAGGAAAGAAGGAAGGAAGGAAGGAAGGTACTAAGGAAGCAAGGAAAGAAGGGGGGGGGTGTGAGAAAAGCCAAGAGGAATACTTCAAGAAATGACAGAATAGAGAGGCACCTGGGTGGTTCAGTTGATTGAGCATCTGGCTCTTGATCTCCACTCAGGTAATGATCTCACAGTTCATGGGATTGAGCCCCTTGTGGGGCTCTGTGCTGACAGTACAAAACCTGTTTAGGATTCTCCATTTCTTTCTGTCCCTCCCCTGCTTGTGCTCTTTCTTTCTCAAAAAATAAATATTAAAAAAAGAAGTGACAGAATACAGAATTTCACATAGTAATGAAATGGGAGAAAGCTTTTGGGTAAGGAGAAATATCAAAATGGAGAAGGGAGAAACTACAAAGCCTTTCATATGCTTCATAAATTTCCTAGTGTTTCTTATGTTGATTCCACACTCATTTTTCTTCTGTCCTCTCAGATGACTAAGATCTCTTCTATTTTTTGTTTTAAACCAATTTATTGAGATATAATTGACATGTTAAAATGGTACCAATTTAATATTTACAATCCACGGAATCTTGACATGTGCATATATCCATGAAGCCATCACCATCATCAAAGTCATGGATATATCCATTACTGCCCAGAGTTTCCTCCTGCTTCCTGTATTGCTACTATTTGTATATTAGAGAAGGGCTTAGCATAAAATCTACCTTCTAAGCAAACTTTAACTATTCAATACAGTATTATTAGCTATAGACATGCTGTAGATTAGATCTCCAGAACTTCTATGTCTTGCAAAACTAATACTTTGTACCCTTTGACTAGCATCTCCTAATCCTCCCTTCTCCCAGCCCCTGGTAACCATCATTCTATTCTATGCTTCTTTGAGTTTACTTTTTCAGATTCCACATGTAAATGAAATGATACATAGCATAATGTCTCCAGGTCCATCCATGGTATCACAAATCAGACTTTCCTTCATTTTTAAGGCTGAGTATTATTTCATCTTATGTATATACCACATTTTCTTTATCCATTCATCTGTGGATGGGCATTTAGGTGGTTTGTTGGCTATTGTGAATACTTCTTCAATGAACATGGGCATGCATATAGCTCTTAAAGATAGTGATTTCATTTCCTTCTGATATATACCTAGCAGCAAGATTGTTGGATCATATGGTAGTTCCAGTTTTAATTTTTTGAAGAACTGCCATGTTTTCCACAAACTGTACCAATTTATATTCCCACCACGCGTGTCTCAGCATTCCCTTTTCTCCCCATGTTCTGCAACATTCATAATTTTTTAAAATACTAGTCATCCCAACAGGTGTGAGGTGATATATCACTGTATTTGATTTGCATTTCTCTGAGGATTAGTAATGCTGAGAGCCTTTTCATGTGCATGGATCCCATTGGTCTTCTTTGGAGAAATATCTCTCCAGTCCTGTGCCCATTCTTCAAATTGGGTTATTTATTTATTTATTTATTTATTTATTTATTTATTTATCATGACTATTTTTTGCTATGAGTTATGGGAGTTTCTTATATTTTTTAGAAATTAATCACATATCAGGTGTATGATTTGCAAATATCTCCCATTTTGTAGATTGTCTTTTCATTTTGTTGATTGTTTCCTTTGTTTTGCAGAAGGATTTTAGTTTCTTTATTTTTACTGTTGTTGCCTATGCTTTGGTGTCACTTAAAAAATCTTTGCCAACACCAGCGTCAAGGAGCTTTTTGCCTGTATTCACTGCTAGGAGTGNCATGTTTTGGCTATTGTTGAGAGTGCTGCTATGAACATTGGGGTACATGTGCTCCTATGTCTCAGCTCACTGCTAGGAGTTTTAAGAGTTCAGGTTTTATGTTTTTCTCTAATCCAATTTGATTTTTTGTACGATATAACTACTCTGCCATCCAGTGAGTTTCACTAAATCTTCTGCACTCTGTTTCAATGTTTGTTCCTCAAGTACTCTTCCTCATATATTACATCATACAGACTTTCATTATATGTGTTATTTTATCATTTTGGTAATTCTTCCTATTAAGCTTCCCTTGTTAAATGAGAGTTCTAGCCCTAATTGGATCCTGTACAATTTATTTTTCCCCTAAACTAGAAATTCTTACTGGTTGAGTTGAGTATATGCCAGATTCTTTCAAATGTATCAATAGATAAGAGCAACACTTAAGAGAGAGTGTCCATAATCCCTCCTCCTGATTTTTATGTATTATCTTGGAAGAAAGGACTGTAGAACTCTTTGCTGAGTGTAGAGCCTGCTTAAGACTTTCTCTCTCTCCATCTCCCTCCGCTTCTGCCCCTCCCCTGCTCAGACACACTCACCTGTCCCCACCCCCCCCTCAAAAAAGCACTCCAGGTGATTCCAATGTACAGTCAAATGTTGAGAAGCACTGCTTTAGATTCTCACTGCCATTTTGGTTTCTTGTGTTCTTTATACTCTTAATCATTGCTTTATCATTGTTGTTTATAAGGGAAAATTGTTGGACAGAAAGTAGGCCCCATCTAGGGCATCAAAAGTGCCCTTACAGCAATTAAATACTGTAATTTTTAACTATTTTCCTCATAATGCCTTTAATGTAAAGTTACTCTACACTAGTAGTCACTCCTAAGCAATGAGTAGATGTGGGTTCTGAACTAAACAGATAGATAGATAAAATCTATTTCTTTTATGTAGAGGTCAAAAAGCCCTATGGCAGGTAAATAATGCCCTCATGGTTATGACAGAAAAATTCTCAAGATAAAATGACCTTTCAAGTGGTAGAAAATGACCTTTTGGATAAAATTTCCCAAGTACTGTTTAGAGGACTCATTTAGAAAATGCCACTTAACTGCTGAGTAAAGCCATGTTCTGAAAAAAAAAAAGATTTCATATTTAGTTTGAACTTTATACAAGAATTTGGCTGTTCCTGGTATGGCATGCAGTGACAAGAAAAAGAGATTAACACCATTCTTTCTAAGCATTGAAGTATAAACTGACGAAGCATGCCAAATCTAAGTGTCAAAGTACTTTTTCAAATAGTGTCATGATAAGTTCTTTGATATTCTTTATTTCTGCCACAAAGAGATTAAAAAGTTCATTATAGAAAACCTTAAACAAGATGTGGCACAAATTATGTCATATAAATAAGGGCACAAATAAAATGTACTCTTACACATATTCTACATTATTTCCTGTTTTTACACAAATACTCTCAGCAAAATCTTATCAGTGATGTGTTTTTATCTCTGAGGAAAGGGATTTTATACTTTTTTCAACCCCAGCTAGTATCCTTATTATCATAGTTCTAAATTCTATTTCAGATATATTGCTTATATCTGTGTTGATTAAGTCCCTGGCTGTTATTTCTTCCTGTTCTTTATTTTGGGGTTAATTCCTTCATTTTGTCATTTTGGAAAAAGAAAAAAATTAATAAAATTAAAAAATTAAAATTAAAAACAAAACAAAAAAATCAAATGAAGGAAGTGGGATCCTAGGTATGTTTTAGTCTGTTTGTTTAAAGAAACTTGATAGACTAGAGACAAAAAGGGGGGGGGGCAAGAAAATAAAAAAGGAAAGAAAATATTTAAAAAATTAAAAATATATATACTGAAACCGAATAAAATTAAACAGAATTAAAATTTTTAAAAATAAAAACAAAGTATAAAATAATTTTAAAAAAGAAAAGAAAAACAAGTTTTTGTCTTTCTGTATCCAAGAAAAAGAAAAGAAAAAAACCCCTTAAAAACAGAAGGAAAAAAAAACGAACTAATAAATGAACCAGTAAACAAATAAAATCTGAATCGAGTTACATTTAGTTCCACCTAGAACTCAAACTATGAAGCATTCTATAGTCCAGAAGCTAAACAGGTGGAGAGACTTGTGCTGGTCTTCTAGGAGATGTGCCTGGAGGGCGCTGTTGGGTGGGGCTTGGTGTAACAGCTCTGTTCTTCACTAGGTGGCACTGCTTAGCCTACTCGGGTGGATCAGTGTAATGTGTGTGCATGGGAGAGGTGGCAATGGCTTCACCCAGCTCCTTAGTCTCTGGCTCAGGGACTTTGTGCTCTCACTAACCCACAACCAAATACCCCTCCTTTGTTTCAGTCCTTTGTCCACTCCCCACCTCTACTCTGTCAGAGTCCAAGCCATCCACTTGCCAGGTGACACCTCCCTCCAGAGTTTTATCTCAAATGGTAATGTGTTTCAAAACCCTATACTTCAGAAACCCTTGTGGCTTGGACCTGCACCAACTTTCGGGGAGAGAGTCACGCTGAGCAACAGCCAGGTTCTGGCTTGCCTTAGGAAACATTCATGCCATTACATGGCGGCAGAGATTCAGAGATTCTTGCAAATCACAACACAAAACTGGCGTCAGGTTTCACCACACTCTGGTGTCTTTGTCCCAATACCAGAAAACGTGGCTGCTCTCTGGAGTCCTCTGGGGCCTTGCCTTATGGTCTCTACCAAATGTTCTCCAAGGAGGGGAACCACTTCTCCCTGTGTGGCAGGCTTATGAACCCCTCAGACCCTGCTGCCTGCTCCTGGGCATCCTGAGCTCTGGAACTCCAGACTGCACTCCACTGTTTATAGAATACTGGTGGTATTGAAACCCTGTCCTTTTTTCCTGTCAGTCATTTTGGGGAACAGATTTCTTGTGCAGTCAGTCATCTGTGAGTGTTTTCATTCTTTCTATCTCTTTCTCTCCAACTGCTTTCCAGGGAGTGTTTTCCATGCACTCTCTCAATGTGCCACACTCTCCCTTTTTCTCTGTCCTCCCTCTGAAAAAAACAGCTCCCTATCCTCTGTAGCTTTTCTTTCCCCCAGTTCACCTCTTTGCACCATGTGCATGCCAAGCTCTGTGGCTCTAGTTATGCATATTGTAGTGTTAATTCTCAGATCAATTTCCTAGGTATGCAACATGGTTTGGTGTTGATCAATCTGCTTTTCAGGGACTAGACAAGCTGAAGATCTCCATGCTGCTCCTTCTTAATCTATTAGTAATGTGTTGATTAGCTGGGTTTCTGAGTTCCTATATATTTGTTGGTAATTGCTATTGACTAAATATGTCCCCCCAAAATTCATGTTGATGTTCTGACACCCAAGGTGATGAATTAGGAGATGGGACCTTTGGGAAACAGAGGGCAAAACCCTTATGAATGGGATTAGCACCCTTATAAAGGAGACTCAAGACAGCTTCATCATTCCTTCTGCTCTCAGTAGGACATGAGAAACAAATGAAAAACAGTTTGGTTTCTATGGGTCTATGACCCAAGAAGCCAGCCTTCACCATACAGCCAATGTGCTGGCACTTGGATCTTGTAATTCACAATCTCTGGAACTGTAAGAAATAAAGTTCTGTTGTTTATAAGCCACCCAGTCTAGGGCATTTTGTTTTTAGCAACCCAAGTTGACTAAAACAGTAATCTTATTAAGTAAAGATGTCAGGTTCTTGACTTCCAGCTAATTTCTTCATCTTGCCTAACAAAATCCTACTTAAACCAATGGTTCTTCTATAATATAGGTCAGCAATATATTCAGCCAGATCAGACTAGGCACATGTTCATGTATATGATTTATTGTGGGAGACTGTATGTCACCAGTGCTGTGAACCTAATGCTTTTGCCTTAACTTTCAGTAGTTTGACTGGTGAGAAATTATTTGGAATCAAGAGTGGAGGTAATAACATAAATGAAAACTGAGCTATCCAGACTTTTCCTGATTTGAATTATGACCATTACTTTCCTCTGAATACTACAAAGTCTACTTCTTAGAAAACACATTAAGGACATTTGAAAGAAAGTAGTGGGGTAACAATATTAAGGAGAAAAAATTAGGGGAATTTAAGCTGTGGTTTACTTTAGTACTACTGATTAAAATACACTTAAAAGGACATAATACATACACACAAACACACACGCACACACACACACACATACACACACACATACTTTGAAATGTGGATACTGTCTATATATGAATGAGAAAACCTGAAAGAGAGGAGCTAAAATAAAATAAATTTCTGTAAGAAAATCTATGAGAAGAGGTAACATGGATATTTTCTTACAGAAAAGTATAAATGCACTCAGTTGTAAGTGTATAAAAATTGGTTATTGCAATTTTACTGAGAATTCAAAGTGAGATATTTAGATTGGATATCAGATGTTTTGGGCCAGAAAGATAGTGTATTATTACTAGTGACATAATAAAGTGCAACAAACTGACAATAGAAATTTATTGTCCAACAGTTCTGTAGGTTAGAAGTCCAATACCAAAGTTTTAGCAGGCTTGGCTCCTTCTGGGTGCTTTGCTGGGGAAATCTGCCCCATGTCTTTCCCTTACCCCCCAACTGTTGCCAGCAGTACTTGGCACTCCTTAGCTCAGATGCATTATTCCCAATTCTGCCTCCATCATCACATGGCATCCTTCTTGTGCATCTCTATGTCCAAATTTCCCTCTTTTAATAAAGACACCAGGGGCTCCTGGGTGGCTCAGTTGGTTAAGTGGCTGACTTCAGTTCAGGTCATGATCTCGTGGTCTGTGAGTTCAAGCCCCACATCGGGCTCTCTGCTGACAGCTCAGAGTCTGGAGTCTGCTTCAGATTCTGTGTTTCCCTCTCTCTGCCCCTTCCTCCACTCACACTTCTCTCTCTCTCTCTCAAAAGTAAATACACATTAAAACAATTTTTAAATAAAATAAAGTAAAGATACCAGTCACTGGATTAGGTCTTACCCCAATCTAGTATGACCTCATCTCAACTTGACTACATTTGCAAACACCTAATTTCCAAGTAAGGTCACATTCACAGGTACCAGGTGGTAGGGTTTAAACATATCTTTTTGAGGACACAATTTTACCCATTACAGATAGTATTTCAAGATTTGGAATATTCTTTCAGAGATTTTTAGTTATGCAAACACGTTAGAACATTTTAATTTTTGCTCCTCAAATTATATGCTATTTTTGCTGTGTATTTTAATCCTTTATGTATATTTTAAACTTCATAAGACTTTCTTATTTATACAGTCAGTATTCATGTAGATTCATTCATATAACTCTACTTTCTTTTCTTCTTGATTATTTCTTGAATTTCCATGTGTATTTGTACATACTTCTATCTATCTATCTATCTATCTGGAAAGTTAACATACAATTTTTCTTGTCAAAGAGGTACTGTAATGGATTAAATGTCTTTTTATTGTCTCCATAAGACATAGTTCTATGATAAATTTATTCAGGGCCTTCAATAGAGGTTACTTTACTCAAGTCAATGTTTTCAAGTTTTCAGTTCGCCAAATGCCACAATTTAATTCTATTCTGATACATAAAATGCACCTTTAGTCACTATTGAAATGGAATGGAACGTTGAAGATCAAAAAATGAGAGAATTGAATACCCAGTATCTTTCTATGTGTGGGGAAGCAGGCTCTCCTAGCTTCATTTGTTGGAGGCCTTTTGACCGTATGCATCCATAACTTGAGAAAAGGGATTTCACATATAAGAATTTATTCTAAGTAATTAATAAATGTGTGTACAAAACGTATGCAGAAGTATTTACTTAAGAATTATTTATAATAAAAAAACTGGAAACAGTTTTAGGGTCTATCTGTAGGGAAAAGTTACTGCCTCTGTGGAGAATTATATGTTGTCTATTTCACACCTTCTGCATTATCTTATTCCAGGAGAGGTATTTTCAACTTTGTAATTGCCAAAGACTCATAGTGTTGCAAAATATTTTTTGTCTATAGACATGTAAATTCTACCTTCTGGAGGTTCAATTGAGTCTCCCACCTCTATCATGAAACAGTCTAGTCTTGTGCCCATTTGCACATTCATTTCATCATTATCATTGCTCAATAAATCTCTCTCTCTCTCTCTGTCACTCATCCATAGATTCTCTTGAAGTGGTATTATTACCTTGGCAGTTTCCTCCTTTAATGGATTGAATAAAATCTTTATCACAATTTTGAAATGTTTGCAAGTTACATAAATTTACCTCATTTTGTTAACTGTTGATTTTACCTTATTTTGTAAGTTAGTGTTTAGCATGTCTTATGATGTGGGAGTGGTTCAAATATCCATAGCAGGGAACACTATTAAAATTATTCTCGTAGATGAATTTGATAACATAGACATGGCCTAGTGAAGTGCTTAAATTTTGGTCAAATCACAGCTCGATCACTAACTGGCAGTGTGAACTTGTGCCTCAACTGTCTCCTGTAAACAGAGATAGTGATAGGACTTCAATAGTTTTGTTATGTGAACCATCATATATTAGCTACCTAGAGAATTGCTTGCACACAATATAGGACATATATGCATATGATATGTCATATTTTTTAAAGGATACACAGATAGGTAATATAACCTAACTTTATTTTATTTTCTTAGTATAGAAATCCCTGTTAGTTTTTTTATTTTCTCCTTTTATTTAGTTTCCTCTATTACAATAAGCACATATTAATTTTATAAGAAAGAAGAAATAGTTTAACTAAAGAAATGATCATTGTGATTTTGTGGGCCATTTTAACAAATATAATGGAGAAAAGGCAAAAACCTTCCTAAGATGAAAAAGCAATGTCTGGGTTCATTGTTTTCAAAAATGCCTTTGTTTACCAGCTTTACTTGTGTCCTGGAATTGGCCTGGGTAGTCAGCTTGTTACAGGTTATACATATGAATGAAAAAAGGAGAAAAAGATAGCAAAGTCACTGTTTCCTTTACAAAAAACAGAAGCCTGTACTTGGGCAGATGGTGCTTTATCCCTAATTTGCAGGGTACGTGCATCTGGTGGCTCTGCACATATAATAAAGCCTGTGGTCGGAATGAGGAGCTGAGTGAGACCTGGCTTACCGGCTGTTTCCCTGATAAGTTGTCATGAAAACAAGAGACAGGCAGAGCTAAGCCTGGTGCTTATCTTTGTTTTGTTTTGTTTTTGAATTTTCTTCTGCATCAATAATAAAATATATGCATTCCTTCATTATTCTTGCCAAAAAATGGAAATTAGGAGTTTAAATTGTCAGGGAGGCTTATAAAAAAGAGTCAACAACAGTGCTGCTAACCCCAGAACTTAGTAGTACAAACCTTAGTCATTGGGGGGTTAGAACTCAGCTTATGAATTGAGATCTACTTCACCAAAGTAATCTATTCATTATGATGCTGTTTTCCTAGACTTTTAGTTAGCACTTCCACAGTATAATTTTAGTATGATTGTCCCCATATGGCTCCCTGTTCTGCTGGTCACTCTGGAAAACCCAGTCATTATGTTTATGATCTCCACGAAATCTAGAAAAGTACAGATATGTTAACCAGGAGGTACATTGTAGGAACCCATTCTACTCAACAGTGACCTTAACAGGCAGAATTAGATTAGTAAAAGAGAGGATCCTTTAAGTTTGGGGCTAGAATAGGTCAATTTTGGTGAGAGTACACTTATTATAGGGGCAAGGTCTGCAAGTTTGGATCAGGTGACGAACTCTACAAGTTAGGAGATAATTTCTGGTCTTTCCATTCAACAAAAGAGTGAGACACAATGAAAGGAAATCTACACTCTGTAGGCACTGAAACAGAGCTTCATAGCTTAATAACATGTCTAGGTTTTCATTAGCTTGGAGGAGGGATGGTTTGATAAATATTTTGTATACAAGAATCTTTCCTGCCCTTTCCTCTAGGTAGTTGCAAAATATCACCCCAAAAAAGCAAATTTTTTATAATTTCTATTAATAAGCAATGCCTGTCCTTAAGGTAGTGTATGTAACTGTGAATCTCTACTTCCTGAGGTACCTTCTCAATACTTGGGGAATCTAAAGCAATGAGAACAATGCAATCCTATATTTTACATGGGCACCTTACATGCTTCTGCAAGTCAGATTGATTGTACTATTTTGGCAATAACAATATAGATATAAATATACTTTTGTTGACAAAATTGGCTTGAATGGAAAACTATGTATCATCTATAGTTTATCGTTCTTTATTAAAAAATTCTTTTTAACATTTATGTATTTTTGAGAGACAGAGCATGAGATGGGGAGGAGCAGAGAGAGAGGGAAACACAGAATCTGAAGCAGGCTCCAAGCTCTGAGCTAGCTGTTAGCACAGAGCCCGACACGGGGCTCGAACTCTTGGACCCTGAGATCATGACCTGAGCTGAAGTCGGATGCTCAACTGACTGAGCCACCCAGGTGCCCCTAGTTTACCTTTCTTGATTTGTCAGATGCTAGCCCCAATTATTGTCTTTGGGATATTTTCTAACTTTAAAATTTTAGGTAAATTATGTTCTTTCTGGTGATAATTTTTAATTGATTTCCTCTCCCTCATAGAAAACTCTGTCCACATTTATAATTCATGTGACCATCCCTTTACTCCACATAAATTTATGCTTTTCTGATATACCTGTGAAATGGTTATCATGTCTGCCTTGTTCCTTTATATCATAGGAGTAAAAAAATTCTTCAATATTTGTCATTTTTTATGTCTATAAGTGAGTCATGATTTTACCTGTTTCTCAAATTATCTTTTGGCAATTTTGGAGGTTTTTCACTGAGATATCCCGTGAGTTCCTTATAATAACTAGGAAAACTGTTGCTAAACAATTGCACTTTGTGAGTGGTTTAATCTCCCAGAGGTTAATCCAAAATGGCAGTCTAACTTGGCTGACTCCTGTTTTTCTAATTTTACTTTCTACTACTTTTGTTTTGTTTTTGGAGGGTAAGTTATTTCCTATTTATAAATTTATGGTTTGAGCCTCTAATGATCTCTGTCAAAAGATTATTACAGAGATCTATTCTATGTGGGATAAGATATAACAAATAATATGTTTGTTAGGTTTTTTTAAATTGAGAGTACGGTTTTAAGGTTTCATCATTTGATGATCTCTATAAATGGACCAATGGATTACAAAGATCATGTCTGTTGGGTGATAGATGACAAAGAATCTGATCCATTAGTATTTTCTGTTTGTGTATTTGTCTATATTAAGCTTAAATCAAGAATCTGTAACCAATGGAAAAAATGAAAAGCATTTGTATCAATTGGAAAAGAATAGTTTTTTGATATGAACCACTGAGTTTTATAATTCTGTGGTTATTCTTAACCCATGGCTAACATTTGAAAATTGAAATTGTAAATTCTGTGCCTGTATTTCTGGTTATAGATCTGTAATTCAGAAAAGCCTTTATGTTTCATTGTGTGAGGTTGTACTATTTTCCTGTATCCAGAGGTGTCAGTAAATTAGATTATAAAATCTCTTTTAAATATATTTATTTATTAGAGAGAAAGAGCAGATGTGCATGTGTGTGTACATGGGGGGGAGGGGCATTGAGAGAGAGGGAGAGAGAATCTTAAGCAGGCTCCATATTCAGTGCAGAACCTGATGCAGGGCACCATCCCACAACCTTGAAATCATGGTCTGACTCAATATCAAGAGTCTAACGCTCAACTGACTGAGCCACCCAAGGTGCTTCTGATTATAAAATCTGTACTCTGCTCAGTTTATGGGAATAAATGCACTTATAAAGAGGATATTCCTTAAATAAATATTCTTAAAAATAAATTACAAAATAAATAAAAATTCCTAAAATAAGATTTCTTAAAAATTTTATTCATTAATAATTTTGGTTTAATAAAATCAGCTTTGTCGATTCTATCAGTGTTAAATATAAGGGTATAAATTTGTTCACTTGGGTATATTCTTCTTAAACTTATACAGATTTACTGATCAAATAAATTAGCATTTCTTCTACATACTATTTAAGGATATGAAAAATATAAACTTGTTTTTAATCAAGTTCCTTATCCTGAACAATTTTATTTTTACTAATTATGCTTCTTAGTATATCAACTTGAAGACATTTCTAAGATCTTCAGGTAATTTAAAAGTTTGGATTGGCATTAAATCAAGCTATTTAATGTGTATTCATTAGATAAGTAGATCATTTCTAATTAAGATAGAACATTGAAACATTGATTGCTAAGCTTAATTTTAAGTTTATATGCTTTTTTTATATGCTATCAAAAAGCTATATCTTTGGAGCTGCTAATGAACATGCTCATTTTTGCCACTTTGGATAAGTGAGTATAAAGTGTGGGAATGATCGCAGGCTATGTTGGACTATGAGGATGCAAGTGTGTAATATTTAGAGGTCCACCCCTCAGTTTTCTCTAAAATAGAAGTTCCTTGGTTAAAAGTTATAATGGCTCTTTTGGAATCTGGAATTTCTAGACTCTATATAAGAACAGTTGTAGAGATATACGTCTATGTATATAATTCTTTTTCAAGGAAAACAGTAGATTTCTCCTAATGGAGTGGTTTCTTTGGTCTCTGAATCCCATTGAACTCCATAAGGCTTACTGAGGTTCCAAAGCGGTTTTTGTGGATTATAATCATTAATATTTAGTGTATTGGACATTAAAAAACTTTAAAATACATACTTATCAATTAATTTGAAGAAAACAACTATGAATACATTGCAAATTAATAATATTTTAGTAATATTAGAAAACTAATTATGGCCTTGTGGAGCCCCTAAAATTGATCCAAAAGTTAAGTGTCAGTTTGTTCCAGAATAGGAAAGAGCATAATAAATGACAAAATTTGGAGATGAATTTTATTCATCTTGCATTAATACTTGATCTTAAAAAGCTCTGATATATTTTAAATTCTTACCAAATTGTGCCCATTTTGGGGGGACTTATTAACTTGGTTACTTTTTATTACTATCACCTGTGATTTGAAGGATTTTTTTTTTCTGTGTAATATCCCCAGATAATAAAGTGGGGTTTTTTGGGGGTTGGTGGGTTTTGTTTTTGTTTTTGTTTTTGTTTTTTTTTTTGCCTCACTGGATTAACCTTCCATCATTTATATTGACTTTCTAATATCCTTAATTATTTCAGAAAACAAAGTTTTCATGCTCAGGAAAGAGTTATGTTTCCTTACAATCATGTTCATTTTCATCTTTAATTTTCAAATGTTTCTTGCCACTTTAAAAGGAGTCATACTTTGAAATATGATTGAAATCAATTATCAGTCACAACTTCATTTTAAAATACTAATGTCATTGCATCATTACTTCTCTAATTTGAATACAACATCTTCTAGGTTAGTAGCTTTCAAGTGGGGATTCACAATATTTACTCAAGGAGTTTTACTAATATACAGCTACGTAAGACCTACTCCAGACTTAACTGAGCTTCTCTCTGCTTGATACCTTTGCTGTATTCTTGGTCTATTCCTACTATATGCTTGGGATAATTGTGATATAATATGTCAAGATTATTAGCTTTTATATCAAGATGTATTCCTGTAAAGATTACTTATATCCATGTTTATAAATTAGTACAGCATTTACTGCCTTCTTTGAAAATAGGATTATATTAATCATCATTTTGTCCAATACTGTTTTTGAGGATTGACTTTATTACTTTGTTTTGCCTGCCACAGAAACAGACAAATTTCCTTGTCAGTTGCATCGTTCTCATTATGAACTTTCATTAAATCTTTCACTTTTGAAAATGATGTTATAAGTTAGCTACAGCTGTTTTAGGTCTATTGTTATTAATGGACAATTTGTTGTTGTTGTTGTATTGTTTTACTATTATGCTTCCCTGAAAGCTCTCCAAGCAACAGGTTAAGAGGCTTTGTCTTCAGTAAAGGACTGAAAGCTCTTCTTTAAAAAGGACACTGCCAGGTAATTTTGGATACAGGTTTCTGATGGCATCACTTAAACAAATTTTGATACAAAGCCAGTGGAACTGAGTTCAGAATTTCTAGAATTTTAGTAATGAAGCACTTGGGTTCATGAGACTGTAAACAAAAGGTCCAATGAAAAAGAATTCTAGAAGACTGACTTAACTAATGAAAGACGGTTCTAGTTCTTTTATTTGGAATATTGTCGATGTTTTAATATTCTATTTTCTGAATATATGAGGAACCCCTTTCTCTTTCCTCTTAAACTGCCCTTTATCTCATACTAATTTAGTAGACTCTACTTTTGTAAGGCAAAATGAAATGTTTGTAAATGATCTTACTCCTCTTACCTGAACCCTCCAAAATTTGGAAGCTCTTATATAATATTCTTATTTCCATAGCAATATAGCTTTTTAAATAGGTCCAATGACAATCTATCCTTTTTCTGGGACATTATTGGAAACATTGGTTATGCAACCAAGACCTTGCCTGGATTGTCATATTTAAGATTGCCGCTTATTTGGGGTGCCTGTGTGGCTCATTGCTTAGATGTCCAATTGGCTCAAGTCATGATCACATGGTTTGTGGGTTCGAGCTTCATGTCAGGCTCTGTGCTGACAGCTCAGAGTCCAGAGCTGGCTTTGGATTCTGTGTCTCCCTCTCTCTCTGTCCCTCTTTCACTTTTTCTCTGTCTTTCAAAAAAAAAAAAAAAAAGATTGGTGCTAATTTATTTAGATATAAGCAGACACTACTGAAGAACTAAGATTGACTTTATGGAACCAGTGTTCACAGACACGTTTTGGGAAAACAGGCATCTGGCCTATAGGTTGTTTCCCACTTTTACAGATGATGAAGAGGCTTTCTTACTGGCAGGCCCAGGAAACTAGATACTTTTGAGAACTTGAGAAAAGAGAGCTGCACCCAAATACAGGTTTTGGCTGGGCTTTGAGCCTCAAGAGGCTTTGAAACATTCAATCTGAGATTCCTTATGAAAATTTTAGTACTAAAAAAAAAAAAAAAGAAAGGAAAAGGAAAAGAAAAACCCTGAAGAAGGCACATATGGCAAATTAATACTCTCACTGCACCTATGTAAATAATCAGGCCAAATGTAATGAGACTTAAAGATTTCTTTAAGATTATTTTTGACCAAGGGAAGGGAGATAATAGACAAAAATTGTTTCAGCATAATACTATGCATCCCTTATAACATGCCCTTCCAGATTTATCATATTCTAGCCCTGTTTATTATCTTTGGGCTACTTTGCAACTCTGTAAGTTGCAGACAACTGTAAATTCTGTTGTCAGTTAATGATTTTAATTAATTTCTTTCCAATATGGTAAACACAGTTTGCAATTTGTCTCAACATCTTTTACTCCATAAAAATTTGCACTATTTTGACTTTTCCTTTTAATCAGTAATAACATGTCCTTGGTTTCCTCATAACTTAGGAATAAAATAAATTCTTTAACACATGTTTATTTTTATATCTGCATAAATCATTTTTTTCTTTTTCTGAGAGTTATCTTTTAACACCTATTTTCAAAAATATTGACAATGAATTGTAAATTAGTGACTGAGGACAGTATAGTCCTTCCAATAACTACTATATAGATTATAATACCATCAATAATGTAAAAGTATTTCCTTTAAAATGTGATAAGTACTTAACATTGTTATAAAATATGTATACCTATTGTTTCTTGCCATATAAAGGCCATTTTCAACTACTTAGCGTAATAAACAAAGTTGCCTAAAGTTCAGGTCAGTAAAGCTACAAGCTAAGGTTTAAAAATACATAAACAAATAAACAAACAAACATAAAAACCTTGGGACTGAACTAGTTTTTTGGCAGTTAGGTAGATCTTTTTTTTTTTATAGTCCTATTAAACTTGGGTATACATATTATTTTGGACTTTCATTCCCTATTGGCTTTTGGTTGTTTTTGGACACTGAAAATCCATTGATGTGATAAGCCAAATAATGTTTCATTTATTCCAGAGTCTCATTATATAAAATATGCAGGGGAACAAAATTTGCATCCCAAAATATGTCTCTTTGGCATATGTATTTTTTAAGATTGATTATTCTTAAGAAACAACACTCATAAAGAAAATTTGACCAACCCTCCCATCCTGCCAGCTGCCTAAAAGAATTTAGATAAAGCACCTGTTCCAAGAAGAGAGCTATCACTGTAGATATCTATTCTACAATATAAACTAGGCACGGTAGACAGAGAGGAACCTAGCAAGACCTGTTTTATCAAAGTCGTCTCTATGTCCCATGTTTCTGGATGGCCCAGCAAACATTCATTTACCAAAATATTTACTCTTTGCATTCTTTTTATGAATTGCCTCCCTGTTTTTTGAAGCCTTAGACAGATCCTTATGCCTTTTTCCTTAGTCTAGAATGACATATATACCTAATATTGCCTGTATTTGGAATCTGTCATGTTTATGTAGATTCTCCATTCATATGTAATTAAATTAGATTTTCTCCTGTTAATTTGTCTCATGTCAATTTAATTCTTTGACCAACCAGAAGAATCTTGAAGGGTACGTGCTTTTTTTCTTCCCCAACAGATAAAATAATTAATTTTGTATTTTTATGAAAAATGAGCAAGGAAATCAAAAATTTATTCTCCTCTCCTATTCTCTTTTTTTAATCACTGTATTGGAGCATAAAGATTTAGAATCTCACTGACATGATTTATGCCACAGTTCTTTTTTTTTTTTTTTAATATTTTTATTTTATTTCCAGGAGAGAGAGAGAGAGAGAGAGACAGCGTGAGCAGGGGAGGGTCAGAGAGAGAGGGAGATACAGACTCTGAAATAGGCTCCACGCTCTGAGCTGGGAGTCAGCACAGAGCACGACGCGGGGCCCGAACCCTTTTTAAATATTTTTATTTTATTTCCAGGAGAGAGAGAGAGAGAGAGACAGCGTGAGCAGGGGAGGGTCAGAGAGAGAGGGAGATACAGACTCTGAAATAGGCTCCAGGCTCTGAGCTGGCAGTCAGCACAGAGCCCGACGCGGGGCTCGAACCCACGAACCGCGAGATCATGACCCAAGTGAAAGCCGGACGCTTAACCGACTAAGCCACCCAGGCGCCCCAATATGCCACAGTTCTTAAAAGTGGCTAGTTTAAAAGCAAAGGAAGTTTAACCTTACATAATAAACTTTTTCTAAACATATCTATCTATACTACAATTACACTAATACATGAACTCACCTTTCAATGCTTTACAGCCTAACAAGCAAACCTTGTAGAAATGTCTTCCTAGTCAGTGTTTGCCCATTAGAATGCCTCTTGGATTTTAAGACCCAAACATTATAGAACAAAATATGTTTAAAATTTTTTCTCTGCATCCTAACATGAGTTTGATGTTCATAAATAAAATTTGGTTAAGGGCTTTGTGTTGACATGGCACACCATTTTAAATGATGGGATGTAGGTTGGTGGTTGACATTTTGGCATCAAATGTCTGTATTTTTTGGAATGGATTACTGACACCAAATGGGAGATATCTGTTAACTAAGTGCTATGTTTGGAACAGCTCTACAGTTTTTAGGTAGAAATTGCCTCAAATAAATGTAAAGTGGGATTTTCTAATAATTTCTAAGTATTGTTAAGTCAGTAAAGCTATTATATTATATAAATTTAAGAAACTGATTTTCTTCAGAGATAATAACAAAAACAGTTATAAAATTGTACTACTATTTATTTTAATATTATTACTGCTATTGGTAATTTTTATAGATTCAAAGGTTTACCATGAATTTCCTATATCTTTTAATTCACTTAGGATCTAAAAAATATAGAACTAAGTTATCAGATGGTCAGATGTTCCTGTAAGTAAATAGTGAGTTGAATTGGGATGGGAAAAAAATGGCAAAAACCTCTGAGAATCCTGCATTTTAGAATTAGTGACTTAAGATCAAAGCAGAGGTCTATGGCAATGCTCACTGTGTGTGGTAAACACATTACAGATAAACTTATTTATGGATCCACTGGGAACCCATCATAAAATGATGATCACTTAAAATTAGAATGATTAAATAAATCTCTGTTCCCTTTGGCAATGATTTCTACTAATAGCAGTTCACCCATGTGGCAATTTCCTGATTCAGCATTTATGTATAAATAAACACTGGGACTCTTACAGCAGTAATGATTTTTTCTCTCTTATTTTTAAATTCTTTTGAGGCTATTTTTTTTCAATCTTCTTTGGCCACTGCCATTTTCCTCCTCAATTAATTTCATCAGGATATTAATATACATTTTCTAACACACAAAATGACAGCTTCTTTCTAATAAGCTGAATATGAACAAGGAGCATAGCTCCATTTTAAAAAACGAACAAGGAATTGGGTTGAATAAGTTGAAATACATCTCATTATAATAGACAAAATTTTACTGCTAAACTTGGAACAGGTGAGATAGTTATAGAAAGCATGCATTGTTTTTAGCACTTTATGATTAAATTTAGAGAAGTTTCAGAAGAAAGTAAAGTATTTTACATTTTGGAAAGATGAACGTAAGTTGATGATTTTCAGTAGAAGAGTTTAGGGATATAAAAAAGACTGGTGAATTTTTCATCATGTTGCTTAAGAGATAGGCCCATCTTTATAGTTTTAGCAATAAGTTGGTGGATAACAACAGGCAATAACTTAAATTTAAGAATTAATTTAGCTGGAGTCCCCAAAAGTGTACATTATTAGGAGATTCTCTCAGATTAATATTGATCCATTTATTGTCTTCTATTTTATATTTCAAATTTGTTTTAGTTCATGTCATGGTGTATGACCATGGTCTATTTCTTAAACTATGCTTATTTCCTTCTATTCATGCCTCTAAGCATAAATAACAATTAATTAAAAACATTTTCTGATAAATTGTAAAAAATTTCTCCCATGATCTTAGTGTTTTTCTCCTACTCGTTTGGACTTCTGTGAAGAAGAATAAATCTTTACAAGGTGCCTGCCTGGCTCAGTTGGTGCAAATCAATCTCGGGGTTGGGAGTTTGAGCCCCACACTGGTCATGGAGCCTACTTAAACAAAAAAGAATAAGTCTTTACAAAACTACATGAATAAACAACTCAGTGAAGATATCTAACACAATCCAAAATATTTGTCATACTTTAGCAGCACAATTATGTCATTAGTCAAGATATCAGATCATAATGGCATGTTAACAGCTTGTTGAAAAGTAAAGATAATATATGTATGTAAGTCTCAGTGTTTGATATATATGAAAACAAGCGTCAATATAACCATGAGGAATATTTATGTAGCTTTACTCAGCCATTTATTGAATTGATTAGTTAAGCAGAAGACCATATAATGAATATTTCACTATATTATTTATTTTTCATTCTTCCTCTTTAGATCTATTGGAGGCCCTAGCAAGTTATTGAAACAGTCATGGGTGCATTACTTTAATACTGTGCCTGCATTCCTGTGTTTAACTTTTTTCTTAAAATAGTTTAGGACATTTCCTAGCATTGTAAAATGTCATCCAACATATCTACGAAGTGTGACAAACATCTGTGATTTCTCATGTTTTTCATACGTGCTAAGTCTATATTTCCTACTTGGAAAAAGTGGCTCTTCGTGAAGCACTGGGATATTATAACATTACTGTTACATTATTTAAAATGGTTCATTACTTCTGCTTTGTTCAGGAGAGAACTGGAAACTTCAGTAATTAGACAAATATACTACTGATATGTTATTCTAGACCTGCATATAAATAGCAGTCTGTTAATTTCACAAGATGCTGAGGGGTATTCAGTTACTAGTTGCTCATAAAGACATTAAAGTTAGGTGAATTCCGTTGCATATAACAGCCTCCCCATGGCCTCATTTGGTTCTGAAATAGTATAGTGAAACACATTCATCTAATTCCATTTAAAATATATTAGGAAAAGTGGAGAGAAAATAAAGAAAATGGAATGTAGGCTTTAAGTGGTCTACTCAAGAATGTAACATTCTTACTCTAGTAGAATACATGCATGTTTAGTGTGAAATGACAGACAGGACAAAAACTAATTCTTGAATTAAATCAGAATAAGTGGAGATATGAAATAATGTGATTCACAAAGCCTTTCCGGATTCCTTCCAAGAGACTGATGAATGACTGACCTATCTATTTGTACAGCTATTTACTTACCCTGTGTGTGTGTGTTTGTGAGTGTGTGTGTGCATTACTCTTACTTTGGCAAAACCAAAATGTAAAACAAAATAAAGACAAACTTAATAATGTGAAATAATGAAAAGCTATAATACTGGTTATTATAGGATGCTTGTGAGAAATCACTGTACACACTAAAATCATAATCAGTTAAAATAGGCTAAAAAAATTTCCTAAGAGTGTATTGACTAATTTTCAGAATTATAATCTGCATGGCCTCTAGGCAAAGAGTACTGAAGAGATTCCTAAATTATATTGACCATGATTGTCCTCTGCTGCCAAACCCAACAGTCGTAGATAGCTTCTCTAACTTCAAGGCTGTCAAACACATTAAATGACAGCATGATTGAATACTTTTGCAATGACCACACCACCATCTGTTTAAATAATGACCTCTGGTCTTTTGGAAAAATTCAAAACTTGAACATTTAATATGATGAAAGCAGTTTACCTATAATAGTATTTTTTTTACTTGTAACCATTTTGAGTTATATGAAAATTTCATAAGTATTAGCCATGAGAAATCACTTTTAACATTTACAAATGACAATATCCATCATATTCACTAATGTTTTAAATTTTAACCATCAATGTGTACATACATATATACTTGTTTATATAAAGCTAATATATTTTTAATATACTTATTAAGTTATTTTTACTTAACTCTTAAAATATATTGCTTTCAAATTTAAACATTTCATGTCAAGCTGAATATCCTAAAATTTGGCTACAAAAAGCAAACGCAAGGGGCACCTGGTTGGCTCAGCTGGTTAAGTGTCTGACTCTTGATTTTGGCTCGTGGTTCATGGGATCGAGCCCCCTTGTCCAGTTCTGCACTGACAGTGTGGAGCCTGCTTGGGATTCTCTCTCTCACTCTTTCTTCTGTCCTTATCCCACTTGTACTGTCTCTCTCAAAATAAATAAATAAACATAAATAAAAAGCAAAGACGAAGCTTCTAGCAAAGATTATCGTCTTCGCTTAAATGGATATTGTAGCTTTACAAAATAGAGTTTGCAAACTCTATAACAATATCTATATCTATATAGCTATATCAGCTTTTACAATATCTATAACAGCTTTTACAACGGATGCTTAGACTACAAATCAAAATAAACAGCCACATATATTTTTTAATGTTTATTTATTTTTGAGACAGAGGGAGAGAGAACAAGCATGAGTTGGGGAGAGGCAGAGAGAGACGGGGACAGAGGATCCAAAACAGGCTCTGCATTGACAGCTTGATGTGGGGCTTGAACTCATGAACCGTGAGATCATGACTTGAGCTGAAGTCAATACATTTAACCAACTGAGCCACCCAGGCACCAAAATAAGCAACCATATTATATATGTGAATTTTTACATAAGACTAAGCACTTCTGGTACAAATGTATTTTGATTGGTACCGAGCTATACTGTAACAAATGTAAGGGCTGGTACCTGAAACTTTGCTTTACAAAGACTTTAATTAACTCAGGGTCATATATGCTTTATCCCATGGAATATTTCTTTGGTTCTAGATACCCATTTTTACCTCCCCACATTTTATCATCTGTGAAATCATGCTGTGTATTCCAATTGATTAATTCTGGCTTTTAAACAGTTTTTCTTAGTGGCATATAAAAAATGACATATCTTAAATTGATGCTGTCTTACATTTTAGGAAATACAATAGTGCATTACCAGAAGCAAATTATGTTAAGAATATGATGGAAGATAAAGAGAGAATCTATAAAATCACCTCTGGTTTGTTCATTTGCTCTATATTCAAATGCTTCTGAGTCAGGTTTTAATCTTATTAAATTTACTTTTTGTGTTTTTGGTTATCTACCACCAGCCTTTCAACTTTAAATTTGGGCTATTCTTATTTCCTACTGTCTTTTAAAAAATATTCAGAAAATACATTTAGGAACCAGATAGAAGAAGGGATTATTACTAACTTAATGATCAAAAAGATTCTTCAAAAATTGAACTACTCTATTTTAGATGTAAGTATGTGAATACTAAATACAAAATTAAAGAGCAAATATCAAAATATATACACAAACATAAAAATATGAAAAGAATTTTCCTGGATCTCAAGAAAGCAAAAATTGGCAAACAAATTTTTTTCCTTTGGCTAAGTTTTGGAAACTATAAAATTCTTTCCCAAATCTTTATCCTGGCTACATCATGGTTTTAAAGGCATGCTTTTCAGTGAACATGTGTATCTTGATATACACAGTCTCCATTTCATTTCGTTTCTGTTAGAAAGAAATCAAGGGAAAAAACTTGAAGATTAAAACAAAAATCTTTCTGGGCCAGAGTTTTTTGTATCTTTCACAATCATTGGTATAATACAGCCTTCACAATGTGTGTGTAAGGGTGAAAGAAGTAGCAACAGAGGCAGAAAATGGTAAAGAACAGCAAAAACAATACCTAAAATAGAAAAGTAGCCTAGATATAGGGCTTACATGTGAGTGCTCAACAAATCATTGGTGAATAATTGACTGCATGAGTTATACTAGGGATAAAAAGGATTCTATTACTCTATGAGATGACATATACCACGAAGAGTAAATATTTTAATACAAGTAAGACTTAAATTCCAAGTATTTTTGAGTTTGTCTTATTGTTGACACATATTTGGTCTGTGATTACAGTGTTCATGTGCTTGTATGCCCTCCCATTTGTGAGTGTTTTACATGAGAGGATCCTGGAGGGTAGAGGCTATGCTTATCTAAATTAATTTCCTTCCACTCCATGCTGAGGTGCATACTTATGATCACATACTGATAATATAAATGAGAATACTATTAATCCAATGAGGAACTCAAAACAAAAGATGTGATCAGCTAAAAAGCATTTGTGACTTTGGTTTTTCCTAATATGCCTCTTTCAGTTTTGTCAGGCTATTGAGATAGGCAAACCACTATTTTTAAAATACAATTTTAAATCCTTTTTCAATACAGCCCTACTATGGTTGTTTAGCCCTACTATGGTTGTTTTCTCTGCCTCTGTGCCACACTTAACGTTTTGTTTCCTGTGTGTGTTCCTGCCACTAAATGCCACCTTGTTATAGTTAAGATTTTCTTAAACTTCAAAAATCTAGCTCTTTTCCTTTAAAGGAAAAAAATTTCCTAGATGTGCAGCCATGACTTAATTATTTTATTATGAAGTTACTTTTTTAAAAGCATATAAGTATACACAACTAGATTTAAATTCCTTACTTTCATAGATCTTATGGAAATATAAATTCCAAAGAAGTTTACAAGTTAAATATAAACAAAAGAATAAAACGAATAAAATAAAAATAAAATAATTAATATGATCTGGTTTTCCTAATTTTGAGTTAGAGTAGACAGATAGCATGAACTTTTGTTTTACATTACCTAGATAACTTTTTTTAACTCCAGTATTACTAATGGATACTGTCTGTTCACATAATAAATGGTATTAATTCTTTCAAAACTTGCTTGCTAGTTTAGATTAAGCTAGTTTATATTAAGAATTAGCTTCATAATTAATGAGATATCATTCAATACTCAACTTTCTGTAATTGTGATAGTAAGGTTACCTTTCTGCATTAGTCAGATGTTCATTTAAAATCTAATCTAATACAACTGGAATTGGAATCTAGAACAGAAATGTGTTTCTTTGAGTATATTTACTACAGAAAACTTACTACTATTATACTCTTTTCAATGAGTATATTCAAAGACACTCTTAGAAATACTTACGGAACAGGTTCTCTTGGGTTTGGCATACCATTAGTGGCATAACTGACTTGTAATGTGTTGACTCAGTTTTGCCAATACTTTCCTTTAGTGGAATCATTTTGAAGCTTCGGTTCATACAGAAGACAGTGATACCCTTTTGCCCTTGTGTGACATGGGTGACGATAAGCACATATATCAATGTAGGCACTATATCATATGGTGGTATTGGGTTATAGCAGGAGTGCTTCAGGAGATCTAGCTTATACCAACATTAATCTTTGTAATTTATCATCAGGTTAAATGTTCAAAATGAGTCACATCTGTATCTATATTCCTATATCCTGAGATACCTGTGATTATTTTTGGAAACACAGTTTGGGAAACATTGAAATACCAGAACAGATTCCAAAACAATCCTGGCTCTGTTACAAGGCAAGAGCACTTATGCAGTTCACGTAACATCTTTCTGCTTAAGTTTCCTCATTTATTAAACGAGGATTTCGACTTGAAGCTCTTATTCAGCACTAAAATGTTAGGATTCTATACACATCACTCAAAATCAATAAACTGTTACAGATATGAAGAAGTTGAAAGCAAATAATTCCCGTGAAAACAAATAAGCATAAATTTCGAATGTTTTAATACAATACAAATGAAATTCACTTTATTGTATTGCTCCATTTTAATGTACAATTTGAAGTATATAAAGTCATTAAAATATGAAATATTAGAATAGATTTTCTAAGTTTATCTTTCAAGTAGTAGAATCCTTTTGCTATGATGTCAAGATTATATTTATAAAAAGCACACAAAAATGCTCTATAGATCTTAAACTGTTGCATTCATTAACTTTTTGAACATGGATACTCCTTTCTTTCATTTGCACAATACTCTATTAAAAACAAGATTAATAATACCTCTCCTACTTACAAGGTTACAGACTACATGTTTCATAAGTTGAAAATATTTATGAAAATGTAACAAGACACAGTTTTTATCATCATCACTGTTGGTGGATACTTTCTTACACATTTTAATTTGAGCGAATCCTGTTACATTCCACCCAGTAGAGGGCAGTAACATCACATTCTCATGGTTAACAATACATTAGAGAGGCCACACAGGATAGATATTCCCTACCAATTGGACCTAAAGTCTTCTGAAATGTCATGGATAAGCTGGTTATTTAACAATTGTAAGACATTTTCCTTAGCAGCATCATTATACCTGGTGATGAAGTACCTAGGTCAGGTTACAAAAAGACTGCTTAACCTCCAGTACATTTATTTTCTATGTGGAAAATCTAAGCTCCTAATTTGTGAGAGTGGAAAGAGACCCATTTTTCTTTTCTGCCATGAGTTTAGGACTCTCTTTGTCTACTTTGCTTTTAGAACTAGAGAATTGAGCCATTAACTATTGTTTTCTTCCCCAGTTATCTCTTCTAATGGCAACCACCTTCTGTTTTTTTAGAAAAAAGTATTTTTGTTGTTTGCTTTCTCCAATATTTCAAGACTTGGTAACTTCACAGCTTTTCATTATGTTCTTATCCTGGAAGCAATTCTAAAAACTCTGATATTAGTAATGGCAAACCATAGGAAAATCTTTGATTTTCTTACTTATATAATCAAGTTATCTCATCTTTTTAACATAATATTTATTGGCATGGTCTGAAGAAAGGGGAAGAGGGAGAATATAAAGGAAATTTCACTAGACAGAGTTGCTTAGTAGTTCTCAAAGACCTACAGTTCACTTGGCCATTTGTATTCCTTCTTTCCTTCGTATCGGACTTCCTTCATTCACTTATTTATTCAACAAATTTCTTTTTTTAAATTTACGTTTATTTATTTTTGAGAAAAAGAGTGAGACAGAGCGCAAGTGGGGGAGGGACAGAGAGAGAAGGAAACACAGAATCTGAAGCAGGGTCCAGGCTCTGAACAAGCCCATGTGAGGCTCGAACCCAGGAACCATGAGATCATGACCTGAGGCAAAGTTGGACACTTAACTGACTGAGCCACCCAAGTGCCCCTTATTCAACAAATTTCTATGAAACACGTATTTGGTGTAAAACAGTAATAGATGAGGAATTATAAAAATAAAGAGCATTGAAAGTCCTTAACAAATAGGAAGGGAACTACTGCATACACACACACAGATGTGTTATAGTGTTCATATACATTCATATATATATTTAGTATATATAGTTATGTTAAACATAAAGTATACTTAACTCTTAACTCACAAGTGTTAAAAGAGGTGGGGAAAGATTTTATGAGAGTATAAAATCAAAATAGATTACTTCCAAATTAAAGCAACTTGGATTATCTTCATAAAAAGAGTAGTCAGAGTGCCTCTGACTCTTGGTTTTGGCTCAGGTCACGATCTCATGGTTTCATGAGTTTGAGCCCTACCTTGGGCTCTGCACTGGCAGCACAGAGCCTGCTTGGGACTCTCTCTCTTTTTTCTCTGCCCTTCCTCCACTCTCTCTCTCTCTCTCTCGTTCTCAAAATAAATAAATAAACTTTAAAAAAAAGAATGTATGGTTTGGATATTGAGAAATTGGAGTAAATTTGGAGAGCTAAATCACAAAGTAAAAGAATTCAAGGGTTATATAAGGAGCAGTAAATAATTTGTCCAAATCGCAGAGTGTTTGAAAAATATTTTAGAAAATAATATTTCATTGTAAATTAGTTCCTTTGCTTTTTTGAAGCATGACCTTGAATTTAGATGCACAGCTATATGAAAGTTCAGATGAAAGTTCTAACAAGCATGTGATTCTCTAAAAGGGTGTGACTCTAGGATGCACTGTCTTGCCTGTTCAAACGGCTCCAAATCCAATTCTTTCTCTTAGTTCCCTAAACATTTGGCTTCTCATCAGGTCCTTCCTTCTATGTTTACCTTGTTTGGATTTGGCAATGGAAAATCTAAACTCTACCTTGGCATCCATCCAGAAACCCCATAAGACAATGCCACTGGTAAGCCTCATTTTACTATTCACCACAAAAGTCTACCTAGAACTGTGTTCTCTAGTTCCTCAGTTTTCTGCATATTTGAAGAAAGAGAAATTCATCAAAGAAATTTTGTGAAAGTAAATTTAAAGGGAAAATCAAAGATATCTTTATAGTTTTGGTTTGTTCCATCATGACTAGACAAACTACATTAAGCATGACAACAAAATGACAATGCAGAGTTGTCAGAGTTATGCATATAAGTTCTGAGTTAGTAACAGTTATAAGATTTGAAAAATTGGTTAAAGAATGGATAATAGTAATGCCTTGTAGTCAGTAGAGTTTTAAAAAATGAATGAGTGACAGAGGATCCCAGGTTAAACCACTTTAGGAGATTTCCATATTTCAAAATCTATTAAATAACTAGAAAGAACCATGTTACTGGTCTTAAGAAGTCTACAATGGACTAATTTAACACAGATTCTTTGGGGCACCTGGGTGGCTCAGTCGGTTAAGCATCTGACTTCGGCTCAGGTCATGATCTCATGGTTCGGTTCATGGGTTTGAGTCCCGCATCGGGCTTTGTGCTGACTGCCAGTTCAGAGCCTGGAGCCTGCTTCGGATTCTGTGTCTCCCTCTCTCTCTCTCTGACCCTCCCCTGCTCACGCTGTGTCTCTCTCTCAGAAAGAAATAAAACATTTAAAAAAAAACTTTAAAAAACACAGATTCTTCTATTAATAAGTCTGATTCTAAGAAGGAAAAAAGTCTTTAGACAGTAGAGAAAGCTTCTTGACTATATGATGAGAGGTTCAGGAGAGGGTTGTTTTGTTTTCAATCTGTTTTTTTTTTAACCTTGGCTACTTTCTTTAACTATTACTTAGGTTCTTATGACCTAGATTCAAACCTTACTATTAATAAAAAGATTTGAAGAGTAAAGTGATTCTATAATGAGACTTCATTATTCTAGAAAGAATGAACTGTGTTAATAAATGATGGGATCATCAGGAAAAAAAGTATTTGCCATGTACCCATCTCATGGGTAGTTATCGTCCATATGAGGCAACAGGGATTTTGTGTTATATTATGGCCACATTGCCCACAGCTCTCTGGTCTGATTCACACAGAAAAAGAATGTTCTACATTGAAGTTCCACATAAAACTTACTTGACAAGGCATGCATTGGAGGTTGCTTTTAAATCTCAGAACTATTTTGCTCTCAGACTAAATAGCTAGCTTAGGATATGACAGATTTAGAGATGGGTCAGTCTTTAAGTGGGTGTAGGAGTTGAGGTGTAACAAGTAAACTAAATCAACTGTAAAGGTTGATCCACAGTGCTCTTTCAAATAAAAATTTATCTCGGGATTTAAGAAGAACTTACTCATGGAATGGCCAATTTAGTTTCCACAAGTGTGTCTCACTGAATCTCATTAATGGTCTCATTATCATTTAAGGAAATGGGAGCAAGGTCCTAGACTCTAAAATTTCTTTCACTAGAGCCAGTGCAACAGGAAAAAAAAAAAAAACTTTTGTTTTGTTTTTTCTTTATTTTTTCTCTTTATAAGATTGCTCTTCTCTTCCTCTAGCACTTAAAAAAATGGTTACATTTTGTATCCTGGAGTATAGTGGCAAATAAATACATTTAAAAATGTATAAACATGAAGTCATAATGGCAGGCACCCAAGTGTCTACATTTGAGCTTTATAAGTTACATTTACTAGACCAAAAAAAAAAAAAAAATGCCCGTCAAGATTATTTTTGCTTCTGATAGAAAATTTTTCAAAGGCTGTTGGTAATTGCAAAAATGTTCACTGGTAATTTCAGTAAGTTTGTTCAAGATGAATACTTGTATCATTGTACTTTTGTCAGTTTTGAAATTTTTTCTTAGTTTCCCAGAAGAAAAATTATAATTTTCATACACATAATGTGATTCATTTTTATCCAGATAATTGGAAAACCAATAGTCTGGTAAATGTTTCCTAGAAGCCAGCAGAGAAATGTTTATTTTTAAAAGAAGTCATACAAATGACCTTCAAGGCTCTTAGGGTAGAAAGGGTGTTGAGAATGAAAGTATTCCAGGGAATTACACTAAACTTATGGAGAGTCACACTTATGAGCAAGAAAAAAAGGACCCCTGTATACAATCTCTATGATTGTAATGGACAGAATGTCGAGGAAGTAAACCATATTTCATGTTTCAACATTATCTCATGAGGGACAAAATCTTTCTCCAATTTTAATTAGTGAGGTTAATTTTTTTTGAGAAAGAGAGAGTGTGTGTGAGAGTTGGGAAGAGGGGCAGCAGAAAACAGAAAGAGAATCTTAAGCAGGTGAGGCTTGATCCTACAATCCAAGCCAAAATCAAGAATTGGATGTTCAACCAACTGAGCCACCCAGGCACTGCATTGAGGTAAAATTGAACTATTTCTGCCTCACTAGATCCATTTCTTGCCATTTAACCAACTTATTATTATATTGTTACTTTTTTAAAAATTTTATTTATTTTTGAGAGAGAGAGATAGAGACAGCATGAGCTGGGGAGGGTCAGAGAGAGAGGGAGACACAGAATCTGAAGCAGGCTCTACACTGACAGCAGAGAGCCTGATGCAGGGCTTGAACACATGAACAGTGAGATCATGACCTAGCCGAAGTCAGATGCTTAACCAACTGAGCCACCCATGCTCCCCTGTGTTACTCCTTCAGATCAACAGAATAATGTATTCATTTCAATATCACTGGTACCAGATATGGTACTTGGCAGTTCTAAATGGCATTTAGAAATGGCTTAGAAAAACTGATTCATGACTAACAAGGAAACATTACTCAGATACTTTTAAGCTAGAGAAACACATACAAAATTAAAAGTGAAAGAATCTCAGGAAAGGAGATTACCTGGGACAAGAAAAATAGTATTAAGATTAAAGTTTCATTAATTCTTTTCATAAAAAAACCCAATGTTCATATCTGTGTAAAATGCAGACTGTCAAGCGTGTATAAGGGTTTGTGTGAAGCACAATGAGGTGGAGAGGGAGACAAAAACAAACAAACAAACAAATTTTAAACATGCAGCTTTGGATTTGGAAGAAGTGAGAGGAAGAGATTGTGAGAAGAACTGAGGCTTGCTTTTTCTAACTCTAAACTAGATAATATCTTCCCTCTACCTGACCAATTTATCCACTTCAAAAAACAAGCAAACAAGGAATTAAAAATCTTTTTTCAGAGGAAGAACTTGACAGTCAAAGGTGGGTTGGTAATATTCCTTTGGAGCTGTGCTCTATTACAATGATATATTTGCTGTGTTTAATATAATTATGCCTTAATCACTTGGCTTATTTTTTTAATGGGCAACAATTGTGAGCTTCTGTGTCATGTTAATTCTTTTTCCATCATTTATTTCATCCCATGCTTTTTCAAGCAAAGTTTTTAACATGGCATTTTAAACATAGGAGGTTGCATTAACTTTAACTTCTACAGTGTAGGAATGTGAGGTCCATGCATTCCAGGATAAACATCAAGTGAAGACGTGTTAATATCTTAGCAGATTCTTATAATTCTAAAATTTCTAAGGCAGTATATTTATTTTTGAAGAAAATCTCTTCAAATGTATTTGTGTACTTCTGTGACTAGGAGATTAAATATTCTAGCTTCCAATCTCTTCATCTTATTAAAATGTCCAATGAGCCTTTAGACAAAATTATTTTCTGTTTTAATTGTACTCTCAGATCACATCACATGGGGCATGATATATAATATGGTGAAGCTAATTTTATAATCCTGTAATCTAAAACTCTTTTGTTCCTCTTTTATGACATGGTTTTGAATTGATTTTGAAGTCTTATTTCTGGAGTTGCAAAGTCTATTGGATGACACTGTATGATCTTTCAGAATCGCACTACAACTACTTTTTTTTTTTAATTTTTAGTTTATTTATTTATTTTGAGAGAGACAAAGACAGCCTGAGTTGGCAAGGGTCTGAGAGAGAAGGAGTCAGAGAATCCCAAGCAGGCTCCATGCCGCCAGCGCAGAGCCCATCACAGAGCTTGAAACCGTGAGTTGAAACTTAGTTGAACACTTAGTTGACTGGGCCACCCAGGCGCCCCTGCAACCACTTTTTAATTTTAATCTTCTGAGCTTCTGTTATTGAAGATGATGGCTTGGTAATGGTGAAGCATCTACACATGAACTATGAATACTCCATTCTTTGGACAAAGTTTTGTCATACGTTTTATCACAACATCTTGGAAACCATTCATTTAGTGACTCTGCATCTAAGCTATGAGGGTAGTGAAAGGAAAACTATCTTAGATTTTATTTATTTATTTTGACACAGGTCTGGTAAGATCTTTTCCCTCACTGGAAATACCTTCACTTGATTAGATAAAGTGGACTTTTAGTGGATTCTGTTAATGTGTTTTACATATATTGATGCCTCTGACAAATAGTAGATTTTGGTTAAAATACAAGGAGTTGAGGTACCTGGGTAGCTCAGTCTGTGAAGCGTCGACTTCAGCTCAGGTCATGATCTCACCACTCCTGGGTTTGAGCCTCGTGTCGGGCTCTGTGCTGACAGCTCAGAGCCTGGTGCCTGCTTCAGATTCTGTGTCTCCTTCTCTCTCTGCCCCTCCCCACTCGCACTCTATCTCCCTCTCAAAAATGAGTAAATGTTAGGGAAGAAAAATTAAAATATAGGAGCTCAAGTGTCATATTCCAGGTGACCTTTGCAGATTCTGTTTTAGAAGATTTATTTTGTATAAAATGTTCTTATTTAGTTTTCTAAGATAAGCTCTAAGTGATGCCTAATATATAATATACACGCAACTTTTTTGAGGACCATGTAACAAATATTATATGCAAAATTGATAATGGGGAATCTAATATTTACATTGTCTAGAAGTTATTTACATTGTCTAGAAGTTAAAAATGAATGAATATTAAATAATGTAGATAGTAGAGTACAGAACAATTGGCTAACAGCAAAGAGGAAATGAAATAAAAATGACAGAGGAAAAGATGTTGCCAGGGTTTGGACAACTAGCTATATCATATTTAATCAGACGATAGGGTCTCTAACTCTACTTCCATCTATTATAGGTCCAAAAAAGAGAGTCATTTTCAAGAGGAAATAAGCTTAGGAAAAAATAGAAATTTAAACAATTATGTTCTCATTTATTTTTAAAGAATTAGATCAACTGTATTTTCATTTACCTAATTGTTTCACTTTCCTGATACGAAACCAGATTCAGGAAATATGAGTCATGCTGCCTGATACTCCCTTCTGTGCATCACTACTTGTGGGGAGACCAGTCTCCCAGTCGTGAGCACATAAAGCTGAAGCAGGCGTTGTTGACAAGCTCTTCCTGCAAGAACATGTGATTCTCAAATGGAAATGACCTAAAATTAAGCTTTCTCTTTTTTGGAAATGTGGAAAATATAAACCCCTTTATAAAATTTAAAATGGAAATATGTTTATTGTCTATTCAAATGGATCAAAGACAAAGGTGTTTCTTTTGTCCTTATTTGCTGTGAATTCTTTATGTTAAATGCTCTACTGGAAACCAGTACCTCTTGAAGTCTGTGATAGACTTTTTCTGCAAACTAGCATTGGTCATTACTCATTGACTCATTAATTCATTTAATTGCCTCTTTTATTTATTTATTTATTTATTTATTTTTTACCACTTAGCTGACACTGATTGTACACAAATCCACCATTCTTGATCACTCTTTTATCTGGACCCAGAGCCCATAAAGGCAGACAGATACGAAAATAAGTACTGATGAGATAATATAAAAAGTTCGTGAACATGTATACATAGCAAGGAAAGTACTAATTGAGTGCAGAAAGTAGTTATTCCATCTGCCCTTGGATAAATGAAGAGGGTTTCACAGAGGAAGGGATATAGAGCTAAGCCTAAAATAATTAATATAAGTTTTCCCAGATGTGCTTTTGGGGGGAGGTGAGTTCTAGTCCCATAGATTTATTTTCAAAGCAGAGATGTGTTTTGGATTTTTCTGATGTAATTTTATTAGTCTAGACATCACAAGTGACTCCCTGAGCAGTGAATTTAAATAAACTGTCTACGGAAGATGAAGGAAGAGGCTCTATGCAGTGTGTGCAATGGAGACCTCCACTTAGACCCATCCTTTTCAAAGCTTTGATTACAGTTTCACATTTCCCTATGTTAGAACACAGATGGAGGCTTTTCTCATTGCCTCAGTGAGCTACATAGCTCCATTTTAAACTGCACCAGTTAATGACATGAGGCTGCTTCTCTCATACACCTTCTCTTATTTCTATCTTAAATTATATATATATATATTTACATATATACATATACATACTCAGTAAATATAGAAAGAATTTATTGTAACTGAAACTCTGAGGGTCTTAAAAGTGAGATTTATTGAGCAGGTAGTTTGGTGGTTTATAAAAAGGCAGTCCACACAATATCAGGTTTCAGGTGTTTAAACAGCTATTCACCTATCTGATATTAATTTGTTGGACAGTATTGGGATATGATGGTTATAGGGAAAATGTTAATGTTATCCTGAAAATATGTCATCACTATCTGTTTTAAGGATTATTTCATTTCAAATTCTAAATAAGAAAAACTTCTCCATGTTGGGCTTTCAAAACCTTTTTCTTTACATTTAGAGAAAATGCTGATCTCCTAGGAAGAGTTGTCAGAGGATGAAGACACAAAAATTATATCAGAGAGACAGAGAGAATTTCAACAGCCAGAGTTACCTTTTTGCACAGTGTAATGTAAAAAACCATTGCCAACTGGGGGAAATCAACCAATTCTTAAAGACATACCAATGTAAACAAAAACTATAACAAAGTTAGAAAGACTGGAGCAGAAGGCCAGGAATCTATATAGTTAAAGACATTTCCTTGATTTTTCCTTTATCAGATTACATAGGTTTCCTAATATTGTATATTTGGAAGACCATTGTATTCTTTCTTGTTTTTTTCTAATTGAAGTATAATTGACATACAATATCCTATTAGTTTTAGGTGTACATCATAGTGATTTGATATTTTTATGCATTATGAAATTATCCCCTAATAAGTAGTTACTGTCTATCACAATACAAAATTATTACAATATTATTGCTTATATTCCCTATGCAGACTATTGTATTCTGCAAGTCTATGATTATTTCCTAATATATTTTTGTGTATTTTCCAATAACTAGTGAGGCCATAAAATGCATTCATATTTTCCTTCATATTCATGGCTACTTTTTCAACAAAATTATCTAAAATGAGTACTGAATGAGATCATAACAGATACTGAATAATGTGCCCAAACCATAAGAATTCAATGGAGTTTTGCAAAATGAACATGCCTATATAACCTACAAACAGATCAAGAAACCGGGCCTTAACAGTACCTTGGAACTATTCTCAGTGTATGTTTTAATTCACTCCTTCCTTCCCAAAGTAACTGCTATAATCTAACATCATATATTAATTTTGCACATATATGAATTTGATCTAAATTAGAATCATACAGAATACACACTTTTTCCATATGACTTTTTTCATTCAGTTCTGTGTTAGAGATTTATCCATGCTTTTGTGTGTACAAATTTTTACTGTCTTCTAAACATCATTAACTTCATGATAATTATTTTATCTCTTTTAGAACTCAATTTGACTACAAATAGGAGCATCTCTTTCTATGTATTGTATAAAGTCATCAACTTAAAAAAATAAGAGGTAAGTAAAGCCTTAAAATGTCAGGTTATCTTGAAAATAAAATTGTACTGCTAGTACTACTAGTTTGGCTGTTTAATATTTATTAAGGAATCAGTTTCCTGATTATTTCTTTATTTTGAATAAACTAAGCTATTTTGTATACACATTAATTTTCTCTAAGTTTTATGGTAATTCTTATATGTTAGACAGCCGTCACATAACCTAATCTGTGCCAATTATTTTATTTTAGCTTTAAGTCATACAGCTATTATGCCCCAAAGAGTGACATACTAGGTTTAATTTGGGGCGTAGATTTGAAAATAACTGCTTATAAACTTGGATTAGTTTTGGTACCCCTCGTCCAGCAAAAGAATCAATAAAAAATGACAGAGCAAAATGGCAAGCTCTGAACCAAACTGATGAAAAGCTCAATAAGTCCTCAAGAAACCAATAAAATTTCTCAGTGCTAATGGTTTTAAAGGTCATCAAAGCACTTAAGTGCTCAGAGATATAGTTCTCAGTACCTCCAAACCCACTAGAACTTAGCCCATATTAGGAAAACTGGTTGAACAATATTCTCTGTCACTGCAGGCTTTATTAGGCCATCTAATGGACAGTGATGGAAATTTATATGTTTAAAAGGAAAGTGAAGATACTTCTGGACATCAAGCCTGAGGTCCAATAAATAGTATGTAACCAGGGGAAGAGATTATCAAAGATAGTGGAAGCAGTCTTGATATCTAAAGTGGTTAATTGCATATGATTTTCATAACATCAAAATGTGACAAAATTATTTACAAATGGAAAGTTGCAAGACACTAAGAAAAATACAAACATCTAGTTCACTTTCATAATATACTTAGATTGCCTATTTACTAAACACAGAACATCATTTCCCTTCCATGATAATGCTGAAATAGGAGAATCCTGAACTTACAATAAAATGAGTAACTCCTGAGGATATGGTGTGAGAAATCCAGTGTGAGAAAGCTAGCCTACATTTATACTGTTTTTCCTATGTGTACATTGTATTGGCAGTGTTTCAAATTAGGGATGCAAAGGAAATTTTCATTTAAGGTGACTTGCAGAGATTCTGAACATAATCACGTTTTGAAATACAATCTAGTTATTAGAATCCCTGTTAGTCTTAACTGAATTTTAGCAAAGCTAGAGAAACAAAGTTGGAGTGGAGTAAAGTTGTGGTGGTCAAATGTTTAGTAAGATGGTATTTTACCAACCTGAGAATATCACATCCAGAAATGATATTCTTTATTTAATATCTTTTCTAAGCATTCTTCCTCNCTGAATTTTAGCAAAGCTAGAGAAACAAAGTTGGAGTGGAGTAAAGTTGTGGTGGTCAAATGTTTAGTCAAATGGTGATAAGTTTAAAAGAACTTCATAAGAGAAAACAGTGATATTGAAAAGGTACATTCTTTTCTGCACTTTAAATACTAAAGATAAAACATTTCTAAAAGTACAGATTTGAGATCAAGTGTTTAAATCAAGAAAATGATAAGAAAAATCATCATGAACTTTAAGTAAGATAAATACAGAAGTCTTTCCAGGAAGCTACAATTACTGAATGTTTTGTCAATTAAAACAAAGAAAAGGGGGAGCCTGGGTGGCTCAGTCAGGCGAGCATCTGGCTCTTGATTTTGGCTTAGGTCATGATCTCACAGTGTGGTGTGTGAGCTGTGCACTGACAGCACTGAGTGTGCTTGGGATTCTCTCCCTCTCTCTCTCTGCTGCTCCTTCCCTCTGTCTTTCTCTCTCTGTCCTTCTCTCAAAATAAATAAATAAACATTTAAAAAAATAAAAGCAACTTGAAAGTATAGAGTCAAGGCTTACCTAGGTGGTGACTGATTAAAGGTCAAGGTTTACTCAAGAAGTATTTGTGGGATATAGTTATTTTATTTAAATGTAACCTAAGTTATATCTCATCTATCATCTCTCTATGTATCTATCCATTCATTCATTCATGTATTCTTTCTTTCAAGAAATTGCATACCTGCCATGTGCTAGACATTGTTGTAGGTACTGGAGAATAAAAATAAGAACAGCCAAAGGTCTGATCTCAAGGAGCTTTTATTTTAGTGTAATTAAACAAAGACACAAATGTATAATGTATTTTATGTAGTTAATATAATGTTTATAATTTTTAAAAGTATGGAATGGACAGAGTATCTTATTATGTGTGTGTTAGCTTGTTCAAGCCTTAATTCTAGGGGAGTTCGTTGCTGCAAATGAAATATTATACTCCAGGAATTGTCAGAGAGGCAGAAATATGAGTACAGAGGCAATTACTAACAGGGATTTCGTTGCTGATATCATCATGAATACTTCATGTTTTAGTAATGACCACCATGGACTCTTACTGATAAATTAAAGATATTCAAGTGTTTGGTAGGTCTACAATATTTTAGAAACACACACACATTCATATACTCTGGATATAAGGATACAGCACACTCTCTATATTTTGCCTTAGAGCAAGGCCAAACACTGGGTCCATAAATGGTCTTCTATCTAACCACTGATTGGGTGGATTTCTACTTGCCTGATGCTAACACAAAGAATAACTAATCTTGCATAAAAGTAATCCTGTCTGCCTAAAATGAGCCTTTCCTAAAAGGTAGATACCAGATTACCTAAGAGGACAAAATTGCTAGCACTTCATGGTTTACAGAACAATTTATAAATGGTTTTGGTGCTTGCTTGCTAGTAAATGTTTAATAAATCTTTAGATAAGTGGCAGAATTTAGTCTAAAAATGCTTTCATTATACTGTAATAGTAAGGTTATAATGGAGTGTTTTCTTGTAACTGTTTTTGGTAGTTGATGAAATTAAACTACCATTTTGTAACACAAAGTATGTAAGAGTTTGTATGACAAATAAAAGTTTAAGTAAGTTCATAAAAGTAGTGAAGTATTATAAAGAAACACAAAACAAGATAAGGTGAGTGTAACTAGGGTGCATATGGGAAGATTATTTTATAACACAGTCCACAAATTCCTCACTGGGAAAATGGTATCTGAGCAGAAACTTGAATAAAAGGCCCTGAGATGGAAAACAACTATGCATATTCCAGAAACATTGTGAAGATCAGACAGTTTGGGGAAGGATGAGTGATAAGGCAAAGATAAGGAGAGATGGTCAGAGAAATAAACAGGGGTCAAATAATACAGAGTTTTGTTGACTCTAAGGTTTGCTCTTACTCTGAGTAAATGACAGGTCATTGGTGGAATATGAACGGGAAGGTATTCTTAACAAACTTAATATTTAAAAATTATCTCTTTGGTAGTTGTTTGCCAGATATTCTGAAATAGGAAGAGTAAAAGTCATGAGACCAGATAGGAATCTATCTAGTCATGTAGATAAGAGATCATGCAGGCTTGGCATGTTCTAATAATGGAGGTAATAAGATTTGAACACATTGGGGATACATGTTTAGGTGAAGCCAATAAGACTTCTTACTGGATTAATGTAGGATGAAGAAAGTTGTAAATGTGGAGGGGAAAAAAAAGATGCTGGAAACTTGGAATATTGTAGCAATAAGAATTTATTATTTTGGGGGTTAAGTTTTTAGGTGAGGCTATCAGGATTACATGAAGAATTTAAAAAAAGGAAAATAATCAATGATGAAGATTGCATTCCTGGCAATGATGTTCTAAGTGGTTTGGATCAACATCCTTGTGGAGAGAGACTACAAAAGCTGGAAATATATGAGAAGAAAGCAATTATTTGAAAATCAAGCAGTGAGAAATCACACAGTGAATAACTGTAGGCCACAATCTGGAAGAGAAGAGAAATCTAGAGGATTAAGTCCAATTTGGGGACCACTTTTCTCCATCTGAGAAAGCTAAGCAGATGTCTGAGAAGCTAAGCAGGACTTTGGATGCAGACTGGGAAACTCTTATGGAGAGTTCAAGATACATAAAAATGTGTGAGTCCAGATGAACTACCTAAGCATTCAGTCAGGACTAAATGGTGAAAAGAAAATAGCCAATCTAGCTTTGAATATTTTCAAATAATAAAGGTGATGATTGAAGATAGCTATTGCCTAGAGCCTAGATTTCAAGAAGAAAACAAAATACAACAAAACAGAAACCCAGTTGTGAGGAAGATACCAAAACTCCTAATCAACTTTACAATTTTTCATATATAATTTTCCTTTAATTAATAATAAATAACCAGTGCTCGCTTCGGCAGCACATATACTAAAATAATACCCAGGCATAGTAGAAGACAAGGTAAAACTGAAAAAAAAACAAGATAAAAAAGATAATAGGTGAAACCCCATAGGATACAAATAATGAACTTTTGAGTCATGGCATTTAAAATAAATAGTCTGATGCCTTAAAGGAATTGAGTGGCAAAATAGAGAACTTGTCAGAGAACTGGAAAGTGGGAAAAAGAAATTAAGAATTCTGTAGCTGAAAAACACAATTACAGAAGTTTTAAATTAATAGTAGATTAGATATATTAGAATGAAGAATTAGTGAATTAAAAGATAAATGAAAATAAAATATTTAAAATGAAGTCCAAACAGACAAATGAAAGACCATTTTATAAATGGCGCAAGGTCACTTAGTTATTCCTACAGGAAAAGATGAAATGAAATCTACTTCATATCATATGTCCAACTCAATTTCAATTGCATTGTAGATTTAAATGTAAAGAAAAATGTTTTAATTTTTTAAATTTTTATTTATTTATCTATTTATTTATTTATTGGGGAAGGGGGGGCACAAGTGAATGAAGCACAGAGAGAGAAAGAGAAAGAGAGAGATAGAAAAGCAGGGCTCACCCAAAGCAGGGCTCGTGTTTTATCTGAACCAGGACACAAGCTCACCTAAACAGGGCTTGAGTTCATATGAAGAAGGGCTCTAGCTCACCCAAAGCAGGGCTTGAACTCACGATCCGTGAGACCATGACCTAAACCAAAGTTATATGCCTAACCGATTGAGCCACCCAGGTTCCCTAAGAAAAAAAATGATTTTGGACTAAACAAGATATATCTTTATGAATTTGAGGCATAGTAATTTTTCTTAAGGGATACAAGAAGCAAAAGCCATAAAAAAAAGACTAATAAATTGGGCTCTATAAAATTTAAGAATTACTGCTCATCAAAAATGTCATTAAGTGAGTGAAAAGGCAAGCCTCAAAATGGGAAAATACAATTGAGACATAGATAACTCATACAGGGCTTATATTGAGAATATGTAAACACTACTATAATTCAAATGGAAAAGACAGGCAAACCAATCTTTAGAAAAATGGGCAAGAGATTTCAACAGCCTCATTAAAATATAGAATATTCATGTGGCCAGTAAGCATGTAATACTGTGTTCAACCTCACTAGGTATCACAAATATGGAAATTAAAATCACAATGAGATATCACTTCTCATTCAGGAGTTAGTGATGAAAACATTAAAAATTATATCAAAGACAGCAGGTGATTCTAAGGATATGGAACTTTAACAATAATAAATATAAATTGATAAAGCCACTTTGGAGGCCTACAACTTAAAAGGAATAAGTAAGTTAAGGAATTCAGATATTTCTGTTTCCTTGCTGTAATTCTAACTTAAACAATTATCATCTGTAATTGGAATGCCAAATGCTCAAGAGTAGCTACCAAAAAAATTTAAAAACAAAATAGCTTTCCCCCTGTACAGAAATTTATGGTCCTGTTACATTACTAGAGAGATACACAGACATAGGTAGGTGTCAAGCCACTTATAAACAAACTTAATAAGTAAGATTGTGTGTGTGTACATACACTTAGTTATGTAATACCTACAACAGCATATGGTAAATTTTAATAAATATTTATGTAATGAAAGCATGAATTCATAACCTATGTGTTGCTAGGTATTATCTTAAAATACCAAACTAGAATTAAAAACAATCAAAAAAAAATCTGAAAGGATAATGTAATAGATCTATAAGATTTGCTGTTATTGTCCCCAGAACCAATAAACAAGAGAAAAATGCAAAAGGAGATAATGTATATATTGTATATATTTTTCCCTTTTTCCAGGTTTTGGGAATCTGTTTTATCAATATCGTGTGTGTGTGTGTGTGTGTGTTCTATCAATAATCTTACTATATTAGTTACTGAAACAACAATAGAAATCAAGTGATTTTAGTACTTAAATGTTAAATATTTTCTCTATTTGAGTTACCTGTTAATTATGAAGGTCATTTGTTACTGCTTCTCTCCAGATGGTAGGATTAATCAAAGAATGAACAACAGGAAATGTTTTCAATAATGTGCTGTTACACATGAACGGCAAAATGACCTTTCAATCATTTTTATAGGAAATAGATTATTTTGTCTTAAATTTGAATAGTGAAATACTGATGATCTTTTCTTGTAAATTGTGTTAGCTTGCCAGGTTATGCCACTTCTTAGTTGATTTATAATGAAAGCACTCAATACAATGTTAATTTTAGTGCACTAGTTGCTTCTTATTTGTTACTTTGGGTAAATGTAAAAAATTCAACAATTTTAAATCTTTTTTTACTATGCATATTATATTATGTGCATTGGAATGTAAGTCCAGTTGAATAACTTTAAATTTTATCATTATTAATACAGCACTGAAGAAAATTAACAAACATTAAATGGTCCCAATATTCTAAATACTCCTGTTAGACTATGAATTCAGAGATAAAAGATTATCTTCTGCTCTTCAGGAATATCCACACAAGTAAGTTAAAGTATTTTTCTAGATTTTTCAAATATTTTCCAAAAAAGAAGGCTCAAATTACCTTTATTGGGTTTAGTAAGAATTGAAGGCAAAAGCCTTGTTTTGAAAACAAATTTAAAAGGGCTGAATGTATTCTTGTCAACTGTTAGAAGTGTTTGCTTGCTGAAATAAGTTGCACATTTTTTTGTCTTATAAAGTTTCTTTTGTTTTGAAATCCCCATGTGTCTTACCAGCAGTAAACTGAAACAAAACCAAAAAACAAAACAAAACAAAACAAGAAAAAACCCTGTAAACAAGAAAAGAGCCTTACATAAAACTGCATTGTAGAGCATCATGCAAACAAAGAACTTATTTCAGTGAGTTATTTAGACACAGCTTAGGCCATATTATGTATAATTTCAAACATTAAGTAACTATAACTGCATATAAAGGCAGATTTCAAATGTTTATAAATAAAAATTACTATGTTGGATGATAACTGAAAGAGAAATATAAGAAAACCATAATCTTTCCCTTGGCAACATCTTTTCTAGACAACATAGGTGCTCAAATTTTAGATTCTAACTCAAACAATGTTTTCCTTTCTGACCAACATCCTCTTACAGCTCTGTAGCAATTACAGGATAGATCCTCCAGAGTAAAGGCAAAGGCAGAGATGAAGTTCAAGGGCTTCATGCTACATTTCCTTGTCACAGGATTACATATTGATCTTCAGAAGTGCATGTGGACACTAATCACTGCATTGTAGTTACCTTTTTCTGAACTCTTCAACCTATTAAACATGCAGCATAACCGGGGCAGCTCCCCATATAGGCCTAGTTATTCATTTATTAATACACAGTAATGATCATTTCCTTCAGTATTGATCATATCACCTCCAGGAGAATTTGTTTGATTGTGAACATTCTAGTAGGTTTATTCCTTTTACTTGTGGCTCTTGGATGATGCCATCAAATTGTAATTTCATTGTACTTAATTTCCTTACTGGTGATCTGTATATGTGTCTTAACCTTGGGTTTTTTCCTCTCAGTTTTAAACATAAAAATAGGCAATGCTGTCTGCTTTTCACAGGAGAAACAATAAAATACATTTATGTTCTCTATATTGCAGGATATTATTGTTGTATATGCTGAGCCAGATTCTCTCAAGGCCTGTTATAGCTTGTTTAAAGAGAGGTACCTTTGGAAGCTGTTTGGGTTTTCAATATGCCAGGACCAATTGACTATTACCCAAATCAGATGAAATAACTAAGAGAAAGGGACTAGCATTATTTGAATAACTGCTGCAAAACGAAGGATTTCAGTTCATCTGATTTAATTCTCAAAACAACTTCCTGAAGTAGAAACAATTATCTTCATTTTCTTAATGAAGAAACTAAAACTTAGGTCAGTTGCAGGTCAGGCTATAACTAACACTGCCTTAGCACTTAAATCTAGGACTTAGCACTTAAATCTGGGACTCCCTTTTACCAAAGTTCTTTCTCCTCTGTTATGCTATCTCTCTTGCCCTGACTCAAATATCAACTGGAAAAATGCATTGGATATGTAGAATTTATATTGGTTTATTAGAATAATTTTCAAAGAAAAACAATTTTTAAGCCTATGTATCAAGATAGATCTTTAAGTGACTTAGTTACAGTGTCTATTGCATTAACAGAGAATTGGCTGGTGGTGCTTTCTGTCTTAAAATAATCCTGCTCATTAATATTTCAAAAAGGGTTTGTCTGTTTCTGAAAACTAGATTTGGAAATGAAATGTGATGGATTTTCAAACCAAATTAGGGAGTTCATTGGAAAGAATAGTTAAGATTGGATACCATGTGTTTTGAACTGAATTGTGTTGTGTTCCTGCCCTCCTAAATTTGTATGCTGAAATCCTAACCCCCAGTGTCTCAGAATGTGACTTTATTGGGAGACTGGGTCTGTAAAGAGGTAATTAAGTTAAAATAAAGTCATTAGGGTGGGCACTAATGCAATATGACTGGAATCCTAGAAGAGAAGATTAAGACACTGACTCAGAGAGAGAAGACCGTGTGAAGATACAGGTAGAAGACAGCCAGCTACAAGCCCAAGAGAGCCTTCACAAGAGCAAACGGTGTGGAAACCTTGTGTCAGATTACTGATCTCCATAATTAAGATAAAATAAATTTCTGTTGTTTAAGTCCTGCTGTCTGTGGTGCTTTGTTACAGCAGACCCTAGTAGACTAATGTGTCATCTTATTTGGTATTTTAGGAACTAAGTTTTTCTGGCTCACATCTTCAAGAATATCCACTTGGGAATTCTTTTTAAAATATAGAAATTATCAATTATATGAAATGGAAAGAAAAATAAAATTATTCATAAATAACTATGAACAGTCAGTTTGTGATAGTATTAAAGAAATACTCTGGATGTGATAATGAAAGCCTAAAATCTCTATCATTAGGTTTGATGAGAGGTAATAGTTCTGTGTACTCTATTGTTAAAAACATGAAAGAACAATTGATTAGAAGCCTTCAATTATATATTGATAGTCTAATGTCTACAAGATTTGAAAGGAAGACAGTGAAGAAATGTTTTCACCCAGAAGCTTACTCAAAGTGTCCAACATCATTGGGCTCACCACTGCTTTGCTGTGGGCCATTGAAGAGTTCGGTTAATATGCATATTTGTTGTCTAGGTAGAAAAACAACTTAGGTTTGAATTATTAATATTATAGTAAAGATTAATTTAATGGATTGTATAGCTAACCACTTTGCCAGTTCCTGCAGCAAGTGGACACATTAGTTTTAATTGAGAATGTATGAAGGCTGAACCAGGGACACTGTATCCTGTGGTTGGGTGTGGGCAGAGAAGGGGAATATTGAAAGAAGAAATCGACGTACAAAGTGAGACACAGCCCACAAGGAAAAAAGATTATCTGCTTTAACCTACAGCTGGTACTATATAAAATTATAACAAGAAATGTGGGCAAATTTGTCATTTACAAATTGACAGTAATTGCAGAGATGTGCCCAGTGGTGATAGACATCTCTCGGGCGCATAGTGGGCAATTGAATCATAACAGCAAGCCTAATAATATGATTGTGCACCTGATATCAGCTATTCTCTGCTTTTGGAATTAAAATATTTCTAGGAGGAGATATAAGGTACGTGCATATCCTGGTTTGTTTAGAGCATTCTTTGTTTTCTCCTTTTGTCTCCTAGTCACTATAGGTTGAACCAAATGAAATTGTCATTATTTGACCATTTTGACATAAATAGAACAATTTTCATGGATCTTAAACTACTCTTAATAAAATCTCCCTTGACTCTAAAGAGTGTCTGCATTTGATAAATCATATGGTCATCCTAATTTAGGTGTGGTATTTTTATCTTTCCAGGGTTGTCTGGTAATAATTTTCCTTATTTCTTTTATTTATTTTTTAAAGTTTATGTATTTATTTTGAGACAGAGAGAAAGCATGCGAGCAGGGGAGGGGCAAGAGAGAGAGGGAAAGAATCCCAAGCATGCTCCGTGCTCTCAGTGCAGAGCCTAATGGCCAAAGCGGCTAGATGTCTGGACTCTGAGATAATGATCAAAATCAAGAGCCAGACACTTAACTGATTGAGCCACCCAGGGACCCCACTTATTTCTTTTAACTGACACCAATGATTTTATGTATTTAGAAACATCATTTCCTTTTTGAAATACATGCACACAGGCACAAGCAAACACACTTAGAACTGCACTGAGAATAGAGACTAAGAGTATGAGCCAAATTCTTTCACCACAAAATATGAGACCAGTAACAAAACAATATATTTGTATTAAATAGGTGATTGATTAAATAGGAGTGCACTTGTGATGAGCATGAGGTGTTGCATGGAAGTGTTGAATCACTATATTGTACATCTGAAACTAATATTACACTGTATGTTAACTAACTGGAATTTAAATAAAAACTTAACAAAATAAGAAAATAAAAGATCATCATCTTAGCTTCCAATTTTTATATACCTGTTAAGGTTATCTACCTTTTTGGAGGGAGAAAATAAATATATTTTAAATAAAAAGATGAATTTTACTATGTCCATAGTTAGAAATTGATCATATTTCTTGCAAACAGGAAGCATAAAGATTTCATTCTCTTACAACCCAGTAGAACTGCTTCACACTAAATTCAGTAGATATTGGAGCCTCTCCTAGGACCATGACACAGACATGTAATAATTAACTTTGTCAGATCGCTAGCAGCTGAAACCAATTATACAGCAACGCAGACATGTACTACCTCTCATAAAGAGAATGGAAACTTAGCTAATAAAATATATAAAATCATTTTTACAATCATGATAAATAACCATTACTGCTTCATGGTGCTCTTACCTTAGTTATTCACTTGTTCTGATATATAAAAAAATCAATAATCCAAACTCCAGTGGCTGAAATTGAATTACCAAGTCCCAATAAACATGCAATTTATCCTTTACTTCCAGTATTGCTATTTCTTTCATTATCTGCTTTTTTTTTACATTTGTTTATTTTCCCTTTATTTATCATCAAGTATGTCAACAAGGCCAGGGAATTGCTTTTCAGTTAAGGTTAATGCCAACATTTCTCTCCTTAACTAGCATTAAAATATGGATTTGTTTACTAAGAGCAGTTGTGCCTTACTTACTCCAATAATCATTGTGCTGCTGAACTGCAAAAAATGGTGAGAGGGTTTACTGACAATTCTCTACAGCAAGGGAAACTAAAATCCTTGAAAAATGCAAAAATAGAGGCATCTGCAAAGAAACTACTAAAATACAACAGTCTACTATTATATGTGTGTGTGGGAAGGGGACTTTCATTGCATATTTTTAATGCCCTAAGCAAGTTTACCTTTTATTAGAGGTCCCTTTGGGCCTAGCTATTCTTTTCTTTTCAAAATTGAGAGTTACCAGACTGATTAAATTTATTTGCTTAAACTTAGTTTATCACTTACTTGCTCTCTGATTATGAATTTCTTTATAAACGCATTTGTAAATCCTAAATGTAGAAACAAATGCACTCATCATTTCTTAGACACCCAAGTGGAATCGATATACACACACATACCCGCACACAAAGGCACACTTTCATGCACAGACAAATTTAAATACCAAACCTTGAATGAAACTATGTTGTATGTGGTCAGAATTAGACCTTGAGTGGCATGACTGGGTACTAAAAACTTATTTGTGTTTCCATAGGCAGCACTACTGTTACATAATAAATTCACTGGTTCATACAAAGTCCACTGAGAATTAAAGACCAATTCATTTCACAATGATTACTGAGTACAGAAAACAGTAGGATGAAAAACAAAATCATAATGTATGCAACTTAAAAAATTTACAGTTTTTAGTATTATATGGGGGGGAGCCTAAAATAGTATAGTACAAGATGTTGTCATGAAAGAAAAAGAGAAAGAAAGTATACCTAAAGTATGGGCACAGTTTTTCATCCTTACCCTCTAGTCTGACTCCCACATACTACTTTCATACTTCTGGTATCTTCTTCATTTTCAAAATAAGGTTACTCACACTGCTTCTTCTCTCACAAAGCCCATCTTGAGATACTCCTTCCTTCTTTTTGTCTTTAATGTATCCATTCATTCAACATATATTCTTTCCTGAGTGTCCCTGTGTGCTGAGCAGGTACTAAAAGATACTGAAAAGAAAAAGACATAGTTCCTTCATGCTAAGAAGTCATAGCTCATAGTGGATGCCAACATGTAATCAAATAATTGGAAACATGTGAAGTATAGGTACATAGACAATATATAGTGAGGGTACAATTGCTTGGAAAGTAGTGTGTGGTGACTCCAGGGAAATAAAACCAGATGTGAGTTCAGGCTCCTCTACCTTCTAGCTGTTGAATTTCGGCCAGTCCTTAAACCTGTCTGATTCTCCATTTCCTATTTGTAAAATGGGAATAATAATGCCTGTCTTGTTATATTGTTGTGTGGATAAGAGAAAATGCATGCAAAGCACCTGGAATTTAACAGATACTAAGAAACAAATGCTTGGTAGTTCATATTCGAGGGAGGCCTGGTCTGCCTTGTCAGCAAGCAGTTTTGAATGCTCCTTGTGTCTGCTAGAAATTCTTTAAATATTTTACAGCCGCAGAATGACAGGGTCAGAATGACACTTTAGAGAGATTAGTTTGGCAACAGTGAAGGAAGAACCTGGAGATCAGAGACAAGTTAAGAGACTATTGAAATAGTTCAGGCATGAAATTAAAGGACCTGAAAATAGAGGATAGAAGGCATCCCAGGTGACTAGATTGATAAAATGGAAAAGATTTTACAAGGGAGAAAAATGGCATTTCGTCTTCAAAAGAATGGGCACTGGTATCCCTTCAGGGAGAAGGGAACCAGCATTATCTGACACCTAACAGTTGCTCACACTAAATTAGACATTTTAGGCATTTTAACTCACTTAAATATTCCAGTAATTCTACGAGTTATGCATTGTTCCCTCATTTTTTAGACGAGAAAGCATCAGGAAGTTTAACTTGCTCAAAGACGTGCAGGTGGAAAATGCTGGAGTAAGCTTCAAATCCTGGTCTTTTGCTGCTGGAGTGTATGAGCCATCCATCATCTCACTAACCTGCCTTAGAGAACAACAGTTAACATTCAGTAGTCAGTATTGGGAAGGGATGGTGATAAAGGTAATAATAGGAATTGAACAGGAAAGAAGGTGTTGGGGACACAGAAGGCAATTTACTTCCTCCCCAAACAACCCCCTCTAAGAGCTACGAGTGGAAAATTTATAGCTAGTGTCAGGCCCTGTCTTTGTGCTCTTCTGCTGGGCTTCCTGCACAGCCTCCCACATGGATGCACCCTGGCCTAGATCCTCACTTCACTACTCTATTTGGGGAGTATGGTTAAGAGGCGTACCAAACATGTTCTTCACGTGGTGAAAATTAAGATTCCTCTTAATTTTGATTCATTTTTAAGTTTTATTTAACTTGAAAATGATATTCATATTGATGAGTGGGTCTCAGGCACTAATTAATACCAATATTATATTTTTTTAATTTTTGCACATAGAATACTTTTTGCATACTTTTTGCTTTTTTGCTCTATGGATCTTAAATAATATTTTGGCTAGAAAAAAAGTGAATAGTGTGAAACTTTGACAAGCTGTCAAATCAAAACAAAACCTGCCACTAAGCCATGGTTTTTCACTGGGATACACAGTTCAAATATATGTCATCCAGATCACCTACTTGAATCATTTGATAATTTACCCTATTCTCTAAGAGAGTTTTGGCAAAAGCAGTTTGAGCTGTTGAGTGCAGAATGTTTGAGTAAAGTCCGTGTTTATAAATAACAAATAAGAGAACTAGTAGACCATAATAAGAAAATGAGAAAGAAAAGGTTACATATTATTTTGAAAAATATCTAACATTTAATGCAATAACAGTAAAGCTTACTTCTCCTTAGAATATTAATCATAGATACAATCTTACTTGTATTTGCTTGACATTTGTATAATTCTCCCAACTGCTATAAAAAAAGTCACCTAAATAGAAAACATGGACATGTTATGAAGTCATAGAGAAAACAAAATAAAGCACTGTCTTCATTTTCTTATAATGTTTCACTAGTTAGATATCATAACAAAACTCTGACAAAACTCTTTTGTTTTTATGTTTGTTTTTCAAGGAGAGACTAAACAGCTACTAAGTTTTAAGAACTGATATCAATTGGCTGGAATGATAAAAATAATTTAGCTATCCATCTTGCTTTTAGGTAGGACCATGTTTATATCATACCAGATAGATAGAAATGTATTCTAGATGTCTTGACTTTTATAAGGAATTGTATTTCATAGCTTCCCTGTATTAACAGACCCTTTAAAGAGAAAAAAAAAAAAAAGATGGGGCACCTGGGTGCCTCAGTCGGTTAAGCGTCCGACTTCGGCTCAGGTCATGATCTCATGGTTTGTGGGTTCGAGCCCCGCGTTGAGCTCTGTGCTGACTGCTAGCTCAGAGCCTGGAGCCTGTTTCAGATTCTGTGTCTTCCTCTCACTTTGACTCTCCTCTGCTCATGCTGTCTCTCTCTCTCAGAAATAAATAAAACATTTAAAAATTTTTTAAAAAATAAAGGGAAAAAAAGAAAAAAATTATTATAGCTAGTCTAAATCTCTCCTATTTTAGCTTAAGTCCACTTCTTTCATTTTCCCTTAATCACCATTTTTAAGTAATAACATTCACATTTAAAGACAGGTGACCTTTACTATGTGATGAGTTTCCTTTTTTTTTTTTTTTAAGTAATTTCTACACCCAATGTGAGGCTTGAACTCACAACCCCAAGGCCAAGAGTAGCATGGTCTTCTCACTGACCAACCCGGCTCATCAAGTTGTTTTAGTACAGTAAATGCTCACAGACCAGGAAAACAGGAGTGTGCACAGGCTTCAACAATAAGGGGACAAATTGATATTTCTTGAATAATTGTTAAAGTTTTTCCTGTTTTTTTTTTTTTTTCTCCTAAAACACTAAGATTATGTTTTATTATGTAGGTACTATGTTGTTTTATTTACAATGAAGCATTTCTTCCCTTATCCCTTGGCTTTTTACAGTTTATGAGACAAAACTTTTTGCTTCTTAATAGTTCTTCCTTAAGGTAGTTCTGATCTTAGCATAAAGCAACCTTTTTAAAGTGGACTTTTACCAACAAAATAACGGTTTTTGTTTATTCCCAAGCCATCTCTGAGTTTTTATGTGGGAAACTATCATTGGAGGATAAGAACAAATAAGAAGGATAGGTAGTCAATTTTGTGATGTTAAGATGCAATTCTCACGGACTTTCTTAACAGAGCCTGATATAGTCTAATAGAGGAGCAAAGCTTACGGCAAGGTAAATCTCCAAAAAAGGAGAGAAAAGCTGAAATAGTTCCGGTACAGTTATAAACGCAAGAATATGAAGGATACATAACAATAGCCCTATATTCCTACATAATATTAGGCTTGACATTTTCATGTGGCAACATGTGGGGTTCCCAGGTTTTCAAAGCAGTACCCTCAACTCTGGTCCTGACTCGTGCATGCTCTATATGCTCCTCACTATCACCTCTCTCCCCTGCTAGCACATTGATTGACATAACTAAAACAGTGACATTTCAAACAAATGCTTAGCAAGATAGCTTAGCAAATTATATTAGTTCACTATAAATTATTATAATGTCATTAAAACAATGATTTTGAAGACCATATATCAACATTAAGATATGTTAACTGCAGGATATTGGGTGTGGGAAGAACAGAAGCTTGGAGTTACATTGTAACTATTATCTTCCTGTTTAGAAATAATAATGAAAACTGTCTTGAAGACATATGCCCAAATGATAATAAAGATTGCCTGAGGGTGATAGGATTACCGACTATTAATTTTCTCTTTTCCTTTCCAGATCTATTGCAACATAGCCAAGTTGCATCTATAATTTTATAAAGTATTTTAATGATAAATTGCTCATCTTAGAATTTAAAATATTTTAATGATAAAGTTCTCATCATTTTATAATTTGCAATATTTTAATAGTAACTTCCTCAATCGCCCACTGAAGTGAGGAGAAAACTAAAAAGGAGGCAGTTCTGCAGAAAAGATGAAATTTAAAATGGCTATTTGAGGGGTGCCTGGCTGGCTCAGTCGGTAGAGCAGGAGACTCTTGGGTCATGGGTTCAAGACCCACACTTGGGCATGGTACTTAAAAAAAAAGAAAAGAAAAGAAAAGAAAAGAAAACCTGAAAAAATAAAATAAAGGCCCATTTAAGGCAGTTACTGAAACGTGGAAAGAACTTTAGAAAAGAGAGCAGCAAGGTTAATGTCGTCCAGGCCTTGATGTGTCCATGTCCAGAGGACAAGCGAAAGCCCTGACCTGGCACATGAGGCGGAGGGATGGCAGCGACAGGAAGGCAGGTTGTGGGTCAGGAGCTCAAATTAGCTGGGAAGGAGTGCTGAGCTGCCAGATGTCAGAGAAGCAGATTAATGCAACAAGCGCAAAAGGAAAGTATCAGTAAAGCTTTTAAGGACTTACTGTAAGCCATGGTATAAGCATGAGACCAAACCGGGAAGAGTGCTGACTCCCTGTTCCATTTTCTCCATGTAAAGGACAGCGCTCGTGGGAGGAGTTCACGGCGAGGAAGTGACTGCGCAGGACTCGCAAGCAGTTCTGTGGGAGATGGTCCCCCATGCCCCCTCCTTGGAATGTACTCGGAACCGGGAAGTTTCCACAGCCGCCAGGCCCTTTCGGGGAGGACTCAGCCCGTGGGAGCTACCTGGGCGGTGCGCTGACTGAGCTCAGGTAAGGCCTCTATGTGAACGTTTTAAGATTTGGCGAGCGGGTGTGGAGATATTCTGGTCTCCAGGTTGCCGCTGGCTGAGACCAACGGCGCCCCGAGGCATTTCCCTTGCTTATTAAATCTGCCGCCTGCAATCCGGGGTGGCCCACCTCTTTCTTCTGTGTCCCCCTGGCCTTCGCGGTTACAGATTCCCCGATTGGGAAGCTCCCCAGATTGGAAAGCTCCTGAGATTTCCAAGCAACACGGGTGGAGGGCCAGGTGGGTCCACGGTAGGTGGAGGTTGACTCATTATTGAGGAATCCCCTGAACAAAGGTTCCAGCAGTTTCATGTACCCTGGGGTACTGAGTCCGGAGCTGAGAGGAGTGTCAAGTTTTCCTTCCCAACCACACAGGTCAGGAGGCCTTGGCCGAGCCTGAGGACCTCTGCCAAACGCCTCAGATAATGGGATCGAGAAACGAAGGTGTCGGGGCTAGAAATGCACAAATACAAAGGATATGTCTGGCAGAGGGCCCTGCGTGTTTGACTGCTAACCCGCTCGCCCCTCCCCCTTCAAAGGCCGCAGTGCATGGACTGCGCACTAAGCTGTGCGTCCACAAGGCCGCTTCCGCCATGAGACCTGCCAGGTATACAGCTTTTGTAATTAACTATGGCCAGGCCTGAAAAATCCCACAAAGGTCTTACCAGCAGCTGAACTCCTCCGATGGCCTCAAATAGTGAAGGCTATAGATACCATCTTTGGAGTCTGGGGCCACAGAAATATATTTAAAAAGACAGTCACATAAAAAGTGTAACTTTTAGAAAGGTGTACACTATGGATGGGGGGAGGGGGGTTAGCCAGATTAAGGACACTTATTCAGTATTCAGAAATGAGTATGGAAGACTCATTTCCAAAAATATAAAGAACTTATAGAAGAAACCAAGAGAAAATGAATGACTTGTTGAAGAGAATTAAAATCATTTCCTTCTCTCTGCTTTCCTGGATTAATTTAAATCCACTTTGAAGTTTTACTTACATTCATTGATATACCATTAGTGTAGTTAGATCTTTTCTGTTGCCTTTAAAGTATTTAATCATCAAGGAAAACATAGATGAAATTAGGAATTTTACTATCTTAATTATGAATCGTGTTATCCATTTTCAAAACTAGGTCCCATGGATTAATTCCGTGAAAAATTGCTTAAGGTTTTCTTGACTAAGTTTGCATTTCCAAAGACATTTCTCAAGAGCAAGCTCAATAATTTGAAAGCCATCTGTTCAATATACTGAAACAATGCAGCCAAAGCAAGGAATTGAGGGGGAAAAAAAAAAGCCCCATTTTCTCCCTATAGGAAAGAGAAAAACGAAAAAAAAAATGTAATGGAATTTACCAGAAGTGTTGAGAACCCTTATTTCTGACAAAGAATCTAACTGGAGAGACATAACACATTATGTCTACAACCACATATATTAATTATCATTTCAAGGCTGTGTTTAATATGAGTAACTTGGACTCTCTTTGACCCAATGTTTCTTTTCTAACATGAAAAGCCATCAAGTTTAAAATACACAAATAAAAAAAAACTTTGATCTTGAGGGTCGATTATATTGAAAACCATGTGAAAGGTTAAAGAACACCTATATTTCCAGACTTTATAGTTTAATTATTTTCTGATCACTATTAACAAATTATCTCTTAGAATGAAATAGACCTGAAAAAAATGAAAGCCTGTTAACAAAAATAATGACCATATGTTATTTAAAAGATGGGTGGTTCTTTAAGAATGAAGGAAGTCCAAAGGATTGTCAGAAGAGGAGAGACTTCTCAGAGGTTTCAAGTGTCTTTTATCACCCTAATTTTGCTTGGTATGTCATTAATCAGCACTGCAGCTAAGAAAATCCAGTTATTTAAGAGAATGTTTATCTGAACAGCCAGTGAAAGAGTATTCTAAGTGCATCTTTAAAACTAATGATTTGTGGGGATGAGCACTGGGTGTTATGTGGAAACTAATTTGACAATAAACTATTTGTAAAATAAATAAATAAATAAATAAATAAATAAATAAATAAAACTAATTATAACATTCTATGTGGACACAGAAAATTTATTCATTAACTATTATTTGTTGAGTGGCTATTATGTATCAGATACTATTATTCTAAGATCCCCTAAATACAATGATGAGCTAGATAAACCTGGCTGAAGCCTATAACTCCATGAAGAGGTAAGGACTAATCATGGATAAATTACTATGTAAATATAATAATTTCCAAACTACTAAGTCAAAGAAAGGAATTAGATTGAGATAAAGTATTACTGGATGGAAGGGTAGAAGAGACTGCTTTATAGAGGCTGATCAAAAAAAGATATCTCAGGAAGGGCCAATTCTAAAGATATTTTAGAAATGCACTAAAAAATAAAATGCTGGTGACCAGATGTTAGATGTGAAGAAGAATTAGAGTGACACTTAGGTTTCTGGTTTAAGTAATTGGTTAGAGGACTACGTCATACATCAAGTTAGAAAATTTATGAAGCAAAGTAGATGTAGAGGAAAATACTAAGCTAGGTTGTGGATACAAAGGATTTGAGAAGGCCCACCCTACATTTTTAGAGTCTATGGCAAGAGGACAAATGGAGGCCCACATGGTATGTTTCTAAATATTTAAAAGTTATTAGCTAAGCGAAGGAACTGTTAAAAAAACAAAACAAAACATCCAGTTCTACTTGGAGAGATACACTTTTTCATATTTTCCCTAGGAATACTTTTTATTTCTTGTCTCTTTTTATCTTTCTTCCTTTTCTGGGCTATACTTTTGTACTTGGAATTCCTGTATGATGTTGAATTGTACTCAATGAATAATTTAACGACTGAAAATAGAATATAATTCTATTTAAAGTATGTACAATCTAGATATTAGCTTCATCCAAAAAGTAAATAAAAACAAAAATAATTTAAAAACTATTTTTATAATTATAAAAATTACAATCAAAGGAATATTAAATGAATATAAAATTTAAAATAAAATTATTAAAATAAAACTGATAGGAATTTATTAGATATTATTAAACATTTTAATAAAAAATGAACTATTGCATTTATAACATGCTGTGTTCATTTAGTTGTCAACAAAATTGGTATTATGTTTCATGCAAATTGTTTAGATCTACATGTACATAGTTCCTCAGTCCCCATATGCTACTGTTTCAAATACTATGCTAATTCCTCAGAGCCTTGAGAAAGAGAGGAGAAAAAAAAATAATTGCCAATACTGGAAAATGCTTCTCCTTTGGATATTCTGAGGTAGGATTTTACAAAATAATTAAATTGCCCTTCTTTTCCCTAACTACTTCTGTAATTTAATTCTCCTTGTCTGAAATAGCGTCTGTCTCCCACTGTAGCAGAAGAACATTCCAATGCCCTCGCCTTTTGTTTTCAAAATACAGGGCATGAGATGCAGAGATTTAATTCCAAGGGGAATGGCTTCTCTGGCCTGGATGTAAAAATTGTACTAAGTTTTTGAGGTATCTGTAGAATATCTGGCTAAAAGTTTCTATCAGGAATTAATCCTTAGAGCCTTGGATTAGATTGAGAACCCCTGTTTGGGAGCCATGTTGGGTGTTAGTTGAAGATTTGAGTAAAAATGAAATTACTGAGAATTTACAGAATAAGAACAGAAGAGTGTGAAGGAACAATAGAGAACATCAAAATTAAGAGAGCTCGAGACTAGGACCTGACAAAAGAGTAATGAAAGATTTAATAGAAAAGTGGTGGCAAAATCTGCAGAGAGAAAGCTGGTGAGGGTGAGAGTTTCAAGGAGAGAATTTGAATGTATTTGTTCCTTAGGCCTTATAGCTATGGATATTAGTGATAGCTCTGAGTTTCCCTTCAGGTATTTTATCTGTCTACCCTTTGAAACTAAGGTGTAAATCAGGTCAAATTTTAAATAACTTTCGGCCTGGGGAAATTTGTACAAGAGTGGTACAGTAAGGGATAAATTATTAATATAAAAGAATTCTGAATGTGTCAAGATGAATAGAAGAGGACAAAAGCATCTTGATTATTTCCTCCTTTTTTTAATCACCAAAAGAATCTAGTTACATAAAGAAATGACTACACTTTCATTACATAAGGGTAATGAAACAGTGCTAGAACAATCTGATGCGTCCCAAGAGCAGAAACACTTAATGGCATCCAAGTGAAAACCAGATGACAATATTGATCTCTGGCCAGTTGGACACTCATGCTATCAAAATATTACTTAATTAGATGGTTACTTTCATCTAAACTTCTTGGATTATAATATTATCCATTTCCTCTTTTGAATGACCGTGTCATTGCATCGATTGATCCCATATCTGTAAATGTAAAATTACTGTGTGACCAAATTATAAGTGTGCTCATTTTGTAACTCTAAATTTAAATTTAAATTCTATTAATCCTCATTATTTTGAGTTCCGATTCAGTTGTAAACTAATTAAGTACAAAGACACAACTAACAAAATACAATTATGTCCTGTTTTGTTTTGTTTTGTTGCAGAATTGGGTTACTGTGATAAGAAATAGATTTTTTTAAGACTCAGAAGTTCTGGGCACCTGGGTGGTTTTGTCAGTTAAGCATCCAGCTCCTCATCTCAGCTCAGGTCATGCTCTCAAGGTTTGTGAGATCGAGCTCTGGGTCAGGCTCTTCACTAACAGCACAGAGCCTGCTTGGGATTCTCTCCCTCTCTCTCTACCCCTCCCCTGCTCACATGTGTGTGTTCTCTCTCAAAATAAATAAACTGAAAAAAAAAAAGACTCAGAAGTTCAACATTCCATATTGAAAAGATATATCTATACAATACTCTGTTTTCTAATTTTGCACTCCTAACCTTAAGTAAATTTTACCCATTTATGTTTTGGCAAAATTAAACAATATTTCTAGAAGTATTTGGTATTAGGACTCAGTTTTTTGCATTATAAACAATGCAGTCAATTGACTTTTTTAAGAAGTTTTTGCTGGGATATCAGTTCCTTTGGAGAATGAAATTTATGACCCACCTTGTTATGTAAAATTTTCAGAAGCAAAGGTTAATCTTCAATAACATAGTTTTTAGTGACTACTAGATGTAAACATCATGGTTATAGGTGAACTGCATCATTGCTACGTTGTATCAAGTTGTATAAACACAGAAATGGATGGTAAGAGCCTTCAAAATCCCTACATCTCCAAAATTCGTCAAAAATCCATACTCTGGACAGGAGACCTTCCCACAAAATGGTATTTCTTGCTTTTGATTAAGCTAAAAATATCAACCAGAGAATTTTCTTGGTAGTTTTGCAAAAAGATTGTATTTCTCAGCCTAAGACAGAAACCAAATGGGAATTGAAAACATAATAGAGGCAGAGAGGAAAATAAAACCCATGCGCACATCATGCTGCATTTGAAGTTTTCAACATTTATCTCTCCTAACCATCATTTGCACTTTTATTTTTCAAATATTCCTATAACTTTTTACCATTAAATTTATTTCTCTTGGCAGCTAGTGCTATTGCTCACCTTGTCAATTTTCTAGTCTTAATAATATGTGTGAAATCTATAATGTCTTACTTGAAGTATATTAGTCACTTAATAAGAAATAGTTTTATTATCAATATTCCTAATAGGGTGCCTAGGTGGCTCAGTCAGTTGAGCGTCCGACTTTGACTCAGGTCATGATCTCACAGTTCCTGAGTTTGAGCGCTGCATTGGGCTCACTACTGTCAGCACAGAGCCCACTACAGACCTTCTGTCCCCATCTCTCTCTGCCCCTCTCCTGTTTGTGCTCTCTCAAAAATAGACCCCTCTAAAAATTAAAACAAAAAAATTGTTCCATTTACTTGTTAGAAATCCCTGTCTCCAAATTTCCCCCAGCATCTTTGGTGGTGTTAAAAATATTTGTTTAAATATTCAGGATATATCAGTTAATAGGGCTATGTTTAATAAACATAAAATATAAGAAAATGAAATCAGAAGTATAAAAATTACCCTCAAAGAATTGAATGTACTTTGCAATATAAAAGCCTTTCTGTAAAACTCAGTGATGAAATTCTATATGCTTGATCTACATTTGTTCATTCCATTATCCATTCACTCAACAAACAGAAAACCTTCTCTTAGTATCTTATATGATTTCAAACAAGTATTTACCATCACATCACATAGGTTTACCATACTTAAAATGAAATTGTTTGAAGAATCCTTGCCAAAAACATCTTTCCCCAAATACAGATAATCCAAACACACTTGGTTAAGCAGAATAACAAGAATCAGATGCACATTATTTTTTTAGTAAAAGTGCATGAGTAAAGGTACAATTTCAGTCTTGTCCATATCAGAAAAGGAATGTGTGTTTATCAATGAAATTTTATCATTTTAAACACTTGATCTCTCTGAATAATTGGATTTACAATAACAAAGAAATTACATACCTCTATTTATCTATCCTTCTCTGACTGACTTATTTCGCTCAGCATAATACCTTTCAGTTCCATCCATGTTGCTGCAAATGGCATGATTTCATTCTTCTCACTGCCAAGTAGTATTACAGAAAGAAGCTTTATTCTAATTTAATTAAACTTTCATGTTAATATTGGCTTAAATCATTTTTTCAGGACAATTCATGAATTTTCCATTTTTATTTAATCTATCAAGAGGATGGTGTCAGTAACACTTGAAATTATTTTGATTGAAATGTATCTTCTTTGACTAGATGAACTATTTTATTAAAAAAGAGAGAATATATTTTCTATCTTACATTGAGTAAAAGACTGTATAATGGGAAAAAAAACATTGAATAAAATAAAGGGGATGCATAAAGAATTTGAAGCTATAAAAGCTATAGTATAGATATTATAATTATCATACCCTCAACAAAAAATAATGAGGATAGGCTCAAAGGTGTCAGTTGTTGACAGGTGTTCACAAATTCTGTAAGCCAAAAAGCACATGGATAAATGTCATCTGAATTAGGATGTAGAGAGAGAGAAAAAAGCTATGTGTAGGATGCTAAGAGGCACATAAACTCACCTCTGTAGATTTACTGCAAACTTCAGGAATTGCGGGCATTAGGAATCCCTGAAGATCACACTGAGGGTGGGTTTTGTGTTTTTTTTTTAAGGAATATAATTCAAATTGACTTATGTACAACACCCTGTGCTCATCCCAACAAGTGCCCTCAATGCCCATCACTCATTTTCCCCTCTCCCCCACCCCCCTACCCACCCTGCATTTATTCTCTGTATTTAAGAGTCTCTTGTGGTTGCCTCCCTCCCTCTCTGTTTGTAACTTTTTCACCTTCCCATCCCCCATGGATTTCTAAGTTTCTCAAGATCCACATATGAGTGAGAGCATATGATATCTGTCCTTCTCTGACTGACTTATTTCGCTCAGCATAATACCTTCCAGTTCCATCCACGTTGCTGCAAATGGCAGGATTTCATTCTTTCTCATTGCCAAGTAGTATTCTATTGTATATACAAACTACATCTTCTTTATCCACTTGTCAGTTGATGGACATTTAGACCTTTCCATATGTGGCTATTGTTGAAAGTGCTGTTATGAACATTGGGGTACACGTGCCCCTATGCATCAACACTCCTGTATCCCTTGGGTAAATTCCTAGCAGTGCTATTGCTGTGTCATAGGGTAGTTCTATTGTTAATTTTTTGAGGAACCTCCACACTGTTTTCCAGAGGGGCTGGACCAGTTTGCATTCCCACCAATAGTGCAAGATGGTTCCTATTTCAAGGAGGTTTTAAAATAGCTTAATTAAAACTGAAAATCTGTTTAAGAACTAGTTGTATCTCGGGATTCCCTCCTCTTTCACCAGTAATTCAGACAATCTCTCCCCATCCCAAGAGCAAAAGATTACAGTTTTGCTCTCCAGAGCAAAATCAAAGAGATTGTGCATCTTCAGACAACAGGCATTATTAATTATGAAGTGCTATGCCAAAATTCCACATAAAAGGCAAGTTCTCTCCCTCTAGTCCCTTTCCTACCTGTTTCATAGAACATAGCAGCAAAGATTATGAGGAGATGAAAGGATTTCTTTCTGGGAAAATTGACCAGTGCAAAAATAATGATCTACAGAGAGTGAACACCTATTAAAAAGCCTGTCCTTAGTTCATCATCCTGTAGTAAAATCCACACACCTCAAGAGGCTTTATCCAAAATGTAGGAACTTCCAATGAACATTTTAGTGTTTCACTATTAATCCTAAAGGGAGAGTCAAGGGTGATCCTTCACTGAGGAAAGTCTCTCACATTTAAAACAACAACAAAAAACACATCCCAACAGACAAAAAGGAAATTGGAAAAAAAAAAACAATGCAGGGAAGCAGCAGAACCTTCACGAAAATCGTAATTGATATCCATGGATAAGAGGAGATACAACATACTAAATGCTATGAAAGAGTAGGAGAAAAATAAAGAATAATTCATTAATATTAAATATGAGCACTTTTATTTTCATTATTTACTTATTTTGAGAGAGAGAGCATGTGGGTGCACCTGCACATGAGTGGGGGAGGGGCAGAGAGCGATGGAGAGAGAGAGAATCCCAAGCAGCCTCCATACTGTCAGCTCACAGTCAGACACTTAACCAACTGAGCCACCCAGGTGTCTTGGACGTTTTTTAAAAATTAGTCAAAACACTAGAAAACAAAGTGAACATATTTCAGAGAAAGTAGAACAGAATACAAAGATGAAAAATGTAAAAAGTAAAGTACCAGGGGTAGATGTGGAATTTCAACATCCAAATAACAATGGGAATGGGAGATCAGGAAGGGGGAGAAGGAAAAGGGGAGAATTTCTTAAACCTGAGGACACACATTTGAAGAGGAAAAGAACCCATAAAGTGACCAGCATTATGACAGAGCAAAATCTCTCTTTAAGATACCTAATCATCATATTTTAGACCATTGGGTTTAAGTAAAGTGCTCTAGAAGCTTCCAGAGACAGGGAGAATAAAAATCCTGGTCACAGAAAAAAATATCGGGAATCAGAATGGGATCATACTTAACAACTGCAACACTATAATCCTAACAAAATGGAGACAATACTTTACAAAATCTGAGGGCAAATAATTTTCAGTCTAGAATTCTAAGCCTGGCTGTATGTTTTTCTTTGCTTCATAGCTAATTATCACAACTTAGTGGCTTTAACAAGCCATTATATCTCATGGGTCAGAAGTCTGTCGTGTCAGGTTTTCACCAGGCTAAATAAAAGCCTCCAGGGCTGTGATTTCATCCGAAGCTCACTTCTTTTACTGGTTCACTGGTTGCTGGCCACATTCAGTCTTGATAGTTGTTAGGAGTGAGGTCCCTATTTTCTGACTATGAACTCAGGACTATACTTCTACAGGCCACTCACTGTTATCTACTTTGTGGCCTCTCCACAACAAAGCCAGCAAGAGACTGTCTCTTGTTTAGATCTCACAGACCTCACTTACATAAGTCCGTTCCATACAGGATAATACACCTTTCAACTAACTTGAAGCCTACTGATTAGGGACCATAAAAATCTGCAAACCCCCTTTTTCTTTCTTAAATGTTTTATTTATTCCTGAGAGAAAAAGAGAGACAGCGTGAGTAGGGGAGAGTCAGAGAGAAGGAGATACAGAATCGGAAGCTGGATCCAGGTTCTGAGCTAGCCGTCAGCACAGAGCCTGATGCGGGGCTCAAACCCACGAACCATTTGATCATGACCTAAGCCGAAGTTGGACGCTTAACTGACTGAGCCACCCATATGCTGCCAAAACACCTTTTTCTATAAATTTAACCTAGTCATGGGGTAATATCCCATAATACTTATAAGCTTCTCTTACATTCAAGGGGAGAGAATCATATACAGAGTGCACACCAGGGGCAAGAAGTTTGGGGGCCATCTGCCTGCTATACTGGCCAATGCATTCATCAAAGTAGAATTCAGTGATTTTTAGTCATGCAGCTTCTTAAAATTGTCACTCATAAACCCTTTCTTGAAAGCTATTGGGGGGTGTATATGTAACTAATAAAAAGGAATACATGGAAATTCAACAAGAAGTCAAGTCAGAGAATTCCAATGGAAGTCCTAAGATAAAAAATATAGAATAGAACTATAGTTCATATAAGTGGCACTGGAGCAGAAATATAGAATGATACAAGAGGAATACCTTCATGAGAAAATGAAATCCGTATCTGTAGTTACTGAGAAGAAAATCACAAAGAATTTGGAAGTCATTTAGTAGGCGCATAGTAAACTCATAAGTAAACGAAACATATTTGACATTTAATTCTAGGAAATTCTTTTTAACATACAAGAAATGAAATATATTCATATGGCTTCTTTATATTATCACCTAATAACATCCATGTGGCCACTGACTATTAATTTAATAAAATAGCAACATTATAATTTAGGTCAATTGGAAGTTTAACTGAACCAATGTGAGATTGCTCCTTGGTGAGTCAGAAGCTGTGCCAGGTTGTTGCACAAAGAAAACTTTCATTTGTAACAAATAAGGAGATCACAGGGAATAGATTTTAAAGCCATGACTCCCTTGTGGGAAGGTGAATTTGTTTCTTTTATTTAGGCTTAGGATGAATATTTAGATAAGGAAGCCTTGTTACTGTATGTAGAGGCGAGCATAAGGTTATGCATGCGCCTTAAGGAAACATGACTGTACATATACCGTTATGTAAATGAGGGCAAGGGGTGGAGCTTTTCATATTGGGTGGATGTCTTTGTATTATAATGAGGTAAAGGTAATGTTAGGTCATCCTAAAGGTCACTCCATGATCCTTCTGCACAGGCACAAGTTGGGGTTTAGCTTAAAAATTATGTGTGGTCTGGGCTTCTCAGAGCAGTTGCTGTCACCTGAGGGGTGGTTTTGGGTTTCTTATGCCTGAGTTAAGAGGTAAGCCAGAAGAAAGAGCTTAAGGAAAAAATGTAAGACAAAGGTTAATGAGTGGACAGTAGAAGGTAGACAGTAAATGCCAGGTCTTGGGTTCTAGTTGGTGACAAAGACAGAAGAAAAGGAATGTTTGCCTTTGTTTGAGCTGGGTGATGAATATTTGAACTTTTTCTTCTATTGTGGGAAATTTAAAAATAGTTTCAAAAAATGAAAAATAAGTAAAAGGAGTCAAAATTAGTTGTTTAAAAATATCTGGATAGACTTCTAGTAGTAATGTGACTATATAAATTAACAATTGTCTAGGGGCGCCTGGGTGGCTCAGTCAGTTAACCATCTGACTTCAGTTCAGGTCATAATCTCATGGTTTGGGAGTCTGAGCCCCATATCAGGCTCTATGATGACAACATGGAGCCTGGAGCCTGCTTCAGATTCTGTCTCCCTCTTTTTCTGTCCCCCGCCTTTGTGCTCACTCTCTCTCTCCCTCTCTCTTTTCCTCTCTCTCTCTCAAAAATAAATAAAAATTAGAGAGAGAGACAGGGCAAGATGGCGGAGATTAAGGAGCTCCANAGGGACCCGGTTTTCCTCACTCCAGCGGGCTCGGGCTCCACGCACCTGGCAGGCAAGCCCCGCCCATGCGCAGGCAAGNAGTGTTATGTGGAAACTAATTTGACAATAAACTATTTGTAAAAAAAATAAATAAATAAATAAAAATTAAATGAAATAAAAAACAAAAACAAAAACAAAACAAAACACTACAACAACAAAACCAACTGTCCTTCCTTCTCCTCCTGAAAGTTATTCAAAAACAAACACTATCACAACTCCAAATTCAGCAAAATTAGAAGACAACATACTCCCCAGGTGTTGTGTTAGAGGAAAGGGCTGCCAACAGAGCTGAAATTAGGTAGCAGCTGTGCAGGAAGAAATGAAGCTGAGAAGTCATGGAGAAAGATCACAGCATTGAGAGGGGCCAAAGCAGTGCATCTCAGAAAGCACTAGCACAAAAGAGCATGTTGGAAAGAAAGACTCTATGAGGTACAAAATCTATACTTTATGTTTTTTAACATCAAGTTGAAAACTGGGGTGAGCTGAGCTGGTACAAGGCGTTCCCCAGAACACAGTATGATTTTGAGATGATGAGTATATGAGGCTATAATAAAATCACCTTGACAAACTTTTGTTTTTTTGGCAATATATCTTCTGTCTCTTAGGAGAAAGAGAGAAAAGAACACTTGTGTGTTAAGAAACCCATTATTCTGTAATACCCTCTTGATATCTTGTGTGCCTCCCCTAAAAGTTGCAAAGAGGTGGTAGAGAAAAACCCTGTCATTCATGGGTAAGGAAATAAAAACTAAGCCAGCATAGATAGAAAAATGACGTAAGAAAGAAAAGAGTGATTAGTTATTAACAGCATATTGAACAGAAAAAACAGTTGCCCTTGAGCAAATGAAAATTATGACCAGGTATATTGCCATGATAAGGAAATAGAAAACCTTAATAAAACAGTCACACCTTCAAAGAAATCCATAAAACAGAAATGCAAGATGCAGAAAAAAGATAGTATAACAATAGTAGGAAATGGTATGTGCACAGGAAAAACTTAGGAAAAAAAGTAAAAGAAGTAAAATAAATGAAGAAAATGGAAGAAGCATTTGGGAAAGTAAACACTGCAGAAATGTCAGTAAGGAATAGAGAAGAAGGAAATTAGATAATCAAACAAAATAAAATGGTATATAGGAAGTATTAAAATTTCATGAAGAAAATCATAGCTAAAAAGATGGCAAAAGAGATACCACCAGATGCATGATTATAATCTACAAAGAAAGAGCAAGAAAGTAAATGTACAGAGAAATATAATAAAATATAATTTTTAAAAATCTGGAAATAAAACATGCCTTTTAAGTAGATACTTAAATAGCATACTAAATATTGGGGGAGAACATGACTTAAAATGAGCATCACAAATATAATAACATTGCAAGTCTTCAGATATATGGAAATAGAAAGCTAGGCAAAAAGATCATGAGGGTGAAAACATATCAGGTTGGCTTCAAATGTCTAACAAAACTGTTGGTGGTACAGGATAAAGAGCAAAGAAAACAATATTGTCTAGTATTTTATGGTGGAGAGAAATAAGGAAAGGGTGAGGAGGAAGGGGAGATATGTTACTTTTATTATTCCTCTTAGGGAAATGATATTGTCTACAAAAATAATGGTTAAGGGAACTATATAAAGGATTACATTTTAATTAAAAGGTACCCTAAAATGAAAAGACAAACCATCCAAAATATCAGAAGAAGAAAATGCAGGGACACCTGGGTGGCTCAGCCCATTAAGCATCTGACTTTTCATTTCGGCTCAGGTCAAGATCTTAAGTTTCTTGGGTTTAAGCCCCGAGTCAAGCTCTGTGGCTGATAGCATGGAGCCTGCTTGGGATTCTCTCTCTTCCTTTCTCCTGGTCCCTTCCCTGCCTCGCTTATGCTCAAGTGCTCTCTCTTTCTCTCTCGTTCATTCAAAATAAAAATAAAATATAAAGTGTTTCTTTCACATAGAATTAAAAAGCCAAAAATTATGGTAATTTTAAATTGTGATTATATTTTGCCTATTTACTTCTTTGATCTTTTTCCCCTGGCCTTTTGCTTACTGCTTTATTCTTATGTAATATCAAAAGTTATTATTTAACATAGGAAAAATTCAAGGGAAAAACATTGTAACAAAATTAAGAAATTATAAAGCATTAAAAGTAATGAGAATAATAAAGATACCAAATACAAAAGTTGAAAATGAGATAACAACTAAGAAGTCTAGTTGATAATGGTTTGGTGTGATTCTAATACTAAAAAAAAAAAAAAAGCAAAACCCAATACAATTCTTTAAGGAAGTAAAATTATAAAATGTTAATTCTAGAGAATAATAAAACTAATAAATCAATAAAATTGTAAACTCCTAAAAGATATAAACCTATGGGAGCAATATAAAAATAAGAATGAAAGTAAATTTAATTTAAAAACTCAGTCAAATGGTCTCCAAAATTGAGAATAAGAGAGGCATAAATATGCAGGAGCTAAGATAGTTTGAGAATGCCAAGAGCCAATGCTGAAAGTCCTTAAATTTGCAGTTAGTGGGGCTTTCTAGTAGCTGGGCAGATAAAGGGGTTGAATTCCTGGCCTCAGGGCATGAACGAGAGTTCTTTAGATATTCATAGAGGAACACAGACTATCAAGTATGTCAAACTCAGTCCTTGCTAAAGACAATCAAGAAACAAATTTTAATAGATATAAATCTTATCAAAGTCAAATATCTTATTTCTCTTACTATTAAGTCACTACTAGACAAAATGTTTTAAATATTAAGGAACAAAATTGTTTATTTAGCCTAATAGATATTAATCTTTCTCTTTTATGAGCTCCAAATTTAGGAGATACTAAGTTAACTTCCCTAATGTTTCTCAATATTATATCCTGAGTACTAGTTGAGACTAGTTAATGGGCCATACGGCAAAAGTTCAGCGGTCCATAGCAGAGCCTCCTGTTTTGGCCATTAAGAGCCTATACCCTAGTTACATTATATATTGTTACATGGTATTTTAATCGTGCATTTGGGACTGCCTATCTCTTAAAATTTCTGCTAATATATTGACTTATTGTGGCTGTAAATAAAGTTGTCCAAACTCTACTTAGAAATGTTCTAAAATGATTATATTTCTCTTAGTAGGTGTTAAATCATAGTCCCTAGTTCATGAAGGTTTTGAAAACTGCTGTTCCTTCTGTTTCCTTTGTAACAGATTACTCCTGATACAATCTAGACTCTAATATCCTTATGTGGAAACAGCAAAGCTGTTTCATTTGCCATTATATCCTTAGCACCAACCATAATCCCTAGCACTTAGTGGATCCTTAATGAATTAATACTTAATTAATAATTAAGGAATAAACAATTAGAAATAGTCACATTCAAAATCTTAGCATCTATAATTGATGTTGATTGAAAGTCAATAAATATATTGTGTAATTCTTTGTTAGTAATGTTACAGTTTTAAAAAGTATAATCCCATTTCCTTTTAAAAATACTGGCTTTGTATTATTCCTACCAAAAAAAATTGTTATGTTGAAGGTGTTATTCCTAATACTTTGATCCTTGCACTGTATGCCATTGTTCTTTGTAATTCAGTTTTCTGCACGTAACAAGGCTGAAGGGCAGGGAGAATCTGGTACCAACATTGGTGCATCCACTGTCATACTGGATGTTGATTTGGGGAAGAATTCATTGCCTTTGTATTTAGAACTGAGAGTCAGTTACAGTCTGGGTTGAGGACCAACTTGGGAATGACATATGGAGTATAGAATGGTAGCTTAACTGTAGCCTGTCACACAGGACCTATAAGCAGACCCATGGTGTGATGTGTGATTGTGTTTTTGAGCCAGTAAGATAAGCTCATTTGTTTCACGTTTCTCCTTTCTTTAAAAGAAGATTTGTAAAGTAGCACATTTATCAAAGTGCTCCGGTCTTAATAAATGTACATTTAAAATGATTGGCAGATTGTTTTTAAGAATAAATGCAAGAAATGTTAGTATTGACAAGACTGAGTATAAAGCGAATTCATTGCTTGGCAGAACAGATTCCATATTCAAAATATCCAAATTTACCAACTCGATGGGGAAAGAGAGGGGTCTAGAAAACTAGGCATTAGGAAAAAAACTAGCTAATGAATTATTAAGCAAGTTTCATGTATTATTTATAAAATCTGTTCTAAATTTTTTAATGTGCATCATTAGGTTATATTTTTTTCTTCTTTTTATCTTCCTTACTTTCTGTACCTGACAATGTTCTGTCAAAACTTTTCAGAAGTGTCTTCTTTGCTCCATTTCTTTCAATTTCATTTTCCTCACATGTTATTTAAATATTTCATAGTGACAGTCCTGTATTTCCCATATCCATGAGGCTTAATGAAATAGTGTTTACCATCTAGTTTTCTCCCTGTTTTCACTTCACTAATGCTTAAGTCCTTAACAAACATATGTGCCAAACACTCACATGTCTGCACATTATTTTGTAATATTTGGAAATTTTTTCCTTTGCTGAAAAAACAAGTTTCATGAGACTTTATAAAAAAGAGTTTGGGGACTCTCCATTTCTGTCTGTAGGTAGATCTCATTGCTGTTTGAGAAACAAACACAGGGGAAAATATTTTTATAAATACTTTGAGTTTCAGCAGTTATCACTACTAACAGCAGAGGATTTGGAATGGGTGTCAGATGACATACTGAGTAGGATTTCTGAGCCTAAAATTTTTAGTTTCTCTAAAAAACTAGAGAAATTTTCTCTCGAAAGCTCTACTTTCTTTACAAATTTCAGTTACACAATACAGTGTTATTAACTATGATCACCATGTTATAGTTTAGATCCTCAGACTTTATTCATCTTATAACTGAACGTTTGTACCCTTTTACCCGCCTCTTCCTATTACTCCTATTCCTTAGCTTTGGAAACCAGTTCTACTCTCTCTTTTCCATGAGTTTAACTTTTTTTTTTTTTTGTGCAGAAGGGTGATGTTGTTTGCTTAGACTGCATATATAAGTGATCCCATGTACTGTGCGGTGTTTATTTTTCACTGTATGGCTTAGTCCACTTAACGTTATGCTCTCCAGATTCATCTATGTTGTCACAAATGACAGGATTTCCTTATTTTTAAGGCTCCATAATATTCTACGCCACATTTTCTTTGTCTATTGATACATTGATAGACATTATTAAGGATGTTTTTATATCTTGGCTCTTGTGAATAATGGTGCAGTTATGGGAGTACAGATATCCCTTTGAGACAATGATTTCCTTTACGCTGGACATATATCCAGAAGTGGAATGGCTGGATCCTATGGCAGTTCTATTTTTAACTTCTTGAGAAACCTTTATACTGTTTCCATAGTATCTACAACCAGTTTACATCCCACCAACAGTGAACAAGGATTTCTTTCCACCACAACTGCACCAGCATTTGTTTTGCCTTGTGTTTTTTATTGTGGTTTTATTGATTGATTGATTGATTGATTAGAGAGAGAGAGAGAGAAAGAGAGAGCACATGCATAAGTAGGGGAGAGGGGCAGAGGGAAGAGAGAGACTCTTTAACAGGCTCCATGCTCATGAGGAGCCTGATGAGGAGTTCGATCGCACGATCTGAGCTGAAATCAAGAGTCAGACAATTAACTGACTGAGCCACCCAGGCACACCTGTTATCTCTTATCTTTTTGATAACAGACACCCCAACAGGAGAGAAGTGATATCACATTGTGGGTTTTTTTTTTCCCATTTCCTAATGTTGAGCATCTTTTCATGTGCCTGTTGGTCATTTGTATATTACCTTTGAAAAAAATATCTATTCAGATCTTTTGCTCATTTTTTAATTGGGTTGATTTTTTGCTATTGAGTTGTAAGCATTCCTATATATTTTGGATATTAATCCCTTATTGGATACGTGGTTTGCAAATAGTTTATCCTATTCCATAGGTTGTCTTTTTCATTTTGCTGATAGTTTCCTTTGTTGTGTAGAAGCTTTTCAGTTTGATGTAGTTCCACTTGTCTAATTTCGCTACTTTTGCATTCACTTTGGTACCTAAATAACCATTGCCAAGATTGTTGTCAAGGAGCTTACCCACTGTGTTTTCTCCTAGGATTTTCACATTTCCAGGACTTACATTCAAGTCTTTAATTCATTTTGAGTTGGTTTTTGTTTATCATATAAGATAGGCACCCCCATTTTATTCTTTTAACATATAACTATCTAGTTTTAACACCATTTGTTAAAGAAACTATTATTTCCCCAGTATATATTTTTGGCATCTTTTTCCAGAAACTGATGGATTTATTTCTGAGATCTGTATTCTGTTCCATTGATCGATGTGTCTGTTTTTATGCCACTACCATACTTTTTGATTGCTACTGCTTTGTAATATAATTTGAAATCAGTAAGTGTCATGCCTCCAGCTTTGTTCTTTCTCAAAATTGCTTTAGCCATTCTATGTCTTTTGTTTTTTCAAACAATTTTTAGGATTTTTTTTCATCTCTATGAAGATAACATTGAATTTTGATAAGGATTACATTAAATCTATAGATGACTTTGGGTAGTCTGGATATTAATTCTTTCAATCCATGAACATAGAATAGCTTTCCATTTGTTTGTGTCTTCAATTTCTTTCTTCAGCATCTTATAGTTTTCAATGTACAGATCTTCATCTCCTTGTTTCAACTTTATTCCTAAGTACTTTTTGATGATATTATAAGTGAGATTATTTTCTTAAAATGCTTTATGATTTATGTTTGTTAATTTTCTTGTTTGTAGCTTTACTAAATTTATTTATTCTAACAGTTTTTGGTGGAATCTTTAGGATTTTCTCTACATAGGATAATGTCATTTGCAAATAAAGACAATTTTATTTTTTCCTTTCTAATTCAGATGGATTTTTGTTTGTTTGTTTCTGGCCTAATTGCTTTGGCTAGAACTTTCATACTATGTTGAATAAAAGTGGTGGGGGTGGACTTCCTGTCTCATTCCAGATCTTAGAGGAAAATTTTTCAGCTTTTTACTGTTGTACAGGATTTACGTCATGGGCTTGTCGTATATGGTCTTTATTATATGGATGTATGTCCCCTCTATACCCAGTTTGTTGTATGTGTGGTTTTTTTTTTTCATGAATAGATGTTGAATTTTGTCAAATGCTTTTCTGCATTTGTTGAGATGATCAATAGGATATGAAATTGATGATTGATCTATTCACTGGATTGGAAAGAGACCATTTTGTGTGGTAGTAGATATAAAAAATCCTAAGTCGTTTATGGATATGTTATTTGAGGTAAAAAAAAAAAAAGTGGAGATATCAAGGTGGCAATTTAACTTGTGTTTGGAACATATAAGAGTGTCTGCACTTGAAATGTTATATTCTGTCTTATGTACATATAAATAGTAACTGAAGTCTTAGCATGGATAGACAAGCAAAAATGTATAAAATGAGAAGAAAGCCTATCATTGAGGGAAGTGAAACTGAAACAATTAGTGTCTTGGTAGAAGATGAGCCAGCTGAAAACAATTAAATCATACAATTTTAATATTTAACTGTTATGGTGCTCACAGTGGCAGTGCAGATGATAGATTATTTATAAAATAGACTTTTTTTTTTTTTACAAGTTGATCTGTGATATGATTTCCCAATTAGATATTCTGGAAAAAGAGATAGCTGGTGAACATTTAACAAAAAGTACTGAGTATTCACTGTTTACCAGGCATGGAGACACAGGCTCACTGTATTCACCTTTAATAATTCAGCAGGAAAGTAGAAATCTAAAAGCTAGTCAATCAGTAATCAATATTAATTGCTATCATAGAGTTCAAGTGCAATGAGAAAGGCAGATTGTATGATGAATGAATCAATAGTAGCAAGTATAAAGAATATAAGTAGGAGCTACAGAGAAGCATCATATAATCTATCCAGTTTTAAAGATCACAGAAGTGAATTACAATCAATGATTAGGAATTTTGTGTTAGAGGGAAGCAGAAGATACTGGCAGGAAAAAAGTGCCCAATCCAAAATAAAATTTGGTACTGGTTTGTAGACATTGAAGTTGTAGATTTTGAAAATCATTTACTATGAATCCAAACAAGAGTAAACTGTTAAGATTTGTCTAGAGAGGAGCAATACATTAATAAAAAAATAAAAAAGAAAGTAAAGAAAAACTTGAAACAAAACATTTATGAGAAAGATTAAAAAAAAACTTGTCACATATTTTAAGATATATCTCTTTTTACCTTCAAGACTATTTTTTATGGATAGAAATTTGTGACTAATTGAAATCATGCTAAATGTGAAAAACCCAAATTACTAATACTATATTTTTGTTCTGTTTTAGATCTTCAAATGGGTAATGCTAGCATACAAATTCAACATCTATGTAAATAGAACAGTCATGATGATATCTAAAATATTAATTCAAACCATGAGAGGGGCCGAACTGACCAGTTTTTAACTTCTCAGTGTGTATTTCAGAAGCTGTTCAAGTTCAGCCACTTGAGAGTTTGAGTTACTCTTTATTAGTACAGGAGTCATTTTTTATCCATAGTGAAGGTGGGATGAGGCCTGAGTTAAGGAATAGGTCTTTACTGTTCACACCAAATGCTCTCAACATTTTAGTGCAACTTCATTGAATTAGTATTACTTGGCTCTGATTCTAAAATAATTTTTAGAGACTAAATCATTGGTTAGTTCTAAACTACAAATTATGATTTATGATTTTAATTTCAAATTCTTCATTGTTGCAAAAGAAAAGGTGAAAAAATTGCTTGTCCCTGTGTCTAAATCAGAATATTGATTTCACCTGGACCATGACATGTGACATTATTTACATCATAGGTGGGACATTATTTACATCAAGGGAAGAGTGTCCATAGCTTGATTCTTGAGTTTCAGAATCCTTTCAGTTAAATCAGAAGTCCTGGTTAACTTCACTTAATGGTTACTTTAACCTCCTGTGGAAAAATTGAGGTAAATGTATTTTCAGAGGAAGAAGTCATACTTCTTCAATCAACCCTCATGTTTTATAATCTGAATTGATCATCATATGAAGAGATGAATCTAGTTTTCATGTCATATCCCCACCTCCAATGAAAACTTAACAATCAGGTTGCTGTATGTCATAATGCTAACATGTTAGATTATTTTTGGCATATTGTATTATACCTCCTAATACAGTGGCTATATTACAATTTACAACTATGTCATACATCTCTAAGACTAAATGGATCATGTAATTGAAGTTTATTGAACTGTCCATTAGAAACTGAAATAAAATTATGTTTAGGCACATTCTATGAATAAATAAATGTTATGGTAGTGGGGATGGGAAGAACTTAAAAAGAGTTATCAAGGTTCTGAGTCATTAATTGTGGCATTGTTTTATTGATATTTGAAAGCAAACTGTAATAGTTGTGTGTTTTTTCCCCCATAGGTAACTACTAGGATAAAGACTTTTTATTAACATTCAAAGAATATTCTGAAACTCTCATTGATCTTTTTTCACTCAGTAAATTACATTTTTTGGAGAATGTGTATGCCAGTAAAAGAGAAGCAAATCCTATATGAAGAACAGTGCAGTGAACACATTTTGAGGGTTAGATATTAATGGTAATAAGATTATAGCTCAGTGTTTTGCCCAGAAAAAGATGTGGAGAATGAGTAAATATTGATATTGTATATTTTATAGTACATTAACCAACTCTAAATCATTTCTTTCATGAAAGGCTGTCTTTCATTTAGGTAGTCTGAGGTCAGATGTTAGATAATCTTAATATGGAGAATGAACATCATTCTGCTGCCATGTTGTTATACATATGAAAATATCTCTCTGAGTTCAAAAGGTGAGTAGTAATATTTTATCTGAATAGGTTTTCTCTATGATTGACTTTTGAGAATATTTTATCTTGCTTTATGATATGTTATAAATATCTTTAAATATAAATTTTTTTATATTTATATTTAAATATGAATATCTTTAAAAAGTAAATGTTCCTATATGTACAAAAAGAGTAAATCTTCTATATGGGATGGTTTTTATTTAGGTCTTCTGAATTATATTACAGACCACCACAGTTCTTTGCTAAATTATACAAAGTAAGGTGGTGTCATTAGATGTGATGTGCATGGTTAAAACTTCTTTTTATAGTGTTTGATAACACCATGTATCAATTCCAGCAACAGTATGATAAAATAGAAATTGTAGATATTTTGTTTGTTAATTTTACTATATTTACTTATGAACAATTTGTTGTTAAGATCCTGTTTCCATGGGGGAAAATGGGGTGAAAAACATATAGATATTCTGGATTATCTATATCTTGCCTACTCTTATTTTCAGAATCCATCATATATAGCATATAGCAATATTTCAATTAATTTTTGATAAATCATCAGTTTCTAAATAATTGTAGTTTAAAATACTTTCCATTTTGAATAACTTAAATATTCGCTTAAGACCATATTTCTTTGTCTTGGAGGGAAATAAGTGCAATCAGAAAACAAACATGTCACCCAAGGTTCGGACATTTGCAAAGATGTCTTAGCTCCTTCGAAGGAGTTTATGTTAGAAATTATTGTAATAAAAGCAGTTAGTATGTATTGTGCTTATACTATGAGCTAGAAATTGTTCTCAAGACATATATAGATGCATGTATGGTCTGATTAAATCCATATAACATCTTTAGCAATTAGGTATTATTTCTGTAATCTCCATTTTAAAAATAAACTGAAACCAGGGTAAGGTTTCAGTACATTAACAACAGAATTGCTTATAACATTATCCTTCCTATATATAACAATTATAAATTCTGGATGAAATATAGAAACAGCTACTGAAGAGTTTTTAACTAATTCATAAACAGGCAAGAACTAGAGGGAATCTACACTTAAAGGAAGGGATTTGAGTCTCATTGGGTGAGGTTCATGTTCATGAAGATTTTTCCATGGGGAGATTTTGCAGTGCATACTATGTGAGGCACCTTAAACTCAAGTAGACAGTTGCATTCTTATTGGCTTAAAGTGTCAGAAGATAGAGTTCAGGGCTACCAGAGCAGATTGACATTGAAGGAAGAAATGCAATAAAAAGGGTGCCATAAGGAAGAGCCCCATAATATGCTTATAAACTTCCTTTAAAACCTTGCATAATTCTTGAAAAACACATGAACAGATTTCACAAATTCCAGCAGAAACTGATAGCTTGAAGGTTAAAAGAACAAGAGATGTTTTTAGTTTGCTGCCCCCACAGGAGAAACAGTCTTTGGATTTAAGAGCCTTGCAAAATTAGGAGGGCTTAGAAATACCTTAGGCTTAATCAGCTGTTCAAGAAAGCATAAAATAAAGTCCTGTAAACTCAAAGTGATCATGTAGTAATTTAACTCTGTCAGAATGTAAATCAACACAGAACCCAGAATCCTTGCTATATAGCATTACAATGTCTAATTTACAACCAAAAATTACCAGATATATGCCAGTTTGTTTTCTACTTAGGTAACAGAAAACTTCAAGAGAACAGCAGTTCACCTAACAATGAAAAAATACAGATAATCTACAAAATCATAGTTTTTCTGAGCCTATTAGAGATATTAGATCTTACATAACCTAAATTCCAAATAGTAACAACCATCTCTGAAGAGCATCTATAAAAGTAGGTAAGAAGAGAACATAAAATGTTAACAAATTCTTAAAGGTGAAGCATGGGCTAGTGTGACAGTTCAGAATCCCTGGAAGCTGCAGGCACAGTGGCTTTCTGCTTTTATGAAGTGTTGAAAGGAAAGATTGAGGGAGGGGAAGTACACTAGTAAGAGTGTTCCTTGGTGGTATACAGGCATGAATACTTGCCCACTTCTAGACCCTTCTCTCATAGTAAGCAAAAACCATCAGCCAGCTGGGGGAAGGGTGAAGACACATTTTAAGCCTTCCCAATTCCCTCTCACTACGTATCTAGAGACGCTTCATCTACATATTCCATCAAATATGCAGCCGTGACCCAGGAGTGGGTGGATCAAGAATGTATGTGAATAAAATGAACAATAACAATCATGAATATGAATACTACTTACATCTATCCTTTAATCATTCCAAAGAATTTCCCAGCATGAAATATATTTCTTAAAAGCCTTAGTTTGGCCACGGTTCAGCTTAAAAACTCTTTGACTCAGTTGTGATCATAAAAATCTACACATGGAGAAAAAATAGCGGTTTTATTTCACATATTCAAAACTTAATGAAAAGTAATTGAGTGTGTCCTAATTAATTTTGTTATGTAGATGATTCATATTTTATATGTGAATCCATGATATAATACACATGAGAAAATGAGATGTAATTTTTTTGTCATTTCATTCCTATATTCTTTGAGAAATATGAACTTCTTCCTATTTCTTGTTACTTTAATGAAATTTTAACGTTTTGATATATATACGTGTATATGTATTATCTTTAATTCAAGACTTTTTAGTGTTAACTTTTCTTTTGTAAGGAAAAATTGTGTTTCCCTAGAAAAGGAAACATATAATCTTTGCTATGGAATACTATACAGTTTATGTTATGGGACTTAGTTAATTTTTGAACCCAGAATAGGAGAGTGAAAATTCACTTGAGTTGACTTCTTTTAGACTATTAAATTTGCCAGTGTGCATCTTATACATTCTGTCTAGTTTCATCAGCGTTTTAGAACTTATTCTGAATTGTACTTACTTAGATGCAACATAAAAGAGATTATAGTATACAATTTCTTCATATTTTAAAAGGACACTGAAAATTTCCCCATCCACATCTCCAAAATGTTTTTCTAAGAAGCCAATCATTTAAATTAATGTTATGATATTCATACATAAGATATATTATCTTGCCTGCCAAGCATAAATATTGTACAATATAATATACATGAGAATAATAAATATAATTTCTTCATATGGATAATCAACAGATAAATTCCATGACTGTAAAACACCATATAATTTAGGAATGGTTTAAACAATTTTCCCCAAACTAATGAGATCAACCAAAGGCCAATTGGGAATGTTGTGATTTATTTGACTAATATCTCAATGTCTCTAGTTTTCATTAATGAAATGCCCTGCAGGTGTTTTGGAATATGGATATGCTCAAAAGACTTTATGAAATTATTTTTCTGGTATTATTTCATGAGAAATTTTAGTCATTCTCAATAGAAATTGGCTTTCTGGGCTGCCTGGAGCTATAGGTTTAATACATTTTTGCTGTATGTTTAAAGATGTGCTTGCAACGTTCATGCTTACTGAGTATCTGCCACAAATGCTTCATTGGACCTTACATTCTTTTCACAAGAATTTAGGAGACATATTATTAATATGACATGAAATATGTAAAACTTAAGTTGACTTGCAAAAACTGTTTATATAACTAAAGCATCCATCCTAACAAAATATTGGAAAAAATGAGGAAAAACTGAAATAATTATGATGGCCATCATTTTTTACATCATAGGTTAATTCTGTTGAAAATTCCTTCTTTTTTTTTTTTAGTAGATTCAATAATATAATCTGGTAAACTGCAGTGAAACACAGTTCCATATGGATTAAAATCATTTAATATTTATTTATTTGTTTACTTATTTAGTTATTCACTTATTCATACATAATAATACATACATACTTTAATTTTTTAGAGGTGTTTTGGGTTTAAACAAAATTAAGAGAGAGGTCCAGAGATTTCTTTTATATTAATACATCATAATCACTGAAGTCCACAGTTTACTTTAGGTTTTTTTCTTGGTGTTCTACATTGTATGAGTTTAGACAAAAGTATTATTACATATGTCATTATAATATCACAGACTATTTTCACGGAACTAAAACTCCTCTTTGCCCTACCTATTCATCTCCCCCACCATCAACCCTCACAACCACTTGATCTTTTTATTGTATCTTTTTCTTGTCATACAGTTGGATTCATACATTTCACCTTGGCTTTTTATGCTTAATAATAGGCATTTAAGATTCCTTTTTGTCTTTTCATGGCTTGATAGTCCATTCCCTTTTAGTGATAAATAATATTCCATTGTCTGAATGTTTCTCCATTTACCTACTGGAGGACATCTTGGTTGCTTCCAAGTTTTGACAATTATGAATTAAGCTATTATAAATGTCCTTGTGTAAGTTTTTGTGTGGACATTAGTTTTCAACTCTTTTAAGTAAATACCAAGGAGTGCAATTGTTGGACTATATGGTAAGAGTATGTCTAATTTTGTAAGACACTGTCAAACTATCTTCCAAAGTGACTGTGCCATTTTGCATCTCCATCAGCAGTGCACGAGAATCCCTGTTGGTCTACATTCTTATCAGTATTTGATGATGTCAATGTTCCAGATTTTGATCATTGTAATAGGTATGTGGTATCTCATTGTTGTTTTAAAAGAACTTACATTTTAGTGATACTTTTAAAACTGAAGTTGAAACTTTAGTGAGCATCTCTATAGAATTGTTTCCGTTATCTCCCATATTAAAAGGAAGCAAAACACTCTTTTGTTTTAACATCCCTCTTGAAATACAGCAATATGTGATGGTATTTGTAAGTTTTATATTTCCAAGGTGAGTTACCTAAAAGAAAAAAAAAACCTTTAAATTAAATACATAGATATATTGTGTACATAAAGCTAAATATATATGTTTGTCAGAACTTTACACTTTTTAGCTAGATGTTTGCTTCGTATTTGATGTCATGTTGGTAGCATCAGGAAATGAATACAAATTATAACAGATATTCAGAGAGGAACTACCAATAGGACTTCAAAACCACAATTTAGAATTGGATAGAAATTAATTGCCTCTTCTCTTTCTTCTTTTATCACTTAAATATCTCTCTTCCACAAAATGAAGCTTACAAAGCATCCAGTTCAGCTCTCTGAAACTCACTTTGTCCTTTCTGAATGAAAAATAATACTGATCACTTTTCTTTCTTTGTAGAACATTTTAAAGAATTGATTATTTTGTTTCTGAACTTAAAGCTGTTGTACCTTATCTGGAAACCTATCAGAAACTTTTTATTGGATTTCCAAGTAGTCAGAGAATTAGTATTACTTAATCTTCTGAAATACCTCTGGCTATTTTTCTTTTCAGAATATGCCATGCTAATAAATAGCCAGCAATTTACCTGCAAATAAGTCTCTGATTACTAGTACAGAGTTATGCTAGACGAATAATTCACTGCTGAACCTTTGATATAGTATATAGATTTCTGTCTATGCAGCTAAGGCAATTCATTAGCACATTGTATATTACCAAGGATTTCTATATACTCAATTATGCTGACTGAATGAAATGAATGTGATTGTGAAAAATGTTCAGATAACATGTCAAGTTCACTTTAGAGCAATTCAAGTTATTGAAGACAAAGTCTTCAACTCACAACTATGGGATTGATGTTAACATCTAAAAAATAAAATAAAATCACCAAACAACAAATACTTCAATTTTATTGAATCCTGCCATAACCTAGACAGCTTTTATGTATGAGCTCTGCAAAATGTACACAAATGTTAAAGTGGAGAATTGAAGTTATTATAGTTATGCTAATTCTGGACCACAACCAAAAGCAAAATAGAAGTTTGGCTTCTAAAACCTATTAATTCAGGAAAAGTTGTGTTTATATAGAAAGCTGTTAAAAGAGAGTCTGATAGGTCAGCATTTGGATCCAGGACTCTCTTATATATACATATATAACCTGAATAATCTAAGGCAGATCACTTACACATTTAAAAATCTTCATCTGAAAAAGGAAATCAGAGAATGATACTGAAGTATAAATGGGCTATTGTGTAAAATGTCACATAACTACCTTTCTTTCCTAACTAAGGAATATTTGTTCTTTAAGATATTCCATTTTTCTCCCTAAGTCATATCATGTAAAATTTACCATAGAATTAAAACCTGAAAAAAAGTGAAAAAAAGTACATATATCTAATCCCTACAGTAACACATATAATAATAGATAACAAAATCCAAATTCATAAATACTGCAAGATCTGTTATCTCCAGAAATTAAGCATTCATTTCAGCCACACATTAGTTGTGCCTCAGAAATTAATCATATCTAGAACCATCTGAGGTGCGTGACTTGTGTTTTCCTTTATTGCAGGAGGGTCAATAGATGAGAATCTTCATCTGTGTCACAGTTAGTGGAAGTGTTCTTGAATGTTTGACACATCCAATACCTAGTCAGAATTACGGGGTTATTGTGATTATCATTAAAAATACAGAATCTCTAGAACTGGGGCAGATAATCCAAATTGATTAATAGGTTCCCTGGTTATTTTTGTGAACTTAACCTCTCAGAAACTTAAAAAGCACCCAAGCACATATAGGCCAATGCAACTAATCAAGTTAAAAAATAAAGAGGCTTCATTGGGACCAGTGTTCCTCTTTTTATATACATTTTAGATCTACTCCTAGGCACCAGGGTGGAATGTTTCAGTATTTACGCAGTTGTTAATTCTCCAGTACACCGGCCCCAAAATTACTTTTCTGTAGTACTTCAAAGCAACCATCCATTGCATTTTTTACAACTTTGTCCAAACATTCTACACTGAGTCTTGACATATCTCAGAACTGAAACATCTGTAATGTCTTAAAGACACTCTTCCCCAACTAAAGCTTCCCATCTCTCTGACTTTCCCATACCCTTCTTCATACCACATTGCTTCTCAGGCTCACTTAGAGCTTAGGCCATTGCTTTTTTCTACTTCTTAAGCCATGTGTGGCTTCATTCCTTTCTCTAGTCACAGAGTCCCACAGTGCATAACTTCAGCTATTCTAGTTTTTTCACACTTACAATTTCTTTGCTCCGTTAGGTTTACTTGCAGCATACTTGATTAGAACACTTCTAATGACGGACAGCCCAAAACATATTTATTAAAAATTCATTATGAGCTAGGCACTATAGTATGAATTTTTTCTAATCTGCATTATTACTCTATAAGGTAGATTTTATTTATTTAATTATACAGATGAGAAAATTAAGCTCGTAAGAGATTAGTTTTCTTTTTACCACAAAGCTGCAAATGAGTCAGAAATCCAAACCCAGGATATTTCACTCCAAAACATCTGCTCTTTCCACTACATGAAAGTGCTACTTCCTAGAACCTTTCTGCTCTTAAGAGATGCCAGGGAGAATTGCATAATGTTATATTGGAGCCTTAACTTGTTATTCAGTACTTAAAAAAAGAAAAAGTCCTTCATGGATTGCTGGCATAATTCTTCTGATTTTCTTTAGCAGCTATGCTATTCTTCTACCTTTTCTGTATCCCTTATCAAGTAGATGTTTATTTATTTACTTAATTTAAATGTCTAGAGGATTTCTGATTAAATAAGGCATTTACCTCCTTACTGCTTCTTCCAATGACTTTCTAAAATTTGAATAGAGATGTAAACAAAGCATAAAAATCATGAAAATAACACAAAATAGAAAAGATGACAATGGATGAAATACAGCACCAAAGGATTTTAAGTTAGAAAGTAGATATAAGATCTGTAATTAATTTAAGATATCAGCGAAACCTAAGTGACTAATCAGAGGAGAAAGAAGGAGAAACAAAATAAGTACCTAAGGAAGTCCATTCACACAGCAGAAATACTGAAAGACCCGTAAGTAGAGTCAACTAGGAGAGACTTGAGTGTGGCTGAAAATAAGAAGGTTAGATGACAATTTATATAACGAGTAGTTAGGCCCTTAGATATCTTTCTCTGCATAATCAAGTAAGAACTCCTTTCTTCCTTTCTCTGGCAGAAAGTGAAAATTTACATTCTGGAAAGGTAGACTCAGGAGGAGAATGAACTCCATTAGGCTCACTGGAAGGTGATAGCCATAGTGAAATATGAAGGACTCCTTCCTCTCACACAACCCCACCACCCATCTAGTTCATCCTCAGCCTCCTCTACCCTGTTGGCTCCCAGAATGCTGATGCCCAGGCATATGCTGACTGGGGAATGGTGCTAGAGACTGCAGAAACAACTTTATGGGGAAATGGACCATCCAAGAGACTATGTTTATAGATATTGATGTTTGGGAATCTCCAAACAAAAAGACCAAATTTTTGCCCAGTCACACTGCTGGTGAAGGCATAAAAAAAAATATTTACCAGCCATATTTGAGTTCAACAAGCTTCTAATGAGCTTTGTAATGCTTCTTCATTAATATAAATGGGCATGCAGTGATTACCAGGCATTTGAGAAAAACTACCAAACAAATAACATGGAACATATAGAAAAGTGAAAAAAAAATCAGTAAATAATAATAAAATTTATTTAGGCCTATAAAGATAATGATAAGATCAACTCTAAAAGATTTTAAAATGGATACATCTGAGGAGTGATTGGGGATGGGGGCTGGTATGTCAGGACTTATACTGCTATCTTATTATAGAGAGCATAGGACTTTTTTCCAAAAAAAAAAAAAAAAGTGTGTGTTTATTACTTTGATAAAAATACAGACTCTCTCATCATCCTGCTCTTCCCTCATCTACTCACTGGTATCTGTATCTGGACCAGTCTTTATCTTTTCCATCTCAAAGAAAAAGTGGTGTTTTCCTTTATCTCTTATTATTTATGTCCTAGATCAGTGGTTCTCAAATTCTTGTGCACATTGTCATCATCTGGGCTATTGAAAAAAAAAAAACTGTCAGGGGGCACCTGGGTGGCTCAGTTGGTTAAGTGCCTGACTTTGGCTCAGGTCATGATCTCCCAGTTCATGGGATTGAGCCATGTGTCAGGCTCTGTGCTGACAGCTCAGAGTCTGTAGCCTGCTTCTGATTTTCTATCTTCCTCTCTGCCCCTCACCTGCCTGTGCTCTCTCTCTCTAGAAAATAAGTAAATAAGCTTAAAAAAATAAAAATAAACTGTGAGCCATCACCCTAGATGCTTGTTAGAAATGCAAAATCTCAGGTTGCAGTCCAGATTTACTGGATACATTTTAACAAGATTGCCCAGGGATTTCTATACATGTAAAGTTTATAATTCTTTGGTCTACATCTCACCCCATTCCTTCTCTGTTTGGTATTTCATCACTGTTTGTTCTCTACCCATCAATTTCTTCAACTCTCTTTCCATGAATTTCTTCTCTAAACACATTAAATTCCTTTATATATTAAAAGGGAAAAAAGAACAAAAATAAAAAACAAAAAATTGAAAACAAAAACTCTAGAGTACTCTTTGTATTCTATTTTTTTCTTACTAATTACCTATATTCCCCCATTTTCCTCATAATCCATTTTATTGAATATGTCAGGTACACTTTTTCTCCTTTATTTTGGATCCAGTTGTTTACTCACTGCAATCTGGAATCTTCTACCATTACATGGAAGCTGGTCTTTAAAACAGCCAGTGAATTGTAATGGACGAAAATATCTTATTTATCTTACTGTGTGTAATATTTGATATTAGTGATGCCATGTCATACACAGCCCTTTTAAGCATTCACCCCTATAACTTCATGAAACTTCTGGAAATAGGCATTTATGCATAAATATGGATATATATGATCAATCTCATTGATCTTGATTGCCCTAAATCTTAAATGTTTGTCCTACTTTGCCAATTATTAAAAATTAATGTTTAAAAATATATTGTAAATATGTTTCAATGAAAGTAAATAAAATTAATCCATAATACCATCACCTTGAGGAAAACACTGTCTAAATTTGAATATACTCTATTTAGATTTTATTTATATGCTATATACATATTTCTCACAGTACTTTATAACCTGCATTGTCAAGTAAGAACATGAGCATTTTAAAATGTCTTTGTACTTCTTAGTTCTTTCTACTTCAGTAGTATTGGGTTTTTTAAATGTTTATTTATTTTTGAGAAAAAGAAGAGACAGTGCATGAGTGGGGAATGGGCAGAGAGAGAGGGAAACACAGAATCCGAAGCATGCTCCAGGCTCCAGGCTGTCAGCACACAGCCCTACACAGGGCTCAAACTCACAAGAGATCATGACCTGAGCTGACATGGAATGCTTAACCAACTGAGGCATCCAGGCACCCCCTCTACTTCAGTAGTATTGTAAACAATATTACCTGAAGTATTCTGATATATAATTTTACATTTAACTCTTAGATACTAATTTCAGTTTACATAATCACAAGCAATATATAAGTTCACATTTCTACACATCCTTACAAGCAACGAGTATTTTTTTTTTAAGATTTTTATTTATTTCTAGGAGAGAGAGAGAAAGATAGCGTGAGCAGGGGAGGGTCAGAGAGAGAGGGAGTCACAGACTGAAACAGGCTCCAGGCTCTGAGCTGGCAGTCAGCCCAGAAGCCGACGCGGGGCTCGAACCCACGAACCGCGAGATCATGACCTAAGCGAAAGTCGGACGCTTAACCGACTAAGCCACCCAGGCGCCCCGAGCAACGAGTATTTTTATTTTTTATATTTTTGATTTTTTTTTGAGAGAGAGAACATAAGCAGGGAAGGGGCAGAGGGAGAGGGAGAGAGAGAATCCCAAGCAGACCCCACACCCAGTGCAGAGCCCAAAGCAGGGCTGGATCTCCCAACTGTGAGATCATGACCTGAGACAAAATGAAGAGTCAACACTCAACCAACTGAACGACCCAGGCACACCAACAATGGGTAGTTTTAAATGTGTTTAATTTGGGGGTAAAATTTATAACATTTTAACAAATTATAGTCAACATTAATTGAACACTTTGTGGTATTTTACCACTTAATGTATTTTATATAGTCTCAGAGAAACTTTGTCAGTTTGTTACTAATTTTAATCCTAATTTCACATATCAGTAATTGAGGCATAGAAAATTAATATATGTTGCATAAATTAATACAGCTATAGAATTGGTGCCATGATTAGAAGTATTTATTACTATAAAATATTTTTATATTATGTCTTTTTTTTCTTTCATGCATTCTCTGTTTATTTCTTTTATACTTTCATCCAAATATTTGACTTTCTATTATGGATTTTAAAAGCTTATACAATCTAAAAATATTGCCACTTTAACTGTCATATAGTTCATAGTTTCTTCCCCCACTTTATATATTGTATTTTAATTTTTTTTATGACAGCATGATAGTTTGAAAGAACATTAGTCAAAATCTTTCAATCTTTTGGTTGGGTTAAGACTCTGAGGTCATGGTTAGAAACTATTTTTCTGTGCCCAAATTGCATTATTAGTTTATAATAAAAAGATTATGATCTCTTTACGTGTCTTTGGTTTTATACTGTCCTAATCCCAGTGTATTCTGAGTCCCATTTGCATGGTCCATTGTTTGGATTATAGTGAGAGTATGTATCAAGACGGTGGAACATGAAGTTGCATAAGAGGGAGTTTATCAGTATGGGAACATTCTCTTGGCATACAGGATTTAGCACCCTAAAAAAAAGACCTGAGAGATGGTGCTAAAACTTCACTACGATGGTGCTTAGAAATATGCAGAAAGTGATTGCCTGTGCTATATGAAGTAAAAATGCCAGGACTGCTGGGAAAGACAAGGGAAGAAGAACAAAAGGCTTAGAAAAGTGAGCATACTGGAATGTGTATATCAAGCAAGACTAGAAAACCTACCAGATGACATTTCATGGGAGAGCTTAGAAAACATTGCATTTACCAAAGCAATAAAGTGAAAGGGGCAGCAACATTACTGAGAAAATAAGTGTTGGCTTTTTCTTTTGGCAAGAATTTGTCCTGTTCCAGTCTGTTACAGGCCACGGCTTTCTAATAACTAGGGATGATAGGATCCCCCAGACATGAGGCCAAGTGGTGGTTCTCAAATATTATAAGACAGGCACCCATAATTATTTTTTGTGAGTATCAGGGTTGGAGTGAATCAACCAATTGTCATCAGCTGGTCTTTCTTACAAGTCACCCCAGTAGTCATAGCATAGGGAGAGACAATATGTGTGGGACCAGCTTGTTATTTATCAAGGCTGATCTAGCTGCTATTGCTGTATAGTATCCTACTGTCCACATCATAGACCAATGCAGAATCTCCAATAACAATATTATTTATCCCTTTCTAACAGGCCACTTGGTAGCAAGTTGAGGGCCAGTGATTAATTTTGTTTGGAATTCATACTTCTTTCTCAGCACATGTTTGCCTTCTTTGGTCACAAAGTATCAAGTAGCCCCACTATCCAAGATCATACAGAGTTTTTGACTCACGGAAATGGCATCCTGTATAAAAGGACTTTGAACCAAAAGACCCACTTTACAGCAAAAAAAAAAAAAAAAAAAAATGCAGTGATAGTCACAAGACCATGGAATCCACTGTCTCATACTGCAGTTCATAGAAGCTAACAGTATCATAGAAGAGGGCCACATTCTGCTGAAGAAGTCTATTTTAGAGTCTATTTTAGAGATGATATGTTGAAGTATGGGGCACCATCCTGTAGGATGCACTATATTCCCAAACTCTATGACCATTATATGGTACTTCTCCCAAATATAACATTAAATAGGTGGATGTAAGTGATGTGTTGAGAAGATTCCTATGACTGCTGTAGCCTGCTGCTCAGATTGCTTTCAGAACTGAAGCATTTATGCTCCCAGCTCTTAGTGTTTAGTCCTCTTTGGGAATTGTCTCAGCTAAAGAGAGTTACCTTGTTAAACGACATACTCCCATCTGGACTAGTTTCATCTAGTGATTATCTTGGGAGTATAAAAGCCTAGCCCCCTTACACCAAGAGGAGATGATTCTGAAGAGCCATCTCAGCTTCAGAGCTCCCCATGGAGTTGGTACAGGGCCAACTTCTTACTTCCTTCCCTTTCTACCACAGTTTTTGAGCCCGAGAGAACTAGTATATTTTGTGCATGCTAATTTTAATTCCAGGATCTGATTCCTGGGAAACAACCTGCAAGACTCATGCATTCATTTGATGTGCTTATTCAAATATATGGTTTTCCAAGTAGAGGAGGACAACATTTAAGAAGGATTTGTTGTGTTTTTATCTAAAGTGCTAAAATACAGCATGAGTCACAAATAGGTTTTCTATCATTCTCACAGCATTAACATCTTATCTTAAAGCCGGTTAGTTGCTTTTACAAATCCAATGATGATTCATAAGATCGTTTTTAAATGAATGATTTTAAAACAATATTCATTCATGAATTCCTTTCATGTCTTCTATTAAATATAAACAAATATCAGTTGTCAGGATATGGCTTTAAATAGAATGTTTATAGATAGGTGGATGAGCTAATGGCTTATTAGTGAGCAAATGCTCATGAAATCCATAAGAAAATGTACAGAAAAAACAGATTATTCAATTTTTACTTTAAAGGTTTAAACATTCATGATGTATTAATATCACTTTACTGGTTGTGTATTATTTATACTTCCTTTTCATTGTTAGAAAAATAGAGGAGATGGGGCTCCTGGGTGGCTCAGTCAGTTGAGTGTCGGGCTACTGAGTCAGCTCAGCCATGATCTCATGGTCATGGAATCAAACCCCATGTTGGGCTCTGTACTGACAGTGCAGAGCCTACTTGGGATTCTCTCTCCCTCTCTCTGCCCCTCGTCCCCTCAAAATAAATAAACTTTAAAAAAAAGAGGAAATAAATTTCTGGTATGTAAGAGTCCAAAAGCCATCTGTATTATGAGAAACATGGTATCTCTTGTCACTGTGATGACACACACATAAAGGAAATATTCAATATATATTAATTATTATTTTATAATTTTTTACAAAAGTATAAAAGCTGACTTATGGGAATGAAGATTGTATTCACTCCAGAAAATTTAAAAAATTAAAACAAACCAGCTGAGGTGCTGGAAGAGGATAAGGAGAACATGAACATATGGTAGAGGAAAGATATTGTGATATCAGGTTAGGCCTCATGATCATCTACAGATTGGGAACTGTAGTAGTTATGTTTTATGTTATTTAATTGTGTTACATAATTGTAATGTCTTGGTGCTGGCTAACATTACAGTTTCTGTTCTAAGCAGGAGTATGGCTGAATTGAAATCATAGTCACAATATATCATTTGCTGACATTTTGTGTTTTCCCTAAGTTGAGGACAGAAATCACCCCATAACAATACATTACCTCATGGCACCTATCTTTTCCCCAAGTAGGGACAGGAGTATACACACACACACACACACACACACACACACACACACACACACACAGAAAGAATGGATAATTATTGGACTAGAG